>NC_135237.1:50801714-51474214 GCF_051348905.1 Ranitomeya variabilis | reverse complement strand
ACTCCAGTTTTGGGGCAGATACCTATCTTCCAAAGTGTGGTACACTCAAGTGGGGTGGCCACCGGGATGCCCTGTGTCCTGGGTAAAACATCCTCAGATTGGATAAGAGTCCAGGATGAGTGTCCGGACGTTGCACTTGTGCGCCGTTGGGTACAAAACAAGGCCTGGCCCAGTGCAGAGGACAAGGCTCAGTTGTCCATGGAAGGAATGAAACTCCTTCGACAATGGGATAAATTGTGTGTGGAACAAGGTCTTTTGTATCGTAAGGTGTACCTGCCATCGGAGCTGCAGCATCGGTACCAACTGATAATCCCTGTGGGGATGGGTCCAGTGGTCGCTCGTGAGGCGCATGAGAAGGGGGCCCATTTTGGAAGTGAAAAGACACTCCAGTGGTTGCAGCGAGTCCTCTACTGCCCTGAGTTGGGAGGGATGGTGGCCAACGCGTGTCGGCAGTGCCGAATTTGTGGGCTCAACAAAAGCCCTGAGCAGCGGGCTCCCACACAATCTATTAAAACTTCAGCTCCGCTGGAGCTACTCATGATTGACTACGTGTTGATAGGGTACTCTACGTCAGGGTACTCCTATTGCCTGGTGATGACAGATCACTTTACCAAGTATGCTGTAGCGGTGCCGACAAGAGATCAGACGGCCAAGTCGGCGGCTGAGGCAGTGTGCCGACATTTCTTCCAAGTGTTCGGGTGTCCGCAGAGAATACATTCAGATCAAGGGGCCTGCTTTCAGGGGACGCTGATGAAAGAGTTGCACCAGCTCTATGGTATCGAGCAGTCGAGAACAACGCCTTACCACCCTCAGGGTAACGGGGCATGTGAGCGTTTCAATCGGACCTTGTTGCAAATGTTGCGGTCCTTAGAGAGTCAGCAACAGACATGCTGGCCTGAGTATCTCCCCGAATTGATGTGGGCTTACAATAACAGGGTGCACAGTACTACTGGTTACTCGCCACACATGTTGATGTTTGGTAGACCTGGCCGAGACATTGAGGATTTGAACATGCCAGATCCCTCCTCCGTTCCCCCCCGGACTGCATCCGAGTGGGTACGAGAACATCGGCGACGGTTAAGGGTGGTGCATCAGGTGGTGGGCGACCGTCTTCGCCAGGTGGTTCATAGGGACACGCGACCCGTGCAAACAGAATTGTTCTCTCCGGGAGACAGAGTGTTGGTGAGGACAAAGCGACGGTCAGGAAAGCTGAGTGACCGATGGGAGGCGATACCGTATCTGATAAAAAAACAAGTGAATCCTGAGATTCCAGTGTACGAAGTTGAACCGGTGGGGACAGGGGGGCCAACCCGTAATTTGCACCGTAACATGCTACAACGGTGCTGGTTTGAAGATTCGGCGCCTATTCCCCCAGAGCCAGAGGCCATGTCCCAAGGGGCGGGAACTCTGAATGATCTTGAGTTTGATGGTGTGCTTATTCCTGCGCCTGCTTATTTGCCCCCTGTGACCAATCTTGCCTCGTGTGATGAGAATGTTGAGAATGTGGCGGATGCTGTTGAGGAGAGCGCATCAGGTCAACTGCTTGGTCCTGACGCTGTATCGCGGAACATCGAGCCGCGGAAGGAGGCAACTCCACTTGCGCCCACTAACACGATCACGGAAGAGACTTTAGCTCCCTCTAGGGTTGCACCTGTTGATGTAGGACTCAGGAGAACTACACGATCTACGGCAGGAATACCGCCTCAGCGATATGCTCAGGATGAATTTGAGTGGGAAGGTGTGTCGAGGACGCCAACCTCTAGTGGGGTGGCATGTAAGAGGGTGAACTGTAGTCACACTGAGAGAGCACTAGGACCCTGTGGTTTCTGCCTGCTGCAGCAAGGGACAAATTCTGATACTGCCAGAATCCCGGAGACAATCTGGGCTGGTGGGTGGGGTCTGGTGTCTTCTGTGTAAAAATGAAACAAGGAAGTGAGAGAAAATGTGCGGGAAGAGAAGACAGAAGCTGCGGTGATATTGCAAGGAGTCCGTGTGTGGACTTTACTGCGAGTGTGTAGAGAAAAGAAGCTGTGGAGAGACTTAGTCTTGCTAACGTTCCCCTGGAGAAGAGCCAATCTTTTGTTAACCTTTGAGAGACTTCGTTGCCAGCATATTCTGAAGAAGAGCTAATCCATTATCTAAAAAGACTGAGACTTGACTAAAGACCCACTACGTGTTTGAGAGTCTGTGATTCCCTGTGCATTGATTGGAGAAACAAGTCTGACCGATTGCTGATACAGAGACTGACGGGTTGTCGTGGAAGCATTCCTAGGAGCTACAGAAGAAGAGACAATATCGTGAGGCCACTAACTAAGTCCCCGGCGTTTGGGCTCGGCATCCGCCGATCAGACAAGAGGAGCTTGCTGTAACTTATTGGCGCTGAAGATATAGACTGGGCTGCAGCCTGTGCAGATTCTTACCTGAGAGGAGATCTATCTCAGGATACGGTACCAATAGTCATAGATACCCGGGTATCCCTGCGCAGAGTGTTTAATTGTTACTTTAGAGGTGTATCTAATATTAGAGTTGTGTAAGTTATACTCAGTGTGCCGTTCCAGGGACTCCCTTTATAACATTACAATCAATTTACACTTGTTCCTGTTTTAGTTTCCTTGTTAGGTACATTTTTTACTAGTCTTTTGTAGCATACAGTTCTCAGGAGACCTTGGAGTGGCACAGTGATTTCAGCTGATGCTGAGCTGGTGTATCTTTGGGGTGCATCTACTTTAATATTCTCCATATTACCTTTATTATTTTGCCTTTGAGTAAATACCGTTTGGAGATTTCTGCCTTAGTCTTGGTTTGTGACTCACTGGATCTTATTCGGACCTCTGGTCATTACACCTTCACGTGACCGGCTACGGGGCGCACACAGGACCACACTATCCTACGCGTTTCAGAGTCGCTGACTCCTTCCTCAGGGATGGTGCTGTGTGCATAATGTGTGCCTTATATAGCATGCCGCATCTGTTGTTACTTATTCCCTGGACGAATAGGAGTGGTTTTGTCCTTATATTTGCCGCAATTAACCTCAAGTGATAAAGCAGCGCCTTCTGGTTTATTCTCTATTTGAACTTTGGAACACTATTGATATTCACGAATGCCCTTGTGGCACCTGCCAGGCTAGAACTCTCTACAAGTTTCTTTTTTGCTGTATTGGAAGAAATAGTTTGCTGCTCCTACGCATACACCCTGGTGCCGTAGAAAAATAACAGAGGGTATATTTCCTTTACAATGGCAGGCGACACTTGTTTGATGTATTCTTCAGGAAATACTCGCACTATAGACATAAATCAGATGCCTGAAACACAATGGGGCAGATTTCTGAAACTGTCTAAAAAAAAAAAAGATTTGCTGTCCATAGAAACCTATCACAGCACAGCTTTCATTTTAAAAGAGCAGAACGCAAAATGAAAGCTGTGCTGTGATTGGTTGCTATGGACAACAAAGACTGCATTTCTTTTAGGTCTCATTCAGACGTCCGTCTTGCGCGTTCGTGTTGTATCCGTTTTTTTCATGGGTACAGCATGTACCCATTATATTGTTTGGTGCAATTCACATGTCTGTGTTTTTATGGATCGTGTTTCCGTGCAAAACACACAGAGATAGGTCAATTTTTTCCAGCAGCACAGATGACAAGGGCCGTCTAAGGCCGGCGTCACACTGGCGAGTTTTACGGACGTAAGAGCGCAGAAACTACGTCCGTAAAACTCGCATAACATACGGCACAATTATTCTCAATGGGGCTGCTCCTATTAGCCGTATATTACGGTTCAGTATTATACGGCTTTCTACGGCCGTACAAAATCGCAGCATGCTGCGTTTGTCAGCGTACTGCGCAAAAAAATCGCCAATGAAAGTCTATGGGGGCGTGAAAAATACGGATTCCACACTGACCAGCAGTGTGACTTGCGAGAAATACGCAGCGGTGTTAGTGAAAAGTCGGTAATTCAATTGCCGGCTTTTAATTTCTCCTGCACAAACCCGACAGGATATGAGACATGGTTTACATACAGTAAACCATCTCATATCCCCTTTTTTTTTGCATATTCCACATTACTAATGTTAGTAGTGTGTATGTGCAAAATTTCAGCGCTGTAGCTGCTGAAATAAAGGGTTAAATGGCGGAAAAAATTGGCGTGGGCTCCCGCGCAATTTTCTCCGCCAGAATGGTAAAGCCAGTGACTGACGGCAGATATTAATAGCCAGGAGAGGGTCCTTGGTTATTGGCCCCCCCGTGGCTACAAACATCTGCCCCCAGCCACCCCAGAAAAGGCACATCTGGAAGATGCGCCTATTCTGGCACTTGGCCACTCTCTTCCCACTCCCTGTAGCGGTGGGATATGGGGTAATGAAGGGTTAATGCCACCTTGCTATTGGAAGGTGACATTAAGCCAGATTAATAAAGGAGAGGCGTCAATTATGACACCTATCCATTATTAATCCAATTGTAGGAAAGGGTTAAAAAACACACACACACATGATTTAAAAGTATTTTAATGAAAAAAACACAGCGGTTGTTGTAATAATTTATTGTACTCTCAATCCATCAGGAACACCCTCGCTTGGAAAAATAATAAACGCACAAGATACATACCTTCTGCTGTCAGATCAGGTCCCACGAAGTAATCCATCTGAAGGGGTTAACTAATATTACAGGCAGAGCTGCGATAATCCACTCGCTCTGCCTGTAATCCCCGGGTGCTGAAAGGAAAGCAGTGATCTATACTTACATTCAGTTGCGGTGATGCGCCCCTGCTGGATGTTCTCATGAACTGCAGCCTGGGAACTTTTTCCCACGCTACAGGTCATATGAGGACATCCACCAGGGGGCGCATCACCGCGACTGAAGGAAATGTAGGTCAATGACCTATAGTTACCTTCAGTCGCGGTGATGCGCCCCCTGGTGGATGTCCTCATATGACCTGTAGCGTGGGAAAAAGTTCCCAGGCTGCAGTTCATGAGAACATCCAGCAGGGGCGCATCACCGCAACTGAATGTAAGTATAGATCACTGCTTTCCTTTCAGCACCCGGGGATTACAGGTACGAGCGAGCGGTTTATCGCATCTCTGCCTGTAATATTAGTTAACCCCTTCAGATGGATTACTTCGTGGGACCTGATCTGACAGCAGAAGGTATGTATCTTGTGCGTTTATTATTTTTCCAAGCGAGGGTGTTCCTGATGGACTGAGAGTACAATAAATTATTACAACAACCGCTGTGTTTTTTTCATTAAAATACTTTTAAATCATGTGTGTGTGTGTTTTTTAACCCTTTCCTACAATTGGATTAATAATGGATAGGTGTCATAATTGACGCCTCTCCATTATTAATCTGGCTTAATGTCACCTTCCAATAGCAAGGTGGCATTAACCCTTCATTACCCCATATCCCACCGCTACAGGGAGTGGGAAGAGAGTGGCCAAGTGCCAGAATAGGCGCATCTTCCAGATGTGCCTTTTCTGGGGTGGCTGGGGGCAGATGTTTTTAGCCACGGGGGGGGCCAATAACCATGGACCCTCTCCTGGCTATGAATATCTGCCCTCAGTCACTGGCTTTACCATTCTGGCGGAGAAAATTGCGCGGGAGCCCACGCCAATTTTTTCCGCCATTTAACCCTTTATTTCAGCAGCTACAGCGCTGAAATTTTGCACATACACACTACTAACATTAGTAATGTGGAATATGCAAAAAAAAAGGGGATATGAGATGGTTTACTGTATGTAAACCATGTCTCATATCCTGTCGGGTTTGTGCAGGAGAAATGAGAAGCCGGCAATTGAATTACCGGCTTTTAACACATATCGCGCTGAATGAAATCTAAATACAGAATATATATATATGTGTCTCAATGACATATATATATATATATATACTGTATATATGTTTTCCCGAACATTTGAGCACATAAATCCATTAGATGTCGGTTTTGCAAGCCTGCGCGAAAATCTCGCAGTACGGATGCCATACGGATTACATACGGAGGATGCCATGCGCAAAATACGCTGACACACCCTGACTACGGATCACTATTTTGGGAACATTTCACCGTATTTCGGCCGTATTACGGCCGTAAAATACGGACCGTATTGTCTTACGCCGAGTGTGACGATGGGTCTGTGAAAAACACATACAGTACCCAGATGGCATCCGTGTGCTGTTCATGTCTAACACTGCAAAGTTTTTTAATTTAGTTCTTTTTTTATCCATCTGTGTAAAACACTGATGACACTGATGGTAAAAACGGACACACAGATGACACACTGATGGTAAAAAACAGACAGACTGATGCACAACACCATTTTTTTACAGACGGGTTTCAATGCAGACATGTGAATGAGGGCTTAGTCAGTTTACTAAGCCTAAGGGTATGTTTCCACGGTCAGGAAACGCTGCTTGTTTGACGCTGCGCAGAGCTGCAGCGTCAAAAAAGCAGTGTCCAGATGTTCCAGCATAGTGGAGGGGATTTTATGAAATCCCGTCTCCACTATGCGTGGAAACCCGCACGCGGCGGCCCTGCGACTACGGACATGCTGCGCGTCTTTTCAGATTGCAGCATGTCCGTACACCTTGCGGGGACGCAGCGTCCCCGCAAGGCATATCACAGGGCGCTATGGGAGAGAGCGATCATCCCGGATGTGAAGAGTTAACACATCCGGCATGATCGCGTCCCAGAAAGGGGGCGGGGCTTAGCGCCGAGCGGCTTCGCCGCTGCGGCGATACCGCCGGCCATCCTGACCGTGGAGCCATACCCTTAGGCCTCATTCACATGTGTTGAATCATGTCTGTGAAAAAATGGTACCAGTGTCATCAGTGTTTTGGGTCAGTGTCATCAGTGTTTGGTCCGTGTGTCTGTTTTACCATCAGTGTGTCATCAGTGCTTGGTCCGTGTGTCTGTTTTACCATCAGTGTGTCATCAGTGTTTGGTCCGTGTGTCTGTTTTACCATCAGTGTTTGGTCCGTGTGTCTGTTTTTACCATCAGTGTGTCATCAGTGTTTGGTCCGTGTGTCTGTTTTACCATCAGTGTGTCATCAGTGTTTGGTCC
Source organism: Ranitomeya variabilis (assembly GCF_051348905.1). Classification (NCBI taxonomy): domain Eukaryota; kingdom Metazoa; phylum Chordata; class Amphibia; order Anura; family Dendrobatidae; genus Ranitomeya; species Ranitomeya variabilis. Next base: position 51,467,167 of record NC_135237.1, on the reverse strand, counting down.
GTGTGTCTGTTTTACCATCAGTGTGTCATCAGTGCTTGGTCCGTGTGTCTGTTTTACCATCAGTGTGTCATCAGTGTTTGGTCCGTGTGTTTGTTTTACCATCAGTGTGTCATCAGTGCTTGGTCCGTGTGTCTGTTTTACTATCAGTGTTTGGTCCGTGTGTCTGTTTTTACCATCAGTGTGTCATCAGTGTTTGGTCCGTGTGTCTGTTTTACTATCAGTGTGTCATCAGTGTTTGGTCCGTGTGTCTGTTTTACCATCAGTGTGTCATCAGTGTTTGGTCCGTGTGTCTGTTTTTACCATCAGTGTGTCATCAGTGTTTGGTCCGTGTGTCTGTTTTACTATCAGTGTGTCATCAGTGTTTAGTCCGTGTGTCTGTTTTTACCATCAGTGTGTCATCAGTGCTTGGTCCGTGTGTCTGTTTTACTATCAGTGTTTGGTCCGTGTGTCTGTTTTTACCATCAGTGTGTCATCAGTGTTTGGTCCGTGTGTCTGTTTTACTATCAGTGTGTCATCAGTGTTTGGTCCGTGTGTCTGTTTTACCATCAGTGTGTCATCAGTGTTTGGTCCGTGTGTCTGTTTTTACCATCAGTGTGTCATCAGTGTTTGGTCTGTGTGTCTGTTTTTACCATCAGTGTGTCATCAGTGCTTGGTCCGTGTGTCTGTTTTACTATCAGTGTTTGGTCCGTGTGTCTGTTTTTACCATCAGTGTGTCATCAGTGTTTGGTCCGTGTGTCTGTTTTACTATCAATGTTTGGTCCGTGTGTCTGTTTTTACCATCAGTGTGTCATCAGTGTTTGGTCCGTGTGTCTGTTTTACTATCAGTGTGTCATCAGTGTTTAGTCCGTGTGTCTGTTTTTACCATCAGTGTGTCATCAGTGCTTGGTCCGTGTGTCTGTTTTACCATCAGTGTGTCATCAGTGTTTGGTCCGTGTGTCTGTTTTACCATCAGTGTGTCATCAGTGCTTGGTCCGTGTGTCTGTTTTACTATCAGTGTTTGGTCCGTGTGTCTGTTTTTACCATCAGTGTGTCATCAGTGTTTGGTCCGTGTGTCTGTTTTACTATCAGTGTGTCATCAGTGTTTAGTCCGTGTGTCTGTTTTTACCATCAGTGTGTCATCAGTGTTTGGTCCGTGTGTCTGTTTTACCATCAGTGTGTCATCAGTGCTTGGTCCGTGTGTCTGTTTTACTATCAGTGTTTGGTCTGTGTGTCTGTTTTTACCATCAGTGTGTCATCAGTGTTTGGTCCATGTGTCTGTTTTACTATCAGTGTTTGGTCCGTGTGTCTGTTTTTACCATCAGTGTGTCATCAGTGTTTGGTCCGTGTGTCTGTTTTACTATCAGTGTGTCATCAGTGTTTAGTCCGTGTGTCTGTTTTTACCATCAGTGTGTCATCAGTGTTTGGTCCGTGTGTCTGTTTTACCATCAGTTTGTCATCAGTGTTTGGTCCGTGTGTCTGTTTTTACCATCAGTGTGTCATCAGTGTTTGGTCCATGTGTCTGTTTTTACCACCAGTGTGTCATCAGTGTTTGGTCCGTGTGTCTGTTTTTACCATCAGTGTGTCATCAGTGTTTGGTCCGTGTGTCTTATTTAACCATCAGTGTGTCATCAGTGTTTGGTCCGTGTGTCTGTTTTACTATCAGTGTTTGGTCCGTGTGTCTGTTTTACTATCAGTGTTTGGTCCGTGTGTCTGTTTTTACCATCAGTGTGTCATCAGTGTTTGGTCCGTGTGTCTGTTTTACTATCAGTGTGTCATCAGTGTTTGGTCCGTGTGTCTGTTTTACTATCAGTGTTTGGTCCGTGTGTCTGTTTTTACCATCAGTGTGTCATCAGTGTTTGGTCCGTGTGTCTGTTTTACTATCAGTGTGTCATCAGTGTTTAGTCCGTGTGTCTGTTTTTACCATCAGTGTGTCATCAGTGTTTGGTCCGTGTGTCTGTTTTTACCATCAGTGTGTCATCAGTGTTTGGTCCGTGTGTCTGTTTTACCATCAGTTTGTCATCAGTGTTTGGTCCGTGTGTCTGTTTTTACCACCAGTGTGTCATCAGTGTTTGGTCCGTGTGTCTGTTTTTACCATCAGTGTGTCATCAGTGTTTGGTCCATGTGTCTGTTTTTACCATCAGTGTGTCATCAGTGTTTGGTCCGTGTGTGTTTTACTATCAGTGCGTCATCAGTGTTTGGTCCTTGTGTCTGACTTTACCATCAGTGTGTCATCAGTGTTTGGTCCATGTGTCTGTTTTTACCACCAGTGTGTCATCAGTGTTTGGTCCGTGTGTCTGTTTTTACCATCAGTGTGTCATCAGTGTTTGGTCCATGTGTCTGTTTTTACCATCAGTGTGTCATCAGTGCTTGGTCCGTGTGTCTGTTTTACTATCAGTGTGTCATCAGTGTTTGGTCCTTGTGTCTGTTTTTACCATCAGTGTGTCATCAGTGTTTGGTCCGTGTGTCTGTTTTACTATCAGTGTGTCATCAGTGTTTGGTCCTTGTGTCTGTTTTTACCATCAGTGTGTCATCAGTGTTTGGTCTGTGTGTCTGTTTTTACCATCAGTGTGTCATCAGTGTTTGGTCCGTGTGTCTGATTTAACCATCAGTGTGTCATCAGTGTTTAGTCCGTGTGTCTGTTTTTACCATCAGTGTGTCATCAGTGTTTGGTCCGTGTGTCTGTTTTTACCATCAGTGTGTCATCAGTGTTTGGTCCGTGTGTCTGTTTTTACCATCAGTGTGTCATCAGTGCTTGGTCCGTGTGTCTGTTTTACTATCAGTGTGTCATCAGTGTTTGGTCCATGTTTCTGTTTTACTATCAGTGTTTGGTCCATGTGTCTGTTTTACTATCAGTGTTTGGTCCGTGTGTCTGTTTTTACCATCAGTGTGTCATCAGTGTTTGGTCCGTGTGTGTTTTACTATCAGTGTGTCATCAGTGTTTGGTCCGTGTATCTGTGTTACTATCAGTGTGTCATCAGTGTTTGGTCCTTGTGTCTGTTTTTACCATCAGTGTATCATCAGTGTTTGGTCCGTGTGTCTGTTTTTACCATCAGTGTGTCATCAGTGTTTGGTCCATGTGTCTGTTTTTACCGTCAGTGTGTCATCAGTGTTTGGTCCGTGTGTCTGTTTTTACCATCAGTGTGTCATCAGTGTTTGGTCCGTGTGTCTGTTTTTACCATCAGTGTGTCATCAGTGTTTGGTCCATGTGTCTGTTTTTACCACCAGTGTGTCATCAGTGTTTGGTCCGTGTGTCTGTTTTTACCATCAGTGTGTCATCAGTGTTTGGTCCGTGTGTCTGTTTTTACCATCAGTGTGTCATCAGTGTTTTGTCCATGTGTCTGTTTTTACCACCAGTGTGTCATCAGTGTTTGGTCCATGTGTCTGTTTTTACCATCAGTGTGTCATCAGTGTTTGGTCCGTGTGTCTGTTTTTACCATCAGTGTGTCATCAGTGTTTGGTCCCTGTGTCTGTTTTTACCACCAGTGTGTCATCAGTGTTTGGTCCGTGTGTCTGTTTTTACCATCAGTGTGTCATCAGTGTTTGGTCCGTGTGTCTGTTTTTACCACCAGTGTGTCATCAGTGTTTGGTCCGTGTGTCTGTTTTTACCATCAGTGTGTCATCAGTGTTTGGTCCATGTGTCTGTTTTTACCATCAGTGTGTCATCAGTGTTTGGTCCGTGTATCTGTTTTTACCATCAGTGTGTCATCAGTGTTTGGTCCGTGTGTCTGTTTTTACCATCAGTGTGTCATCAGTGTTTGGTCCATGTGTCTGTTTTTACCATCAGTGTGTCATCAGTGTTTGGTCCGTGTGTCTGTTTTTACCATCAGTGTGTCATCAGTGTTTGGTCCATGTGTCTGTTTTTACCATCAGTGTGTCATCAGTGTTTTGTCCGTGTGTCTGTTTTTACCATCAGTGTGTCATCAGTGTTTGGTCCTTGTGTCTGTTTTTACCATCAGTGTGTCATCAGTGTTTGGTCCATGTGTCTGTTTTTGCCATCAGTGTGTCATCAGAGTTTGGTCAGTGAGTCTGTTTTTACCATCAGTGTGTCATCCGTGTTTGGTCCTTGTGTCTGTTTTTACCATCAGTGTGTCATCAGTGTTTGGTCCTTGTGTCTGTTTTTACCATCAGTGTGTCATCAGTGTTTGGTCCTTGTGTCTGTTTTTACCATCAGTGTGTCATCAGTGTTTGGTCCTTGTGTCTGTTTTTGCCATCAGTGTGTCATCAGTGTTTGGTCCATGTGTCTGTTTTTACCATCAGTGTGTCATCAGAGTTTGGTCAGTGAGTCTGTTTTTACCATCAGTGTGTCATCAGTGTTTGGTCCGTGTGTCTGTTTTTACCATCAGTGTGTCATCAGTGTTTCGTCCGTGTGTCTGTTTTTACCATCAGTGTGTCATCAGTGTTTCGTCCGTGTGTCTGTGCAGTGCCCCCACGTAAGGACAATGGGGTACTCGGCACCGGGTCCTTCGGTTCTCGATGGGGATGTCACAGTGGCCCGACCTGGCCCGTGGCCCTTGGAGGGACGTGCAATAAAAGGGAAAAGTTCTTATGAGATAATAGTGTTTGTGACGCCACCTGTGGTATTCGGTCAGGGTGACCGACGCTGCTTAGGGTATGTGTCCACGTTCAGGAAACGCTGCGATTTTGACGCAGCGCTGAGCCGCAGCGTCAAAAACGCAGCGTCCAGATGTTACAGCATAGTGGAGGGGATTTAATAAAATCCCGTCTCCACTGTGCATTAAAAAACGCATGCGTTTTTCCCGCAAAAACGCACATGCGTTGCGTTTTTTCAGAACGCAGCATGTTGCTACAATGAGCAAAACACGCAGGAACACCGCAGGTGACCTGCCAGTGACCTCAGGTGCAGTTTTGGTCTGGATTTTACCTGCATAAAATCCTGACCAAAGCCTGAAGCAATCCTGAACGTGGACACATACCCTGAGGGTGAGTGTCCACGGTAAGTAAACGCTGCGTGATTGACGCTGCAGCGTCAAACACGCAGCGTCCAGATGTTCCAGCATAGTGGGGGGGATTTTTTGAAATCCCGTGTCCACTATGCGTGGAAACCCGCACGCGGCGGGCCTGCGACTCCGGACATGCTGCGCGTCTTTTCAGATCGCAGCATGTCCGTGCTACCTGCGGCGACGCAGCGTCGCCGCAGGTAATATCACAGGGCCCTATGGCGAGGGGTGCGATGATCCCGGATGTGTACAGTACACATCCGGCATGATCGCGTCCCAGAAAGGGGGCGGGGCTTAGCGCCGAGCGGCTTCGCCACTGCGGCGATACCGCCGGCCATCCTGAGCGTGGACACATACCCTTAGGGGTCCGCTGGGGTGATGTTATGGCAGCTAGATGGTATACCTTCCCACAGGTGAAGTGTATCCCCAGAGCTTCCCAGAATGTAGGTGGCGGATGGTGAATGATGTAAGGCGCGGTGAATAACGAGGACACAAGGTTGCAGTCTCTTTCCCTTTTACTGAAGGCTTCAGCATCCACAGTCCAAGGTACAGACCACAGGGCTGGCAGAGTCCGGCCGGTCTGAAGGCAAATCCAGAGTCCCCTTATCCAGGTGGAAATCAGTAGCCTTCCTCTAGCGCCTATGTGTTGTAGTACCTCCCTGCTGAGCTTCTCAGTGACGTCCTCACAAGTTGATGTTAGTGTTCTAGATGTTATTTCTCTTTCTCTCTGTGTCCCCCAGATGGTATGGATAGAACAAACCCGTATGACTGATGGCCTGAGGCGTTTTACAGGGACCCTACGATGCCCCGGCCCCCACAGTTGCCACCGTGCCTCCTGGGTGTAAGGTTGGGCAGCCAACGTGGAATTGACTGTCCTGCCGGTCTCTGGAGCAAGGCTTAGAGACTATTGCTCCCTCGGTGTTCCGGCCACCGGCTTCTGCGCCTCAGAAGGAGGCAGCCTTTAAGACAGGGCAGAACTCCTTCTAGTTTTCCTCTCCTTTTGCTATGACTTCGTTTCTCACTCTCTACAATACAATTCGCTTTCGTGTCCTTCCTTAGGATGCTGCCGCACGTGGGGCAGGCGCAGCTCCGTAGCTCTCTGTCTAGGCCTCTGACAGGATCCCACCCCTGTCAGGGACCTCTATGTCTGCAGCTCTGTGATGTTCCTCCTTCCCCTCTGTCTGCCTGACAGGGACTCACTAACTTTCTAACCAAACCACCAGTTTTACCCAAATGTGAGGAGTGCCCTAGTAGATAGGAGCAAGGCTTCCCCTGGTGGACTGGAGTGTGAAGTGTGGTGTATGGTTTGTGATACCTGGTAGCCAGGAAGATCTCCTTTATTGCCTTCAGACGTAATATCGATCCCCCTGGTGGAAGAACAATATTACTGCAATGACCAGGACACTGGGGCGCTGCATCTGTTTTTACCATCAGTGTGTCATCAGTGTTTGGTCAGTGTGTCTGTTTTACTATCAGTGTGTCATCAGTGTTTGGTCCGTGTGTCTATTTTTACCATCAGTGTGTCATCAGTGTTTGGTCAGTGTGTCTGTTTTACTATCAGTGTGTCATCAGTGTTTGGTCCGTGTGTCTGTTTTTACCATCAGTGTGTCATCAGTGTTTGGTCCGTGTGTCTGTTTATACCATCAGTGTGTCATCAGTGTTTGGTCAGTGTGTCTGTTTTACTATCAGTGTGTCATCAGTGTTTGGTGCATGTGTCTGTTTTTACCATCAGTGTGTCATCAGTGTTTGGTCAGTGTGTCTGTTTTACTATCAGTGTGTCATCAGTGTTTGGTCCGTGTGTCTGTTTTTACCATCAGTGTGTCATCAGTGTTTGGTCAGTGTGTCTGTTTTACTATCAGTGTGTCATCAGTGTTTGGTGCATGTGTCTGTTTTTACCATCAGTGTGTCATCAGTGTTTGGTCCGTGTGTCTGTTTATACCATCAGTGTGTCATCAGTGTTTGGTCAGTGTGTCTGTTTTACTATCAGTGTGTCATCAGTGTTTGGTGCATGTGTCTGTTTTTACCATCAGTGTGTCATCAGTGTTTGGTCCGTGTGTCTGTTTATACCATCAGTGTGTCATCAGTGTTTGGTCCATGTGTCTGTTTTTACCATCAGTGTGTCATCAGTGTTTGGTCCGTGTGTCTGTTTTTACCATCAGTGTGTCATCAGTGTTTGGTCAGTGTGTCTGTTTTACTATCAGTGTGTCATCAGTGTTTGGTCCATGTGTCTGTTTTTGCCATCAGTGTGTCATCAGTGTTTGGTCCGTGTGTCTGTTGTTACCATCAGTGTGTCATCAGTGTTTGGTCTGTGTGTCTGTTTTTGCCATCAGTGTGTCATCAGTGTTTGGTCCGTGTGTCTGTTTTTACCATCAGTGTGTCATCAGTGTTTGGTCCGTGTGTCTGTTGTTACCATCAGTGTGTCATCAGTGTTTGGTCCATGTATCTGTTTTTGCCATCAGTGTGTCATCAGTGTTTGGTCCGTGTGTCTGTTTTTACCATCAGTGTGTCATCAGTGTTTGGTCCGTGTGTCTGTTTTACTATCAGTGTGTCATCAGTGTTTGGTCCATGTGTCTGTTTTTACCATCAGTGTGTCATCAGTGTTTGGTCCGTGTGTCTGTTTTTACCATCAGTGTGTCATCAGTGTTTGGTCCGTGTGTCTGTTTTACTATCAGTGTGTCATCAGTGTTTGGTCCATGTGTCTGTTTTTACCATCAGTGTGTCATCAGTGTTTGGTCCGTGTGTCTGTTTTTACCATCAGTGTGTCATCAGTGTTTGGTCAGTGTGTCTGTTTTACTATCAGTGTGTCATCAGTGTTTGGTGCATGTGTCTGTTTTTACCATCAGTGTGTCATCAGTGTTTGGTCCGTGTGTCTGTTTTACTATCAGTGTGTCATCAGTGTTTGGTCCATGTGTCTGTTTTTACCATCAGTGTGTCATCAGTGTTTGGTCCGTGTGTCTGTTTTTACCATCAGTGTGTCATCAGTGTTTGGTCCGTGTGTCTGTTTTACTATCAGTGTGTCATCAGTGTTTGGTCCATGTGTCTGTTTTTACCATCAGTGTGTCATCAGTGTTTGGTCCGTGTGTCTGTTTTTACCATCAGTGTGTCATCAGTGTTTGGTCCGTGTGTCTGTTTTACTATCAGTGTGTCATCAGTGTTTGGTCCATGTGTCTGTTTTTACCATCAGTGTGTCATCAGTGTTTGGTCCGTGTGTCTGTTTTTACCATCAGTGTGTCATCAGTGTTTGGTCCGTGTGTCTGTTTTACTATCAGTGTGTCATCAGTGTTTGGTCCATGTGTCTGTTTTTACCATCAGTGTGTCATCAGTGTTTGGTCCGTGTGTCTGTTTTTACCATCAGTGTGTCATCAGTGTTTGGTCAGTGTGTCTGTTTTACTATCAGTGTGTCATCAGTGTTTGGTGCATGTGTCTGTTTTTACCATCAGTGTGTCATCAGTGTTTGGTCCGTGTGTCTGTTTATACCATCAGTGTGTCATCAGTGTTTGGTCAGTGTGTCTGTTTTACTATCAGTGTGTCATCAGTGTTTGGTGCATGTGTCTGTTTTTACCATCAGTGTGTCATCAGTGTTTGGTCCGTGTGTCTGTTTATACCATCAGTGTGTCATCAGTGTTTGGTCCATGTGTCTGTTTTTACCATCAGTGTGTCATCAGTGTTTGGTCCGTGTGTCTGTTTTTACCATCAGTGTGTCATCAGTGTTTGGTCAGTGTGTCTGTTTTACTATCAGTGTGTCATCAGTGTTTGGTCCATGTGTCTGTTTTTGCCATCAGTGTGTCATCAGTGTTTGGTCCGTGTGTCTGTTGTTACCATCAGTGTGTCATCAGTGTTTGGTCTGTGTGTCTGTTTTTGCCATCAGTGTGTCATCAGTGTTTGGTCCGTGTGTCTGTTTTTACCATCAGTGTGTCATCAGTGTTTGGTCCGTGTGTCTGTTGTTACCATCAGTGTGTCATCAGTGTTTGGTCCATGTATCTGTTTTTGCCATCAGTGTGTCATCAGTGTTTGGTCCGTGTGTCTGTTTTTACCATCAGTGTGTCATCAGTGTTTTGTCCGTGTGTCTGTTTTACTATCAGTGTGTCATCAGTGTTTGGTCCATGTGTCTGTTTTTACCATCAGTGTGTCATCAGTGTTTGGTCCGTGTGTCTGTTTTTACCATCAGTGTGTCATCAGTGTTTGGTCAGTGTGTCTGTTTTACTATCAGTGTGTCATCAGTGTTTGGTGCATGTGTCTGTTTTTACCATCAGTGTGTCATCAGTGTTTGGTCCGTGTGTCTGTTTATACCATCAGTGTGTCATCAGTGTTTGGTCAGTGTGTCTGTTTTACTATCAGTGTGTCATCAGTGTTTGGTGCATGTGTCTGTTTTTACCATCAGTGTGTCATCAGTGTTTGGTCCGTGTGTCTGTTTATACCATCAGTGTGTCATCAGTGTTTGGTCCGTGTGTCTGTTTTTACCATCAGTGTGTCATCAGTGTTTGGTCAGTGTGTCTGTTTTACTATCAGTGTGTCATCAGTGTTTGGTGCATGTGTCTGTTTTTACCATCAGTGTGTCATCAGTGTTTGGTCCGTGTGTCTGTTTATACCATCAGTGTGTCATCAGTGTTTGGTCAGTGTGTCTGTTTTACTATCAGTGTGTCATCAGTGTTTGGTGCATGTGTCTGTTTTTACCATCAGTGTGTCATCAGTGTTTGGTCCGTGTGTCTGTTTATACCATCAGTGTGTCATCAGTGTTTGGTCCGTGTGTCTGTTTTTACCATCAGTGTGTCATCAGTGTTTGGTCAGTGTGTCTGTTTTACTATCAGTGTGTCATCAGTGTTTGGTGCATGTGTCTGTTTTTGCCATCAGTGTGTCATCAGTGTTTGGTCCGTGTGTCTGTTTTTACCATCAGTGTGTCATCAGTGTTTGGCCAGTGTGTCTGTTTTACTATCAGTGTGTCATCAGTGTTTGGTCCATGTGTCTGTTTTTGCCATCAGTGTGTCATCAGTGTTTGGTCCGTGTGTCTGTTGTTACCATCAGTGTGTCATCAGTGTTTGGTCTGTGTGTCTGTTTTTGCCATCAGTGTGTCATCAGTGTTTGGTCCGTGTGTCTGTTGTTACCATCAGTGTGTCATCAGTGTTTGGTCCATGTATCTGTTTTTGCCATCAGTGTGTCATCAGTGTTTGGTCCGTGTGTCTGTTTTTACCATCAGTGTGTCATCAGTGTTTGGTCCGTGTGTCTGTTTTACTATCAGTGTGTCATCAGTGTTTGGTCCGTGTGTCTGTTTTTACCATCAGTGTGTCATCAGTGTTTTTCATGGATTAATAAATAAAGCTTCTCCTATCCTTTGCAGTGTTGAGTACGGACAGAGCACAGATGGCACACAGTTGGCATCCGTGTACTGTATGTGTTTTTCACAGAACCATAGACTTGAATTGGCCCTTTTTATCCATGATATTGGAAAAAAAATGGACATCTCCCTGTCAATTTTGCATGGACATAGGGTCTGTTGAAAAACATGGACATGTGAATAGCACCATAAATTATAATGGGGACATGCTGTATCCATGAAAAAAAAAATTATGTAGCACAGACGTCGGAATGAGGCCTTAAATAATTTCCATAGAGTTTATCACCTTGGATGGAAAGCGTTGTCATTATTTTCCACTACTCACATAGCACTATCATGTTGTGCAGTGTCAGACAGAATGGAGACCTCTCCCTTCTGGGACTCGTGGTATTATTTTTAGTGTGGAAGGACCCAGGTGTAAACAGGAATACAAGGGAAATGTATTTGATGGTGTAATGGCTTTGATGGACTCTTTACAATTGTCTTTTTTTTTTTTTAAATAAATAGTCGGAAAATGCTCAAGGCTATGAATTGATCTGAAATGAGGAGTTGTAATTCACTATCATTAACGTGAACCTGTCAGCTGATACACGCCGCCCAAACTGTGGTCAACACGTATCAGCCACTGTACAGTCCCAGCCATGCATGTTTGTCTCTGAAACGCTGCGGTGTTTCAGAAAAAAAATACTTTTAATAGACGCTAGGGACCAAGCTGCGCTATTAACTAGTCCTACAGGCGGGTCCCCGGCAGCTTCTCCCCACCCCCTGATAGTGACTGGCAAGCCTTCGCATGTACACACTTCAGGCCGGGTTCACACTTGCGTGTGTAATGTGAGAAACTCACACGAGTCTCTCTCATCAATTTTCGGCACTGCCGCTGGAACTCTGAACCGGACTGTGCGGCTGCATGTATTTCTATGCAGCTGAACGCTCCGGTCCGAACCGCCGGTGGCAGTGCAAGTGTGACCCCGGCCTCAGGCAAAGGCTTGCCGGTCACTGTCTGCGGACAGGGAGAAGATGCCGAGAACACACCTGTGCGACTAATTAATAGCGCGACTTGATCCTTGGCGGCTATTAAAAGTAAGTTTTTCTCTGAAACACTGCAGTGTTTCAGGGACAAACGTACATGGCTGGGATATTATAGCCAGTAGCTGATACATACTGGTCATGGTTTGGCCAGCATGTGTAACGTGTCGCGAGGTGGTAGCCGTGAACGAGATGCTCGTGTCTTGCAACCCGGCACGTTACATGAAGGTGGGGTCATGGCTGGGTGTGTGGACTTGTGCTATGGGGGTGCTACACCCTTGCCGGTCACTTATTACTGATGATTTGGGTTGGCCAGGACCAGATGTTGAACAGTTCAATGAGGGAGACCACCAGACAAAAACACACTTTTTACTGAACAACAACTTGGTGGAGATGATGTACAAGTAACTAGTACACAGCTTGATAAACGTTTCCGTCACAAAATGGCACATTTTTACACACAGTGTCAGTTCCTTTCTTCTAATGCACTTGTTCTCCGCCTTCAGTGTTTCACTTTTCTTCACCACCACACAGCTCAGTACAACAATCCAGTTAGTAAGAGTCCTATTCTCAACCCACGGTTCCGCATCTTCTTTCCCCTCAAGGGAACTAGTTTGCCAACATGGCCGTTGCTTAGCTTCTTTGCTACTGATGCTCTGGAACTCCCGCTGGGGCATTCTCTTGTTTTGATGTTCGTCTCAAGTTCTCTGTCCCATCCTGGTCTCTCTGAGTTATAAACTCAGGACCAAACTGCTAGGTGTGCTAGGTGTCCTCTCCAGGGCCTGTCTCTGGTTGACCATTCTGTCCTTCTGTCAGATTTCCATCCTTTTTACTCTGGTTCACACTAACCACTCTCTTGATCTCCTTTCACTTTGGGACACCTGTTATGATCCGGTGACCTTGGAGCCGCATGAAAACTTTCTCTGGAGTCGGTGGAACCTGTACTGACCGCAAATCCTGAACTAACACCGCAACTAGAAGTAGCCGTGGGGTGTGCCTAACAAACCCTAGACACCTCGACACAGCGGGAGGACTAAATACCCCTATAGATGGAAATAGGAATGCTATCTTGCCTCAGAGCAGACCCCCAAAGGATAGGTAGCCCCCCACGAATAATGACTGTAGGTAGGAGAAGAATAGACACACGCAGGTAGAAAACAGGATTTAGCAAAAGAGGCCACTCTAGCTAAATAGGAAAGGATAGGACAGATTACTAGGCGGTCAGTATTAAAACCCTTCCAAAAATATCCACAACAGATAATACAAAAAGTTCCACAATCTAACTAAAGACATGGAATGTATATCTGCCACTCCAGAGAATCCAGCAAGACTGAGAAAATACTGACACAATCTAAGCTGGACAAGAAAACACAAAGAATAGCACTGAATTGTGAAGCACACAGCATGTGTGCCACAGGAAAAAAAAACAGACACTTATCTTTGCTGATTTGGCAGAAAGACAGGAGGAACCAGACAGAGGTCCAACACCTCCCAACAACAATTGACAACTGGCAAGGACTAATGAATCCTGCATACCTAAATACCCCAGTCAGAACTGCAATCAGCAGACACACCTGACCAGGACTGCAACCCAGGGACAACTGCATTACCACCTACTACCACCGGAGGGAACCCAAAAGCAGAATTCACAACAGACACCCACTTCATGCGGCACTGCTTATTGTCCAGACTTAAGGTTTGCTTCTGACGCACATTGGGCCCTTTCTCGTGTCCTGAAAGGAAACTGTCTCTCTCCCTTCACTTTAGTCTCTCCCATTCTGGGCTAGTCCTGACTGTCTGGTAGAACACAACACTATCACCAATAACGGATGTACAGTATATCCATCTCCTTACACATGTATCAGCTGACAGGTTCCATTCAAAGAGGTTGTTCTAGATTAGATAAACATGGCTACAGTCTACATTACATGCTCATGGGCTGTGTCTATTCCTGCAGCTAAACCCACATCTGCTCAAATGGTGTTGTGGTATAATACCATACATGGATGTATACAAGAGTAGCACTCTTTGTGGAAGAAAGCTACCATGTTTTTTAATCTAAGAATTAGAGGAGGTTTTCAGTTGAAATTAATAAAAATCCAGGGAAAAGTCTTCTTTAAAAGGACAAGTTCACGTCATCTGGTTAATGTATAATCTGTGGCTGAGTACCTCGAAATAGCAAACTCTGCTCGGTACTGCCTCATGTTGCCAGAGAAGCATGGTTCCTTGTTTCCTATACCTTTGTTTAGGTGGTTATTGTTTGCTGTTATGGATTTGACCTGGACTATTTTATGCCTTTAGATTGATGCCAGGCTTATGTGTGGCATGAAATCAGCCAGTCCTGACCTCGGATTTGTAACAGAAGTGGGGTCGCTCCTGTCTATTGACTGTGTTTCTTCACTTTAAAAATCTGCAGTTTACAGTGATCCCCAAACCAAAAAAAGACCACCAGTGCCCCAAAAATTACAGACCCATATCATTACTAAATGTTGACTCTATTATCACCACCAGGCTCAACAAATTTTTACCCACACTCATTCATCGTGACCAGGTTGGGTTCATCCCCAAGAGGCAAGGGCCTGATAATATTAGAAGAAACCTAAAAGTTATACACTCAGCTAATTATCATAAACAACCTCTATTACTATTGGCCTTAGATATAGAGAAAGCCTTCAACTCAGTCTCGTGGTCTTACTTATTTGAAGTCTTATCCAAATTTGGTATCCCACATAGTCTAGTGTCGTGCCTTCAATTATTATATGATAGGCCCATAGCCTATTTGAAACTACCGACCACTCGGCCTACCCCAATTACTATACAAAGGGGGACGAGGCAGGGCTGTCCTCTCTCACCGGCTCTATTTGCCCTAGCCATGGAGCCGTTGGCAGAAGCCATAAGAATTAACCCAAATATACTTGGACCCTCTGGGCTTGGTGAACAATATAAGGCTAGTCTCTTTGCCGATGACTTGCTTTTAACCCTTTCCAGTCCTCTTACTACTCTCTCAAATTTATTTTCAGTTCTCCGTGAATTTGAATTAGTCTCCGGCCTCAAAATTAATGTTGACAAGTCCGAAGCCCTATTCATTAATACCCCAAAAGAAATGCAAACTAATATAGTCTCCCAGTTTAAATTTACTAACAAAGAGCACTTCTTGATCTATCTCGGAGTAAATCTCACTTCTCAAAATACATAGATAAGGACACCGCGCTAACTAAATGAGACAGTACATCTGTATGAAATGAACGTCTGGCTAGACAAAATGTGTAACAAACTGAAAAAGACGTGCGGCACACTGGAAATGAAAATGAAACTTATGTCCACACTGCAGTGGACAATAATCAAAGCAACAATACCACAGAAAAAACAAATGTAAGTGCCTGGTGAGGGCACAATAAACCATGAAAGTGTGTGTATAATAGAGGAATGCACACTTACTGGATGATGGTGTTGTTGCTGTGTAAAATGCTGGCGGTTATTCAGCAACGGCTGAAATTAGAACAGAGCCACCAGCGGTTCAGGTGTCTGACGGTGAAGTGTCCAAAACAGCAGCACTGTCAGGTGTTTGTGCCGCCCGGCGCTGCTGTTTTGGACACTTCACCGTCAGACACCTGAACCGCTGGTGGCTCTGTTCTAATATCTAAGAGAACGCTGACAGCCCTTGCTGAATAACCGCCAGCATTTTACACAGCAACAACACCATCATCCAGTAAGTGTGCATTCCTCTATTATACACACACTTTCATGGTTTATTGTGCCCTCACCAGGCACTTACATTGGTTTTTTCTGTGGTATTGTTGCTTTGATTATTGTCCACTGCAGTGTGGACATAAGTTTCATTTTCATTTCCAGTGTGCCGCACGTCTTTTTCAGTTTGTTACACATTTTGTCTAGCCAGACGTTCATTTCATACAGATGTACTGTCTCATTTAGTTAGCGCGGTGTCCTTATCTATGTATTTTGTTCCTTTTTCATGACAGAGCTAGCACAGTAGCTGTCTAGGCACCTGCAGCTTTTTAGTTTATCTTTTTGGGAGCGCCGGTGTGTTTATCCCTTTTTTGTTGCTAAAATCTCACTTCTCATAGATCGACCCTATTTAAATGGAACTACCTTCCTCTGATAAGGGGTCTTCAAGCAGACCTGGCCAGATGGTCCTTCATGACACTATCCTGGTTGGGTAGGCTGCACGCAATTAAGATGGTCTCCATACCCCGATTCCTATACTTATTCTTTTTTGTTGCTAAAATCTCACTTCTCATAGATCGACCCTATTTAAATGGAACTACCTTCCTCTGATAAGGGGTCTTCAAGCAGACCTGGCCAGATGGTCCTTCATGACACTATCCTGGTTGGGTAGGCTGCACGCAATTAAGATGGTCTCCATACCCCGATTCCTATACTTATTCCGCTCCCTTCCCATCCCGGTACCCTCCAAGACGTTTCATGAAATCCACACTCTGATTTCAAAGTTTATATGGCAGGGAAAAAAAACCCGAATTCGACTAAAAACATGTTTATACATAGAAAATTGGGGGGACTTTCCTTACCTAATTTTATATTATATTACAAATCCGCCCAATTAGCTCAATTGACTAGCACTTGCGTTGCCAACAATAAACCTAGGTGGGTTAACCTAGAATCTTCTTTTTTGAACCCATTTTCCTTATATAGTCTCATATGGTCTACACAGAAACTTCCACAAGATCTTCATATGACAACACCATTTACAGCCCACTCTGTAATCCTCTGGAGGAAGGAAAGATTTAAATTTAACCTCCAGTCCAGGTCCTCTCTGCTAATCCCCCTCTTCCATAATCCCATGTTTTCACCTGGACTCGATCCCCGCCCTTTCGCCTGGTGGGTGACTACTGGAATAACTATCCTTAAACATCTTTGCTCACCCTTTAATGTAATCCTAACCAAACCGGAATTTATGCAAAAATACGTGCCACCTGCTAGAGAAACTCTACGTATTTGTCAGATATTCCATTTCGCAGAACAGATCCTACAACATAAGGCCCCATTTCGTGCTACTGGTTTTGAACAGAGGTGCCTAGACGATCCACTAGGAAAGGGAACTATTTCCCTGTTATACTCATCTCTAAACGTATCACATGGGGACGAAAAATTAAAATATATGAAACAGTGGGAAGAGGATCTGGGTATTGACATGACTTTAGAGAAATGTAGGCAAAGTTGCAACGCACTTTCTAGAGGTAGCTGCCAGACTTCCCTGATGGAAATGTCCCTCAAAGTTCTCCATCAAACATACCAAGTCCCGAGTAGACTCCACGCCATATACCCAAACATAACAGGTAAATGCTTTAGAGGTTGTGGCCTTATGGGAGACATGAAGCACATTTGGTGGGAGTGTCCAGTTGTCTTAGCCCTATGGCAAAAGGTCAAATTTACAATAGAACGAATGTATGGTAAAGCAATACAACGTGAGCCAGCCGTCTTCCTAATGGGGGCTAAATACCCAGGCTTCTCTAACAAATTCCACAAATTGGTGGGTCAACTTTGCATGGCCACTAAACTACACATAGCTGCCAACTGGAAATCGCCTTCACTCTCTATGTCGTTAGCTAGAGACAAGATGAATACAATCCTTTTATACGAGCGTATACAAGCTACAAGAAACATGTGGAACGCTTTCTAACTAGTCTGGGAACCATGGTTGGAACTGGACTCTAATCTAAACCTCAGCCAGGCTTTAAAATTGTCTATATGAGAATGCAAATAACTGATACCCCGATGAACATGTTAACATTCAAAGAATGGAGCTAGACTGCCTTCACTGATTGGAGACAATCCGTTGCAACGGGAGAAGAAGGATGGGGATCTTGTCGCATGCCAATGTTAGGCACGGTATAGCATCTCTTCTGTTACCCTATTTCCCCCTATGTATTTGATCCTCTGTCTATGTCTTGTCGTGTCTGTGTTTGTGAAGTTATGTTTATATACGTATATTCTATGTGATGTAAGTATAATACACTCCCCTGCGTGGGAGTTTGTTGTAAATTTACTTTGTTTATGAAAATAAAATTAATTGAAACTAAAAATCTGCAGTTTATCACTGCATACTAGTGACAATGGAGGTATTTTCTGTGAAATGTCTACACCCCTATGAGGGAAATTTGAAGGTGATATTGCAAAATTCATTAGACTACATTAGCTCCACACGCTTTCCTAGAAGCAGAGCAAAAGGGAGTTGAAGCTTGAGATATCTACACTTAATCTACACTAGTTGGGTTAGGTTTTACTCAGAAACCACAAATTATATTTGTTTAATATGGAATGTTATCATGCTGGCGGGACTCAATGGGGCGAGGAAGCACCTGATGTAGTATAGCAGGAACCTGTGTCATGTACTGTTTTCAGTGATCCCGCCAGAACAGATGTGTAGCTTATGTGAGCCAACAAACATATGCTTTGCATTTCCCAATGGCAGGAGGCTATGGGTTTGACTGTATATTGTAAGCTTGTAGTTAGAGTCAATATTGTGTGAAGTTGCATCATTTTATGCATTTACTTTCACCGTCAGTACTAGGCTCCAACACTGGCAAAAAGGTTTGGAAATGGAAGGAAAGTCACTGTTTTTTTCCTCCTCATGACTAGGTATACTACAAAGGATAGAAGCAAGGGTAAGTCACAGTGTCCTTAGAAAAGTGGCAACCCAATTAGTTTACCCAAAGATTAAGGCCTCATTGACACGTCAGTTTTTCTCATGTGAGTGCTATCCATGTTTTTCTTGGAATAGCACTAGTACATATTTCCATCGGATTGAGTGGTTCATGCAAAATCACGGAAACATGTCTGATATTTATCCAGTGGTGGATCAAAATTGGCAATGCAAGTCTTTTTTTCTGTGCCTCTCCATTCCACAAAGTATAGGGGCCCCCACACAGCTCTCCACACAGTATAATGACCCCCACATAGCATAATGGCCCCCACACAGCCCTCCACACATAATGGCCTCTCACACAGAATAAAGGCTACCACACAATATAATCGCCCTCATAGTATAATGACCCCCATATAAACATCCAAACAGTATAATTCCACCCCCACATAGCCCTCCAAACAGTATAATGACCTCCAAACATAGCCCTCCAAACAGTATAATTCCGCCCCCACATAGCCCTCCAAACAGTATAATGGCCCCCACACATAGCCCTCCAAACAGTATAATGGCCCTCACACATGGCCCTCCAAAGAGTATAATGGCCCTCATACATAGCCCTCCAAACAGTATAATTCCGCCCCCACATAGCCCTTCAAACAGTATAATGGCCCCACACATAGCCCTCCAAACAGTATAATGGCCCCACACATAGCCCTCCAAACAGTATAATGACCCTCACACATAGCCCTCCAAACAGTATAATTCCGCCCCCACATAGCCCTCCAAACAGTATAATGGCCCCACACATAGCCCTCCAAACAGTATAATGACCCTCACACATAGCCCTCCAAAGAGTATAATGGCCCTCACACATCATGATCATTCCAAGAAGCACAATGTACTCATTAATTTAAAAATAAAAGACAACTGCTCACCTCTCCTCATTCCCCGACTGCTCTGGTCTCTTCAGTGTGTGTTCTATAATAATAATAATCTCTTTATTTATATAGCAACAACATATTCCGCAGCGCTTTCCAGTTTTTGCACTGAAGTTCCGCACAGTTGGCGCAATGTAGTGACATCGTCACATTCGCTGCGCTGAAAGATCAGAGCTCAAATACATAAGGTGCAGGTCCAAGATGTGAGTATAAGCTGCTTTTATTTCTAATTTGGGGATAATATTAATATATAATTAATTTGGAGATAATATTGAGAATTTACCTATGAATGCTAAAAGAATTTGCATTAAAAATTAAAGAACCCTCAGAGCTGATTAACAGCATTGTCTCTGTTTCTTCTGAAAAATATTTTCTTAATAATTAATGTATATTTCCAGGCATGTGTTCCCTCACACTGCATACAGCACATTGTTGGGAAATATGAGGGTGTAGAACATATTTCGGTAATCACCCTTCTCCTATTCTTCATAAATGCTTTTTCTCCCACTTATGGTTGAAAGAGCAAAATAAAACAGATGTAACAATAATTAAAAAACAATAAGAACAATCAATTAAATGCTTGCATCGTCTGATTGTGAAAGAGGAAGAAAAGTATCAACCCTTGGAAAAAAATATATCTCCGTAGAAAATATTATATGGATGTCTTTACATTGTCCAGACCAAACTCTCCAAACTTTTCATCTGGGAACTAAAATAAAACTAAATTACTGTAAGAATAGCCAGAAGATTGCCTAGACATTAAGGAATGCAGGTTACTGTGAAGTGCATGGTTTTATAGGTCGCGCTGTGATCTGGAGATCTGGATAGTGGCATTGCAGAGTCCAATAATTCCATTCATTGTGCTGAAATTAATTGGCACAAACTACGCTAATACTCCGATATGACCGAGACTCGTGAGATGACAGATTATCGAATTTTAGGGGCTATTTAACCAACACAGGTCATCTTCTGTACATTTTTTGGGTTGTAATATGATGCTTTCTTCAGTTCCCTTGATACTTGCAGCCTCTGAGCGAACACTCTTATTCATACGTTTATACTCTAAGGTTGAGTTTAGACCTTAGTGTTTTGGCAGGACTCTCACTTAGGCTAGGGTCACATTGCGTTAGGGCAATCTGTTTAGCGCTAAGCGCTAGCGGATTGCGCTAACGCAATGTCTTTTTCGGGGTCACGTTAAACGTCCCCGCTAGTGCAGATCCCCGATCTGCGAGAGCGGGGAACGGACCTCGGGCGCGCCGCGAACGCTGCAAGCAGCGTCCGAGGCGCGCTACAAAAGACCGGCACATCGCTAGCGCGTGCCGAAAATGACACGCGCTAGCAATGCGCTTTAACATTGCCGGCAATGGGAGCGCTAACGGACACGGTGCACGGCGTTAATTTGCCGTGCAACGCTGTCCGTTAGCGCTCTCACATTAACGCAATGGGAACCTAGCCTAAGGGATACCAAAACTGCAAAGTTGAAAATTTTGGCCAAAACTGCTAACAAAAACATTACATTTTGCAGTTTTACTGTGAAAGTGGTTACTAGTTTTGTTTGAAAATAGCAATTAAGCGAAGATCACAAAAAAGGCTAAAGGGTGCAAACTGCATAGTGGAAAAAAAATTGTGACTCAGAGAAAAGCAAAACTAGGCAAAACGGTGGAGGCCAAATATAAAATGTACATGTTTGTTAAACAAGTATAAAGATATACTTAAATAACGCAAAAATCGGTTCCTCCAGATATATGTGATATGTCTGAAGATGGGGAGCGTGAAGCCACTACTGGAATGGCACCAGAACCGGAGGTGAGTATAGGTGTTATTATTTTACAAGAGGTGAATATAGGGATTGAGAAGGGTTTGTCCGAATAGTGGTGTCCACTTAAATTAACATTGTCCTATATTTTTTAAAGACCACAGTTCTCCTCAAAAATTGTTATAGTGCAAATGCTCCTAAAAGTTGTATTTCTCCAAAAGGAAGCCAAAAATGATTAATGCCCCCCCCCCCCAAATAAAAGTAATGATACAATTTTTGATTATGATGTGTCCTCCAGCTGAATTCTCACACACCTAGCGTAAGTACAGCTGTAGGGATGCGCTGACATCATTGAGCCAACTAGTCAGAAAAGCTAACATCCTGTCCATCCCCTCGCCATTCTGTAGTCCGCAACCTACCAAGCAGAGAGTAGTAGGACGGAGAGCTCATGTCTTGTTGCTCCACCATAGGTTTTAATAGTCTAGGCATCTTAGTCCAGTCTCTGAGTTATATAAAATTAGATAACATGGCCGATTTCTAGAAACCGTCCATAGGCAATGTTTGGTATCGTAGCTCAGCCACATGCACATACAAAACTAGAAGCAACTCATGGACAAGGATATACTGTAAACGTTTCTGGAAGAAATCAGATGTGTTTTTCTGGTCCCTTTTAGGATAGATTCATCATATTAAAATTTTTGCTTAAGACCGTTGCTATACGGCAAAGATCACTATGTGACTGCAGTCACATATACAGTCATATAGGGGTTGAAGGTGACTCCATTCATCTGCATTGAGCTGCAACATAGCGCAAGCTGTGCCACTACCAGAGTCACCATTAAAAAATAAATAAAAATGATTGCTACACTGCACATTGACATCAATCAGTTTTGGGGCAGGGAAGAGGGACATGGAGTCTCCACGTGAGTAGTATCCAGCTGGAATCTAAGCGAGTTTTCTAGCATGTGTCTAGCGGGTGCCGATCCCGCTGGTGCATTCAGCAAATGTAGGAAAAGGAAAGGATATGATTCCGGCACACCGACCAGTTAAAATGAAAATTATTTGGTCATGATTAAAAATAAAACAATAAAAACAACCTGACGCGTTTCTGGGGCAATGGTACTCCCTTAGTCATAGGATCCGTTGAGCCAGAAACGCGTCAAGTTGTTTTTATTGTTTTATTTTTAATCATGACCAAATAATTTTTTTTCATTTTAACTGGTCGGTGTGCCGGAAACATATGCTTTCCTTTTCCATCAATCAGTTTTGTATTGGTTTGTTACAATTACCGTAACTACTGATTATTCTTTATTTTGTGTTGTTAATGTGTTTACATTGTATGTAATAGAGAAATTTTACTTTCAGGTTTAAATGGTATTTCTAAAATTGAAGGTTATTCCCTATCAATAATATATGGCCTAATTTACTGGGAACAGTGATCTGGATCTCCGTTTTAGATGGAACATGAACTCCGCTCCATTCATTGTCCGTAACATTGTCGGAGAAAGCCGACTACAAAGCTTGGCTACTTCTAGCCGTCACATAGACAATGAATAGGGCATAGGTTCAGCCAGTGCACCTCAGATCCACTCAGACATGGTTCTGCAGAGCCACCATTTGAAGGATCTCTGGGAGTTCCTTATGGTCAGTAAGTTGTCCTTTATCCTACGGATAAGGAGAGACTTTCAATTGTGGGAATACCTCTTTAACCCCTTCATGACCCAGCCTATTTTGGCCTTAATGACCTTGCAGTTTTTTGCAATTCTGACCAGTGTCCCTTTATGAGGTAATAACTCAGGAACGCTTCAACGGATCCTAGCGATTCTGAGATTGTTTTTTCATGACATATTGGGCTTCATGTTAGTGGTAAATTTAGGTCGATAATTTCTGCGATTATTTGTGAAAAAAACGGAAAATTTTGAAAATTTCGCTATTTTCACATTTTGAATTTTTATTCTGTTAAACCAGAGAGTTATGTGACACAAAATAGTTAATAAATAACATTTCCTACATGTCTACTTTACATCAGCACAATTTTGGAAACAAATTTTTTTTTTGCTAGGAAGTTATAAGGGTTAAAATTTGACCAGTGATTTCTCATTTTTACAACAAAATTTACAAAACCATTTTTTTTAGGGACCACCTCACATTTGAAGTCATTTTGAGGGTTCTATATGGCTGAAAATACCCCAAAATGACACCATTCTAAAAACTGCACCCCTCAAGGTGCTCAAAACCACATTCAAGAAGTTTATTAACCCTTCAGGTGTTTCACAGCAGCAGAAGCAACATGGAAGTAAAAAATGAACATTTAACATTTTAGTCACAAAAATGATCTTTTAGCAACAATTTTTTTATTTTTCCAAGGGTAAAAGGAGAAACTGGACCACGAACGTTGTTGTACAATTTGTCCTGAGTACGCTGATACCTCATATGTGGGGGTAAACCACTGTTTGGGCGCACGGCAGGGCTCAGAAGGGAAAGAGCGCCATTTGACTTTTTGAATGAAAAATTGGCTCCAATCTGTAGCGGACACCATGTCATGTTTGGAGAGCCCCCGTGTGCCTAAACATTGGAGCTCCCCCACAAGTGACCCCATTTTGGAAACTAGACCCCCCAAGGAACTTATCTAGATGCATAGTGAGCACTTTAAACCCCCAGGTGCTTCACAAATTGATCCGTAAAAATGAAAAAGTACTTTTTTTTCACAAAAAAATTATTTTAGCCTCAATTTTTTCATTTTCACATGGGCAACAGGATAAAATGGATCCTAAAATTTGTTGGACAATTTCTCCTGAGTACACCGATACCTCATATGTGGGGGTAAACCTTTGTTTGGGCACATGGTAAGGCTCGGAAGGGAAGGAGCGCCATTTGACTTTTTGAATGAAAAATTATATCCATCGCTAGCGGACACCATGTCACGTTTGGAGAGCCCCTGTGTGCCTAAACATTGGAGCTCCCACACAAGTGACCCCATTTTGGAAACTAGACCCCCCAAGGAACTTATCTAGAAGCATAATGAGCACTTTAAACCCTCAGGTGCTTCACAAATTGATCCGTAAAAATGAAAAAGTACTTTTTTTCACACAAAATTTCTTTTAGCCTCAATTTTTTAATTTTCACATGGGCAACAGGATAAAATAGATCCTAAAATTTGTTGGGCAATTTCTCCTGAGTATGAGATACCTCATATGTGGGGGTAAACCACTGTTTGGGTGCACGGCAAGGCTCGGAAAGGGAGGCGCGCCATTTGACTTTTTGAATGGAAAATTAGCTCCAATCGTTAGCGGACACCATGTCGCGTTTGGAGAGCGCCTGTGTGCCTAAACATTGGAGCTCCCCTACAAGTGACCCCATTTTGGAAACTAGACCCCCAAGGAACTTATCTAGATGCATAGTGAGCACTTAAAACCCCCAGGTGCTTCACAGAAGTTTATAACGCAGAGCCGTGAAAATAAAAAATAATTTTTCTTTCCTCAAAAATGATTTTTAGCCCAGAATTTTTTATTTTCCCAAGGGTAATAGGAGAAATTGGACCACAAATGTTGTTGTCCAGTTTGTCCTGAGTACGATGATACCCCATATGTGGGGGTAAACCACTGTTTGGGCGCACGGCAGGGCTCGGAAGGGAAGGCACGCCATTTGGCTTTTTGAATGGAAAATTAGCTCCAATCATTAGCGGACACCATGTCGCGTTTGGAGAGCCCTTGTGTGCCTAAACATTGGAGCTCCCCCACAAGTGACCCCATTTTGGAAACTAGACCTCCCAAGGAACTAAACTAAATGTGTGGTGAGCACTTTGAACCCCCAAGTGCTTCACAGAAGTTTATAACGCAGAGCCATGAAAATAAAAAATAATTTTTCTTTTCTCAAAAATGATTTTTTAGCCCACAATTTTTTATTTTCCCAAGGGTAACAGGAGAAATTGGACCCCAAAAGTTGTTGTCCAGTTTCTCCTGAGTACGCTGATACCCCATATGTGGGGGTAAACCACTGCTTTGGCACACGTCGGGGTTCGGAAAGGAAGTAGTGACATTTTGAAATGCAGACTTTGATGGAATGCTCTGCAGGCGTCAGGTTGCGGTTGCAGAGCCCCTGATGTGCCTAAACAGTAGGAACTCCCCACAAGTGACCCCATTTTGGAAACTAGACCCCCAAGGGAACTTATCTAGATATGTGGTGAGCACTTTGAACCCCAAGTGCTTCACAGAAGTTTACAACGCAGAGCCGTGAAAATAAAAAATCATTTTTTTTTCCTCAAAAAAGATGTTTTAGCAAGCAATTTTTTATTTTCACAAGGGTAACAGGAGAAATTGGACCCCAATATTTGTTGCCCAGTTTGTCCTGAGTACGCTGGTACCCCATATGTGGGGATAAACCACTGTTTGGGCGCACGTTGGGGCTTGGAAGGGAGGGAGCACCATGTGACTTTTTGAACACAAGATTGGCTGGAATCAATGGTGGCGCCATGTTGCGTTTGGAGAACCCTGATGTGCCTAAACAATGGAAACCCCTCAATTCTAACTTCATCACTAACCCCAACACACCCCTAACCCTAATCCCAACTGTAGCCATAACCCTAATCACAACCCTAACCCCAACACATCC
Source organism: Ranitomeya variabilis (assembly GCF_051348905.1). Lineage (NCBI taxonomy): Eukaryota > Metazoa > Chordata > Amphibia > Anura > Dendrobatidae > Ranitomeya > Ranitomeya variabilis. The sequence continues at coordinate 51,441,942 of NC_135237.1, read as the reverse complement.
CTAACCACAACCCTAACCCCAACACACCCGTAACCCTAATCCTAACCATAATCCCAACCTTAACCCTAATCCCAACCCTAACCACAACTGTAACCCCAACACACCCCTAACTCTATCCATAACCCTAACCACAAGCCTAATCTTAACCCTATTTCCAACCCTAGCCCTAATTCCAACCCTAAATCTAATTCCAACCCTAACCCTAAGGCTATGTGCCCACGTTGCGGCTTCGTGTGAGATTTTTCTGCACGATTTTTGAAAAATCTGCAGGTAAAAGGCACTGCGTTTTACCTGCGGACTTACAGCGGATTTCCAGTGTTTTTTTGTGCGGATTTCACCTGCGGATTCCTATTGAGGAACAGGTGTAAAACGCTGCGGAATCTGTTGTGAATTGGACTTTTTGGCTCCCTCTTGTGGTCACTAGCGACATGACACTTTGAGCTTCTTTCTCTAGCTTTGTACCCACCTGGCTCGTTAGTCCAGGGGTGTTGCTATTTAAGCTTCCTGGATTTTCAGTCTGGTGCCTGGCATCGTTGTAATCAGTTCCTTTCTGTTTGCTCCTGTCTGCTGGTCCTGGTTCTTGCAAAATAAGCTAAGTCCTGCTTCCTTATTTTTTGGTTATTTGCATTTGCTCTTATTTCTGTCCAGCTTGTACCAAATGTGATTCCTGATATAGCTGGAAGCTCTAGGGGGCTGATATTCTCCCCCCGTGCCGTTAGACGGTTCGGGGGTTCTTGAATATCCAGCGTGGAAATTTAGATAGGGTTTTTGCTGACCGTATAAGTCATCTTCCTATATTCTGCTATTAGTCAGTGGGCCTCTCTTTGCTAAAAACCTAGTTCATCCTTACGTTTGTCTTTTCTTCTTACCTCACCGTTATTATTTGTTGGGGGCTTGTATCCAACTTTTGGGGTCTTTTCTCTGGAGGCAAGAAAGGTCTATCTTTTCCCTTCTAGGGTTAGTTAGTTCTCCGGCTGGCGCGAGACGTCTAGAACCAACGTAGGTACGTTCCCCGGCTGCTGCTATTTGTGGTGCTAGGTTCGGGTATACGGTCAGCCTAGTTACCACTGCCCTATGAGCTGGTTTTTTGTGTTTGCAGACTTGGTAATAAATTCTGAGACCCTCTGCCATTGGGGTCATAACAGGAATCCGCACAAAGAAATGACATGCTGCGGAAAATACAATGCAGTGTTTCCGCACGGAATTTTCCGCACCATGGGCACAACGGATTTGGTTTTCCATAGGTTTACATGGTACTGTAAACCTGATGGAAAACTGCTACGAATTCGCAGCGGCCAATCCGCTGCGGATCCGCGGCCTATCCGCTGCGCATCCGCGGCCAATCCGCTGCGGATCCGTGGCCAATCCGCTGCGGATCTGCGGCCTATCCGCTGCGCATCCGCGGCCAATCCACTGCGGATCCGCGGCCTATCCGCTGCGCATCCGCGGCCAATCCGCTGCGGATCCGCGGCCAAATCCGCACTGTGTTAACATGCCATAACCCTAACCCTAACCCTACCCCTACCCCTAACCCTACCCCTAACCCTAACCCTACCCCTAGTTTTAACCCTAGTTCTAACCCTAACCCTAGTGAAAAAAGAAAAAAAAATATTTTCTTTATTTTATTATTGTCCCTACCTATGGGGGTGATAAAGGGGGGGGGTCATTTACTATTTTTTTTATTTTGATCACTGTGATAGGTTATATTACAGTGATCAAAATATACCTGGAACTCATCTGCCGGCCGGCAGATTCGGCGGGCGTACTGCGCATGCGCCCGCCATTTTGGAAGATGGCGGCGCCCATGAAGAAGACGGACGGGCATCGGGAGGCCCGGTAAGTATGAGGGGGGGAGATCTGAGTATGGGGGGTGGATCGGAGGACGGGGGGGAGCCATCGGAGTACGGGGGAGCGGGCAGGAGGACGGGGGAGCTGACAGGAGGACGGAGGGGAGCGGAGAGGACGGGGCAGAAAGGACAACTGGGGGGGCGATCGGTGTCAGTGGGGGGGGTCAGATCGGGATCTCCAGCCATGGCCGATGATATTGCAGCATCGGCCATGGCTGGATTGTAATATTTCACCATTTTTATAGGTGAAATATTACAAATCGCTCTGATTGGCAGTTTCACTTTCAACAGCCAATCAGAGCGATCGTAGCCACGGGGGGGTGAAGCCACCCCCCCTGGGCTGAAGTACCACTCCCCCTGTCCCTGCAGATCGGGTGAAATCGGAGTTAACCCTTTCACCCGCTCTGCAGGGACGCGATCATTCCATGACGCCACATAGGCGTCATGGGTCGGATTGGCACGGGTTTTCATGACGCCTATGTGGCGTCAAAGGTCGGGAAGGGGTTAAGGTAGCTTTGAACCGGTTGTGCTGTGGAGATTTTTTTTTACATGAAACCTAATTCTTGCAATTCTTAGAAAATTCAATATTATGAAATAATTTAATGTCCTGGATTTGTGTATTTTCATTGCTTGACAACATAAAGTCTCTAAAATTACTTCATTGACAATCTGGCAATGTCATTAGTTTCTCGGCAGCCAGTTCTTTAGTAATACTGTATGACATATTTAAAGGAAACTTGTCAGGTCCCTCATGCGCTCCAACATAGCAGCATTCATCTACTATTTCCTGATTTCCTATTCTTTTGTATGTTTGTCACACTTAAATGTTTCAGATCACCAAATGTAAATATTAGACAAAGGTAACACAAGTAATCACAAAATGCAGTTTTTAAATGAAGGTCGTTATTATTAAGGGAAAAAGAAATCCAAACCTACAGGGTCCTGTGTGAATAAGTGATTACCTGCCAAACCTAATAATTGATTGGGCCACCCTTAGCAGCAACAATTGTAATCAAGCATTTGTGATAACTGACAATGAGTCTTTTACAACACTCTGGAGGAATTGTGGCCCACTTATCTTTGCAGAATTGTTGTAATTCAGCCATATTGGAGGGTTTCTGAGTGTGAACCACCTTTTTAAGGTCATGCCACAGCATCTCCATCGGATTAAGGTCACAACTCTGACTAGGCCACTCCAACTTCTTAATTTTGTTTTTCTTAAACCATTCAGAGGTGGACTTACTGGTGTGTTTTGGATCATTGTCCTGCTGCATAACCCAAGTCTGCTTCAGCTTGAGGTGACGAACAGATGGCCGGACATTTTCCTTCAGGATCTTTTGGTAGATAGCAGAATTTATGGTTCCATTTACCACAGCAAGTCTTCCAGGTTCTGAAGCAGCAAAAGAGCTCCAGACCATCAAACTACCACCACCATATTTTACTGTTGGGATGATGTTCCTTTTTAGGAATGCTGTGTTACTTCTACGCCAGATGTAAGGTGACGTAAACCTTCCAAATAGTTCAACTTTTGTCTTGTCAGTCTACAGAGTATTCACTCAAAAGTCTTGGGCATCATCAAGATGTTTTCTGGCAAAACTGAGATGAGCCTTTATGTTCTTATTGCTCAGCAGTGCGTTTTGTCTTGGAACTCTGCCATGCAGGACCTTTTTGTCTAGTCTCTTTCTTATAGTGGAGTCATGAACACTGCCCTTAACTGAAGCAAGTGATGCCTACAGTTCTTTGGATGTTGTTGTGGGGTCTTTTGTGACCTCTTGGATGAGGAGTTGCTGCGCTCTTGGGGTAATTTTGGTCGGCCGGCCACTCCTGGAAAGGTTCACCTCTGTTCCATGTTTTTGCCATTTGTAGATAATGGCTCTTATTGTGGTTTGCTGGAGTCATAAAGCTTTAGAAATGGTTTTGCGGCGCGCCCCCACACCGCCGCAGGGCCGAGGGGTACCCGGAGCCGGGCCTCTAGTTCTCAGTCTCGGGGTTGTCACGGTGGCTAGACCCGGTCCGTCAGTGGGGGACGTCCGGTGTAATAGGTGGTAGTAATGGTAGCGATGTAGCGGTGCGGTTGTGGGGTGTAAGTCGCGGTAAATAACGAGGACACCAGGTTGCAGTCTCTTTACCTCTTTACTGGAGATCTCTGAGTCCTCAGTCCAGAACACGGTTCACCAGGCTACGCAAGTCCGGCCGGTCCAATGGCACCTCCAGAGTTCTCCTCTCAGGTGGAAATCTGTGCCTTCCTTCTAGCGCTATGTGTTGTAGTCCTTCCCTGCTGTGCTCACGGAAAGTAACCCCACAACGGTTGTGTCTGTTTCTTAAGTTCCCTCACAACTCGATTTGATGTTCCTCTGTAATCCACCCCTTCCCTGTATTCAGGTTGGAATGGCCTGGAGTTCTTCCGGGACCCTAGAGTCGCCCCTCTCCCGCAATTGCCCCCCAAGACTTCATAGGCGATATGTGGTAGACAGCCAGCCTGAGACCGACTGTCCTGCCGCTGTTTGGAGTATGGCTTGAAGCTGTATTCTAATCCACTCCCTCGGCGTTCCGGCCACCGGTATTGCGCCTCAGCAAGGTGCTGCCTCTTTCAGCACAACCCCTGCTGGTATTCTCCTTCTGCTTGATCTCGTTTCTCACTCAGCACAATCTGTCTCGCTTCTAGTCCTTTCTTGAGTCCCGCCGCTTCCAGGAGCCTGCGCGGACCCGTTACGTTCTTTCAATGCCAAGCCTCTGCCAGGATCCCACCCCTGGCAGAGACCCTACAGTCTCTCCCTTCACAACACCCCCTGCCACAGGGTGTTGCTCCGTTCAATCCCGTCAGCGTTCTCTCTCTAACTTCCTGCCTGACCCCCAGTTTACCCACTATGGTGGGGAGTGGCCTAATGAATAGCACCCTTAGCTCCCCCCGGAGGCCCTGCTGTGAAACATATTGGTGTCTGTGATACCTGATTGGAGGAACTCCTTCGGTGCCATCGAACGTACCATGGCTCCCCTTAGTGGCGGAGCCACAGTACTGCAACGACCAGGACTCTGGGGCGCTGCAGTTTTATAACCTTTTCCAGACTGATAAATCTCAATTACTTTGTTTCTCATTTGTTACAGAAATTTTTTGGATCGCAGCTTGATGTCTATCTTTTGAAGATCTTTTGGTCTACTTCACTTTGTCAGGCAGGTCCTATTTAAGTGATTTCTTGATTGAGAACAGGTGTGGCAGTGATCAGGCCTGGGTGTGGTTAGGGAATTTATGTTTTAAGAGGGGGGCAATTACTTTTTAACACAGGGCCCTGTAGGTTTGGATGTCTTTTTCCCTTAATAATAAAGATCTTTAAATTTTCAGACAACTGTATGCATGAGCAAATTCCCTACCTAACCAGCCCTGTGTTACATTATTGAGCAAAAAGAAGGTATAAAAAAGGCATTTATAATGTACTCATTTGCTATGCTAATGAGAGCTTTGACTAGGTGACGGGTTGTTAGTTGCCCCAAACTAGTCAGCCCCATTTCTATGTTATCACGCCCAGTGGGCGTGACAACATAATTTGCACAATCAGTGTCATCTCCGCTCATGCAAATCTAGCGCTTGCGTGCCGCTCATTCCGGCCACGTCACTGTGTCTCTGAAGCCATGTATATCCCCTTAATGACCGCCAATACGTCTTTTAACTGACCTGAGATATAAGAGAATAGCCTCCCCATACAGCTGACAATCCAGCATCTGTCGGTTGTGCACTATAGCTGACAACTTGCTGTATCAGCCATGATCAGTGTTTGCACCATCCAAATCTGTTTAACCCCTTAGATGCTGCTGTCAGTAGTGACTACATCATTATAAATGGTTAACAGAGTGTGAGGGCTTCCTCTTTATCCAAATTGGTGCCCTCAGATCATGATTGTGTGGTCCTGATGTTTGCCATGTCAGTTCATGACCAAATAGCAGCCTTACCGTCTGACTGCTGTAGTAATCTGTTCAGAAGTTAGAGGCATTTAGGTGGTAAAAATAGACATTTTCATTTCTGTCATGCCACTCTGCATTCATTCCTGTAAAGCACCTGAATGGTTAACAAACTAACTGACTGCAGTTTTCAATATGTCAGGGGTGCTGTTTTTAAAATGGTATCACTTTTGGGGGTTTTCTAATATATAGGGCCCCTAAAGTCACTTCAAACATGGATAAGTCCTTAAAAAAAGAAATTGTGTAAATTTCCTTGAAAATATGAAAAATTGATGCTACATTTTTAAACCTCATAAAATGCTAACAAAACAAAATAACATTTTACAAATGGTGCTGATATAAAGCCGACACGTGGGAAATGTTATTTATTAATGGTTCGCTGTGGTGTGACCATCTGGATTAAAGAGATAATCATTCAAATTTAGAAAAGTGCTAATTTTTTAACATTTTACTAAAATTTTTGATACTTTTTATAAATAAACACAAAACATATTGACCTAGATTTACCATTATCATAAAGTATTATGTGTCATGAAAAAACAGTCTCAAAATCACTGGGATTTGTTGAAGCATTGCAGAGTTATTACCACATAAAGTGACACTGGTCAGATTTCAAAAATTTGGCTCTGTCACTAAGGGGATATGCTTCCCAGCTTCAGAGGCGCGCACTGCACATGTCCAGAGGTTTAGAAGAAAGCTTCCAGACATGAGCACACCTGGCTTCAAAGTTGCAGTGATGCTGCTGGAATGAGCGGAAGACATGCACTCGATTTGCCTGAGTGTGGTGATGATGCTGCTTGTGCAAATTATGTCATCATGCCCACAGGAGCGTGATAACATGGGAAAGAGGTCTGACTAGTCTGGGGCAACTAACGCTCCAGCGACTAACCAAAGCCCTCAGTAGCATATCAAAGAGGGACATTATACGTAAATGCTTTTTTATACCTTGCTTTCACTTCGTAACATTACACAGCGCTGATCAGACACGGAATGTGCTCATACATAGGTGAATGCTGCTGGGTTGAAGGGCATGGTGGACCTGACCGGTTTCCTTTATATAATTCAAAATAATCTGCAGGAGGAAATAATCATCCAGGCGGACAGTGCATGTCACAGTAAAGCTGGTATTTACATGCTTCATAATATGTTTATCGACCTTTAAAATGTGAACTAAAAGGAGGCGTGTGAAATTTTATTTTTAAGTAAAAAATGGCAAATTAATTTGGACAGTTTGGAATACAGTGAGAGAGTCTAAATGTATTTTTATTTATCACAAAACATTACTGAGGCCATCAAATGTCTAGGAGCAGTGTGAGAATAATTAACGGTGACTTTTGGTATTTCTCATTCAGTAGTAAACCTCCACAACTGTACAAGAATAAACAGGATAGACCTAAACTATTCTCATATTATTCAGGAGCAAAAATTCTTGAGTGTGTCACCCCCAAAACACATTTTAAACTAAGCACACAGTTATAAAGGGGACATAATCTATAAGAATCATAACTTTACTGGAAAATCTATCCCTCCATTGGGCAAAAAATGCTCTTTAAGTCCCCCTTGCTAGTTGGGGTTCTTGGTGCACCCTTGGCTTCAGAGCACCGTTTTCCATCTTGAATTTGGATGCCTCCCTTTCTGGTGATGGATAGTTGCCCAAAGCCTGTGCTGTCTCAGGAGAAAGCTGGTACATGCGCTCACTCAATGTCGGCGTTCTTAGATTGGAGTGTGTGTTGACACAGCTCTCTCGTGTCTACGCTAGTAGTGGAGCCGCTACAGCAGAGAGAAAAGAGCTATATGTACACACGACAGTGATTGACCTAAGGCACCAGCTTTTTCCTGAGACAGCGCTGACTCTGGACAAGCCAGTCTTGTCCACCACCAGAGGATGACAGGGACGTATCCAAATTCAGGGGGTAGAATGGTGCACTGAAGCTGCTCAACCACGTCAAGGATGCACAGAGCACTCTAATTAGAATTAATGGGAATAAAAAGTGTATTTTGCTCAATGGGACAGTGGTAAACAGCAAAAGTATAATTTTTATTTTTTAGGGGAAAAATCCACAGTATGAATAAGTGCTTGGATTAAGTTGTGCTATGTGAGTGTAAGGCTCCCTAAAATGTGTAATATTTGGCAAACAGCGCTGGCAATTTTGCCAAATTTTATTACTCCGATTTCTCATGCAGACACATGAAGCATAAATATCTTCTGACAGAGTAACGTCCTGCGTTACTCCTCTTGGAATATATCGATCCAAAAGGAAAGGCAATTAAAGATGCTTGGGTACTTTGGCTTTGTGGTCTCAAACTGGCTGTGGTCATTCTCATATTGTTCGAGGAATGATTACAAGAAACGTATGACCAGCAGCTCTCTGCAATCATTCTTACACCATGGTTCTTACACCATGGTCTCTGTACCCCATTTTTTAAATACTGCAGAGTGATGCTGTTAGGAAAATTGAGTGCAATAATAAGAATGACCGGAGACAATCCCATCACAACTTTGTAATCTGTATGTAAACACAAAGATACGAAAATTCGACTATCGAGTCCAGTTCAGCAAATTTGACAATAGGATGGAGTCTACTATTACCTTAGTTTTCAGTGTAAAAAAAAAAACAAAAAAACAAAAAACAAGAAGAAAGATATGCACACTATAGGGATCAACCTTAAGGCTATGTGCACACTTTGCGGGGTCCTCTGCAGGTTCTCCCACAGCGGATTTGATAAATCTGCAGGGCAAAACCGCTGCGGTTATCCCTGCAGATTTATCGCGGTTAGTTTTGCGGTTTCCGCTGCGGGTTTACTCCTATACTATTGATGCTGCATATGCAGCATCAATAGTAAGGTTAAAAATAATAAAAAATGGTTATACTCACTCACCCTCTGACGTTGCGATCTCCTCGGCACTGCACGCGGCGGTCCGGTTCTAAAGATGCTGTGCGAGAAGGACCTTCGTGACATCACGGTCATGTGACCGCGGCGTCATCACGGTCATGTGACCGCGACGTCACCGCAGGTCCTGCTCGCACAGCAACCCTCAGACCGGACAGCCGCGTGCAGCGCTGAGAGGTGAGTATATCATTATTTTTTATTTTTGTTCTTTTTTTTTTTGCACTAATATGGTTCCCAGGGCCTGGAGGAGAGTCTCCTCTCCTCCACCCCGGGTACCATCTGCACATGATCCGCTTACTTCCCGCATCGTGGGCACAGCCCCATGCTGGAAGTTAGCGGATCAATGCATTCCTATGTGTGCAGAATCGCAGCGATTCTGCACAAAGAAGTGACATGCTGCGGAATGTAAACCGCTGCGTTTCTGCGCGTTTTTTCCCGCAGCATGTGCACAGCGGATTGCGTTTTCCATAGGGTTTACATGTAAATGTAAACGCTATGGAAACTGCTGCAGACCCGCAGCATCAAAATCGCCGCGGATCCGCGGTAAAACCTGCAAAGTGTGAACATGGCCTAAATATTAAATTTTATTTAGCATAACTATACAAAAAAGCAAGGCAAGACACACAATTTAAAAACATTTAAAAGCCAACATGGCTAAGTGGGCCATACATAGTCACCCCATAGTCACCCCAAACGGATAAGAAAACAAACATTTGATAGCGCACAGATATAAGGCACATCGAATTATCTGGTCAGGTGTAAGAAATTACTTATACACCCTAGTGGCTAAATATTAAACATAATATACAATATGCTGCCAGCTGACCCAATAAATACCATAAACCAATATAGATTATAATAACCCTTAGTTTTGGTACAGGGACGCGAATTGGTGTAAGTTCTTAGTTTTCAGTGTTATACATTTATATTTTTGTTTTTATTTGTCATGAATGATAGCATTTTGGGCAAACATTCCATAGAGGTAGACCATGCAACTACTATGGGCCATTGAAGAGGAGTAATTCCAGGCATATTAAATTTCCAAAACGCCTTCTACTAGGGAGTGAGAAATGTGTAAGACTCCCATATAACAATAAATTTAGCAGGAACGTGAATAAAGAAATAGTTTAAGGGTCATGAAATGGGCTTGGAGGAGAAAGGAAGCACGGGGGCATTTCTGTCGCAATTAGCAAAGTCAACCAAATGATGGGGTTTTATTTTGATCTTTGCTATGGGGTCCACATGAGCCATGGACAGTAGACTCAAGAGGAAAGCGTGCTTTTTTGACTTGTACTTTAGGGTTGTTTATAAGACAGGACAGACATTTGATATTTATTACATTTTGTTTGTCTTGTTCTGTTGGGTTAAGTTTACAAAATTCAGCAACTTGGAGACAAAATATGTCAACTCCAAGCTTAACAGAATCACAATGCTTCCTGCTATGGAGCCAATGAAACAACATAAATGTTTGGTAAGTTAGCCGAAAAGCTAATAATTATAGGCTTATTATAGCAATCAGGACGAATCTAGTAATTATACGAACAATATGCATGAGACCTCCCAGTAATTTTCCAGACAGTTATAGTTTTTGAAAAACTGCACAACATTTGAAAGATTTCAGTTTGAACTGTGAGAGTGCAAGAACTAGATGATCTCATTGCTTAGGAAAAAAACCCTCCGAGTACATATAGTACATGTCAATCTGAGAGTACAGGACAGTGTGGAACTTAAAGAGCATCTGTCAGTAGGACCAACCCTCGTAAGCCATCTATATTTGCATTCAGCTCATATTGCAACATCAACAGCAGCAGCTTTCAGAGTAGGTCTCTTAATTACGGCTCTCACTGTCCAGAGGTGTGTGCTTGTTCAAATGTCCTGTTGTCTCTATTTATAAATATAGTGCCCTCCCTGCCAGAAACCAGGAAGTAAGGAGACTGCATAGCTCTGAGTTGCTCCAGAGACTGAGAATAGAAGAGATTGAGAATATCCCTTTAAAGGGCATACCAGTAGAATCAACCCTCCTAAACCGTCTATATGGACATGCAGCTCAGAAAAAGTTGAATAAAATGATATCTTGATATCTGCAATCCAATGAATGGTTCCCGCAGAATCTATTTATATGCAAATGAGCTGAAAAGATCACTGTGCTAGATTAATCAAGAGACAACTTAAATATACCCCTTTAAACGGCATGTCAGTAAACGTAAATGTCCGTTTTTTGTCAGGAAATTTCTGCAAGAAATCCTGACGTGTGCACATACCCTAAACCCTCCTAAACAGTCTATAGACTAATCTGATACAGAGATCTTTTCAGCTCATTTGCATATACAAAAATGTGGATTTCCCAGGAACCATTCATAGGATTGCAAATATCAAGGTATCATTTCATTCATCTTTTTCTGAGCTGCATGTTCATATAGACAGTTTAGGCAGATTGATTCTACTGGTAAAATAAAGCTTTGTATATGAATAAAATTTCTTTATATTTGAGATTATTTTGTTATTTTGTTAGTTCTTACGTCTTGTTGCTCCTAAAATAACAGGTACACTTTAAAAATCATTTTACTTGTTTTTACTATTTCTGTATATGGGGGTTCATGACTAGATGATTTTCTTGATCTGTATGTCCTAAAGATGATATTTATTTTCATGCATTTTCTTAGCTCACATTTGCATTAGTTCCAAAACATGAATATCAGTTTTAAAGGGAATCTGTCACCCCGTTTTTCGGGGGCTTATCTACAGCATTCTGGAATGCTGTAGATAAGCCCCCCATATAACCTGAAAGATAAGAAAAACAAGTTAGATTATACTCAACCAGGGGCGGTCCCGCTTCGGTCCGGTCCGATGGGTGTCGCGGTTCGGGTCCAGCACCTCCCATCTTCATGCGATGACGTCCTCTTCCTTGCTTCCTGTCGCGGCTCCTGCGCAGGCGTACTTTATCTGCAAAATACTGCAGTGCGCAGGTGCCTGAAAAGGTCAGAGAGGCCCGGCGCCTGCGCACTGCAGTACTTTACGCTCCCCTCAACAGGGCAAATCAGTACCCCTGCGCAGGAGCTGCGACAGGAAGCAAAGAAGAGGATGTCATTGTATGAAGATGGGAGGCGCTGGACCCGGACCGCGACCCCCATCAGACCAGACTGCAGAGGGACCGCCCCTGGGTGAGTATAATCTAACTTGTTTTTCTTATCTTTCAGGGTACAGCAGGGGCTTATCTACAGCATTACAGAATGCTGTAGATAAGCCCCTGATGGCGGTGGCCACAGCTTATAGTCGAAAAATGGGGTGACAGATTCCCTTTAAACACTTTAAAAATAAGTCAATAATCTTCAACGAGATATGATTTGATTTTGTACTACATGTCTGTAAAAATAAAATAAAATAAACCAAACCCATAAACAAAAAAATAAGCACTTAAAAAAAAAATCAAAGTTTGTGCATAGTTGCACTCATTTTATATTGTTCATTTGCTTCCTAAATGCAAGTTTTAGCAACTTTCGAAATAAGCTTATTTAAAAATGGGTAAATGGCTGGGAATGTGGGATTGCTCTAAATATACTCGTATTGGGAACAACCCTTGTCTAATTAAATTACAACACTTGGAAGGGTTTGTGGGGTGGAAGAAGCAAGGTTTGCAATATCTGTATCAACTATATCTGAATGGTCATTTTTGTTTATTTGAACATTTTTTAAAAATGGCGTACCGTTTTGGCATTGTAAGGTAGGTGCAACTACTTCACTTAGCTGGTTGTGCTGTTGCCTTTTACTCTCACTACTTCTGTTGCGAGCTCAGAGATGATTCATCTGCTTCCCTCATCCCTTCTCTCACAGCAGGTCTGCAAAAAATCTACAGGCTAAATCACCTGCAGTGGCATGTAAAAGTTTGGGCGCCCCTGGTCAAAATTACTGTTATTGCGAACAGTTAAGCATGTTGAAGATGAAATGATCTCCAAAAGGCCTAAAGTTATAGATTACACACGTCCTTTGTATTTTAAGCAAATATATATATATATATATATATATATATATATATATATATATATATATATACAAAATAAGCAAAAGAAGTCAGCACTCCAAGTCCTTTTCAAGGTGAAAGAAAGTGTGAAGTTTATTCAACCCACATCTCTGTGCGACGTTTCGGCTCACACTGAGCCTTTTTCAAGCAGTGAGTGTTACTAACAATTGTGTTTTTATAGGCATAATCTACCATCATTTACATAATTAACCATCAATCATTAATAAATACATAAAACATTTTTACAACATATGTGCAAAAGGATCCTTTGTGCAATCCTAATCTCATAAAGTGGACTGTGCTAAAGTGCTAGTATAGTCATATATCTTCACAATTATTTCTCTTATTTTTTACATATTCTTGTTATTTCTTTCCTAATAAACATTTATCACGTGCTTGTACATGTTTATAATTATTTAAATTTCTTACCCTGCCGCACACAGGTCAGACCACATGGAGGACGCTATATCTGCCATTATCGGCGTTCTATTGCCTCTACTGCGCATGTCCTGACGTCATTTCACTCTGTCATAACTTGCCAGCCAATCACAATCTATTTGTGGTATATTTGCCCTTGTGCATGCGCACTATCCCTCTGTCAGTGCCGCAGCGCCATCTTGGATGTGGCTTAATGTCTTCTTATACGCATTACTTCAAACCTGCTTGCATGTTATACAGCGGTACAAATGCAACAAAATTTCTACATTTCGAGCATGTTTTCTGATTATAGATATTATATGGCTTCATAGCTTAAATTTACACTCTGGCACAATGGACGGCACCTTCTTCAGGCTGTCTCCGTTTGCCAATGTCCCTCCAACTTGGTGCATAGCCCTTCAAGGCCATACCATCGCTATTGGAGGGTCCATATAAGTGCTAATATACTGCCAAATATCTATTTATATAACAGGCTTTCACACTCCGCTGTCTTTTAACATGCACTTCTTTTATTGAATTAATAGGACATCACTATTGGCCGACAGTTATGACATATTAAAAAATAACATTTTTTAAAGGAAAAAAAAAAAAGAAATAGAAAAAAATTATATATGTTCCATCCTCCATGTGATTATATTCCATCCGCCGGCAGGCTGAAGATTGTGTACAGGTTGATAAACGTGAAGATATCACTAAAAAAATATAAAATATTTATTAAAATTGGAGTACTATAACCCAATAACAAATTACATACTCCAAGACTTAAACTAGGAGCCTGTATACATCTGATTCCTAGGTGTACCTTCACGGGGCTAATACATATTAGGGTAAATGATGGTAGATTATGCCTATAAAAACACAATTGTTAGTAACACTCACTGCTTGAAAAAGGCTCAGTGTAGCCGAAACGTCGCACAGAGATGTGGGTTGAATAAACTTCACACTTTTTTTCACCTTGAAAAGGACTTGGAGTGCTGCCTTCTTTTGCTTATTTTGTATACATGTTGGGTAGATGAGTGGACCATTCTACCCAGGAGGCCAGGCACCCACCGGTGAGCATTGTGCTGTTCCAATTTTTCTCTTGAGATATATATATATATATATATATATATATATATATATATTTTTTTTTTTTTTTTTTTCATCTTTTAGATTTTAAAAAATCCAAAAAGGAAAATGGCTGAAGCAAAATTTTGCACACCCTTTGAGATTTGTGTGCTCAGATAACTTTGACTGAGGTTTCAGACTATAATTAGCCTGTTAGGGTTATGGCTTGTTCACTATCATCATAAGGAAAAGCCAGGTGATGCAAATTTCCCAGCTTTATAAAAACTTAGCCCCTCTAACATTGTGCCAAAAAACAGCAGCCATGGGTTTTTCTAGGCAGCTGCCTAGCACTCTGAAAATAAAAATGGTGGAGATCCACAAAGCAGGAGAAGGCTATAAGAAGATAGCAAAGTGATTTCAAGTTGCCCTTTCCTCAGTTAGAAATGTAATTAAGAAATGGCAGTTAACAGGAACAGTGGAGGTCAAGATAAGGTCTGGAAAATCAAGCAAAATTTCAATGAGAGCTGCTCGTAGGATTGCTAGAGAGGCAAATCAGAACCCGCTTGACTGCAAAAGACCTTCAGAAAGATTTAGCAGACACTGGTGTTGTGGTACATTGTTCTACAGCTCAGAGACACCTGCACAGATATGACCTTCATGGAAGAGTCATCAGAAGAAAACCTCTGCTGCATCTTCACCATAAAATTCAGTGTCAGAAGTATGCCACAGAACATCTTAACAAGCCTGATGCATTTTGGAAACAAGTCCTGTGAACCGATGAGGTTAAAGTAGAACTCTTTGGCCGCAATGATAAAAGAGATGTGTGGAGAAAAAGAGGTACAGAATTTAAGGAAAAGAACATCTTGCCAACCATTAAACATGTGGGTGGATCAATCCTGCTTTGTGGTTGTGTTGCAGCCAATGACACAGGGAATATTTAGGTTAGAGGGAATAATGGATTCAATGAAATTTCAACAAATTCTTGATGCAAACATAACACCATCTGTACAAAATATGAAGTTGAAAATAGGATGGCTTCTACAAATGGATAATGATCCTAAACACACGTCTTTTAGAGATTATTCCATCTTCAACTTGCCTGACTGTTCACAATAAAAGTAATTTTGACCAGGGGTGCCCAAAATTTACATGCCACTGAACATGCAGTATCTTCTTCCTATGATATTGTCATCACTGAATCACATGTCTTTCCACCAAGCGACCTGTGGCTTTCCAGCAGTTGTGACACCAGTCTGGAGCTTTCAAGACATATCACAACAGTTGGAGGGTTTCAAGTTGTTAACCTCGGATATAAATGTATAGAGCCATATGTTCTCCTATTATTTGTACCTACTTTGGAACCTATTTTTGCAGCGCCCCCACTGCCGCAGGGCCGAGGGGTACCCGGTACCGGGCCTCTGAGTCTCTGCTCTGGGGTCGTCACGGTGGCTAGGCCCGGTCCGTGACCCTGCCAAGGGGCGTACAGTGAATGGTATGATGGATGTGGATGGTGGTGGTGGTGTGGTGCAGTAAATAACGAGGACACCAGGTTGCAGTCTCTTTACCTCTTTACTGAAGATCTCTGGGTCCTGAATCCGGAATACGGTTAACCAGGCTGCGCAAGTCCGGCCGGTCCAATGGCACCTCCAGAGTTCTCTTTGCAGGTGGAAATCTGTGCCTTCCTGCTAGCGCTATGTGTTGTGGTCCTTCCCTGCTGTGGTTACGGAAAGTCCCCACAACTGTTGTGTCTGTTTCTTAAGTTCCCTCACAACTCGATTAGATGATGTTCTGCTAATCTTCCGTCCCTTCCTGATGTTACGGTTAGGACGGCACCCGTATGACGGGTAGGCTCGGAGCTCTTCCGGGACCCTAGAGTCGCCCCTCTCCACAAGTTGCCCCCTATGTCTTCGTAGGTGATTTAGGTGAGACAGCCCGCCTATGACTGACTGTCCTGCCGTTGGTTTGAAGTATTGCTTGAAGCTAGATTTATAAATACTTCCTCGGCGTTCCGGCCGCCGGTTGTGCGCCTCAGTAGAATGTTGCCTCTGTCTCACTGCACGACTCCTACTGGTATTCTCCTTATTGCTTTGATCTCGTTTCTCACTCAGCACAATCTATCTCGCTTCTAATCCTTCCTTGGGCACCGCCGCTATGCTGAGCAGGCACGGTCCCGTTACGTTCTCTCTAGTTGCCAGGCCTCTGTCAGGATCCCACCCCTGACAGGGACCCTACCGAATCTTCTCCCACAACACCCTCTGCCACAAGGTGTTGCCTGGTTCCAACCCAGTCAGCTTTCTTTCCAACTTCCTGCCTGACCCCCAGTTTTACCTGTGAGGAGTGGCCTAATGAATAGAACCCTTAGCTCCCCCTGGAGGCCCGGCTGTGAAATGTATTGGTGTCTGTGATACCTGGTCAGATGAACTCCTTCAGTGCCATCAGACGTACCATAGCTCCCCTTAGTGGCGGAGCCACAGTACTGCAACGACCAGGACTCTGGGGCGCTGCACTTTCAACACTTGTTTGCTTGTAGGCTTGTTTATAACATTGAGAGACTTAAAAACTTCACGTCTCTTCAGGGAGTTAAGGACCACAATGGGAAGAGTCAAAAGTCTTTCATATTTACAAAGACTTATCTCTGGAAGATCAAGATGTTAGCCCAATAGGAGCAAAACTGACTGACAGGAAATAGCTTTTTTGGCATTAGAAGCAGTGGCGTAACTTGAACCTTGTGGGCCTCTATGTAACAACACCAACGGAGCCCGTGATTATTGCAATTCGTTAAATGGAATGGTCTTATCATATGGGCCAAAGAGGCCTTTTGGGCCACCTAGGCTTCAGGGCCCAGGTGTGATTGCGACGCCTTCGCTTATTATAGGTACTCCCCAGGTTAGAAGCTGAAGGCAGTAGAAGTCTGAAGCAGAAACAACCAATCTTGCAAAAACCAGACTGCACAGTAAGTGCAAGTGAGGATTTACTGTCAGAGCACTATGTGTTTTCAATGTTGTTCTTCTGGTTTTGCAAATTGCTCCTTACAGGCAGGTCTAAGGGACCACTTATAAAAGATTGTAGAACATGACAATCTTAAAAAGCAATACTATGCAACATTAACATGTCACTGATTCACAGGAATAACATAGAGATAGCTATCCAATGTTTGCTTGAGTCAAAATCCTACCCTCACTTGTCAGTCAAAGTCTACCCTTACCTCATCCGGCATGCCAAACAGCTCAATCAATTTCATCTGAGCTGTCTCCGCAGACTTTTCATCAGGTGGCATGAGAATGTCCTCGACACAGCAATCCTTGAATAAACTGGGCTCTGCACCAGTGTTTCCAAACCCTGTTCTCATGGCTCCCCAACACATGATGTTTTCAGGATTTCCTTAGTATTGTTCAGGTGAGAGAACCTGTGACAGTTTTTGAAGCCTTAATAATAATTCCATCACCTGTCCAATGCTAAGGAAATTCAGAAAACATGATCTGTTGGAGACCGTGAGGACTGGAGTTTGGTAAACACTGGTCTACACCCTTCTGCTGAAAGACCAGGTCAAGTGGGCTGGACATGTGATCAGAATGCCAGACAGCCAATTGCCTAAACAACTGCTGTATGGAGAACTGTATCAGGTAAAGCAAACAGTCGGGGGGGGGGGGGGGGGGAGAGCAGGCGAAACGTTTGAAAGACTGCCTTAAAAAGTCCCTCAAAACTTGAGTTGACATCAACAGATGGAAGTAGCTTGCCCTGGACCATCCAGTTTGGAGAAGCAAGATCTCTTCAGGAGATCGTGCAACTGAAGACAGAACAATTGAGGCAAAATGTAAGCGAGCTGTGCTCAAGGCACAAGCAGTATCTACTGTCCTGACTACATCTACTTATGTCCCATATTTGGGCAAGCCTTCAGGACCTGGAATGGCCTCATCAGTCACCTCTGTAGCCTCTCTGGACACACTGATCCTCCTAGAAGTCCTGAAATTATGGTCATCTTCGACTACGAAGGATGAACGATAACAGCACCCTTACCTCAAAAACACATTACTCAGGGGAGAGGTAGAAGATACGTTCTACCCAATAAAAAGGTTAATTACAACTAAAAAAAAACAAGTCAGATTTTTACCAGGAATAGAGCTACTTCTCTTCATTGGCTGTGTCTGGTATTGCGACTCAAGGGAACATGGCTGAGTTGCAATACTAAACACAATCCATGCAATAGAGTGGTGTAATTGGATGGGCAAAGCTCAGACTCTGACCTGTCAAATGTCCATAAATTTCAAAAAGAGACAAAACTAGCTAGCACATCCTTACAGCCCACATATTTCGCTATGTAAAGAGCGGAGTGTTGTAGGAAGGCAACACTAAGGCTCAAATGTATGGTGCTCAGCCAATCTGAAGAAGTTTGTACTATAATAAAAAATTACAAAATAAAACACTTCTTTTTTAATAGGATAACAAGCTAACAGGATTGCAAAACACAAACAGGCAACGGTGCTTTCCTGCTTGCTTTTGCTCTCCGGCTGGCCAGGTTTCATGCACTCGGCTTCTTTCCATGGAAGTGAATTGAGAGAAATCGGACACATCTAGTCGGCACATCACTGCAAGAACGCAAATAATATACATGGGGTCAAGTGGCCGCCCACTCCCACCAGTAATACTGGGGAACCGTAACTTTTAATAAAGTGATTACAGACTTTTGTCCCAAGCCTGGACAACCCTTTTAACTTAATGGAAACTCCGTCACTCTGCTGTAGCTTACAATAGTACTGTTTATAGAAGAAAAAGAACTTCCAAAATTGAACACTGATGATTGATAAATTTAAGACTTTTTGAAAACCAAAAAATATGAACTTTGCACTAAATAACAAGTGGTACATACATGTCTGAGCCTTTATCCTGCATTCCAAATAATTAAGGCAAATTCCATAGAAGAATTATAACAAGACAACCCTGTGTTCCGTAATAAGGTCTTGTTATGTGTGGAATTCCACTCAGGATTCAGTGGTACCAGGATGAATTCCTCAGAGTTTTCATCACAGTTCTGTCTTCATTTTCCTGAAAGCTACACCTGGTCATGTCTATTGAAAGTAGAAAAAAATATTTTTTTCTAAATTTGTCCATAACACAGATTTTAATCAGCATTAATAAGCCAGAGAAACATGGGAGCCATTAAATACAAACTTCAAAACCAATTAAATGAACAAACTCAAGGTTCATTCACACGTCCATCTTTCACATCCAGGCTCCTGTGTTTTTGAGATAGCACATGTACCTATTATAGCGTGTGGGGCTGTTCACACGTTTTTTTTTTGGACCAAGTGGTTAGCAAAAGAATCAAGAGTCAAACTTTCTCATTCAAGTCTACAGGTCCATTAACCCCTTAACGACCAGGGGTATTTCAGTTTTTGCGTTTTCATTTTTTGCTCCCCTTCTTCCCAGAGCCATAACTTTTAAATTTTTTGGTCAATATGGCCATGTGAGGGCTTGTTTTTGGCTGGACAAGTTGTACTTTTTAACTACATCATTGGTTTTAACATATCGTGTACTGAAAAATGTGGAAAAAAATCCAAGTGTGGTGAAAATGCAAAAAAGTACAATTCCACAGTTGTTGTTTTTTTTTTTACCATGTTCACTAAATGGTAAAACTGATCTGACATTATGATTCCCCAGGTAATTACGAGTTCATAGACACCAAACATGTCTAGGTTCTTTTTTATCTAAGTGGTGAAAAAAAATTCCAAAGTTTGTTAAAAAAAAAAATTGCATCATTTTCCGATACCCGTAGCGTCTCTATTTTTCGTGATCTCGGGCTGAGTGAGGGCTTATTTTTTGTGTGCCGAATTGACGTTTTTAATGATACTATTTTGGTGCAGATAAAATCTTTTGATCGTCCGTTTTAATGCAAAGTTGCGGTGACCAAAAAAACGAAATTCTGACGTTTTGACTTTTTTTCTCGTTACGACGTTTAGCGATTGGGTTAATTCTTTTTTTATATTGATAGAACTGGCGATTCTGAATGTGACGATACCAAATATGTCTATTTTTGATTTTTTTTTACATTTTATTTTGAATGAGGTGAAGGGGGTGATTTGAACTATTACTTTTTTTTAATTTCTTTAATATTTTTAAAAACAGTTTTTTTACATCTTGCATCCTTCAATAGTCTCCATGGGAGACCAGAAGCTGCAGTTGTCTGATCACCTCTGCTACATACAGGCGATGATCAGATCACCTGTGTGTAGCGGAAATGCTCATTTGCTATGAGCGCTGACCACCGGGCGGTGCTCATAGCAATCTGGCTATGACAACCATAGAGGTCTGCTGGAGACCTCTGGTTGTCATGCCGACCCTTTGGTGACCAGTGATCATGTGGCGGGGTCACCGATGGGTGGGATTTCCGATGCGCTTCCGGTATGCACAAGTTAAATGCCGCTGTCAGAGATTGACAGTGGCATTTAACTAGTTAACAGCTGCAAGTGGATCGCGATTCCACCCACGGCTGTTGCGGGAACATGTCAGCTGTGTAGATCAGCTGACATGTGCCTGGAAAGGTGCGGGCTCAGTGCCGGAGCCCACACCAAATAGGGGGAGTCCAACGTGGGCTTATTATTACTCCCAACATCGGAAAGGGGTTAAACGCTCAGGCAGCACTCTGATGCCTTCCGAGTTGTATCCTAGTGATCTATTTTTTATGCTTATTTGATAGAAGTTGGGGAACCTCCATCATTTTTTTTTAATCTTGCATACAAGAAACACTGATAAACCACTGATGGCAAAAGTAGATATACAGATAAAAAACAATGCAGCACCATATACCTTTCCTGTAGGGGTTCATTCAGATAAGCATGTTATGTGTCTGTGTGCTGGCCCCATGCAAAATGGATATCATGCAGACAGTACACGGACCAGTGCAAGTCATTGTGGGAGTTCACATGAACATTTTTACACACGACCAATGACTCAAGTGTAAAAAAATCTCAGAATGCATTAGTCTGCTCTGTTTTTCAGATTAGACTCACATATAAACGCTATAAGTGCATCAATAAACCTAATGCTATAGGGACGCCATCTGTATTTGGCATTTTATTTTTTTAAATTCTTGATGTATGAAAACGGATAACATACGGATGTTAAAAACGGACATACTGATGGCATATGGATGACAATATGGATGAAAAATCATCAGTTTTTTTTAATAAAAAACCAGAAAATGTATAATACATTAGTGTGAACTCAGCTAAAAGCACCGTTTTCTCCCATAGAAGAAATATGCTAAAAATTACCATGTGCACAGGACTGCATTTCCTACATGTCATCCATGACCCTTGGTCTAAAGTACCTGGGCTGAATGCTATCTCCAGAATAGGGATTCTGAAAAGAGAAGACAGAAAAAACTCAGCAAATGAATCCTTAAAAATGACTATGTTTATTCAGAAATATAAAAGCTAAATAAATAATCCAAATCCAACACTCATGAAATTATTATTTATTCCATGTGCATTTGTTTGGATGTTTTCTGATCTTTTGTAATGAAGAGAGCAGTTTACAGTAGCTGCGGCGTGGACTGGAAGATTGGGGGACCCAGTCATGATTTTAGGTGTGGGTCCCAGGAGTGACATGCATGGGGTGGGTGTGCATTTGTCTGCTTGTATATTCCTTTGCATCTCATACAGATGGCCCACTGGCCCTGGACGGCTGGGCTTCTATCTTCCACCGTTATGGGGACCACTGTGTTGCCCTGGACTCTAGGGCCCTCCGGGACTGCCTGGGCTCTCTGGCCCTCCTGAGCTGTTGAGCTCCCTGTCCCCACTGACTAAATAGAGGAAATGCTCAGCTCACTATCTTATCTCACAGTGACCCCTCCTATGTTAACTATTACTTTTCCTATTGAAGCTACTGTACTAAGGTATCTCCATCTAGTGTCCTAATTAATGTACTGCACTTTCTCTATTTACAATATGCACATCACAGCAATTAGGTAGATAATACAATATACATAGCAGAATTTGGTATTAAACATATACAATTTGCAACATTTAAATGGGACGTGCTTGGGGTATAAAACAGTCTCTGTGATCCCTTACATTCCCTCTTCCTTTAAAGATGGTCGTCCCCAACCATGCCATACGAAACCTGTTGACATAACACTAAAACAGAGACCAGAGAAGCAGGTGAAGGTGAGTGCCATCGGATTTTGTTTGTTATTTTACATATCTAGTTCATGCACCCACTTCTCAGCACATGACATTGGTGTGCCCTCACAGGTTAATTTATCTTGTCTTGCTCAGTGTCGCACTCATCCTCTGTTGTAAGCTGCAAAGTGATCATAAATCACACCTTCACACAGTCCACACACCCCAGATACACAACACGTTGCCACCATTCATCAACACACGGGGTGATGAGTCCCCCAAAATATGCTCCTGTCTGACCATCAAAAAAGTCACCCACTCTCTGAAACGCTATGGATTATTTAGAGCATGCAAGGATCAAACTTATTAAAGATTTTAAGCTTTAATGGGAACTTGTCACCAGGTTTCATCAATATGAAATATGGCCACCACCTTTTAGGCCTGATGTACAGCACTCTATAATGTTGTGTATCTGTCCCCAACCTGACCTGCAATACAAGAAAAAACCTTTTTATTATACTCACTTGCAAGGTGGTTCAGTTCGAGAGGTGTTGATGGTCTTGGTCTGGTGCCTTCCTTCTTCTTGTGATGCCGCCCTTCTTTTTGCTTTTGTGTGGATGATGTGTTACTGCGTCATCCACACAGTCTCCCCAGCATCGCGTTCTGAGCAGGCGTACTTCTCTGCCCTGACTAGGGCAGAGTGAAGTACTGCACTGCACATGAGCTGGGGCTCTTTGACCTTTCTCAGCTATTTTTGCATTTGCAATTGTGTATTTTTCATGAACTCATGAACTGTTTTGTTCAGTACAGTCAGAATTTTATCAAATTGGCCTTTTTCCAAAAATGCAATATGGGGTCACATACATCTTGCATCGGTGCCCTAACACCGTGTATTGTTCATGCTTGTATGGTGGAAGCAAAGTTGAACTTTGGGATATGAAAAACATAGCAAAAAATGCAGCAAGAAAAGCAACATAAAGCCAGAAAAAAATGATTTTTGTTTGTATCTTTAGTACTGGCAAAAGATCAGGTTTTGGCTACAGAAAAAAAGCAGCCACAAAGCAATGTAT
Organism: Ranitomeya variabilis; assembly: GCF_051348905.1. Classification (NCBI taxonomy): domain Eukaryota; kingdom Metazoa; phylum Chordata; class Amphibia; order Anura; family Dendrobatidae; genus Ranitomeya; species Ranitomeya variabilis. The sequence continues at coordinate 51,418,556 of NC_135237.1, read as the reverse complement.
AAGCATAGCCTATAGATATCCTTCTGTTTCCTTGAGGGAAGGAGAAATGAATTATGGATCACAACCAGCTATAGTTGACCTCCAAATATGAACACCTTCCTATTTTGTAACCCATCTTTTAAACGCCTGGTCCTGGGATCACATTTTCAGGATGGCCTAGATTATAATATTAAAATTACTGGTCTAATTACTGGTCATTTTAAATATATTGTGTCTCCACTTTTTCCCCTCCTTATACTAAATAAGAAATATCCAGCCTCACTGCAATGACCATCTCAGCTCTCATTGAAGCTTGGTTCACCAGCCTGAGGTGTCACAAATAGACACCTTTGTTGTTAAGGACTGACCTGGGTTGGAGTAGTGATATTGCAACCACTAGGGACAGCAACGGCATGTAGCATAGTCAGGAATAGCCAACGAGTCGGCACACAGAAGCAGCAATGTACAGTAGTTTAAAGGAGCAGCATGTAGAGTAATAAGGGATAGCCAAGGAATCGATACACAGGAGCAGCAATGTAGTTTAAAGGAGCAGCACGTAGAGTAGTCTGGGATAGCCAAGGAATCGATACACAGGAGCAGCAATATAGTTTAAAGGAGCAGCATGTAGTCAGGGATAGCCAAGGAGTCTATACATGGAAGCAGCAGTATAAACTTACAATGAAGGAGCAGGTGAAAGGAAGCTTCACTAGAGGCTGGTAGCTTAATAATCTTGGAAGGAAGGGAGTGCAATGCCATGTATAGATAGGGTGTTCAATCAGGGTGGAGACAATCAGGAACTCAGGGTGAAGACAATCAGGGACTCAAAGTGGAGACAATCAGAAACAACACAGTTACAAGTATATGGGTTAGCACAGAACTGTCCAGTGAGCTGAATAGCTAAAAGGGAAGAGCTGCTGCGTGGTGCACAAGAGTTGCTGGGTTTGAGTCCGGACATCTGGATTCTCAGTGAAAAAACCTTTGGTGTTGGGTTCCTGTAATCAAAATACCTAGAGGTTATGTCCTTTGTGTAGAGACAGTCCTGTGGATGCAGACTTAAACTAATGTAGCCTTCTAATGTTATATATTTCCCTTACAGCCTGTAAGCTTTTGGGGTCCACTTTGCTGAAAGCGGTAATCTCTCTTAAGTGACATCCATTAAACTGTTTGAACTTAAGGAGAAAAATATTTTAGTAACCTCAGTAGCTAATTTTCTAATGAATTGTCTGTAATCATGATAATAAATAACTAAGAAATAAAATGTTCTTTATTCACTCATTCATGTCCCGGGGGCAGTACACTCACCTCTAAATACTTATTGGAAGAACATCTGTGCGTGATTTTTCTTTTTTTAGAAAATGAATATGTGTGCTCTTATGTTTCCTCCTTTTTGATTTACTGTAAATTCAAACTCCATATGGTCCATAAGAATTAGTAAAGCATTTCCTTGGAAATTTCTTTTTATGTTCACAGGAGGGCACATGATCTACCATGAAAGATCAGCTATTGCGACCTTCATACATTATAATCATTTGTTTCACAAATACCGTATTTTGTGGATTATAAGACACACTTTTTTTCCCAAAATTTTTTTGGGGAAAATAGGGGTGCATCTTTTAATTCTAATATACCCCACTGGCTGTGGCGGAGCTGGTTTCCAGGGTCGCTGCTGCCGGAGGCAGGAGTGGGGCAATGCTGTGAGCCTCAGGCTGGAAAGAGGGGGTGTTCTGACATATGACACTGCGGGTGTTCGGTGGGATGGGGGCTCTGCAGACATTTTGTGAAAGCTTGGAGCCCCTGCATTTTCCCGGGGGACTCCTGGAAAATTGCCGTCGGGGGGCAGCGCATGCACAGATTGAGATCTTGGCACCAAGATTTTGGGAGACAAACACCCCTTCTTCCCAGCCTGGGGTTCGCAACATCGCCTGCGCAGGCAGTGCCATCTTGGAGGAGGATTTTTTTTTCTTCTCCAGCAAGATGGCCCTGCCTGTGCAATAGTAGCTACCGGATCACTATGCACACCAATAGCTGCTACTGCAAAAAATTGTTTTATTTTTATTTTACACTTGCTCAATAACATTAATAATACTTATTAACTGGACACTAAACATGCGATTATCATGCAGCGCAGGGGCCACAGCTGGCACCTGCCTACAGAAGCGTTTTTGTTTTTTTCTTCAGCATGTGATGGTATTCATTATGGAAACTAAGGGGTAGTCAGTAAGGGATCAGTGACCTACCAGAGGCCATACTGATGAATACCTAATCAGAGCACCACATGAAGACCCCCCACAGGCTGCCCCGGGGCACGAGCATAACATAACAGAAAACTGAAAATAAAGATTAAACGACAACCACAAGATGGATTTCATCAACCAAGGAATCATTTTACTCAGTATAACGGCGCCGACCTGACACTGTCTGTAGGTTACTGTGCACAATCCTGCTGACAGGTTCCCTTTAAGGCAGCAGTTTATCCTCCCAAATTGTTGACTCTGCAAGAACATTGGTCATCTAGTCTCAGCCACATGCATTTATATTTTTGCCTGTCCTCCTTTCTTTCTCTCTTTTTCCTCCTTCCTTCTCTTTCTCCTTCCAACGCCTGTGAATCTTGTATTTTATAATCATATTCACCCGTTTCTGTGTACTCTGAAAGTTGTGCTAAGTCTTCCTAATATAGCTTTAATTGATTGCAATGAAATACACATCCAAGGTCAACAATGAAAAAATTGACCACGGCTACACTTGGGGACAAAGTCTAAGGGATTTTGCAATCTTCTCCTTAATTCACCCTGTCTGGTAATAGGTAGGTAATCCACAAATTTCATCCTTGGAGTAGTCTGCAGTAGTATCTACTGATGGCTTACGAATCATATGTTGCAAGAAAGGTCCCAGAAGACGGAGCAGGGAAAGTTCATTTAACACAGTTAGAAAGTTCCAAATCAGGACAGGTAACAATATAAAGGCAAAGGCTGAATTATTTTCTCCAGTGTCAATTTCAAATGGTGTTAATTTTGGGTGAAGCAACATTATGCCAAATCCTGTGCCCCCTCAGGTGCTTCAAACCAGTAGGGTTCAATGTAAAATCTGCAACTGTGGCCCCTTCCCAATATGTGACATTTATGATATTGTTTTTTTTTTGTGGAAGTGCATCTTTTGGGCCCCATCAGACAGATCAGTTAACAAATGACACAATACCTGATCACAGTACTTATGCATTAATATTGGGACAAGGTTCCCTAACTACACCCTACTTTTTTATCAATTATTTGGTGTGCCATTAGGTCACTCTCACCTTTTTTCCCGAGTTCTGGTGGAGCAGCATCCTCGTCTTCATACACATACCTGTCATGTCGGACGCTATTCACACTAGGGCGTCCGACAGACAGCGGTAATTCCACATTCGTCCACTATACGCTCAGTGGCGCCGGCTAGACTTTATCCAGGTTGTCCGGGGTTAATCTAGCTGTTACTCGGGTTGGAGGGTGGGTCACGCCCGTGGCCTTTAAATAGTCAAATTGGACTTTGGGCGTCGCCGATTACAGCTTGTGTCTTGTGCCTGGTGATCTCGGTCTGGAGTGGTGGTCTAGGAGAAGAAATATCGTATCTGGTGGTGTATTATCCTTTGTCATATTTCTCCTTCCTATATTTGTATTTGTTTTGCCCTGTGCACATTATAGTGTTTTCCTGTGTGTCTGCGGCGTGGTGCGTTTTTAGTTTTCCCTGTCTGTGCTTTCTGTGGGGGTTGGTGTGTGGTCTAATCACTGGGTGGCGGGTGGAGGTTTCAGCATAGGACTGAAACAGGAGTCAGGGTCAGGCCTGGCGGCCCAGACAAGCACACCATCAGTGTAAATTCTGGGAGAGGGACAGACAGGGTTTTCCCTAGTCTGAGGGATATCGCAGGGGCCCGGGTAATCAGCTGTAGTCTACCCAGTACCCGCAGGACATTACCGGTTTCATGTTCACATCAGAGTTGTGCCTGATCTCCATGTACAACTCCATCTGGTGAGCACTTGTCTCTTTTCTGAGATATACACTTAATTGCAGTCCTTCACTATGGCGCACTTTTCCCTCTAACCTTTTTAGGCAGATAAGTTGAGGCTTCATTCTGGAGAACAGGACTCTGAAATGTCCTAACAGAATAAACTGTGTGAAGAATTATTAAGCAATTTGTGTTTTTGATTATTCATTTTATTATTGAACGACTCCAGCTTTAGCGGTCAATCAAAAAGGTTAATAAACCTGAAACCTGAATGTTGAAGAAAGTAAAAGTGATGTTTTGTCTTTCTTAGGAGAATATCTATGCGTACAGAATTATTGGGCAACTATTAGTGTGCAGAAATATTATATAACTAAATGAAAAATATAAATGTTGTCATCTAACCTTTATCTGACATTTCATAAAAAAAATGGTGTCTGCCAGTTTCATAATCTGTTGACTATCAACGTTTTGGTCAGCACCAACCACAGCCTCCCAGATACTGTTCAGAGAGATGACTGTTCTCCTTCACTGGAAAATATCACATTTAAAGGTAAGGTACCGCGTTTGTAGATCATTAATAAATCACTGTAATGTAGCATAACATGCTGCTATAACCAAGTTTTAAATGCATGTGAAACAGATTTCGTGTGTTATATGTGTTTAAAGAAGGAACTGGGGGCTGACATCTTGGTTTCACAGCAGTTCACGACACTAACAGTGTCATTTTACAGCACCCCATGGACATAGGAGATAATAGACCGGCGCTGACCCTATCTTTAACATTGGAGAGGCGTTAGCAGTGAGCTGGGCACGCCTCTGTGGGCTGCACAACTCACTGCTGTAGGTGTGACTAGCCGCCATTTTATTATAGCCCAGTGCTCTCTGCCCAGCTCCACTTACTCTCTATTACAGGAGCTCCATTCACTCCATTAAGCTGCATTCACAGCCTGCAGAGAGGAGGTGACACCTGACACCTGTCTCAGCCATACAATGTATCTCCTCCCTCCACAATGCCCGGCCATTCACTGCAGACCTGGAGCTCCTTCTTATCTTACTGAGGGATGAGTCACAGACAGCTCTGCACAGACAATGCTGCTCCATACACACCACATAAACTAACTGTGCTTCTGATGCACTAACTGCTGGTGATAGCAGATCACAGGTCAGTCACACACAAAATGGCTCTGCCCTGTGATGCTGCTCTTCATTCTGCCCCAGGGATATTAGACCACCCAAAAGGGGAGGGAAATGCTGATGTCAGCAGTTACTGCCCAGATTTTCCAGCTAACAGTAAAGCTGGTAAGTCTTACTATAGCTGCTTGAGGTCTAAAACGGAAAATGCTCCCCCTAGTGGTCAATATATATATTTGTAAGAAAATATATAATATTTTTCATATAGAAATGTTTGCAAACAGTGCAAACATTGCATTAGTACATTTTATTTACTATTTTAAGCTTAATTTCACAAAAAAACAAACTACAAGAAAACTGGTGGCACCTTCCCTTTAAGGAAGGTCCACAAGTTCTCAATAGCATTCAGGTCACATGAGGAAGAGGCAGTGTAATTTGTTTTTCATCTTTAAGGCTTTTACTGGCACCCAAGTAGTGGAGACTTCAATGCATAAAAATCAAGTTTTTCTTGAAAGATGCAGACTTTTTCCTGTACCACTGGTTAAAAAACGTGTCTTTTGAAAACTGGCAGTAGGTTTGGAGTAGACTTTGAGTTGATCTTATAACTAGTTTCTCTTTAATAATACCAGCCCACAGCAATGCCCAACGTCACTTTCTTGTCGTCTGTGTGGAAATGGGGGTCTGTTCCTGATCCAGCCACTGGCCCATACATCTGGTCTCTCAAGAGCCACTCTCAACTGATCAGTCCATAAAACCTTTAAAAAAAATCTGTCTTCAGATATTTCTTGGTCCAGTCTTGACATTTCCACTTCTGTGTCTTGTTCAGTGGTGGTTGAGTTTCAGCCTCCCTCACCTAGGCAGTGTCTTTGAGCACTGAACACCTTGTCCTTCTGTGTCTTGCTCAGTGGAGGTCAGGTCAGCCCTCCTTACCTCGGCCGTGTATTTGAGCACTGAACACCTTGTCCTTCTGTGTCTTGCTCAGTGGAGGCCAGGTCAGCCCTCCTTACCTCGGCCGTGTATTTGAGCACTAAACACCTTGTCCTTCTGTGTCTTGCTCAGTGGAGGCCAGGTCAGCCCTCCCTACCTCGGTTGTGTCTTTGAGCACTGAACACCTTGTCCTTCTGTGTCTTGCTCAATGGTGGTCAGATTCAGCATTCTTTACCTCAGCCGTGTCTCGGAGCACTGAACACCTTGTACTTCTATTTCTTGTTCAGCGGTAGTCAGGTTAACCTCTCCTTACCTTGGTCATGTTTCTGAGCAATAAATACCTTGCATTTCTGGGCCTTCAGGGAGGTGGCAGTTCGGGAATATGACAGCACTTGAGGAGAATGGTTTCCAGGTCGCTTAATGTTTCATTCTTCTTTAATCCTTGGCAGTTAATGAGCATCTTATTTTCTCAACATGTTTTAGCGACACTACTATTTGCATCAAAACTTTTGATGGTTCTGTGATCTCACCTACTATCTTAGCAATTTCAAGAGTGCTACATCCCTCTGTAAGACTTGTAATAATTTTTCAGGGTCAGTCAAATCTCTTTTTTGGTCCATTTTGTCTGAGGTTAAAAAGTTGTCTAATAATTCTGAGCAACTTGATAAAGGGTAATGTATTCTTAGGCGTCACCCACCTCATTACACAAATACACATCGCCTGATCTGCTTCATTCAATAAGCATTCACATTTAGACAACTTGGAAAATCTGCATAAAAATGATGATATTGTCAAAATGCTTGCCTAATAATTGTGCACACAGTGTAGATCAGTGACCAAGCATGTGTGTCATCACTCTATTCATTTTCTATGGGACTGATGTAGTTGGTCAAGTACAGCAGGGCATATTAGAACCCTGATCTTGGGAATAATGGCGGTCCCAGCAGTGGTACCCCCACTGCAACTTAAATTATCACTTCTTCAAGTGATAGTTCTTAACTTTAAATGTTGGGAATAGCCCTTTAGCTTCATATAAAAGTTTTTCATTTACTGATATTGTAATGTGCTTATCCGTCCCTAAGGGAACAATAATCAGTTGTGCAGAAGAAAGAATTTGCTAAAAACAAGCAGTCATGTCTGACATGCTTTGTAGGATACAAGAGACTGGAGCCTAAATGTGAATTCATTATGAAATATTCCCCAAAATACAATTTGTCCGCACATTTTCCTTTGATCTTCCACAGTTCTAGTCCAGCTTTTACATAATTTCTCAGAGGACTCTTTCTCATACGTTAGATATTTGAGTATTTTCCAGTAAGTTGCTGTTTCAAAGAAGCTTAGCGAGCATTTTCTCTGAGCGCTGTACAGAAACTCATCATTTTATGCTTCTCTGGCACCCGAGACTACACCGCCCGCAAGAGGAACAAGGACAAAGTGATTTCAGATTTGTTACAATTAGAAGAAAATGTTGTCTGTTTATTAATAGCCTGTATGTAACACTGCCAAATAGTACGATTGTCACACAAAATACTTAACACTTCATTAATAACTTCCTTTAAGAGATTTTTACTTGGGTCACATGAATGCGTAGTCTTGTAGATTTTACCCTGTATTTTGGTTTGATCTTCTACTCTTTATCTTTTCATTACTGCACATTCATATAGTGAGGCAGATAGAGTTATTTTACTACAAGGAAAGTTCAAGAGTCAGTCAGCAACAACAAAAACTGTAAATAAGAAACAGTACTAAACCAGTATGTCCCCCAAAAATCCAGCACTGACCCTCCAGCGGTGCTGCCGGTCCGATTTCACCAGTCTCGGTATGACCTTCAGCCTGAGCTTCAGCAATTTCCAGTTTCAACTCCATGCACAGTTCACACTGAACAGGCTACAGCTTCCACACTGTTCTCTGTAACTCCCATAAATTGACTGCTCAGCTTTCCTAGATAACCCATGCAGTCTCTATTCAGAGAGAGACCCCAGAATGTTTCTCTCTCAGCTATAGCTCACATTTTGGCAGGTCACTCACCAGCAGCACACTCGACTTTGCTCCATCCAGCAGACTGACTCACCTAGTGAACACAGGCCCTGGTTCTAGTAAAAAGCTAGGCAGGTGCATATAATCAAATCCTGCACAGCTAGGACTTAACCCCTAGTTAAGTCCTACCTGGCTCTACTATAGGGGATAGTGCTGGAAAGAGACAGCCCTGGATGCCTTAAGCATGTGAGGAAGTGGTCAGAGCAAGGCATTAAGATAGGTTATACCCATGAGGCAGTGATGGATGTGGGGACAATTTGCTCTGATGCTTCAATTGTATAAGGTGAAAGAGGTAATAAAACAGTTTTTGCGCATTAGGGCTCATTCAGATATGTTTTTTTCATAAACAAGAAAACTGGACTGAGCTTCATCAGCATTCTTGATCAGAGTTTCACTCGAGCTTCAGCAGAGTGTCATCAGAGTTTGATCAGGGTTTCATCAGTTTTTCTCAGATGAGAAACAAAAAGGTGTTTTTCCAGCTTCTCCTATTAAACAGACTGTGAAAAACGGACAGAACATTGATCGTGTCCGAGTGCTGTTTGATATTTTTTATGGACCCATAGACTTTCATTGGTGAGATACATTCAACAGTTGAATCAATATTGAACATGACTTGGCAATTTTCCAAAGAATATTCGGTCTGACAAAAAAATTGGATATGTAAACAGCCCCATAGACTATAATAGATAAGAGTTCTGCCCGTGAAAGATATGGATACAGTAGCATAGCTACGGGGGGCAAAGGGTGAAGTCCCCCTGGGCCCTGCGCTCTGAGGGACCCATGCCACTTTCAACAGCATTGAAGTGCGCAAGGCAAGCTGAGATGTGCGGCGCTTCAGAAAAATGCTCGCTGCAGAGACCGGAGTATCAGGGGAAAGAGAAGGAGAGGTAACTATTATATTTTTTTATAATAAATCAATAAGAACATTGTGTGGCCATAATACAGTATGGAGGAATATACGGAGTGCATTATACTGTATGGAGGACTATGGGCATGCATTATACTATATGGAGGACTATGGGAAGTGCACTATACTGTATGGAGGACTGTTGGAGGTGCATTATACTATATGGAGGACTATGGGATGTGCATTATACTATATGGAGGACTATGGGAGGGTATTATATTATATGGAGTACTATGTGGTGTGCATTATACTATATGGAGGACTATGGGGTAGATTATACTGTATGGAGGACTACAGGGAGTGCACTATACTGTATGGAGGACTATAGGGTGTGCAGTATACTATATGGAGGACTATGGGTAGTATGGAGGACCATGGGGAGTGCATTATACTATATGGAGGACTATGGGGAGTACATTACACTATATGGAGGACTATGGGGTAGAATATAATGTATGGAGGACTACAGGGAGTGCACTATAGTGTATGGAGGACTATAGGGTGTGCAGTATACTATATGGAGGACTATGGGTAGTATGGAGGACCATGGGGAGTGCATTATACTATATGGAGGACTATGGGGAGTGTATTATATTATATGGAGGACTACATGGTGTGCATTATACTATGTGGAGGACTATGGTGTAGATTTTACTGTATGGAGGACTACAGAGAGTGCATTATACTGTATGGAGGACTATGGGGAGTGCATTATACTATATGGAGGACTATGGTGTAGATCTTAATGTATGGAGGACTACAGGGAGTGCATTATACTGTATGGAGGAATATGGGGAGTGCATTATATTATATGGAGGATTTTGGGGTGCATTATACTTTATGGAGGACTATGGAGTGTGCATTATACTGCATGGAGAATTATGTGGTATGCATTATACTATGTGGAGGATTTTGGAGAGTGCAGTATAGTACATTGATAGAAACAACAATGATCCTCACTGTTGCCCTGATCCACTCCCAACTGGACTACTGTAATGCTCTATTAATTGGCATCCCCCTCACTCGACTTTCCCCTCTCCAGTCCATCCGTAATGCAGCAGCCAGGGTCGTCCATCAGGCTAATCGGTATGTGGACGCGTCTCCTCTTTGCCAGTCATTGTACTGGCTGCCCATTCATTATAGGATCCAATTCAAACTGCTTGTTCTCACCCACAAAGCTCTCCACAGTGCAGCACCCCCTTACATCTCCTCCTTCATTTCTGTTTATCGGAATACCTGCTCATTACGCTCTGCAAGTGACTTTTGACTAACCTCTGCAGTAATCCGTACCTCCCACTCCCGGCTACAAGACTTCTCTCGGGTTGCACTAATCCACTGGAATGCTCTACCCAAACAAATCAGGATTATCCACAATTTACACAGTTTCAGGCGCTACCTAAAAACACATCTGTTTAGGGCAGCCTATCACATTCCCTAATCAAAGTGTTTGTGTGTGTATAGCTCATTCACTATCTGAGAACAGCCCTTCATCAAACTCCAATGCACCCAAAAACCTTACAAATTCTGGCTGGTGGCCACCTCATGCAGCCATTATCTATCCCCCACTCCCTCAAGATGGCTGGACCATCATTGTAAATAAGCCCCTGTACTTTATGTCTCCCCTACCTCATTGTAGATTGTAAGGTCTCACGAGCAGGGTCGTCTTATTTTGCTTCAATTATTGTATTATTATTATTAACGTTATTACTTATGACTTGTGTACGATCTGCTAAACTGTAGAGTGCTGCTGAATATGTTGGCTCTATATAAATAAAGATTATTATTATTGAGTATTATGAGGTGTGCATTATACTATATGGAGGAGTATGGTGGTGCATTATAGTATATTGAAGATTATATGGAGGGTATTATACTATTTGAACGACTATGGGAAGTGCATTATACTGCATGGAGGACTATGGGGTGCAAAATACTATATGGAGGCTACTTAGTAGGCCATCATACAGAGTGGGAACTACAGTGAGGAAGCCATCATACAGTGAGTAAGTCATCATACAGTGAGGCGGACATCGAACAGTAAGGTACCTAATATGGGGCCTTTGTACAGTGTAGGGGCCATCTTACAGTGTTGGGGCCATCAAACAGATTGGTAGCTACTAAAAGGGTCAGTATACTGTGTGTGGGGTACTATATATGGTGGGGAGATTATTACGTGTATAGGAGAACATAATTGTCATGGTTCCCAATGGCAGGGACTCAGGCAAAAACGGACTAGCTCTAGGAATGATGGAATCTCAGATGACCGCGACGCTGAACCTAACACGCAACTAATAGTAGCCAGGGGGTGTGCCTACGATTATCCCTAGACACCTCGCACCAGCCGGAGATCTAGTTACTCCTAGTAGAGGAATACACAGACCTGGCTTGCCTCCAGGGAAACCCCAAAAGTGATAGTAGCCCCCCACATATAATAACGGTTAGGTAAGAGGAAAACACGTACGCAGTATGAATATAGATTCAGCAAAGAGAGGCCCTCTGACTAGATAGCAGAAAATACAAAAGAGGACTTCGCGGTCACCTCAAAACCCTAAACAGCCATCCTGAAATTACTTTAACTCCGTTATCAACTCATGACACCGGAGTAGTAATTTCAGATCACTAGAGCTTCCAGCAGCAAGAGAAATATAAATGCATGCTGGACAAACAAACACAAAAAATGCCAAAGATCCAACTTAGCTGAATTGCAGACTTGGAGCAGGTAGCAAGCAACAGAGGCGCTCTGGTAACATTGATTGCCGGCACTAGAATGACTGAGAAGCCAGACTAAATAGGAAACTCCCAGATTCCTGATGGGAACAGGTGCAAGACAAAAGTCAGCCAGTACCACCAGTAACCACCAGAGGGAGCCCAAAAACAGAATTCACAACAGTACCCCCCCCTTAAGGAGGGGGCACCGAACCCTCATGAGAACCACCAGGGCGATCTGGATGCGCCCTATGAAAGGCGCAAACCAAATCAGAGGCATGAACATCGGAGGCAGTCACCCAAGAATTATCCTCCTGACCGTATCCCTTCCATTTAACCAAATATTGCAGTCTCCGTCTGGAAACGCGAGAGTCCAAAATCTTCTCCACAACATACTCCAATTCACCCTCCACCAGCACAGGAGCAGGAGGCTCAACAGAAGGAACAACCGGTACCTCGTACCTCCGCAACAACGACCGATGGAAGACATTATGAATGGTGAAAGATGCTGGTAGGTCCAAACGAAAAGATACAGGATTAAGAATCTCCAAAATCTTATAAGGACCTATGAACCGAGGTTTAAACTTAGGAGAAGAGACCTTCATAGGGACAAAAAGAGAAGATAACCACACCAAGTCCCCAACGCGGAGATGATGACCCACACGACGATGACGATTAGCAAACTGCTGAGTCTTCTCCTGAGACAACTTCAAATTGTCCACCACATGACTCCAAATCCGGTGCAGTCTATCCACCACCGTGTCCACTCCAGGGCAATCCGAAGATTCCACCTGGCCAGATGAAAAACGAGGGTGAAACCCTGAATTGCAAAAGAAAGGAGAAACCAGAGTGGCAGAACTGGCCCGATTATTGAGGGCAAACTCTGCCAACCGCAAAAAGGCGACCCAATCATCCTGATCAGCAGACACAAAACACCTCAAATACGTCTCCAAGATCTGATTAGTTCGCTCCGTCTGGCCATTAGTCTGAGGATGGAATGCAGACGAAAAAGACAAATCAATGCCCATCCTGGCACAGAACGCTCGCCAGAACCTAGACACAAATTGAGACCCCCTGTCAGAAACGATGTTTTCCGGGATACCATGTAAACGAACCACATTCTGAAAAAATAAAGGAACCAACTCAGATGAAGAAGGCAATTTGGGCAAGGGTACCAAATAAACCATCTTAGAAAAACGGTCACACACCACCCAAATGACGGACATTTTCTGAGAAACCGGGAGGTCCGAGATAAAGTCCATAGAGATGTGCGTCCACGGCCTCTTCGGAATAGGCAAGGACAACAACAATCCACTAGCCCGAGAACAGCAAGGCTTGGCCCGAGCACAAACATCACAAGACTGTACAAAGGCACGCACATCCCGAGACAGGGAAGGCCACCAGAAGGACCTGGCCACCAAATCTCTGGTACCAAAAATTCCAGGGTGACCTGCCAACACAGAAGAATGAACCTCCGAGATGACTCTACTGGTCCATTCATCTGGAACAAACAGTCTCCCAGGCGGACAACGATCAGGCCTATCAGTCTGAAACTCCTGCAAAGCACGTCGCAAGTCTGGGGAGACAGCAGACAAAATCACCCCATCCTTAAGGATACCCGTAGGCTCAGAATCACCAGAGGAGTCAGGCTCAAAACTCCTAGAAAGGGCATCTGCCTTCACATTTTTTGAACCCGGCAAGTATGAAACCACAAAATTAAACCGGGAGAAAAACAACGACCAGCGCGCCTGTCTAGGATTCAGACGCCTGGCAGACTCAAGGTAAATCAGATTCTTGTGATCAGTCAAGACCACCACCTGATGTCTAGCACCCTCAAGCCAATGACGCCACTCCTCAAATGCCCACTTCATAGCCAAGAGCTCCCGATTACCGACATCATAATTTTGCTCGGCGGGCGAAAACTTTCGAGAGAAGAATGCACATGGTCTCATCACTGAGCAATCGGGACTTCTCTGCGACAAAACCGCCCCCGCTCCAATCTCGGAAGCATCAACCTCGACCTGAAAAGGGAGCGAAACATCAGGCTGGCGCAACACAGGGGCGGAAGAAAAGCGGCGCTTAAGCTCCCGAAAGGCCTCCACAGCCGCAGAGGACCAATTGGCAACATCAGCACCCTTCTTAGTCAAATCAGTCAGAGGTTTAGCAACACTTGAAAACACAGTTATAAATCGACGATAGAAATTAGCAAAGCCCAAGAACTTCTGAAGACTCTTCAGGGAAGTAGGCTGCGTCCAATCACAAATAGCCCGAACCTTGACAGGATCCATCTCAACAGAAGAAGGGGAAAAAATATACCCCAAAAAGGAGATCTTCTGAACCCCAAAAATACACTTTGAACCCTTTACAAACAAAGAATTGGCCCGCAAAACCTGAAAAACCTTCCTAACCTGTTGAACATGCGACTCCCAGTCATCCGAAAAAATCAAAATATCATCCAAATACACAATCATAAATTTATCCAGGTATTTACGGAAAATATCGTGCATAAAGGACTGAAAGACTGAAGGAGCATTAGAAAGACCAAAAGGCATTACCAAATACTCAAAATGGCCCTCGGGCGTATTAAATGCAGTTTTCCACTCATCTCCCTGCTTAATCCGCACCAAATTATACGCACCCCGAAGATCAATCTTAGAGAACCACTTTGCCCCTTTAATACGAGCAAATAAATCAGTCAATAGTGGCAAAGGATACTGGTATTTGACTGTAATCTTATTCAACAGGCGATAATCAATACAGGGCCTCAGGGAGCCATCTTTTTTACCCACGAAAAAAAAACCTGCTCCTAAAGGGGATGAGGATGGACGGATATGTCCCTTTTCCAAGGACTCCTTAATATACTCTCGCATAGCAGCATGTTCAGGCACAGACAGATTAAACAAACGACCCTTGGGAAACTTGCTGCCCGGAATCAAGTCTATAGCACAATCACAATCCCTGTGAGGGGGGAGAGAACTAAGTTTGGGCTCCTCAAAAACATCACAATAGTCAGACAAAAATGCCGGAATTTCAGAGGGAGTAGATGAAGCAAAATAGCTTACAAACGAAAAATAACCCCCGTAAAATGGAATACTTTATTCAATATTATACTATAAAACCATACCCCTATCTAATAGGTCAGTTTAAAGGGGACAATAATCCCGACATACATAAATAGACACCCTTATGCTGGTACAATACCGAAAATGGGTCATATAAATGTCCTGTAAAGGTGATATAACAATAGTGGTATACAGTATTTAGCTGAAAGGGTGTATGGATGTACGTGCACTATCCCTAACAATAAAGCAAATATTCATTTGCGACCCTAAGGTCTCTTCCTACCTAGGTGCGGAGGTTGGCACCCTGAGAAAAATGCGAGAATGGCGCCCCCGCTCGTACGATGGCTATCCCTGGTCTCCTATTCACTCCTTATAAGGGATAGAGTGTGAAACAGAAGGCCAGGTGGCTGTAGATAACTTGTAATAATATGTGATACCACTAATACAGCATATCCAGCCCACCCCCCACAATGTGATGTAAGGTAAAGGATAGATGTAAAAACTTCAATATCACTAGAAATAGAAACCTTAGGACAAGTGACACCTAATACACGCATAAGGTATACCCAGCACTATAATGGGCTGACAAATATACAATCATAAAGGATACTAATGCCATAAGAAATACTAATGCCATAATAAAAGATGACAAAAAAGCCCCCACCATATATCCATGGATATGTATAGAGTCTGGTCTAAAGGGAATGCAGTAAGTAGTAAAGAAACAATGATTATAATATACTCATCTGCTGCATTAATCAACCTCAGCCGATCATTCATCCAGTAATAGTGGCTCACAAGGTGAATCGGGGCAAACACACTCTGCAGAAAACCTCTCGACGCGTTTCCCCCAATATGCCTGGGTTCATCAGGAGAGTCCGGATAACAGCATGGCAGTAAAAAGATATGCAAAAAGATAGGAGTAGATGAAGCAATGGAAACCAAAGGTACTTCCCCATGAGCCCCCTGACATCCCCAGCTTAACACAGACATTGTTTTCCAGTCAAGGACTGGATTATGAGTTTGCAACCATGGCAATCCAAGCACTAAGACATCATGCAAGTTATGCAACACAAGGAAGCGAATCACCTCCCGATGGTCAGGAGTCATACACATAGTCACTTGTGCCCAGTATTGTGGTTTATTCCTAGCCAATGGTGTGGAGTCGATACCCTTCAGAGGGATAGGAACTTCCAAAGGCTCTAGGCTAAACCCACAGCGTCTGGCAAAGGACAAATCCATAAGACTCAAGGAAGCGCCAGAATCCACATAGGCATCCACAGTAATAGATGATAATGAACAGATCAAAGTTACAGACAAAATAAACTTAGACTGTAAAGTGCCAATTGCAAAAGACTTATCAACCTTTTTTGTGCGTTTAGAGCATGCTGATATAACATGAGCAGAATCACCACAGTAGAAGCACAACCCATTTTTACGCCTATAATTCTGCCGCTCACTTCTGGACAGAATTCTATCACATTGCATAATCTCCGGTGTCTGCTCAGAAGACACCGCCAAATGGTGCACAGGTTTGCGCTCCCATAAACGCCGATCAATCTGAATAGCCATAGTCATGGATTCATTCAGACCTGTGGGCGTAGGAAACCCCACCATGACATCTTTAACGGCGTCAGAGAGACCTTCTCTGAAATTCGCCGCCAGGGCGCACTCATTCCACTGAGTAAGCACAGACCATTTTCGAAATTTTTGACAATATATTTCAGCTTCATCATGCCCTTGAGAGAGGGCTATCAAGGCCTTTTCAGCCTGAATCTCCAAATTAGGTTCCTCATAGAGCAACCCCAGTGCCAGAAAAAACGCATCCACATTGAGCAGCGCAGGATCCCCTGGTGCCAATGCAAATGCCCAATTCTGGGGGTCACCCCGCAACAAGGAAATCACAATTTTAACCTGCTGAGCGGAGTCTCCAGCGGAGCGAGATCTCAGAGAAAGATACAATTTACAATTGTGCTTAAAATTCAAAAAACGAGATCTATCTCCAGAAAAGAACTCAGGTATAGGAATCTTGGGTTCTGACATAGGAGCATGTATAACATAGTCTTGGATATTTTGAACCTTAGAAGCAAGAGCACTCAGGCCTGTAGCTAAACTCTGGATATCCATTTCTCAACAGCTGAGATCTGAGCCATTCAGGGGTTAAGAGGAGAGAAAAAAGCAGCAGATTGCAATTATGGCTAGACAGAACTTCTGAGTAAAAAAAAAAAAAGTGTCAGAAACTTCTTCTTTTCTCTCTTTCTTCAGCCAATACCTTTAATACATTTGCGGCCGGCAATACTGTCATGGTTCCCAATGGCAGGGACTCAGGCAAAAACGGACTAGCTCTAGGAATGATGGAATCTCAGATGACCGCGACGCTGAACCTAACACGCAAGTAATAGTAGCCAGGGGGTGTGCCTACGATTATCCCTAGACACCTCGCACCAGCCGGAGATCTAGTTACTCCTAGTAGAGGAATACACAGACCTGGCTTGCCTCCAGGGAAACCCCAAAAGTGATAGTAGCCCCCCACATATAATAACGGTTAGGTAAGAGGAAAACACGTACGCAGTATGAATATAGATTCAGCAAAGAGAGGCCCTCTGACTAGATAGCAGAAAATACAAAAGAGGACTTCGCGGTCACCTCAAAACCCTAAACAGCCATCCTGAAATTACTTTAACTCCGTTATCAACTCATGACACCGGAGTAGTAATTTCAGATCACTAGAGCTTCCAGCAGCAAGAGAAATATAAATGCATGCTGGACAAACAAACACAAAAAATGCCAAAGATCCAACTTAGCTGAATTGCAGACTTGGAGCAGGTAGCAAGCAACAGAGGCGCTCTGGTAACATTGATTGCCGGCACTAGAATGACTGAGAAGCCAGACTAAATAGGAAACTCCCAGATTCCTGATGGGAACAGGTGCAAGACAAAAGTCAGCCAGTACCACCAGTAACCACCAGAGGGAGCCCAAAAACAGAATTCACAACACATAATACTGTGTAGAGGGGAGCTGTACGGGGGGAGACTCGGGACATTCTTAAATGCTAAGTGGGCTCTTATTGTAATAGGGGCACTTTGGTTATTGTCAAAGGATCACACAGGGCAATATTACTTTCAAGGAGGCAAAATGTGGGCACTGTTTTCTAGGGCAATTGCACAGGGCATTAATATATTCCAGAGGTTTATATTAGAGCGCACACTGTTCCACATAGCAGGTGCAGTAATAGGGACACATATGGCAGCAGCAGCTCAGTATTGGGGTATTAGCAGGATGAGGAGTTTGTGCAGGTTGGGGATAGATGGGGACGGTGCAGGAAATGTGAGAAGTCAGATGTGTCTTTGTTGTAATCTCTGCAGACGAGACCTGGCTGGAGAACTTGTCATGTCAGTCTAGACCAGATGGAAGACGGGAAAAGTGGACAACTCCACCAGAAAAAATGGAATCCGTAAGTCACCATCTCTAACTGTACTGTAATCTCCTATATGTTTTGCAGGACTGATATCTACCACTATATGGTCAACATATGGCGGTAGTATCAGTGTTGGTCTTTCTATAGATATTTTTTAGTAACAGCTCGGTCATCTGCTGAGGTTCTCCTACATTCACTATTAGGATGAGCCACCATAGTTGAAATCAGGGTTACCTTGTTAGGGGCCCACTCAGAAGTTTCTCCCACTCAGAAGCCCCCCATGAAATCAAACCCCTATTCTTTGAATTTAACTAATATAATAGAAACTAGAGAGATAGATGATAGCTACAATAGATTAATTGGACAATCACCTCCTAAAAAACGAGATAAATGTACCGTGCTGGTTGCTGTGTCTGCATTGCCTAAGCAAACAACCAAATGCAACCATAGATAGACTGAAATCATCATACTTTTTTAGCATTGTATTGAGTAAAACATTTATCAAAAATAATTTCATACATTCAATTAAAGAAGGTAAAAATGAAGCATTTCCGCAGCTGTACAAATATAAAAATAATAACAATAAAATAGGAAGTCTGTCTGTCTGAATCAAAAAATAGTAACAGAACAATACAAGGAACTTATAAAAGGAAATGGCAAACACACAACACACAGGTATGTTTAGTTTCGGAAAAGGTTGAATTTCACTATCTAAGGAGACTTTCCTAAATAATTCTAAACAGTTCGGATAAAAACAAACAAACTCATACTATTACCTGTCATTTTTAAATGAGAAATACAGCAACACTACATCTGGTTATTATATGGTTTGCATCCAGCTGCTATGCTATGTCCCGTACACCATACCCAGGGAGATGATTCCTACTATCTCATCTATATGTAGCACATGAACAGAAGTAGCATTAGTAGTACTAAACAGTGTAACTGTGAATCCAGCTCTGGGTGAGATAATCACTCACTAGAAATAAACAGCAAGAGTCGGTAACTACACCTCTCTCTCGCACTCTGCTCTTTCTGCCCCCTTTCCTATGTATAAGCTTTAATAAACAGCTATAACTTGATCTGTAAGTGGGAAGACTCTGATAAAAACATTGGCTATAATATAGAAGTGGGCAGACTTAGCTATTATGACTCTGTAAGCCAGCCCCCTTCACACCTATCATGGCTAATATACTGACAAAGGAAACCTTCTCCTATTAGAACAAGTTCGGGAAGTGAAACTGCCAACCCGGTAGTGGAGGAGATATCTGAAAACTAGGCATGTGTGATGTATAGTAATAGGTTGTATTGCTTTCTCTTTTTTTTAGCATTTCTGGATTGCTTTCACACTTTGGAGGGTTTTCAGCTTTTCAGTAGCATGGTGGCTCAAAGGTTAGCCCTGGGTTCAAATCCCACCAATGACAATAACTGCAAGAAGTCTGGAGGAGACATACTGATAGGGAATGTAGATAGTGAGCAATTAATTAATTAATTATTAGGCAATTTGTATTTTGATGATTAATTTTATTACTGAACAACTCCAGTGATATCGGTTTATACAAGATATACAGATTTATACAAAAGGTTAATACACCTGAAACCTGAATATTTAGGAAAGTAAAAGTGCGGCTTTGCCTTTCTTAGGAGAATATCTCTGTGTGCAGAATTGCTATAAAACTAAATGAAATAACAAAAATGTTTTCTGTCACAATTGTGTTTTTTTCATCTGTTAAAGTGAGAATAATAACCAAACAGCTCCAATGTTCAAAAATACATTTATGACGTTTCAAAAATATATCAGTGACCAATATGGCCGCCCTTCTTCTCAATACGAGTCATAAGCTTCATCCATGGAGTCTGTCAGTTTCTTCATCTGTTGACAATCAACTTTTTGGCAGCACCAGCCCCAGCCTCCTAGACACTGATGAGAAAGTTGACAGTCTTTCTTCACCAGAAACGTGGCCAGAAGTCGGTGTCGGGCTTTGCATCACATTTGCAGCAAGTCATAACAGCCAGAAAGACTCCACTAAGGCTAGTCTCACAATTGCGGTTAAGTCTGCAACCGCAAACGCATGCAAACGTCTGATAACGCAACGTTTTTTATCCGCATCAGCTTACACAAGATGGTAAAAAACCCGGATTGTTTCCATGTGTTTTTACATGTGTTTGCACTTTTTATGCGCATGCGTTTGATATTTCCAGGAGGGTGTGTCTTTAATGGGCATGCCTAATCAGTTCCTGGACATGCGCAGTCCAAAGTACGCAAGCGCATCAAACGCATGCGAACGCAAACACATGTGTACGCATGCGTTCCCATAGACAGTAATGCATTTTTTTGCCGCATTTCTAGCGCTAACAATCATCTGAGTGTCATCTGAGTGTGATCCGAATGTAATCTGAGTCTGATCCGAGTGTCAACTGAGTGTGATCTGAGTGTGACCTGAGTGTGATTCGAGTGTCATCTGAGTGTGATTTGAGTGTCATCGGAGTCTGATCTAAGTGTAATCTGAGTCTGATCTGAATGTAATCTGAGTGTGATCCGAGTGTCAACTGATTGTGATCCGAGAGTCATCTGAGTGTGATCCAAGTGTCATCTGAGTGTGATCCGAGTGTCATCTGAGTGTGATCCGAGGCCCATCTGAGTGTGATCCGAGTGTCATCTGAGTGTGATCCCGGTGTCATCTGAGTGTGATCCGAGTGTCATGTGAGTGTGATCCGAGTGTCATCTGAGTGTGATCCGAGTGTCATCTGAGTGTGATCCGAGTGTCATCTGAGTGTGATCCGAGTGTCATGTGAGTGTGATCCGAGTGTCATCTGAGTGTGATCCAAGTGTCATGTGAGTGTGATCCGAGTTTCATCTGAGTGTGATCCGAGTGTCATCTGAGTGCGATCCAAGTGTCATGTGAGTGTGATCCGAGTTTCATCTGAGTGTGATCCGAGTGTCATCTGAGTGTGATCCTGGTGTCATCTGAGTGTGATCTGAGTTTCATCTGAGTGTGATCTGAGTTTCATCTGAGTCTGCAGTAGTCAGTAAAAGTTGTGTTGACTTTGGAGAACCTATGCGTTACATTAGTTTTGTTCAGTTACGTTAATGGCTCTTGTTTGATTGGTTTATTACAAACAGCAGAAAGTTTTTTAAATTTTGCTCGTAAAAATCATTTGCATGGAGTGCTGAATAATTTTAATTGCAACAGTAGTTATGAGAAAGTAGGCCTAAACTGAAGCTACACCTAAAACTGTCACAAACAGTATTCATAGCACACCAAAAACAACACTGACTAAAACACAAAATGTATAAACATGTTCCTGGTCTGACGACCTTCTATAACTGAATAAATAAAATTTGGGATCAAACATAAAAAATGAGTTGTTATTGAATTGTCCGTTTGTCCTCTGCTGTTTCGTAGCCTCTTACAATAATATGAAATCATAGGACTTATCTGTTTGTTTTAAAAACAAAACTTCCTCCCAAATGTTTTTGTGGTGCAACTGCTTTGATCTGCCCAATGGTAAAATTAAATTTGGTTCAAAGACTGAGCGAGTTAAACGTTCCCATCTGCTGCAAGTAGATCATGTTGAATTTTAATGAGATTGTTAAAGAATCAAACGTTGCTGGAGATGATGGAGAATGGGGAGGTGTTGGCATGGAAAGCTCGTTGATAACATTCTGTCCTCAGATTTATAGACTCAGATTATGTCTTTTATTTTGGATTTCCAATCATTTTTAGAATTACTATTAAATCGTTAACTTAAGTAATAAAAAAAAAATCTCAAAGATCTACCCTAGGAAAGAACACATATGTAAGTAACTGATGGCTCTGGAAACATGGGAATACCACAATTTCGTCCTTATTATACATGATGGTCTTTGGATGGACATTGTAGAAATGGTAGTTCACACCATCTAGTGGTCCAAGGACTAATAAAGACTTGTATATGTGTAACAAAAAGCCATGAGACCTCTGGAGAACTAGTGCAAGATGTGCCATTAATGAGGAGGGACTGCCATGTGCTGGCCAGCTGAAACCAAGCAGAACCAAAGTGTGCTGGAAGATTTGTAGGAGGAACGACCTTGTGTGCTGGACTGTATCAGGTAACCTTCAGTAAGGACTTCCTTGGTATAAAAGCCGTGCTCACCCAACCACGAGGAGATTTGGCACCAGGGAAGAGAGCGGGGCAGACATGCTCCAGAGACAGGCCTCAGTGGGGAGTCTGTGCTACCCAGATACTAGTCATCACCTGGCAATGTCCGCATCCCCTAGAAGATATCCCCGAGTACGGCTTACATCAGTCAAAGCTGGAATCTGCGCCCTGCGCTGGTCAAGCCTCCAAGGCCCGACTATGCCTGTCAAAAGCTGATGCCCAGTCTTCTCTGCCCCGAGCCTGAGGGACTACCGCCGATGGTCAAGCTAAGAAGAGCCGTGCAGTGACTGCGACAGGAGAGGTACGCCTGTGAAAAAGGAGTAACAGTGCGAGTGAGCAAGGCCGTCGCTTCCAGCTATCACCTACGGTACCGGGGTCGGCTGGGACTAGCATTACAGGTTGGGAGGGGGCCGGTTGGTGTCTTGGGAGGCTCAACGGGCTTTAATAGACTACGTCAGGAAGAGACTTGCGGCCTAGCAGGAAATCCCGGTGACCCTGCTAGGGCCAGAGTGGTGACTTCCAGGACTGGGCGCACCACTAACGTTAAGTAGTGAGAGACTTTTTGCTTATTCTAAACCTGTTGTGATTCCCTATACTGTTAAATTACATATCTACTAACACTAATTGTTTAAAAGTTACTGTTGTATAGAAATAGCATTATATCAACTCCTGGATGTTTCCGACTCGTGATCTCTGCTCGTTGCATCCGGACACCTGCATTACATATAGTGAAACCATAATGCAAAAAAGGTGGTCAAGATGCTGTAGTCTGAATTTCTATAACTATGGATATTTTTTCTACTGGGGAGAGACATTCAGAAGATTTCTAGCTCCATGTCGTTTCATGACTGCTCCACCAGAGTCAGGATGGGGTAGCTAGAATGGATGGGCACAATTTATGGATAAAAAAAATCTCTCACTGTAAAATAATAGAAAAAATCTTGTTTACCTTGATTTTTTTCCATACTATAGTAATGGTATGATTATTTGAGTAAAATTTGTGTGGCCAAATGTGGTTCAGGATGGGGAGCAATTGAAAATTCTTGTCTTACATTGTCCTAGATTGCTGTTGTTTATTCATCTAAACCCCTCCCCCATATACATGCATATTTGGCGCAGATAACAGTACATGGGTCCTCGTTAATGGGAAGGGAGTAGACCTCTGGCGACGGCCTATGTTCCATAAACATAAAAGGATTAGGCATGTTGAAATCCAACATGTCTGACCCTGGCTGCTCCACCTGAATCAGGATGTGATAGATGGAATTGGGGGGCACAATGTTATGACCATCTGAATAAACTTTGTGTGGCCAAATGTTGTACAGGAGAATGAGCAATTCAAAATTCCTATCTCATGCTTGCATAAATTGCTGTTGGCCCATGACTTGTCCAGCTGACAGTTATTAATTTTCCCCTTCACATCCAAGCATACTTGGCAATATGATGATAATGAAAATGTGGAGACATGGGGGGGTCAGTAGGAGCCCTGGTCCGCTAGCCAAAACCGCATGGACCAGGAATGATCCCATCAAACACCCACTCTCCTTTTAACATGGATGTAATGCTACTCTGAGGTCAAAGGGTGAGAGTAAAACAGTGTGGCAATACTTTATTGAACCACAAAATAGTCAAATAACACATAGAACAGTCCCAGCACAATGCCCAAGATGGTGCATATTACAGAGTCTCACCCTTCCGCTGATAAGAGCAGCTGTGACATAAGAGCATCCAGGGTCAACAACCCCACCTGTGGCATACAGAGAGAGGAGGTAAAGACACGCTTAGGAAGATGACAGTCCAATATGGTATAAGGCCAGTCAGGGCCGGCTCCAGGTTTTTGAGGGCCCAGGGCGAAAAAGTCTCAGTGGGCCCCCCTCTTTAACACATACCACGATTCATGATGCACAGATACAGCAGAGAAATATAGCACAGCCAAGCAGCATATAACACAGCCCGCGTAGTATATAACAGCCCATGTAGTATATAGCACAGCCATGTAGTATATAGCACAGCCACGTAGTATATAGCACAGCCAAGGAGTATATAGCACAGGCCACGTAGTATATAGCACAGGCCACGTAGTATATAACACAGCCCACATAGTATATAACACAGCCCACATAGTATATAACAGCCCGCGTAGTATATAGCACAGCCACGTAGTATACAGCACAGCCACGTAGTATATAGCACAGCCATGCAGTATATAGCACAGGCCACGTAGTATATAGCACAGGCCATGTAGTATATAGCACAGGCCATGTAGTATATAGCACAGGCCACGTAGTATATAACACAGCCCACGTAGTATATAACAGCCCACGTACTATATATAGCACAGCCACATAGTATATAGCACAGCCACGTAGTATATAGCACAGCCACGAAGTATATAGCACAGGCCACGTAGTATATAGCACAGTCCACGTAGTATATAGCACAGCCCACGCAGTATATAGCACAGCCCACGCAGTATATAACACAGCCACCCACGTAGTATATAGCACAGACCCGGGCCGTGATGTAGTATATAACACAGCCCACGTACGTAGTATATAACTCAGCCAGCCATTTAGTATATACAGTCTAGGACTACAAGTCCCAGCATTGCTAACATACCATATTGTTGCACAAGTCCCAGACAGAGAGTGAGACAGTACTGTCTGTCTTGCAACTTGCACAGAGCAGAGACCAGGCATGATGATCCACTCCCAGGCTCACAGCAGGCTGCATCCCCCCGCCCCTGCAATGCGTTGGGACCACCAGGGACTTGGAAGGAAGACTCACTCACTCTTCATCACTCACTGCTTCACTTGACTTCGCCGTTGCTTCCGTTGTGGACACAGGCAGGGGACAGGGACCGGGTGCACCGTCCATGCACCTGACTGCAGTGCTGCTCCTGCCTCCTGCTCATCTGTCTGCTTGGCGCTGCGCTGCCCCTGGACGCCTGGCCCTGGACGGTGGAGGATGTGGATGACAGCAGCAGCCGGATCTCTTCTCTGAGCTCTTAGGATGATGAGCTCTCACCCGACCGGAAGTGACAGGACAGACGGCCCGGAAGTGACTCTGTGTATCCATGGTGACGGTCATGGAGCCGGAGGTGAGTTTTCCTGCAGCTGCGCAGCGGGGCAGTGATGATGGATGTGCTCCGGTCCTGGCTGGGAGACTGTCACGCTGTGTCACGCAACAGCACAGCGTCAGCGGGGCCCCCCCAGGAGCACATAGCGGCATAAGTGTGTCTGTGTGGAGTGTGTGAGTGTACAGTACTACTTGTTGTGAACCAATGCTACTACTCGCCAGGGCCCCGGCACTTGCCCGGGTACGCCGGGTGCTGACGCTGGCCCTGAGGCCAGTTGTCCAGAGGGTCACAACCTGGCTTAAGCATCCAAGGATGACTACCCCACCAGTGGCATGCACAGAGAGGAGGTAACAACTAGCTTAGGAACATGACAGTCCATTCTGGTACATGGCCAGCTGACCAGAGGGTCACACCTGGCTTCTCTGAACATTGAGCCAGACGACCGGTGGGTCTCATTGCTGGCTTTCACATACGTATCAATGGTTCAGCCATGATCAATGGAGCAGATCGGTATTCTTCCAGCCAGGGCTGTGGTCCCGTAAGCCGGCATCCTGTACAATGACAAATCTGTGTCCCTTGTGATGGAACCATGATGTCTTGGCTGCTGTCCTGTAGAGAGTATCTGGATGTTTGGATGTCTTGGCTGAATCTCTCTCTCATGCTACAGAGGCATATTACCTCTTTTTATAGTTATCAACTGTCCTTTATCTATTATTCACAGAAGAATGGTGATCTATTTGCATAGTTTTTCCTCTATTTTAAAAGTCAACAAACTAGCTGGCCTGGACAACATGTAATCAGCATATCAGCAAACATAATTGTTCCATGATCTTTTATGAAAGAAAAGTCAACATCTCACGCTCTTGACCAACTGAAAAAATAACTCATAAATTCAAAAGTCAACATATAGATAGCAGTCTATTCTTCCTGGCTTGCTGAAAATAGACTTCTGTTTAATTCAGATACAATGCTGTGTCCTCACAACCAACATTATCTAATGTGTATGGCCACAGTTAGTCCTCAAAAGACTTTTCCCTGCCCTTAAAGAGTTTTCTAATATGATCCATGATGGTAATGTGACTCTAAAATGTGTAACATCAACAAAAAAATTTAAGCCAAAAAAAATGTATTATAGGTGTATTAGTAGGCAACCTCCTGAGGCCCATGCAGTCATCTCAAGATACATTTTACACATGGTAATTTTTATATCATCCCATCAAGAGAGAATTTTGTGGAATTCATAAATTTAACATTTGTAGTTTCTGGAGGAGTAACATAACATTTGCTTATTATGATATGCTAAGTTTTGACACAAGGTTCACTATTAGGTATGAAGTAGGGCATACACATGGTACGAGTTGTGGAACTGTTGAACATATATAAGATGGGAGGAAGACATTAAGGATCTGTGATTTATTTGTATTGACCTTAGCATTACTTAAGAAACTGAATTCCTCAAATTCTGAGAAGTTCGCAGGGAGTGATACAGATGGAGGATTTACATACAAGAGACGGACACACATGCTGTAAATACTGAACATTTTGGCCCCAATTCAGTAATGCCTTTGCGCCTGTTTTTTGTCTAGTTTTGTGTTTTGCACTTTTTAGTTTGCACAAAATTCATTATTCTATTTCCACCTATTTTAAAGTCTGTTTTTTTTCTGTGCTCCCCCGGTTTTTTTTTTGTTTTCTGCTTTGTGGGTGGAGTTCAGTGGTTTCCAGATGTTTTCAGTGGATTCATTAACTGTGACTTTCTAAAAAGTTGCAAAATTTGGTGCAATTTCACTTCTGTTGAGTTTGTGCCAAATTTGCTTGCACCATTTTGATGACTTTGACAAGAAAGGAAAGTGACTTTAAAACCCCACAATTGATGAATTGGCTCCTTCATAGTGATTCCAATATCTACATTCAGCTTGTTCTAATTCAGTGATGCTTAAAAGGTTTGTCCATTCTTGGGGTTCAAGTCTGCAGTCACCCTATGTAACTGAAGACTTGAGAATCTTCAGAGCGCTCAGTGTGCGCGCTATCATGATCTTCCTGTGCCGCAGCTGCAAGAGGGTGGGCGGCCACATCACCGCAAGTATGTAATTTGCATATATGCATTCTTGTGCTGACTAGACATGCGCTTGCCTCGGACAATACAAGTGAATTGAGTGAGGCAAGACATGTCTAGTCGGACTGTAGCTGGAAGTATGCAGTTCTCTGGCCGGCACCAGTGAATCCTGATCATCTCTCCTCCTGTACCAGTCGGTGACTTGTATTGTTCATGATTATTGTACTTGTTTTTTATTAAGTATACCCTTTTCACAAGTAAAGCACCATTAAATAAATGGTGCTATAATAATAAATAATAATAACTAATGTGATATATGACATTGTCCCGTCAATCCTGCTCTCACACAGTTCCATCAGTGGAAAAATAAAAAAGTTATGGGTCTCAGAATATGGTGGCCCAAATCAAAATTTCTTTTAAAATTTTACTTTGTAAAAGTAGTGAACGTTAAGATATATAATTTGCTATTGCCATGATCAGACTGTCCTGCAGTATAGTTACCGCGTCATTTTTATCGCACTGTAAATCCTGTAAAAACTAAACACTGCAACACTGAGATCCATAGACAATATGGAGAGGAGTCTTCTGCTCACAGAGCAGACGCTCAATGGGATAGATGAGGAGGGGGATGGTAGGATGGAGCTGCAGGACAGTGTGGCAGTTAGCTGGGTGACAGTTAGGAAGCGGGGTAGAGGGAAGAGTGCCAGGGAGGCTAGTCCTGATCTGGCACACCCCAATAAGTTTGCTAAGTTGGCAGATGAGGGGGGTGCCAGTACAGGGGTAGCACTGCTGCAGCCAGGCATGTCCTCTGAAAGCCGGAGGAGTGACTGCTCCAGTAAGGAGGGAAATAGGAGAGCAGGGCAGGCCAGACAGGTGCTGGTAGTGGGGGACTCAATTATTAGGGGAACAGATAGGGCAATCTGTCACAAAGACAGGGATCGTCGAACGGTGTGCTGCCTACCTGGCGCTCGAGTCCGACACATCGCTGATCGGGTGGACAGATTACTGGGAGGGGCTGGTGAGGACCCAGCGGTCATGGTGCACATTGGCACAAATGACAAAGTTAGAGGTAGGTGGAAGGTCCTTAAAGATGATTTCAGGGAATTAGGCTGCAAGCTGAAAGCAAGGACCTCCAACGTGGTATTTTCTGAAATACTGCCTGTACCACGTGCCACGCCAGAGAGGCAACGGGAGATTAGGGAGGTTAATAAGTGGCTCAAGAATTGGTGTAGGAAGGAGGGGTTTGGGTTCCTGCAGAACTGGGCCGACTTCTCAGTTGGCTACAGGCTCTACGCTAGGGATGGGCTGCACCTCAATGGGGAAGGTGCAGCTGTGCTGGGGGAGAAAATGGTTAGAAGGTTGGAGGAGTGTTTAAACTAGGGATTGGGGGGGAGGGTATTCATTTTATAGGAGGGGAAGATAGTGCAGATAGAGACCTGGGCACAAATATGGAAGCTGGGGGTGGCGGTGGCATGGGGGGTGGGGTTAGAACAGTTAGTAATTTAAGAAAGAATAGAGGTACAGAGAGGAACATCAAGTGCATGTATACTAATGCCAGAAGCCTCGCCAACAAAATGGACGAATTAGAACTAATGTTGTTGGAACATAATTATGACATGGTGGGGATATCTGAAACATGGCTGGATGAGAGCCATGACTGGGCTGTTAACTTGCAGGGCTATAGTCTGTTCAGAAATGACCGTACAGATAAGCGAGGGGGTGGGGTGTGTCTGTATGTAAAATCGACCTTAAAACCCATCCTGCGTGATAATATAGGTGAATCTAATGAAAATGTAGAGTCTATGTGGGTGGAGATAAGGGGAGGGGGAAAAAATAATAAATTACTGATAGGGGTTTGTTATAAATCTCCAAAAATAATGGAAGCAATGGAGAATATCCTCGTAAAGCAAATAGATGAAGCTGCGACTCAAGGAGAAGTCATTATTATGGGGGACTTCAACTACCCTGAAATAGATTGGGGAACAGAAACCTGCAGTTCCAGTAAAGGTAATCGGTTTTTGACAACTATGAGAGACAATTACCTTTCACAACTGGTTCAGGACCCAACAAGAAGGGGGGCACTGCTAGACCTAATATTAACCAACAGGCCAGACCGCATATCAAATATAAGGGTTGGGGGTTACTTGGGGAATAGTGATCACGAAATAATAAGTTTTCAGGTCTCCTTTAATAAGATGTGTAGTAGAGGGGTGACAAGGACACTAAACTTCAGGAGGGCAAATTTCCAACGGATGAGAGAGGATCTTGGTGCAATTAACTGGGACGATATCCTGAGGCATAAAAATACACAAAGAAAATGGGAGACATTTATTAGCATCCTGGATAGGACCTGTGCACAGTATATACCGTATGGGAATAAACATACTAGAAATAGGAGGAAACCAATATGGCTAAATAAAGCTGTAAGGGGCGCAATAAGTGACAAAAAGAAAGCATTTAGAGAATTAAAGGAAGTAGGTAGTGAGGAAGCATTAAATAAATACAGAAAATTAAATAAATTCTGTAAAAAGCAAATCAAGGCAGCAAAGATTGAGACAGAGAGACTCATTGCTAGAGAGAGCAAAAATAACCCCAAAATATTCTTTAACTACATAAATAGTAAGAAACTAAAAAATGATAGTGTTGGCCCCCTTAAAAATAGTCTGGGTGAAATGGTGGATGAGGATGAGGAAAAAGCCAATATGCTAAATGACTTTTTTTCATCAGTATTTACAAAAGAAAATCCCATGGCAGCCAATATGACTAGTGATAATAATCCCCAATTTAATGTTACCTGCTTAACCCAGCAGGAAGTACGGCGGCGTCTAAAAATCACAAAAATTGACAAATCTCCGGGCCCGGATGGGATACACCCCCGAGTACTGCAGGAATTAAGTACAGTCATTGATAGACCATTATTTTTAATCTTTAAAGAGTCCATAATAACAGGGTCTGTACCACAGGACTGGCGTATAGCAAATGTGGTGCCAATATTCAAAAAGGGGACAAAAACTGAACTCGGAAATTATAGGCCAGTAAGTTTAACCTCTACTGTGGGTAAAATCCTGGAGGGCATTCTAAGGGATGCTATACTGGAGTATCTGAAGAGGAATAACCTCATGACCCAGTATCAGCACGGGTTTACTAGGGACCGATCATGTCAGACTAATTTGATCAGCTTCTATGAAGAGGTAAGTTCCGGTCTGGACCAAGGGAACCCAGTAGATGTAGTGTATATGGACTTTTCAAAAGCTTTTGATACAGTGCCACACAAAAGGTTGATACATAAAATGAGAATAATGGGGATAGGGGAAAATATGTGCAAGTGGGTTGAGAGTTGGCTCAGGGATAGGAAACAAAGGGTGGTTATTAATGGAGCACACTCGGACTGGGTTGCGGTTAGCAGTGGGGTACCACAGGGGTCAGTATTGGGCCCTCTTCTTTTTAACATATTTATTAATGACCTTGTAGGGGGCATTCAGAGTAGAATTTCAATATTTGCAGATGACACTAAACTCTGTAGGGTAATCAATACAGGGGAGGACAATTTTATATTACAGGCTGATTTATGTAAACTAGAAGCTTGGGCTGATAAATGGCAAATGAGCTTTAATGGGGATAAATGTAAGGTCATGCACTTGGGTAGAAGTAATAAGATGTATAACTATGTGCTTAATTCTAAAACTCTGGGCAAAACCGTCAATGAAAAAGACCTGGGTGTATGGGTGGATGACAAACTCATATTCAGTGGCCAGTGTCAGGCAGCTGCTACAAAGGCAAATAAAATAATGGGATGCATTAAAAGAGGCATAGATGCTCAGGAGGAGAACATAATTTTACCTCTATACAAGTCACTAGTGCGACCACACTTAGAATACTGTGCACAGTTCTGGTCTCCGGTGTATAAGAAAGACATAGCTGAACTAGAGCGGGTGCAGAGAAGAGCAACCAAGGTTATTAGAGGACTGGGGGGTCTGCAATACCAAGATAGGTTATTACACTTGGGGCTATTTAGTTTGGAAAAACGAAGACTAAGGGGTGATCTTATGTTAATGTATAAATATATGAGGGGACAGTACAAAGACCTTTCTGCTGATCTTTTTAATCATAGACCGCTGACAGGGACAAGGGGGCATCCTCTACGTCTGGAGGAAAAAAGGTTTAAGCATAATAACAGACGCGGTATCTTTACTGTAAGAGCAGTGAGACTATGGAACTCTCTGCCGTATGATGTTGTAATGAGTGACTCATTGCTTCAATTTAAGAGGGGACTGGATACCTTTCTGGAAAAGTATAATATTACAGGGTATATATATTAGATTCCTTGATAAGGCGTTGATCCAGGGAACTAGTCTGATTGCCGTATGTGGGGTCGGGAAGGAATTTTTTTCCCCATGATGGAGCTTACTCTTACCACATGGGTTTTTTTTGCCTTCCCCTGGATCAACATGTTAGGGCATGCTAGGCTATGGGTTGAACTAGATGGACTTAAAGTCTTCCTTCAACCTTAATAACTATGTAATGTAAAACAAAATCTAAAGGCAGAATTGCTGTTCTTTTTATTCTGTTTGTCAATATCTTATATTACATGGTGCCAGCAAAACTACAACCTGTCCTGCTAATAAAATGGCTGTCATCTGACTATGTTAGGAGGAAAATAAAAAAATATCTATTTTTGGAAGGCAAAATGAACAAAAGTAACAAACAGTACATATGATTGCATGTGTCAAATCAGATCAGCAGCTGACTTAAAAATTGTGTGCACTTCTTTTGCCCAACTTTTCCATCATGGATTCTTCCTTATGTAAGTACAGCATGGCTGTAGTCATTGGAAATAATTAGTACTAGAGAAGTTATTACGGCAGCACTCGGGTAGCCATTAATGAGTGCTCCATTATATCCAAGCTACAGGAGGGTATGGCATGACTTCTGATAAAAGGGTTCCATATGTAACATAACAAGTACATGTGTATGTCTGGAATATTGAAGAATAAAGTCTACATTATTATATGAGTGTTGAACCCATCCCAACTTACATTGACATGTAAAAGTTTTGGCACCCTGGTCATAATTACTGTTTTTGTGAACAGTTAAGCAAGTTTAAGATGAAATGATCTCTAAATGGCCTAAAGTTAAAGATGACACATTTCCTTTGTATGTTATGCAAAAAAAAATATATACTGTCTTTTTTTTCATTTAAAAAATTCACAAAGAGGAAAAATGGTCCAATGCAAAAATGTAGACACCTTGCATGGTTAGTACCTAGAAGCACCCCCCTTTATTCGGCTCTAGCAGGCATAACATGACCACTCCCATGCGATTTTCATATTTACGGTGACGTGCTAACGAGCTTCTATTATGATTTCTCTCAATAACAAGCAGAGTTCTCATTCTGTGCCATCTCTGGTGCCATATTCCTGAATACATCCGGTGGTCGATCTGCGTGTGCGCCGGTGCCATTTTCATGAAGACCGCCACTAGCAAGAACAGGGCCCACAGCTAAGATGGGACCAGCCGAAAATTTAAATGAATGCATGATGACGAACGCAACAGAGGCAGAGGAGAGGCCGAGGCTGAGCCCTGTGAGCCGAAGACCCTGCCCACAGCCCTGCCCCGAAGAAAGCAAAATTTATCATGATGATTTAACGAAAACCAGGCTGCAGATTTTGACACTAAGGGTATGTGTCCACGATCAGGATGGCCGGCGCTTTGGACGGAGTGGAAAACTCGCTCCGCCCAAAGCACCGCCCCCTTCTGTAGACGCGATGATTCCGGATGTGTCCATTGCACACATCCGCAATCATCACATCCCACACATAGGGCCCTGTGTTTTACCTTGTGGCGACGCAGCATCGCTGCAAGGTAAACGGACATGCTGCATTCTAAAGACGCGCCACATTTCCGGAAACGCAGGGCCGCCGGATGCGTGTTCGCACGCATAGTGGAGACGGGATTTCATAAAATCCCCTCCACTATGCTGTAACATCTGGATGCTGCGGATTGAACGCTGCGGCTCTAGGCAGCGTTCAATCCGCAGCTATTCCAGATGTAATACGGCCCGTGGACACATACCCTTTAGGATAGTCCTGAAGACAGGTTCTCTTTAAATCCTGTGCTACAGCAGGGAGTCATAGTCTCAGTGCCTTAGTACTCCCTGTTCTGCGGGCTGCAGGTCACTTTAGGCCTATATATATATACTGTACATTTTTTATTTGGTGCATCAGGTGGTATTATCACTGTATGTGAGTGCCTGAGGATGCTGGAAGACTGACTGCTACATAGGAAGACACCTGCGTTATAAATTGTACATGGTAGGTGGAGGCAAGTGTTTAAAATGTTGTAAAAAGGCCCAAAAGCCTAATGTTACCCTTGTGTTGCTAGTATTTGAGCTCCAGTATATTCTAACGATGAGGTATGTAACCACCGAAGTACAGAAGTGTCCATTCTGCCCAGTATGGTGGCTCAGTGCTTAACACTGTATCCCTTGTCCTGGGTTCAAATCCCACCAAGAAAAACATCGGCAAGGAGTTTGAATAATCTTTTTGTGTTTGCATAAGTTCCCTGCCACACTCCAAAGACGTACTGATAGGGAATTTAGAATGTGACCCCCAGTGATGATGTCTGTAAAGTACGGTGAAATATGATGGCGCTATAAAAGGAAATATAAATAATAAACCCTTGTATCTAAAACCATAATCTTGCACTATGTTAAACAAAAAAACTTTTCCATCCATCAGCCATAAACTTTTGTGTTAAAAGACGTAAACATTAGTGATGAGCGAGTGTAATCGATCGGGTTTTCAAGAGCACACTCGGATGATCTCCGAGTATTTATGACTGCTCGGAGATTTCGTTTTCATGGCGGCTGCTGAATGATTTACAGCTACTAGCCAGCCTGTGTACATGTGGGGGTTGCCTGGTTGCTAGGGAATCCCCACATGTAATCAAGCTGGCTAGTAGCTGTAAATCATGCTGCTGCCACGATGAAAACTACCATAAATCTCCGAACAGTCATAAATACTCAGACATCACCCGAGCGTGCTCGGGAAAACCCGATCGAGTAAACTCGCTCATCACTAGTAAACATCTAACACATTCATTTTTTCCTCTGACATAAACCCCTGACAGCGGCTGTCCACTAGCTATCATTCATCCATAGGTTCCCATATTAAAAATACATCTATATTTAATATATACTTTATTACTGGATGTCGTGAGATTGTATTGAATTGGTATCATGGTAAACTGTAAAACTTAACACAAGAATAGCAAAATCTGTTGCTTGATTTGTATTCCGTGCGTGTTCTAGCTTTTGATGGGTTCCAACTAGTGATGAGCGAGTATGCTCGTTACTCGAGTCTCCCTGAGCACGCTCGGGTGGTCTCCGAGTATTTCAGCGTGCTCGGAGATTTAATTTATGTCAAAGCAGCTGTATGATTTGCGACTGCTAGACAATTTGAATACATGTGGGGATTCCCTACCAAACAGGCAACCCCCACATGTATTCAAGCGGTCTAGCAGCCGCAAATCATACAGCTGCATTGACATAAACTAAATCTCCAAGCAGAACGAAATCCTCGGAGACCACCCGAGCATGCTCGGAGAAACTGGAGTAACAAGCATACTCGATCATCACTAGTTCCAACCGATGAGCAAAAGGAGACTTGCAGGACTACTGGCACAGCTAGAAGCTAGGATGGACCTCCTTGTAGGAAGGGCAAAGAGAGACGTCAACACAAGAATAATAAAATATGTTGCTTGATTTGTACGCGGTGTGCATTCTGGCATTTGATGGGTTCCATATGAGTAAAAGAACACTTGGAGGACTACTTGGCACAGCTAGAAGATACTGTAGGAGGGACCTCGTTGTAGGAAGGGCAAAGAAAGAGGTCAACGACTTCTTGTGATTCTCCATTCTCTGCTGGTAGACATTCACAGATGTCTCACATGGAGGATAATCTAAGAATTTCCATTTATTGTTCTAAGCTGTTTGGTCTGATGTGAGAACCCTCCAGCCGGTTTATGTTCCTAGATGTCTCCCTGACCCCCGTGTAATCTTACACATTGTATCCTAACTTAAACTTGTTCTGGCCTCCGCCCAAGTATAAGTGAGAGGAATGTGTTTAATATTTACAGGGATCCAAGAACCACATTTGTGCATTCCAGAATGAACTCTTATGTGTTTTATCAGATCGAAACTTACTATCCCAGCACCGGACAAGAAGAGCGTTCACGAGAGAACTTCATAAGGAGGAAGTCATCCAACAACCAGAAAGTAAATGCATGTTCTCCACCAATGGGTATTTGTACACTTTTCAATCATTTTTCTCTTAATGAAGGGACATGGTGGAGTCAGAGACATCTGATTAATGAGGAGGTGCATGCCCTTTAATGAATCTGAATCGTCTGTCGAGTGGAGTGCACCTCCATGCGCCAAACCACAAATCTCACTCCTCCTGTAAGGTTTCTGGCATAAGTAGTCCCACAACTTGTCATGAATTAGATGAGCTGTGGCTTCAGGCCCCCTCCAAGCCCATATCCTGCCTTAGGCCCGGATCACACACAGCGAGATATGGCCGAGTCTCGCAGGTTAAAAACAAGCTCTGGCACCGGCACTCCAGAGCGGAGCGTGCAGCCGCATAGCAATACATGGAGCTGCACGCTCCGCTCCGTAGTGCCGGTACCAGAGCTTGTTTTTAACCTGCGAGACTCGGCCGTATCTCGCTGCAGTGTGACTCCGGCCTCAGAGCGGCTTATTTTGGCAGATATGTAAAAAAACAGGCGTGCCAAAAGTTGAAAAAATGATGTGCAACTTCAAGTCGAGCCAAATTTTTTTAACTTTTTGTGCCAATTTTTTGGTGTAAAAGTTTTGATGATTCAGGTCCCTGGTGTGCACATACCCATGATAATCTATCGGGCTGTTCACTTGTCCTTGTAGTTTTGCAGATCTCGTTCTCCGCACCAAAACACGGATACATGTTCGATTTTGATCTGAGTCACATATCAAACTTGGAATCCATTTGTTTTTTTGCGCAAGAGGAAAATCACTGATGTCTGAACAAGCTCAAAGAGCGTTACCAGCTAGATTTTTCTTTTTTTCTAGACAGGTTATCCAAAAAATCAGTAACAGATAACATTTTATTGTGGAAGCATCTACTATATAATTGCCTAAGGGTCACTTCCGTCTTTCTGTCTGTCACGGAAATCCCAAGTCGCTAATTGGTCGCGGCAAACCAGCCACGACCAATCAGCGACGGGCACAGTCTGGCGGCAAAATGGCCGCTCCTTACTCCCCGCTCCATACTCCCCCCAGTCAGAGTTAACGGACCGCGTTATGCCGCGGTGTAACGCACTCCGTTAACGCTGCTATTAACTCTGTGTGACCAACTTTTTTACTATTGATGCTGCCTATGCAGCATCAATAGTAAAAAGATCTAATGTTAAAAATAATAAAAAAAATAAAACATCGTTATATACTCACCATCCGTTGGCCCCTCGGATCCAGAACAGGCCTTTCCCGCTCATCGCGACGCTCCGGTGACCGCTCCATGCATTGCGATCTTGCGAGATGACGTAGCAGTCTCGCGAGACCGCTACGTCATCATCTCGCGAGACCGCAACGCACTCTTGGGACCGTAGCGGGCGAGGAGCGTCGGTAACCGCTTTGCCTGGGATCTGGGGGCCAACTATTTTTTATTTTCTTTTTTTAACAGGGATATGATGCCCACATTGCTATATACTACGTGGGCTGTGCAATATACTACGTGGCTGTTATACACTACATGGGCTGTTATATACTACGTGGCTGTGTTATACACTACGTGGACTGTGCTATATACTACGTGGCCGGCCGCGAACAATCAGCGACAGGCGCAGTCCGGCCGCGAATTGGCGTGGGATTTGAACCACGCTTCGCTAATTGGTCGCGGTTGGGCGAATCCTGTGTATTCAATGTATTATTCTAAAATCTTCATAAATAAACTACATGCATATCCTAGAATACCCGATGCGTTAGAATCGGACCACCATCTAGTTGGTTAATAAACCCCGAAGATGAGTAAAGGTTACATTACTCTATTGCTCTGAATACTGATATGAGCCCATCGGCCGAATCTACTGTGAGCTGTAATATGAGGATCACACATGACTAAAATTTGTAGTTTCAGACAGTGAAAAAAAATGCCCGATTTTTACAGACTCTTCAGGAATTTGTGGACGGTTGGCAATCCCCGAGTATAGGAAATGGTATCCCGTCATTTTATTACATCATCCGTCTACACCCAAAACCACATTATTCTACTGGGTGGTGATAAATGCAGAGCGGCGGCGGCAACATACGGGAAAAGACTGTGGGCACATGAAACACACAGACGATTAGTGGACAAGCAAATTATTTGCTTCATTATGATAAAAGGAGTCTTCTATAAAATATAAAGACACTTAACCCCTTCCTTGTGGGAACATTTCTGGGCCTTTAATGATCAGTACAAGTTATCAGATTTCTTTGTACTGTATCGGTCTAAACTTGTTTTCTACTTGCTTTTTTTTTTTTTTTTTAATTAAAGTTATTTATGTGACTTTTTTTCCCCATGACAAATTATTTTACTACTTTCCTTTTTTATGGGATTTTCTTTTGTTTTATCTTTAGGAGCGCACCGCTCACCAGTCTCTCTGATTGCCCCAAGGTGGTGGGCTCCTGAAGATTGACAGTCCGTACCAGCAGCATGGTGGTGCCACTAATGCAAACTGTGCACACGGTTGTTGGTCCAGTCGGGGCTTACGTTCAAACCCTCCCAGAAAATGAGGACCATAGACTAGAATGATGCAGACAAAGCAAACGTTCGTATTGTCGTGCATCTAGTATATGGCACCGTCGGTGTATATGCTGGAATCCAGTTTTGCAGGGCATTCAAATGTAAGCCCTGGCAGGACCAACAAACAGGAACACAGTGTGAAAGCAGCCTTAGTGATTGCAGCTTGCAGACCTTATTCCATGCTGCTGAATATCCAGTGTGTTTAATACAGGTCATGCTAGAAGTGCGCCCTCCAGTGGAATTATGCAGAATGATCATCTCCCCGTTACAGGGAAAGACAGCGCTGGTGGTTAATTACAATCCCGGAAGCTGCAGGTACCATTAGTTCTGTGTTGTGGCTCATTTATTTTCGCCATTCAGATCCATTTATACCAAACTAGATCGTTTAATCAGAAGCAAATTAGGCAAAGCACAAATTAAAGAGTTTTCTAGGAAGAGATTCTGCACCAGACTGGAACAGAGAGTAGATTAGAAAGTCCGAGCACATCTACAGCTCTGGGGAGTTTGAAAACATTTTACTAAATCAACTTGTACCGGACTAGTAAGTTAAAAGGAATTAAAAGCAGTATGTCACCTAATCTGAGAGCAGTATAATGGAGAGACAGAGACCCTGATTGCAGCGATGTGTTACTTACTGGGCTGCTTGCTGTAGTTTTGATCAAATAATTGATTTATCAGGAGAGTATCACTAGAGGACTGGTAAACCTGCTACCATATAGTCCTCCATATTCATGATCTCTGTACAACCCCACCCACACCACTGATTGCCAGCTTTCTGCCTATGCACAGTGTACACAGAAGTCTGCCAATCAGTGATGGGGGCGGGGCTATATAGAGCTCATGGTTCAGAGAACTGTTAGTTCTGGAGCAGATAAGACCATGATTGTATCAAAACAACAAGCAGCGCAGTGACATCACTGGAATCAGGGTCTCTGCCTTTTAATCATGCTGCTCTCAGATGGAGTTGGTAAAAACTTGGTGACAGATTCCCTTTAGCGTTGAACATTATAATCTGCAGGATTGGTGAGAGCTTTCTGATCGGTGAGGGCGCCTGGGCTCTAAAGAGGCACGTTAGCACAGAGCGGTGGCCTTATATAAATGGAGCTCAGGTGCACGTGGTACTGCCTGAGATCGCTGAATGCAACTATCTCCATTAGTCCCATAAATAATGATCCCTAAAGGCCCCATTCTTGGGATCTGTGGGGGACTTTAGGGTCAGTCTACGTTGAGCGGAGGCACCACTTCGTACCCCAGGGTGCCAACCTCCGCTGTCAGGAAGGGCATTTTGGGTAGGGATAGGCACTTCTATCTTCCCTAGCCCTTTCCTGTACATTTTTTAAGAAATATTGTTTTTCTTCCGGCATTTTTTTTGATATACCAGAGACCCTTTTTTCCTGCAGGCTCTCTACTGTTGGTCTATATGATACTATTATTAGTTGATTTTAACTACTATATTAAAATTTATACGTTTTAGGTCTTTTGTCAATTTTTTGGTTTTTCGGATCTGTGGGGGTCCCATTGGTCGGACGCCCGCAGATTACAAGGTCATCATCTATCCCTAGGGATGGTGATCATTTTCGTGGTAGAAAATGTGTTTCGCAGCATATATACCATTAGGCATTGATCGAGGTACTGCAGCATTATAATATAACCTTCATATTAGTCTGGCATGCATGTCTTTCCACCCTCATTACCAGACTGTCCCCCAAACCGTGTCTCCATAGTATGGTTCTTCCTTCTCTGGCATTCACTACAATACCCAGAAGACCCGCAGCTGCTGTGTACTCATGAATCAGAAATATAATGGGCAGCCCCTTTTTTTTTATCCGAACTAATAGATGACGCTTGATGGTAAAAATTCAAGGACAATTTATGTTGCAATTCAGACAATGTGAGAAAAGAGGTGGAAACACAGGTATTCTTCGCGGAGAACCATTAACCCTTCAATTTTAGGCATCATAGTGGTTTTGAATGGTTGGGCTCCAATTAGGCACATTAATTAAAGTCTTGCATTGTGCTATTCCTCTATTAAATGTAGGAACATGTTGACTCCCTTCTCGCTACCAACTGAGTTTGCCCCTACGAACTTTGCCGCTGTCCAATCTTTTCTGCCACTGTGAGTATGGAAAAGGAGAATACCGACGACCAGCAGTCTACTTATAGCTAATATTTCCAGGAGGAACTTCAGAGGCACAACAATTCATTTCCTAAAAGGCTATTCTCCCACTTCCAAGCTCCTATCCCAATATGTAGTAGGTGTAATAATATTAGCAAAAACCTCCAATTAGAAGTGTAGTATAGTTCTTCTAATTCACTGTCACTTATCCCATCCATGGTTACGACCACTGTCACTATACAAGTGGTCGTAACCATGGATACCTAAACTACTGCAATACCCTGCACATGGGGTAAGTGACATAGCGAATCAGAAGAACTATACTACTTTTTTTACTGGACCTGGTGAGGGTGAGTAACAGTTTATTTTATCATTTTCAATATGGGGGCTAGGATTATGGGAAAACTTAAAACTGTATATTTGTCTCTCGTCCCATAATATATACACTTCCCTCTATCGATAAGAAAGCACAGCAAATATAAAGAATAATAATTTTAATAAATTGACAGTCTCTGTGTTCTTGCTGTACTGTACATGACAAGTTCATGGCAGGGCCGGTGGTCTCCGCTATTAGTGCCCTGTAATTAACGCACCGTCTGCCATCTTGTCTGTTGTAGATGATCCAGTTTTTTATATAAAAATCAGTAAAAGAGCACTTGATGGCTATAAAGTGGGGATTACTTCGGGAGGTGCGCTCGGACAGCGCAGTTCAGGAGAAGTTCCGCTTCGGAGCTGGGCTTTTTCCGATGAAGCCTACAACCATGGTCAGTGCTCCACTTTTCTCTTTCCTGTATTACCATTGTCCTTCAGCGAGTCCAGCAGACTACCGATCCTTTCACTGGCCAATATCTTCTTCTTCCGCCTTGTGGTGGTTTCTCGGTCAGAGCCGTTCATGAGTAATATTGAAGCGAGGCCCCAGGGTTTCACATTTTTTGCAGATTCTCGGACCTGGTCTTGTAAGATGAAGGCGCTCTCCTGAGCGAGGTTCACAAACCTTTGGAGCTGGGGCTGGTTGACATTTTTACTAATGTTTAGTGTCTGTTCGAATGGATTCTGGATGTAGAGAGCAGCGACTTCTGGTTTGTTCTTTTCTAGGCCCTAAAGGACAAAAAAAACAACCAAAAACAGATTAATGAAGATCAATGTCCTCTAACTAAACCAAAATTTGTGCATATAGCTTCAAATGGAGAGGGGCCAATCTATTCGAAACCAAATTTGCTTCTTACGACTGTCGCTTTGGCCTAGAGAAAAAAAGCTGCTACTAGAAAATAATGCCACATTAAATTTGGTCACCAAATAAGTGGGTACAAAAGTAGTCCGTAAATGACAGCACCTTTATGTCTAGAGGCCGCAAGACCGTGCGAGTTACAGCTCAGCCCTCTATGGATAGCAGGGGCGTCAGGCTGTCAGTGACATCTCAGCCCCTATGGAAAGCGGGGACGTCAGATTGTCAGTGCTGTGAGTGACAGCTCAGCTCCCTATGGATATAGCAGGGGCATGTCGGGCTGTCAGTACTGTGAGAGCTCAACCCCTATAGATAGCAGGGGCATGTTGGGCTGTCAGTGACATCTCAGCCCCAATGGAAAGCAGGGACGTCAGGCTGTCAGTGACAGCTCAGCCCCTATGGAAAGCAGGGACGTCAGATTGTCAGTGCTGTGAGTGACAGCTCAGCTCCCTATGGATATAGCAGGGGCATGTCGGGCTGTCAGTACTGTGAGAGCTCAACCCCTATAGATAGCAGGGGCATGTTGGGCTGTCAGTGACATCTCAGCCCCAATGGAAAGCAGGGACGTCAGGCTGTCAGTGACAGCTCAGCCCCTATGGAAAGCAGGGACGTCAGATTGTCAGTGCTGTGAGTTACAGCTCCGCCCCCTATGGATATAGCAGGGGCATGTCGGGCTGTCAGTGCTGTGACAGTTCAGCCCCCTATGGATAGCACGGACGTCAGATTGTCAGTGCTGTGAGTGACAGCTCAGCCCCCTATGGATATAGCTAGGGGAATGTCGGGCTGTCAGTACTGTGAGTGACAGCTCAGCCGCCTATGGATATAGCAGGGGAATGTTGGGCTGTCCGTAACAGCTCAGTTGCCTTATGGATAGCAGGAACGTGTCAGGCTGTCAGTGTAGTTTGGGTTTCCTCCAGGTATTTTCCTTTCCCGATAATTGCCAGGCTAGTTAATTGGCTGGCAATGTTAGGTCATTCTCAATTGTAGCTTCAGTTCAGTGTAGTGTTTACTCTGTATTCTGATCTTTTGTTGCCGGACCTTGGATTTGCCTTTGACATATTCTGACATTAGTTCCAAGACCCCAGACTTTGCCCCTGTTTGTCTTATCCCTTTGTCTTTGACGAACGTTATAGGCTTTTGACCTGGGACCTCTTGATCACTCTGCCTCATGGCTAGTTCATGAGTAGTGAATAGAGATGAGCAAATCTGAACTTAAATGTTATGGGTTCGGGGAGAGTAAAGAGAAAGAAGTACAGGGGAGTAGGGGAAGTAGGGGAGAGGGGAAGATTTTCCAGCTCCAAAGTTCGATTTCCCATTGATTTCAATGGGGTTTGGGTTCAAGTTTGGGAACTGTTCTGGTACTCGAATCAAACTTAGTACTAAAGTTTGGGTACCAGAACCATAACTTCCACAGGTCTGCTCATGCCTAGTAGTGACTAGTGTGACACCTCTATTCTGCTGTGCATGAGGCTGGCAGTTTTCTTCATCAACAACAACAACAACGTGTTGATGGGAGGACTGTAGCATTAGAGCGAGCAACAATCAGCTCAGCATCAGGAAAACCACCTAAGCAAAGGCGATTCTCCTGGTAAGAGTAATCCTTTAAATACTGCAACCCTCCGAGTACCTGCAACGGGATTCAGTTTCCATGCAGAATATACAAACCTTGCGAATATCTATGCAATTGGTTTTGAAGTCAAATTTTCCATAAAACTCCAGGAATTCAATGAGAAGAATATCTACAAAAAAATATAAAAACGCACATTTATCATGATGACCTGGGTTACATAGTTCTAGTAAATCCACAACGTTCACATCTTGTTCTTCCATCGCACATGAATCATTTTCAGCACTAATATCCAGGTAGTAGCCGGGAGGGGAAGAGTGAAAAAGCCTCAGCTCTCTTCACCTTCATGGCAGTACTGATTGCATCTTGGTTAGTAAGAATGGATTCGGACAGCCATGATGTGGTGGCCATACAGGTGAGTCTCACAAAATTAGAATATCAAAAAGTTAATTTATCTCAGTTCTTCAATACAAAAAAGTGAAACTCATTATATAGAGTTATTATTACAAGCAGAGTGATCTATGTCAAGTGTTTATTTCTGTTAATGTCGATGATTATGGCTTACAGCCAATGAAAACCCAAAAGTCATTATCTTAGTAAATTAGAATACTTTATAACACCAGCTTGAAAAATGATTTTAAAATCTGAAATGTTGGCCTACTGAAATGTATGTTCAGTAAACTCACTCAATACTTGGTCGGGGCTCCTTTTGTATCAACTACTGCATCAATGCAGCGTGGCATAGAGGCAATCAGCCTGTGGCACTGCTGAGGTGTTATGGAAGCCCAGGTTGCTTTGATAGCAGCCTTCAGCTCATCTGCATTGTTGGGTCTGGTGTCTCATCTTCCTCTTGACAATACCCCATAGATTCTCTATGGGGTTAAGGTCAGGCACGTTTTCTGGCCAATCAAGCACAGTGATACTGTTGTTTTTAAACCAAGTTTTGGTACTTTTGGCAGTGTGGACAGGTGCCAAGTCCTGTTGGAGAATGAAATTTCCATCTCCAAAAAGCTTGTTGGCAGAGGGAAACATGAAGGGCTCTAAAATTTCCTGGTAGACGGCTGCGCTGACTTTGGTCTTGATAAAACACAGTGGACCTACACCAGCAGATGACATGGCTCCCCAAACCATCACTGATTGTGGAAACTTCACACTAGACCTCAAGCAGCTTGGATTGTGGCCTCTATACTCGTCCTCCAGACTGGGACCTTGATTTCCAAATGAAATGCAAAATTTACTTTCATCTGAAAACAACACCTTGGACCAATGAGCAACAGTCCAGTTCTTTTTCTCTTTGGCCCAGGTAAGACTCTTCTGGCGTTGTCTATTGGTCATGAGTGGCTGACACAAGGAATGTGACACTTGTAGCCCATGTCCTGGATACGTCTGTGTGTGGTGACTCTTGAAGCAATGACTCCAGCAGCAGTCCACTCCTTGTAAGTCTCCCCCAAATTTTTGAATGGCCTTTTCTTAATCCTTTCAAGGCTGCGGTTATCCCGGTTGCTTGTGCACCTTTTTCTATCACACTTTTTCCTTCCACTCAACTTTCCATTAATATGCTTGGATACAGCACTCTGAACAGCCGGCTTCTTTA
Organism: Ranitomeya variabilis; assembly: GCF_051348905.1. NCBI lineage: Eukaryota > Metazoa > Chordata > Amphibia > Anura > Dendrobatidae > Ranitomeya > Ranitomeya variabilis. Next base: position 51,373,819 of record NC_135237.1, on the reverse strand, counting down.
GCAATGACCTTTGTGGCTTACCCTCCTTGTGGAGTACGTCAATGACTGCCTTCTGGACATCTATCAAGTCAGCAGTCTTCCCCATGATTGTGGAGCTACTGAAACAGACTAAGGGACCTTTTAAAATGCTTAGGAAGCCTTTGCAGGTGTTTTTTGTTAATTATTCTAATTTACTGAGATAATGACTTTTGGGTTTTCATTGACTGTAAGCCATAATCATCAACATTAACAGAAACAAACACTTGAAATAGATCACTCTGTTAGTAATGACTTTATATGACTTTCACTTTTTGTATTGAAGGACAGAAATAAATTAACTTTTTGATGATATTCTAATTTTGTGAGAAGCACCTGTGTGTAGGCTTCAATACCTGCACTTGCTGCAGCTCTACTGAGCCGATGAAATAGTGAGTTATGTCTGCTCTGAAACTGTGGGAGCTATTACTCTAGGAACATAAAGACGCATGACCGTGGTATATGTGGTAGGATTGTGAATTAGTGTGATTCTTACACAAACCCTCCTCCTTCAATCAGAAAGAGCAAGCACTATCCGATAATACCCATTTATGTAGATGGGAATAACCCTTTAACAATGAGGACATAAATTGATGTTTTTCAGGATCATGCATCCCACTAAAGAAGTGCCAGAGAAACCCCTTCAAGTCAGAGCACAGTGTAATGTAGTCATACTACCCCCCAGCGTACTGACGACAGCCCAGGGTGGGGACTGCGATGATGAACGTATGGGCACATCTCTCCAGATGCCTTGCACCCACATCTGACTTACCGAGGGTCTCTGTATTTGCAGTCGGTTTAATTTTGTTAAGATCGCCGACAAACATGCAGTCGTTGCCATCAATGATGCATTTTTCCTTTTTACCTGAAATTAAAATTTTTTAAATCAGAATTTAGTATTACTCCTCCATTAGGGCTGATTAAAGTAAGAGGGAACTGCACCTCCGCGTACCCTCTAACATATCGAACAAACACATTTATGTGGTAACAGCCTTAGGGTACGTTCACACATCGTGTTTATGCCGTGAAAATCAAAGCATTTTATCATCACAGCAAAGTCTCGTGCACACGATGCTTATATTCAGCTGCAGATTCCTTCGTTGCTTTTAAAGCATTTTTCACCTGTTTTCATGAATGGCGAAAACGCATAGAAGTAAAAACTGCATCAAAACGCGTTTTTTTTGCTGCCAGGACATGAGTATTGCAAACACCTCCTTCTTACCCACCTCAATGAATTCTGTAGTGTAGTATATGACACTTATCAAAAAGCGCATAATAAAACAATGGCTAAAAAGATTGACAGAATAGTTGAAACAAAGAATCCACCAATTTTTTTTTTTTTTGCTTCATGTATTCTATCAATCATTTATCCACTGCTTCGATTATGCAGTTTCTGAAAGAAAAAAAAAGCCATGTGTTGTACTACAGAATTAACTGAGGCGAGTAAAGAAGAAACTTCCAGCACTATACGTGCCGTGGTTTCCCTTTGGATTCTTCTGTAACACTCCACAAACATCTAATCGCTGGAGGTCTGTCTGGAGTGGCCGACTGTCAGTAGAACGAGAGAGGAAATTGCTGTGTGGATTTGTTTCCCGTTGGCTTTTTCTTAGATGTTGCATGGTGTAGTGGAGCTGGCAGGAGATAAAGAGGCTTTTTGAGTGCTGCTGTCACCTTCGTCTACTGATTGATAGGGGGCGCTGTGGTCATAACATCAGCTCAACACTGGCACCTTCTTAAAGATGCTTATCATAAAAGAGTATTCACATGAAGAACAGAAAAAGAAAAACCTCTCCCACATGATCCCTCCTGTACCCCAATTTCTGAGACGCTCCGGATACATTTAGATCCAGGTATGAACGATATAAGGGAGATTATTTATAGGACTGGTGAAGTGCTGCTTACTAAATGAGACGTGTCACTGGGTTCATAATGTTTATTGTAGGATTATTTGCGCCTCCTGTTAAGGCTACATCAACTTTTGCACATGCAAAGTTATGCAATTATATATTTTTTTCCTTTTTATTTATTTTTTTTAAGTACCGTATTTTCCGGCGTATAAGACGACTGGGCGTATAAGACGACCCCCCAACTTTACCAGTTAAAATATAAAATCTTCTTAAAAGTCGGGGGTCTTCTTATACACCCTATGTCGTCTTATAGGGCCGGTGAATATGTGCCTTTTGGGGGGGGGGGGGGGGAGTGATCCTGATGACGAGGGGGCGTCTCACAGGAAAGTGAGTATCCCCCATTACCTTATCGTAGCGGTGCAGCGTGGGGGTCTCAGTGCTGGGAGTGGCGGCGGCGGCTGCTGTGCTCTGGTGCGGCGGCTGCTGTGCTCTGGTGCGGCGGCTCCTCTTCTGTGTGGGGCCTCTGTGCTGTGCGGTGGCGGCGGCATATCTTTATCCAGTTGGGGCTCCTCCGGCATCTCCTTAGCCCTGGAGGCCCCGCCGCAACTCCATGAGTGCAATGCAGCGGCCATTTTCCCGGAGGCAGCTCAATAGGTGCGATGCGGTGGCCTCCGGGAAAATGGCCGCTGCTCAGATTCAGATCTCGTCCCGAAATCTCGGGACACGAGATCTGAATCTGAGCAGCGGCCATTTTCCCGGAGGCCACCACATTGCACCGATGGAGTTGCGGCGGGGCCTCCAGGGCTAAGGAGATGCCGGAGGAGCCCCAACTGGATAAAGATACGCCGCTGCCGCCGCCACCCCACAGCACAGAGGCCCCACACAGAAGAGGAGCCGCCGCACCAGAACACAGCCGCTCCCAGCACTGACACCCCCACGCTGCACCGCTAGGATAAGGTAATGGGGATTACTCACTTTCCTGTGAGACGCCCCCTCGTCATCAGGATCACTCCCCCTCCCCACCCACCATATACACCGGCGTACAAGTCGATTCCCGGCGTATAAGACGACCCCCGACTTTTAAGAAGATTTTCGGGGGTTAAAAAGTCGTCTTATACGCCGGAAAATACGGTACATTGAAAGGAAAAAAGGATTGTGTTATTAAAAGCAACAACTCGCACCACAATTAATCAAGCTCTTATACATCTGCCTAGACTAGACACACACAAAAAAAAGTTATGCCTCCTGGAAGAATAGGAGTGAAACAAAACAAAAATAAAACTTAAAAATGGACTGTAGATGCAACGGGCTTAAAAAAAAAAAAAAAAAAAAAAAAAAAGTCCATGAAATTTAACCAGGGTAGGGCAGAGATACACCTTGTAAATTGCATTCCCCTATAAGACACAATGCTTAAGCCCACGTTCACATGTTCAGTATTTGACATCAGTATTTTACAAAAGTCAAAACCAGGAGTGGAACAATCAGAGGAAAGGAATAATAGAAACACGTCACCACTTCTGCATTTATCACCCACTCCTGGTTTTGGTTTACAAATACTGGGGTAAAACACTGACCAAATACTGAATGTGTGAACGTGGTCTAAGAGAAAAAAAAAAGACTCAACGTGGGACACAGACTGGAAGTTTTGGAGCAGATCAATGTCTATGTGAAAAAAAACAGTCATGTTAGTTTAATGCGGATCCAAAAAATAGGATTCCCTTCCTTACAAACCTCCTATAATTTAATTATTTTTCTTTTTTAGAAAAAAAAATTGCTTCCTTACCTGCAAGACTTTTCAGTTGATCAAGTGTTGGAATAATGGGAGGGTTTCTCTTCTGTAAGAAGAATAAGACCATCATTGTGAGGGAGAAATTGGTGATCCACTGTCCAGGAATGGAGCTAGTGATCCCATGGGCACGAGCCCAGCATCTCACAGCAAACACCAGCGCTCGCACCCTGTTGTCCAGGTTACTGTATATGAACAGAAGCTCAGAGCACCGCAGTGCAATTCTAGAACACAAAAAAATGATTTAGTTAAAAAAAAAAATATATATATATTTCTCAAATAACATGATCGGTCCATGCCTGATTGAAATTAGCTTCATATATTTGAGTCACTTTCTAGAATCAGCACCGATAATGAAGAAAGGAAATTCAACTAAATGTATAAATACTGGCTTAAACTTTTACAATTAATCCAGCAGAGGGCGCCAAAAGCTTAGTAATCATTTCCTGTTCCCTACAAAAAGAACTGAAAAATATAAACAAATCCGTACTAGTGAAGCTTACGTTATTGATCAGATTTGTGCATCAAACTCACAAATTTACTTGGTCCGTGACTTTTTTTTTTTGCTTAAAAAAAATTGACACTAGGACCAAAAAAAATGGGTGAAAATCATACCATATTCATGAAAATGGGCCGTTTCATCTAGTATGCCAAAAAAAAATAAAAAATAAAAAATGGAAGACTCAATGAGGCCTAAGTCTGTAGAATATATCCTCAACATATTACTGACAAATCTAGGAAAAAAGTCTGCAGAGCTGTCCTGTCACTGACAAAAGGAGCAGAATGGCACTCGACACCGCAGAGCAACCGTAGATGAGTATATTAACCCCTTAACCCACGGAGATTTTTTTCCTTTTTTTGCTCCCCTCCTTCCCAGAGCCATAACTTTTTTATTTTTCCGTCAATTTGGCCAGGTGAAGGCTTATTTTTTTGCGGGACGAGTTGTACTTTTGAACGACATCATTGGTTTTACCATATCGTGTACTCGAAAACAGGAAAAAATACTCCAAGTGCAGTGAAATTGCAAAAAAGTGCAATCCCGGACTTGTTTTTTGTTTGGCTTTTTTGTTAGGTTCGCTAAATGCTAAAACTGACCTGCCGTTATGATTCTCCAGGTCATTACGAGTTCATAGACACCAAACATGTCTGGGTTATTTGTTATCTAAGTGGTGAAAAAAAATTCCAAACTTTGATAAAAAAAAATAAATTATTATTATTTATTTATATAGCACTATTGATTCTATGGTGCTGTACATGAGAAGGGGTTACATACAAAATACAGATATCACTTACAGTAAGCAAACTAACAATGGTAGACTCATACAGAGGGGCGAGGACCCTGCCCTTGAGGGCTTACATTCTACAGGATGGTGGGGAAGGAGACAATAGGTTGAGGATTGCAGGAGCTCCGGTGTTGGTGAGGCGGTAGCTTCTGTAGTGGTGAAAAGGCAGCGGGGTCAGTGCAGGCTGTAGGCTTTCCTGAAGAGATGGGTTTTCAGGTTCCGTCTGAAGGATCCGAATGTGGTTGATAGTCGGACATATTGGGCAAAGAATTCCAGAGGATGGGGGATATTTTGGAGAAGTCCTGGAGGCGGTTGGGTGAGGAGCGGATAAGTGTAGAGGAGAGAAGGAGGTCTTGGGAGGACCGGATCTTACGTGAGGGAAGATATCGGGAGATTAGTTCAGAGATATATGGAGGAGACAGGTTGTGGATGGCTTTGTAGGTCAGTATTAGTAATTTGAACTGGATACGCTGAGGGAATGGGAGCCAGTGAAGAGATTTACAGAGAGGGGAAGCGGAGGAGTAGCGAGGAGAGAGATGAATTAGTCGGGCAGCAGAGTTAAGGATGGACTGGAAAGGTGCAAGGGTGTTAGCAGGGAGGCCACAGAAAAAGGATGTTGCAGTAGTCAAGGCGGGAGATGATGAGGGCATGCACAAGCATTTTAGTAGATTGACTGTTGAGGAAAGGGCGGATTCTGGAGATATTTTTGAGCTGGAGGTGACAGGAGGTGGAAAGAGTTTGGATGTGTGGTTTGAAGGACAGGGCAGAGTCGAGGGTTACTCCAAGGCAGCGGACTTGCGGTACGGGGAAAGCGTGATGTCGTTAATTGTGATACATAGGTCAGGTGAGGAAGATCTATGAGATGGAGGAAAGATGATGAGTTCAGATTTGTCCACATTGAGTTTGAGGAAGCGAGAGAAGAAGGAGCATATGGCTGACAGACACTCCGGGATTCTAGACAGCAGAGAGGTGATGTCTGGGCCAGAGAGGTAGATCTGAGTGTCATCAGCATAAAGGTGATACTGGAATCCATGGGACTTTATGAGTTGTCCCAGGCCAAGTGTGTAGATTAAGAAGAGTAGGGATCCTAAAACAGAGCCTTGGGGGACTCCAACAGAGAGAGGGTGGGATGAGGAGGTAGTGTGGGAGACGCTGAATGTGCGGTTGGAAAGGTACGAGGAGATCCAGGATAGGGCGAGGTCTTTGATGCCAAAGGAGGAGAGGATCTGTAGTAGGAGGCAGTGATCAACTGTGTCAAAAGCAGAAGACAGGTCTAGAAGGAGGAGTACAGAGTATTGTCCGTTAGCTTTGGCTGTAAGTAGGTCGTTAGTGATTTTGGTCAGGGCTGTCTCAGTTGAGTGATGGGGGTGGAAACCAGATTGTAGATTGTCAAAAAGCAAGTGAGAGGTGGGAGGAAAGTTCAGAGTGGACGTGCTGCTCCAGGAGTTTGGAAGCGAATGGGAGCAGCGATATTGGGCGATAGCTGGACATAGTGGTTGGGTCGAGGGTTGGCCTTTTTAAGGATAGGCGTGATTGTGGCATGTTTGAAAGCAGAAAGGAAGGTGCCAGAAGTTAGTGATAGGTTGAAGAGGTCGGTTAGTGATGGGATAAGTGTGGTGGTGAGGTTGGGGAGGAGGTGGGATGGGGTCAAGCGCACAGGTGGTGAGGTGCGATTTGGAGAGGAGACTATTAAGCCCCCATTCAGTGATGTTGGATAGTGAAGTTATGGGGTTTGGGCATTGGTCTGGTATACAAAGAGGTTGTGGTGGTTGAACAATGAAGACTTGTCTTGTTTGGTCGATCTTATTATTAAAATGTGTGGCAAAGTCCTCAGCAGAGATGAGGGAGGTTGGAGGAGGCAGTGGGGGCAGAGGAGAGAGTTAAAGGTTTTGAATAGCTGTTTGGGGTTGTAGGATAGGGAAGATACGAGGATTTAAAAGCGAGTGTTGCCTCTTTGAATGTTTTCTTCCAATGCCGCTCTGCAACCCAGGACAGTTGCCGGAGCTTTTTAGTGATGTTATTGTGCCAGGGTTGTCTATTGATACGTCACACTCTGCCATGAACAAGAGAGGCGACCATGTCAATAGCTGATGCGAGAGAGGGATTGTAGAAAGCAGTGGCACTGTCTGTGTCGTGGAGTGAGGATATGGATGCCAGTGGTAGGATAGAGTCAGAGTGTGTGGGTGTCTAGGTGTGCGAGGTTCCTGCGTGGGTGCACATGTTGCTGGACATGGGTGACTGGTGAGGAGGACAGGGATGAGAAGGTGAGCAGGTGGTGGTCGGATAGAGGGAGAGGGGAGGTGGTGAAGTTAGAGAGCAGAGACGGGTGGGTGGCTGCGGAGGACCACTGAGTAAGTCCAAAAGATGAAGTAAGGGACAGAAGTTTGGAGGCTGTTGACTGAGGGTTATCAGTGGGGATGTTGAAGTCGCCCATGATGATGGTGGGAATGTCAGCAGAGAGAAAGTGAAGGAGCCAGATGGAGAATTGGTCAATAAAGGCAGTGACTGGGCCTGGAGGTTGGTATATGACGGCCACTTGGAGGATGGAGGGAGAGTAGATGCGGACAGAGTGGACTTCAAAAGAGGGGAGGATAAGGGAGGGTAGAGGTGCGATTGGGTTAAAGCTGCAGTTAGAAGAAAGGAGAAGATCCACTCCTCCACCATGTCTGTTGCCGGGATGAGGGGTGTGGGTGAAGTGGAGGCTGCCGTAACACAGAGCAGCAGGGGAGGTGGTGTTTGCCATGTTTCTGTGAGGCCGAGGAAGGCAAGATTGTGAGAGAGAAAAAGGTCATGAATCACATGAAGCTTATTGCAGATTGAGCGGGCATTCCATAGTGTTCCAGAGAGAGGGAGCAGGGGGGTGGGCATCAGGGGCACGGGTTTTATGTTGGAAAGATTGTGGTAGTTCGTATTAGATAGGGAGCGATAGGAGGGGGTAGTAATTGCGCCATTTTCCGATACCCGTAGCGTCTCCATTTTTCGTGATCTGGGGTTGGGTGAGGGCTTATTTTTTGAGTGCCAAGCTAACGTTTTTAATTATATCATTTTGGTGCAGATATGTTCTTTTGATCGCCCGTTACTACATTTTAATGTAATTCTGGCATTTTGAATGTTTTTCACGCTAAGCCGCCTAGCGATCAGGTTAAAGGTTAATCTTTTTTTTTATTGATAGATCGGGCAATTCTGAAAGCGGCAATATCAAATGTGTATATTTGATTTTTTTTAAATTTTTTTTATTGTTTTATTTTGAATAGGGTATAAAAGGGGGGAGATTTTAAATTTTTTAAAACTTTTTTTTTTTTTTTTTTTTTACTTTTCCCATGCTTCAATAGCCTCCATGGGAGGCAAGAAGATGGCACAGCCTGATTGGCTCTGCTATATAGAGGTGATGCTCAGATCGCTCCTATGTAGCAGAATTACTGTATTGCATCAAAGCCCCATGTCCTGGCTTTGATGCGGGTTCACCGCCGAAGTCTGCATCAAACCAGGGGATCTGCCATGGGACGTACTATTCCGTCCGAAAGCAGAAAGGGGTTAATATACACACCATATTACATGCACATATATACAAGTTTAATTAAAAAAACGTATACAGGGGAGTGCTCTTTTAAATGGCCACAGCTTTATTTTAAAAGAAAAGACACAGAGTTGATTTTTCTTTAAGTTACAGAACTTCAAATAGTTTTTTTTCCTTTGCAATATCGGCCTTTGTGGGAAAAAAAAATAAAAAACAAACTTTTATAAATGAGGTGAAAAAAAAAAATCCTTAATGAAAAGAAAAAAATTTTTTTTCACTTCTCACCTTTACATATTTTGTTATAGGACAAGCCATAGTTAGGATCATTGTGTTGAGGCCAAGACTTTTGTCAAAAACTTGTGGGGCGAAAGGACATTTTGGGGGCATGGTTTGAGCAACGTGTGTACGTGAGTGTCTCATACTCGGTGGACGGGTGCAGGATCCGACCACTAGTTACATGCGCTACTTTGGAAACTGGACCGGACTAGTGAACGGTGTAACGGGTTCCCATACGGGGGACGTGGGAACAATGACCCATGTGCAGTATTAGCACGACGGCTAACATTGGGTCCGTGTCCGGTCCATTCTCCATACAGAAGACAAATTGTAGAAACACGGTCATAGATGAGACATATGTATCCAGCTATCCGGAAACTTTCCTCCCAGTCCTGCATCATTGCACATTCTGAAGGGTTTCTATAAAAGCGCTACAGAATAAATCCATTTTTCATGCAGGTATCAAATGTACTTACTTATTGTCGGCTGTCAGGTCACACTGGAGGCCCGAGGGCTGGTGGGTGAACCGTACTAGAGGGCAGCGGGCGTTGAGAATTTTGTGTACTTCATTACACCCGGGGCCAAAACTGTCTATACATTCACCAATGACGGACAGGATCTTCTGCTGCGCCGTTCTTCCCGAGGAGACGCGCCTCATCCAAAACTCTGCAGTGTAAGTGCCTGTGGTCTGTGGACACATAACAATCCATGAAGCCATCAGGATGTCTCCGCTCTGAGAAGCTGCACAGTGTTCCACCTCCATTCTCAATTATTACATTAGTGAATTCACTCCCACATTCTGGATCCTCATCTGTAAGTTATGCAGAAATCAAGCACAGGCAGCATCTCTCTCTGGAAAGCCCAGGGCGCCTCCATGCACCACCAGCCCTGGCCAATGGCCCCATCACTGCGCTTCAGAATCAGCAGTCAATGAGTCTCCCTGGGTGGAGTTATGGAAAATTGCAGTCAGTTGCCTCTTCTAATCTTATTCTAATCCAGGACAACCCATTTTATTTATCATTTTAATTTGTGGGGATTCGCAGGTTTCTGAGTCGAGACCGGAGGGTATGTATACAGCGGCATGTGAAAGTTTGGGCACCCCTGGTCAAAATTACTGTTACTGTTAACAGTTAAGCAAGTTGATGAAATGATCTCTAAAAGGGCTAAAGTTAAAGATGACACATTTCCTTTGTATTTTAGGCAAAAAAAATATATTTTTTCATATTTTACATTTTAAAAATTACAAAAAAGGAAAATGGGCCACCAATACTTTGGGCACCCTGTATGGTTACTACCTAGTAGCACCCCCTTTTTCAAAGTATCAGAGTTTGTAAACACTTTGTAGCCATTTTCATCCATTCTTCCTTGGAAAATTCCTCCAGTTCTGAGATTCCTGGGGCGTCTTGCATGCTCTGCTATTTTGAGGTCTAGCCACAGATATTCAATGTTGTTCAGTTCAGGGGACTGCGAGGGCCATTATCCATTTGTAGAAGCCATCCTCTATTCAACTTCAGCTTTTTTTTAACAGATGATGTTTTGTTTGAATAAGGAATTTGTTGAAATTTCATTGAATCCATTCTTCCCCTCTACCCATGAAATGTTCCTGGTGCCATTGGCTGCAAACACAACCTCAAGGTATGATTGATCCACTCCAATGCTTAATGGTTAGTGAGATGTTTTCCTAAAATTCGTTGCCATTTTGTCTCCACACATCTCTTTGATCATTGCGTCCAAAGAGTTCTATTTTAAACTCATCGGTCCACAGGACTGGTTTCCAAAATGCTTCAGGCTTGTTTAGATGTTCTTTTGCATACTTCTGAAGTGGAATTTTATGGCGAGGATGCAGGAGAAATTTTCTTCTGATGACTCTTCCATAAAGGCCATATTTGTGCAGGTGTCTCTGAACAGTAGAATAATATAGCACAAATTCAGTGTCTGCTAAGTCTTTATGAAGGTCTTTCGCAGTCAAGCAGGGGTTCCGATTCACCTCTCTAGCAATAATATTAGCAGCTCTCACTGATATTTTGCTTGGTCGTTCAGACCTTTTCTTCACCTCCGCTGACATTTCTTAATTACATTACAAACTGAGGAAAGGACAACTTGAAACTGCTTTGCTATCTTCTTATAGTCTTCTCCTTCTTTGTGGGCCTCCACCATTTTTATTTTCTGAGTGCTAGGCAGCTGCTTAGGCCTCTTTCACACTTGCGTTGGTACGGGTCCGTCGCTATGCGTTGGGCCGACGTACGTTGTGAAATTTCTGCACGATGTGGGCAGCGGATGCAGTTTTTCAACGCATCCACTGCCCATTCTGAAGTCCGGGGAGGAGGAGGCGGAGTATCGGTGGCGCATGCGCGGTAGAAAATGGCGGACGAAAAAACGTTCACTTAAATGTTTTTTTTGTGCCGACGATCCGCCAAAACACGACGGATCCGTTGCACGACGGACGCGACGTGTGGCCATCCGTCGCTAATACAAGTCTATGGGTAAAAAACGCATCCTGCGACCACAATTGCAGGATCCGTTTATTTCCCAAAACGACGGATTGCGACGTACGTCACAAGACGCAAGTGTGAAAGAGGCCTTACAAGAATCCATGGCTGCAGTTTTTTGGCACAAGCTTAGAGGAAGCAGAGTTTTCATAAAGCTGGGAAATTTCCTAACGATGATGGTGAACAAGTCATAACCCTAACAATTCTCCAAGGGTGCCCAAACTTTTGAATAGGCCCATTTTCCTTTTTGCAATTTTAAAAATGCGAAAGATGAAAACAAATTTTTTTGCTTAAAATACAAAGGAAATTTGTCCTCTTTAACTTTAGGCCTTTTATAGATCATTTCATCTTCCACTTGCCTAACTGTTCACAATTACAATAGTTTTGACCAGGGGTGCCCAAACTTTTACATGCCATTGTAAGTTATACACATGCCAAACACAGAACAGCGGCGGAGACTCAGAAGTAGACCATGAGAAAGGGAGCACAAAACCAATTTTTTTTTTAAATAAAATACAGAAAGGGATGAATTATATTTCAAAGGGAACAACCCTTTTTGTCCCCCATGCACATTAGACTAAGGCCAACCAGTTAAGGCCTCTTTCACATTTCCGTCTTTTGCTGTCCGTCGCAATGCATCGTTCTGTGCAAAAAACGCATCCTGCAAAGTTGCCCGCAAGATGCACTTTTTTGCATATAGACTTGTATTACCGACGCATCCCGACGTATGGACACACGTTCCATACGTCGTGCACTGGATGCGTCGGTATTTGGCGGACCGTCGTAGTGAAAAAACGTTCAAGGGAACATTTTTTCGCACATCGGGTAGTGCATTTCCTACCGCGCATGCGCGGCCGGAACTCCGCCCCCTCCTCCCCGGGACTTTAGAATGGGCAGCGGATGCGTTGAAAAACTGCATCCGCTGCCCACGTTGTGCCGAATTTTCCCAACGTCCGTCGGACCCGTCGGACGGGTCCGACGGCAGCCCTCTCACAGTCGGACGGGTCCGACGGCAGCCCTCTCACAGTCGGACGGGTCCGACGGCAGCCCTCTCACAGTCGGACGGGTCCGACGGCAGCCCTCTCACAGTCGGACGGGTCCGACGGCAGCCCTCTCACAGTCGGACGGGTCCGACGGCAGCCCTCTCACAGTCGGACGGGTCCGACGGCAGCCCTCTCACAGTCGGACGGGTCCGACGGCAGCCCTCTCACAGTCGGACGGGTCCGACGGCAGCCCTCTCACAGTCGGACGAGTCCGACGGCAGCCCTCTCACAGTCGGACGAGTCCGACGGCAGCCCTCTCACAGTCGGACGAGTCCGACGGCAGCCCTCTCACAGTCGGACGAGTCCGACGGCAGCCCTCTCACAGTCGGACGAGTCCGACGGCAGCCCTCTCACAGTCGGACGAGTCCGACGGCAGCCCTCTCACAGTCGGACGAGTCCGACGGCAGCCCTCTCACAGTCGGACGAGTCCGACGGCAGCCCTCTCACAGTCGGACGAGTCCGACGGCAGCCCTCTCACAGTCGGACGAGTCCGACGGCAGCCCTCTCACAGTCAGACGAGTCCTATGGCCGACCGATGGTCATTTAATGGCCCATTTAGACGGAGTGATCAGAATTCAATGAGTACAGAACACTTTGCCAATTACTGATTTGTCTAAGTAGGCCTTTAAAAAGAAAAAAAAATACTTTTAGGAATGTAAACTATGGACAGTATTCGGTTTTACACTGCATGTGAGACACAGAAGTAAGGCTAATATTTCTTCTTCAATTATGTAATTATGCGCAATTAGGTCATTTTACACATGCTAGAATTAATAGAGGTCTGTCCTGGAGGGAAAACATTTGTATTTTCTATACAGGATGATGCGTCTGGGCTCAAGTAATCTTTAGAGATAAAGCAAAGACTGAAATCTTTGAAGTGGTTTACTGCCATGTTAATAGAAAGCTTATGGGTAGGGTATGCTAACAATACCTAATCAGTGGGGGTCAAACTGTGGAACCACACATTGTTATATCATTACTGGGAAAACAGGGCGTCCTTAAGGTACCGTTACACTAAACGACTTATTAACGATCACGACCAGCGATACGACCTGGCCGTGATCGTTGGTAAGTCGTTGTGTGGTCACTGGGAGCTGTCACACAGACAGCTCTCTCCAGCGACCAACGATCAGGGGAACGACTTCGGCATCGTTGAAACTGTCTTCAACGATGCCGAAGTCCCCCTGCAGCACCCGGGTAACCAGGGTAAACATCGGGTTACTAAGTGCAGGGCCGCGCTTAGTAACTCGATATTTACCCTGGTTACCATTGTAAAGGTTAAAAAAAAAAAAAAACAGTACATACTCACATTCTGATGTCTGTCACGTCCCCCGGCGTCCACAGGGTTGACTGTGTCAGGGCCGGCCGTAAAGCATTTACCCTGGTTACAAGTGAACACATCACTGGATCGGCGTCACACACGCCGATCCAGCGATGACAGCAGGTGATCAGCGACCAAAAAAAGGTCCTGATCATTCCCATCGACCAACGATCTCCCAGCAGGGGCCTGATCGTTGGTCGCTGTCACCAAAAGCGTTGCAACGATATCGTCATGTGTGACTCAGCCTTTACAGTGTGACATTGCCAGCACCCCCCCCGCTGTACAGGGGAACTGCAACAAAGTTCCATCAATTGTATGGGTAGTGTTGTAACTACAAGAACAGGAGGAGCTTGGAGAAAAGAGGACGTTTCCACACACACACATTATATATTGGGTTTTTTTTGGATAGCCCATAAATAGCACCCTTGTCCCCGGACTATGTCCTGAGATTGCAACACACACACACACACACAAGTTATTTACTTGCTGGCTGCGGTATAACAAGCTTACTGCACAGAAACAGTCACTCGCCACAACCAGACATTGATTTCCTACGTCCACCATCTTACCTTTCCAGATTTGTATCCTTTTATATCTTCCAAATTTAAAAACAAGTCCAAATCACAGCCCATTTTTCCAAATGAATTTACACTGGACCCATAGAGATGCACAGTGGCTTCAGGGAAGTAAGCGGTGGCGATGTCGCTTATCAGAGAACTGACCAAATAGCGGAGTCTGATGCTTTCCTCTGTTAACTGGAGCTCGTCTAGGAGCATCTGTGCCTGGTCTTCTATCTGATTGACAAGAAAGGAGACAGAAAAGTTAGCAAGCAAGAAAAAAAAAAAATTTATATACGTACTGAGGCTAGCTGAGCCAGATACATCATCTAGAGACATCAGAGGGGTTATCCGGAACTTATTATTTTTGTATATGGGGCTAAGAATTAACAGGCAGGTAGCTGCTAACTACCTGGCTATTCTCCACGTTGACAATATCTGCCGGCTCAGGAAGCGATTCTCCTACTTCATTTCATCTTTCGTTAACAGAGGAAGCTCTTCCTCTTCGTTCTGTCGATGGGGAGTCACAGAAGAGGTTATGCCGATTGACAGCCAGCTCACTGCAGTTTGGCAGCGGGGAGCTATCTGTTTACTTGCATTACATTGGCAGAGATGCTCATCAACAGAGCACAGCAAAAGAAAAGATGCTGCTCTGTTGACGTGATGGCGGCAGAGATTGGAGCCAGGTTGAACAACAACCTGCCTGTTAGTTTTGTTTATGAGGCAAAGAACTAATAAAAGTCCCGGATAACCCCTTTTAGATCAGTGCAGCTGCTACTGGTACTGCTGCAGCTGAACACTATGTTTGCCATATAAGCAGGGAAAACTTCCCAGTGAATATATCAGACATAGCCTTAAAATTCCCGGTCACTATAAAGAGGCCAAAGACTATCCTTATTGCCTATATGGGGCCACAATACCTTTTTCTCTATCAGGAGAAAGTGTAGCAAAATACACTTTTCCATAAAGCAGCCATTGCAAAAACACTGCATACTTGTAGACATTGTCTTGACACCTACCTCCAACAAGAGTGTCAAATGCATTGTGTACAGGAGTGAAAAAAAAAACAACTTAATGGTCAGCTTTATAAATGTCCCCTGCAGGGTTGTGGAGTCAGTAAGCCAAACCACGGATTCCACAGTACTGGTCACCACTGAGCATGTACATAAAGTGCAGCACAGATTCATCTCAACTATGACCCCACAGCACTGGTCACTACTGAGCATGTACATAAAGTGCAGCACAGATTCATCTCAACTACGACTCCACAGCACTGCCTCACTACTGAGCATGTACATAAAGTGCAGCACAGATTCATCTCAACTACGACCCTACAGCACTGGTCACTACTGAGCATGTACATAAAGTACAGCACAGATTCATCTCAACTACGACTCCACAGCACTGCCTCACTACTGAGCATGTACATAAAGTGCAGCACAGATTCATCTCAACTACGACCCTACAGCACTGGTCACTACTGAGCATGTACATAAAGTACAGCACAGATTCATCTCAACTACGACTCCACAGCACTGCCTCACTACTGAGCATGTACATAAAGTGCAACACAGATTCATCTCAACTAAAAGCCCAGATAATTACCATATATACTCGAGTATAAGCCGAGATTTTCAGCCCAAATTTTTGGTCTGAAAGTGCCCCTCTCGGCTTATACTCGAGTCATGGTCGGCGGCGGGGTCGGCGGGTGAGGGGGAGAGAGGACTGTCGCATACTCACCTGCTCCTGGCGCTCCTAATGCTGTACCAGCCTGTCCCATGGTCTCCTGCGCTGCAGCTCTTCCTCTATTCGGTGGTCATGTGGTACCGCTCATTAAAGTAATGAATATGGACTCCACTCCCATAGGGGCAGAGTCGCATATTCATTACTGTAATGAGCGGTACCAGTGACCGCTCATTACAGAAAGAAGCTGTGGTACCATGGGACAGGCAGGGACAGCGTCAGGAGCAGGTGAGTATTTCATATTCACCTGTCCGTGTTCCATCCGCCGGGCGCCGCTCCGTCTTCCCGTCCTCTTGCTGTGACTGTGCAGGTCAGGGGGCGCGATGACGTATGAGTGTGCGCGCCGCCCTCTGTCTGAACAGTTAGTGCGGAGAGACGGGACGCCGAGGAGCAGCGGGCAGCGATGAGAGGTGAGTATTTAATTTTTTTTTATTGCAGCAGCATTACATGTGGCACAATGCTGTATGGAGCGTCTATGGGGCCATAAAGAACTGCATGGAGCATTATATGGAGCATCAATGGGGCCATAACTGCATGGAGCATTATATGAGACATTATATGGGGCCATAACTGCATGGAGCATTATATGGGGCATTATATGGGGCCATAACTGCATGGAGCATTATATGGGGCATTATATGGGGCCATAACTGCATGGAGAATTATATGTGGTATCTATGGGGCCATAACTGCATGAAGCATTATATGGGACATTATATGGGGCCATAACTGCATGGAGCATTATATGGGGCATCTATGGGGCCATAACTGCATGGAGCATTATATGGAGCATCAATGGGGCCATAAGGAACTGCATGGAGCATTATATGGGACATTATATGGGGCTATAACTGCATGGAGCATTATATGGGGCATTATATGGGGCCATAACTGCATGGAGCATTATATGGGGCATTATATGGGGCTATAACTGCTTGGAGCATTATATGGGGCATCTATGGGGCCATAACTGCATGGAGCATTATATGGGGCATCTATGGGGCCATAAAGAACTGCATGGAGTATTATATGGGGCATCTATGGGGCCATAAAGAACTGCATGGAGCATTATATGGGGCATCTATGGGGCCATAAAGAACTGCATGGAGCATTATATGGGGCTCCTGATTCAATATGGATATTCAAAAACACTTAACATACTGATGTCTCAATTAATTTTACTCTTATTGGTATCCATTTTTATTTTTTAAATTTGACTCGAGTCAATAAGTTTTCCCAGTTTTTTGTTGCAAAATTAGGGGGTCGGCTTATACTCGGGTCGGCTTATACTCGAGTATATACGGTAGATCATGAACAGAACAGACATTTATAGGACATTTCATATCTTTCCCAATTTATTATGAAAACATTTACAGCACGTCCTACATTATACTACTGCACCAATATATTATATATTTTAGGAGTCAGAGTCACTCCATTTTATACAGATTCCAACTCCGACTCCACCAAACTGGACCTCGACTCCATAGCCCTGGTCCCCTGGCATCTCATACGTTCTCTCAGCTACAATCTTTTTTTAAGTATCTGATAGCTCTATTAGGTTTGCATTCATCATAATTCTGGAACGTGTTTTCTTACAACTCTTCTTTCTATCTTGCCGCTGTGAGGCCACATTCACATGTTCAGTATTTGTTGAGGTTTTTTTTACCTTAGTATTTGTAAGCAAAAAAACAGGAGTGGAACTATCAGAGGAAAAGTATAATAGAAACACGTCACCACTTCTGTATTTTTCACCCACTCCTGGTTTTGGCTTACAAATATTGAGGCAAAAACTCACCAAATGCGCAACGTGTGCACAAGGCATTATTCCTCCTTGAACTGAATGAATAAATTAATTAACTATTGGGTGTCATCATTTCCTTACACTGTGTCCCAACATGTTCTGCCACTGTCAGCAGTGTGTCAGAGCGTTTAAAGACTGCATAAAACTGATAAAAGGAATAGTTATACCCATTTTTTTTTTTTACATTTCCAGGAACAATAACTGAGGAACAGCAGGTAGATATTGCAAACCAGGATGACTTTTTTTTATGGCTCTTAAATATAGAAACCTTGTCCTGCTGTCTTTGTCTTTTGCATTACTTCCTCAGATGAATCATTAGAACGCAGAACGAGGTTTAAGCATTTTCAACTTACGTTCTCGGCGGTGGATAATTTCTCTATTAGATTGTTCATGGGCAGAGAGGTCTGTGGCCAACACTTTGGAAACTGCTGGCCCACATTTGCAGTCTTTACTTTGATATATCTGGATTTATACGGCACTACATATACATCCTCATCGTTAGGGATCTTAGTTCCGGATAGGAGTGATTCTATGCTTTGTAGATCCACAAACTCCACAACTGCGTGCGTGCCCTAGAAGAAAACACAAGGCAGAAACACACGGTGCTGTGAGAACAGTATGAAGAATACAGGAGAGACCAATGGCACAGAAAGTGTGATGGGGGGGCCAGAAGTAGTTGTATATTGGAGTTGAGGGTCTCTGTATTCTGCTGCTCAGATTGAGTGGCAGAAAAGTGGTAATAGTTTCCCTGGTAGCTCAGTGGTTAGCGCTGGGATCTAATCACACCAAGGACGACATCTGTTCTCCCCATGTTTCCTCTGGATTTATCCCACTCTCGAAAGACATACGGATAGGGAACTTAGATAGTGAGTCTCAATGGGGACAGTGATAATGAGGTCTATAAAGCTCTGCAGAATTAATGGTTCTATATAAGCAACGTATAATGAACTTGTGGTGACCTCCACCATCAGCAGACAGCAGCTGCTATCAGCCATTGCAGCAGTAAACCCTTAGATGCCGCAGTCCATAGAGCCAACATCATACAAGCAATTAGAAGCCGCCTGTCACCACCCCTTTTAATAAGGGGTAAAGCATACAAAACTATATATATTTGGTATTGCTGTCCATAATCACTTGGGTCACACGACTGTATGTTCTAAAAACTGGTCTGATTATGCAAACTGCACTCTTATCAGACTCTCGGACGTGGAGAATTAAAAAAAAAAAAAGTTTGACCATCTTCTCCATTCAGTCTGTGAGAAAATTGGACCGCACTAGGATATCATCTGATGTTTTCCACGGATCCATGGACATGAATGGGGAAGTGCCATCCGATTGTCGGAGGCAAATTGAGCATGCTGCGCAGCTCCAAAGAATAACAATGGGGACGAGTGCTTTCTGACAAAACCACGGATGGCACTCGTAAGAGTTATACGGTCATCTGTACGAGCCCTAAGTAGCGGGATAAAGTTAACATGTAATTTTAACTGCACAGTGATCACTGTACAGTACACCCACAACTTTCCCAAAAAGATTTCGATCCACAATTTCCTGTTTTCTGATATATTATAAGTTAAATTACCATATTTTTCTAACTATAACGGGAAGTTTTTTTCACCAAAATTTTGGGTGGAATATGGGGGTGCATCTAGTAGTCCAACTGTAGCTTAGTGTGGGAGGGGTCTGCAGCGGCAGAAGTCGGGCGACGCAGTGGTCCCTGGGCTGGGAGTAGGGGGGTGATCAGAGGTACAACGCTGCAGGCAATGCTGTGAAATTCAGTCTGGCAGCAAGGGGCGTTTGGCTTTTTGAAAAAGCCCAGAGCTCCTGCACTGCCATGGTTTCAATGTAATGGACTCCACGAAAATGGCCACTGTAGGCGGCACATGCGCAGATTGAATTCTCAGCCGAGTAAAACGGCACACCCTCGTCTACCAGCCCGGGATGGGACCCGAATCACCTCCTTTGTTCCCGCACCGCCATCCCCGGTAAGCTGGATTTGGACTGTAAAATGAACCCCCATTTGACGCATTACATTTTTCCCCATTTTCGTCTTATGGTCCGCTGCATCTTATAGTCCGTAAAATACGGTAAGCTACAAAAATACCATAACTCTTTCCAGCAAACAACGAGCCCTCAAATGACTTAGTTGATAGAAAAATAAAAAATGATGACTCTTGGAAGTTGAGAATGAAAAAAAAAACAAAACAAAACTTGATGGTAGCAAGAAGTGAATAACACTGGGGCGTATTCACGGGCCATGCTCTGTGATGCCCATCTTCTATTTCACGGGTCATTATTATTAGACTACAGAAAATCAGTGACGACCATGGAACTGATACTTACATTGCTGTCAAAGAAGAAGTGGCTGGCCACCTCCCCGTGCTGTGCCAGATACCGCAGGAACTTGGTTTCGTGGATCTTGGGTGGGCAGCTGATCAATACTGAATGCTTGGCTTGTTCATGTCGTACGTTCTGCACATCTGAAAAGTTGGTTTTTATGATGTGATCTGTGAACAGAAAAAGGGTCATCAACAAGACGGATCAAGTGCATGCAGTGGTGCACAACAGAAATCACTCTGCAGACTCTCCTCTGCATGAACCCCATCATCCAATGTATGCGAGCCGAACTCAAGCCGCAGAAGCACGCGGTCACATGGAGCGTCCGCGGTACAGGCTATATGAATATTGTTCCCTTTAAGAGGAATATACCCCAAATGACCAAAGGTGCACATCCTCACTCTTGCGCCCGGTGCACATCAAAAACGTATACCTGTGTTTTATGCACTGCTTTTAATGGGTGAAAAACGCTGAAAGAAGTGACATGCTTAATTCGGCAAAACCTCAGATTTTGCACAAAACACTGAGGACAAAAAAAAAACAAGCTGTGTGCATGAGATTTCTGAAATCTCATACACTTCAATCCGCAGCAAATAAGCCATGTGGAAACATAGCCTAATGGTTACCTTTCAATACACAAAATAACCAAAATTGTATTTATTGTAGACGATCAGTTTAAAGAATGTTCATAATCCATCTCGAGCGCCCGTAGTGTCACAAGTCAATAATGGGGTGGCCAGGGCGTCACAGAGCGATGATCTCTGCAGCTGGTCGCACCCTATAGATGTCAATGGATGGTGGTGAACGTGGGTAATATTCCACACACGCCTCCCAAAAAAAGAGTGAAAGCACACCATGCTGTTCTGCAGCACTCAGTCACCCATTTTAGTGCCATACGTGATGCAGGGAGGCGCCACGTCTGAGGCAGGGCATCTACTTGTGACTCCATGTGATGCAGGGAGGCGCCACGTCTGAGGCAGGGCATCTACTTGTGACTCCATGTGATGCAGGGAGGCGCCACGTCTGAGGCAGGGCATCTACTTGTGACTCCATGTGATGCAGGGAGGCGCCACGTCTGAGGCAGGGCATCTACTTGTGACTCCATGTGATGCAGGGGGACCGTTCCTCTGTTATTCCTCTTGGAAGTGTTTAACCTTCGAACTAGGTGTTACTATTGTATACAGTCAGCGTGTGGGGGCAGCATTGTTAAAGGGGGTGGTAATGCCCAGTTATCAATTAATTTGCAGATTTCCAGGCGGAATAACTGAGGAAGCAGGCAAGACAGCCTATGAAGACTGCAGAGTGGTAGAGGCACTACATATCCCAGCAGCTTCGCACCAGTCTACGTGACAGGACACCACACGTGTGACGGCAGCAGTGACCTCCACAGTGACCAGGGCGGGAGGTGCGACAGCTACTGCTGGGAAACACGGAGGGGAGGCCTCACCTGCCTTCTCCGCCTCCAGCGGCCGCTGCTTCCTCCCGGCGGTGGTGCTCAGGGCCCGGCCGGCGGCCCTCAGCACACAATTCAACCTAATGCGGCTCACCATGACACTGCCGGCCGGGGACGCCCTTCTGCGCATGTGTCAGAAAGACCTACGGCATCCCAGGTGGCCCAAAATGCTTCAGAAATCTGCCATGCGCTTTCCAGATGAAAAGTGAATGAAAGTGAAAGATTTTTATTTTCTGACAGGATTTTACATCCAAAACTGTTTACTTCTATCTGACATAAGGGTTTTATTTCCATTTTTCCCCATAAAGTAATTTAATAAAAAGAAGTCATTAACCCTTTACCCCTATGGGTGGTTTGCACATTAATGACCGGGCCAATGTTTACAATTCTGACCACTGTCCATTTATGAGGTTATAACTCTGGAACGCTTCAACGGATCCTGGTGATTCTGACATTGTTTACTCGTGACATATTGTACTTCATGATAGTGGTTAAATTTCGTTGATATTACCTGCGTTTATTTGTGAAAAAAAAACGGAAATTTGGAGAAAATTTAGAAAATTTAGCAATTTTCCAACTTTGAATTTTCATGCCCTTAAATCAGAGAAATGTCACACAAAATACTTAATAGGTAACATTTCCCACATGTCTACTTTACATCAGTACAATTTTGGAACCAACATTTTTTTTTGTTAGGGAGTTATAAGGGTTAAAAGTTGACCAGCAATTTCTCATTTTTACAAAGCCATTTTTTTTTAGGGACCACATCTCATTTGAAGTCACTTTGAGGGGTCTATATGACAGAAAATACCCAAGTGTGACACCATTCTAAAAACTGCACCCCTCAAGGTGCTCAAAACCACATTCAAGAAGTTTATTAACCCTTCAGGTGTTTCACAGGAATTTTCGGAATGTTTATAACAAAAAATGAACATTTAACTTTTTTTCACAAAAAATTTACTTCAGCTCCAATTTGGTTTATTTTACCAAGGGTAACAGGAGAAAATGGACCCCAAAAAATGTCGTACAATTTGTTCTGAGTACGCTGATACCCCATATGTGAGGGTAAACCACTGTTTGGGTGAATGGCAGAGCTCGGAAGGGAAGGAGCGCCGTTTGACTTTTCAATGCAAAATTGGCTGGTATTGAGATCGGACGCCATGTCATGTTTGGAGAGCCCCTAATGTGCCTAATCATTGAAACCCCCCAATTCTAACTGAAACCCTAACCCAAACACACCCCTAACCCGAACACGCCCCTAACCCTAATCCCAACCATACCCCTAACCCCAACACACCCCTAACCCTAATCCCAACCATAACCCTAACCACACCCCATAACCCTGACACACCCCTAGCCCTAATCCCAACCGTAAATGTAATCCAAACCCTATCCCTAACTTTAGCCCCATCCCTAACTTTAGCCCCATCCCTAACTTTAGCCCCATCTCTATCTTTAGCCCCAACCCTAACCCAAACTTTAGCCCTGACCCTAACTTTAGCCCCAACCCTAACCCTAATGGGAAAATGGAAATACATTTTTTTTATTTTATTATTTTTCCATAACTAAGGGGGTGATGAAGGGGGGTTTGATTTACTATTTATAGCGGGTTTTTTAGCGGATTTTTATGATTGGCAGCTGTCACACACTAAAAGACGCTTTTTATTGCAAAAAATTGTTTTTGCGTCTCCACATTTTGAGAGCTATAATTTTTCCATATTTTGGTCCACAGAGTCTTGTGAGCTCTTGTTTTTTGCAGGATGAGTTTACGTTACGTTTTTATTGGTACCATTTTCGGGCACGTGACATTTTTTGATCGCTTTTTATTCTGATTTTTGTGAGGCAGAATAACCAAAAACCAGCAATTCATGAATTTCTTTTTTTTTTTTTTTTTTTATACCGTTCCACATGGGGTAAAATGGATAAAGCAGTTATATTCTTCGGGTCAGTACGATTACAGCGATGCCTCATTTATATAATTTTTTATGTTTTGGCGCTTTTATACGATAAAAAATATTTTATATAATAAATAATTCTTTTTGCATCGCTTTATTCTGAGGACTATAACTTTTTTATTTTTTCGCTGATGATGCTGTATGGCGGCTCGTTTTTTGCGGGACAAGATGACGTTTTCAGCAGTACCATGTTTTTTTTATATCCCTCTTTTTGATCGCGTGTTATTCCACATTTTGTTCAGCGGTAAGATAATAAAGCGTTGTTTTTTGCCTCATTTTTTTTACGGTGTTCACTGAAGGGGTTAACTAATGGGACAGTTTTATAGGTCGGGTCGTTACGCACGCTGCGATACTAAATATGTGTACTTCTATTGTTTTTTTTTATTTAGATAAAAAAATGTATTTATTGGAACAATATATTTTTTTTTCTGTATTTAGGTTTTTTTTTTTACACATGTAAATATTTTTTTTTACTTGTTTACTTTGTCCCAGGGGGGACATGACTATATAGTGTCAGATCGCTGATCTGACACTTTGCAGTGCACTGTGTCAGATCAGCGTTCTGACTGGCACTGCAGGAGGATTGCAGGAGCATGCTCTGAGCAGGCGCTTCCATACCACCTCCCTGCAGGACCCGGAAGGAGCCCCGTGGCCATTTTGGATCCGGGGCCTGCAGGGAGGAGGAGGTAGGAGACCCTCGGAGCAACGCGATCACATCGCGTTGCTCTGAGGGTCTCAGGGAAGCAGGCAGGGAGCCCCCTCCCTGCGCAATGCTTCCCTATGCCGCCGGAACGCTGCGATAATGCTTGATCGCAGTGTTCCAGGGGTTAATGTGCCAGGAGCAGTCACGGATGTCAGCTGTGATAGTCAGCTGACACCCGGCCCCGATCGGACGCGCTCCCCCATGAGCGTGGCTGATCGCTATGACGTACTATCCCGTCGGTGATCATACGGGCCCATACCACCTCAACGGGATAGTACTTCACATGTCAGAAAGGGGTTAAAAAGCAATCCAGAGCCCACTTTTTTCTGCATTTATTTGCTTGGTCACACAACAGACTACAGCCAGGTCCTTGCAATACAAGAGCGTGAAAATCTAACAGTTTAAAAAAAAAAATTCCCAGGCATCAGAAAAGTCTGGCCTTTTTTTGGTACTGTATTATTTTTTGGAGTGTCTTACAACATTTTTGGACATCATTTTGCTGCACAAAAAATCTGTAGCTGACCCAAAAATATTTATCTACAGTTCTTATATCTATCACTGTGATTTGTACTCCACATGCATCGCATATCATAGCGCTAAATATTTTACAATTTTAGTATTCCAATTTTTTTTGCTTTTGCTTTTCAGGCATAAATTGCATTTTTTTTTCTGCTAGTCTTGGTCTATACAGTATTTTGTAGTTGAAAAAATTTTAAAACAAAAAAAGGCCACATATTGAAACAGTCGGTTATCTCCATCAGACGTCTGGTGTATCTGTGGTGTCCAAATCCTTGCTTTGCATGCATACATTAAATTTTTTGGTCTGCTAGCCTTGGTTTATACAGTATTTTGTGGTTAAAAAAATTGAAAACCAAAAAACAGGCCACATATTGAAACAGTCTGTTATCTCCATCAGACGTCTGGTGTATCTGTGGTGTCCAAATCCTCGATTTGCAGGCATACATTGCATTTTTTGGTCTGCTAGCCTTGGTCTACACAGTATTTTGTGGTTTACAATTATTATTATTTTTTTTTAAAAAGGCCACATATTTAGACAGTCTTATCTCCGTCAGATGCCTGGTGTATCTGTGGTGTTAAAATCCTCACTTTGCAGGCATACATTGCATTTTTTTGTCTGCTAGCCTTGGTCTATACAGTATTTTGTGGTTGAATTTTTTTTTTAAAGCCACATATTGATACAGTTTGTTATCTCCGTCAGACGCCTGGTGTATCTGTGGTCTCCAAATACGTGCTTTTCAGGCATACTAATCACATATAAGTTTTCTCCAAATTAATCCATTTTGTATTGACCTTTTAAAATATTTCAGTAGTCCAATTAAAATGGGCAAGGCAAGGGACGGGTAAGTGGACGTGATACTGATGGTGCATGCAGAGGACGAGGCTGTGGCCAAGCTGAAAGTGGGCCACTTCAAAGACCCACATCTTCTCGCTCGACCTTCCTGTCCTAGTTTCTAGGGGACCGCAGCACACCACTATTGAAGCCAGAGCATTGTGAAACGGTTGTTGGTTGGATAGCGGATAATGCTTCCGGTCACTTAGCAACCACCACCACGTCTTCCACACAGGTCAAGTCTGAGTAGCCGAGAGTGTGGACCGCATATTACTCACCCTGATCCTCCTTCCTCCCACCATGCCGAGTTGCCCTGAAACAACCGATCCCACACTTGGACACTCCGAAGAGCTGTTCACTTTTCCCTTTAAAGATTCCAGACTCTCGGCCGGTCAACTTGAAGTGGGGCCAGATGAGATCACATGTAGCGATGCCCAAATATTTGAACAACCACGGTTACACGAAGGCGATGGTGGGAAAGTGTCACAAGAGGTGGACGATGATGAGACACAATTGCCAGAAAGTCAGGAGGAGGAGCAGGGTGCGGATGTGGAAGACAAGGTGCTGGATGACATAGTAACTGACCCAACCTGGCAAGACAGGCAGAGCGAGGACAGCAACACACATGGGGAAGGAGGCTTAGCACCCCAAAAGGCAGGAAAAAGCAGTGTGGTGGCCGCAGACAGAAGGCGTGTATCCGTTCCCCGTAACACCAACATGATGGAAGTTACCATTCCAACTGTTAGATCTTCCCGAGTCTGGTCATTTTTATAAAGACTCTGACGATAACCCCAAACAGGCCACTTGCAGCACCTGCCATGCCTGCATCAGCAGGGGTAGCAAAACTACCAGCTTGACCACTACCAGCATGATCAGGCACATGGCAGCAAAGCACCCAACTTTGTGGGCAGAACCCCAGGCTCCAGGAACACTGTCTGCAAGTGACACTACTACTTCTTCCACTGTTTTGCGTAGAAACCAATCTCCAGTCCACGGTGCATGTGAAGATGCCTCGTGCCCTGCACCTGCTGTTCTCACAGTGAACCAGCACCATCATTAAGCAAATCCACATCCTTATCCCAGCGCAGCCTTCAGTTGTCTATACCACAGTCATTGGAACACAAGCGGAAATACCCAGCCAATGCACCCCAGGCCACAGTACTAAATTCTAACATTTCTCGTCTGCTTGCACTCAAAATGTTGCCTTTTAGGCTCGTTGAGACGGACTATTTCCGCAACCTGATGGAGGCGGCCTTCCCAAAGGTACTCGGCCCCCAGTCGCCACTATTTCTTCTGGTGTGCTGTACCGGCATTACACCAGCACGTGTCCCACAACATTACCCGTGCCCTCAACAATGCTGTTACTGGGAAAGTCCACCTATCCACACACACGTGGACAAGTGCTTGTGGGCAGGGATGCTACATCTCACTGACGGCACACTGGGTTAACATGGTGGAAGCCGGGACCCAATTGAACCTTGGGATGGAACACATCCTCCACAAGCTGAGGATTGCGGGCCCTACGTCAATTAGGGTTGCCCCCACAGTCTACAGCTCCTGCACCTCCTCCTCTTCAGCCTCCATCTCTAAAATGAGCACATCAGTCAGAAGCTGGTAGCACTTCAGCACTGCCTCAGCTAAGCGGCAACAGAATGTGCTGAAACTAATCGGCTTAAGTGACAAACCGCACTATACTGAAGAGTTGTGGACAGTGCTGAAGAGCAGTCAGATTTTTGGATGACACCGCTGAACCTACAGCCACGCATGGTCGTGTGTGACAAGTGCCGGAACCTGGTGGCGGCTCTGATGCAAGGTGAACTCATGCACGTACCTTGCCTTGCCCATGTGCTTAACCTCGTCGTTCAACTTTTCTCAAAAGCTACCCGGAGCTGCCGGATCTGCTAGTGAAAATACGCCACCTGTCTGCCCATTTTAGAATGTCAGTTTGCAGCTTCTGGCTTACCGACTGGTGTGTGATGTCCCCACACGTTGGAACTCTACACTGCATATGTTGGAAAGGATTTGTGAGCAGAAGAGGGCAGTTGTTGACTACCAGCATCAACAAGGTCGTTGTTATTCAGTTCAGACTCCACACATAAGACCTCAAGAGTGGACATGGATATCACACATATGTACCATCCTCAAAAACTTTGAGGACTGCACCAAGATGGTGAGCGGCGATGAAGCCATAATTAGCATCACCATCCCGCTTCTCAGCATTCTGAAAACCTCTCTGATCATAATTAAAAAGGATACATTGCAGGCAGAGCACGAGGACATGGAGCAAAGAACCATACAGGGTGATTACACTCAGCCCAGCCTCATGTTGTCCCAACATGGATTGGTAGACAATGAGGAGGAGAAAGAACAGGAGCTACTTTCATGCACTATAGAAGGTACTACAAGCACAGCTGTCATACCGTCTGTTCAGCGTGGATGGCCTGAGGACAGGGAGGAGGAGGATGACGAGGATAGCATGGTCAGTCATCCTGTTGGTGAGGACACGGAATTCTTGCCTGTTAGCAGTCTGGCATGTGTAACACCCCAGATAACCGGTTGTTACAGTGGTATTGCTTTCCTTTCGGGGAGAGTAATGCCATGCTTGGAAGCAAGGAAGGATCCCTTTAACAGGTAATCAGCACATGCAATGCTGTTCTGACTCCAGACCAGAAGGGGGAGCTCAGATCCAGTTTGTGGGTGGCTTTCCTAGATATATTCTGGCTGGAGGAGGAGTTAGTTAGTAAGTCTGAGAGGAGTGAGGAATGAGGAGGAGAGCTGAGAGATGGAGCCGTGCAGCCACGTGAGGTGCTGCAGCTCCTGGGAAGGAAAGAGGAAAGCAGAGCAGTCTATAGGAGACTGAAAGGGAAGAGAAGCAAAAGGCAAAGTAAAGAGCTGGAGGGAAGCTGCGACTGAGCTTCTTCCACGCTGAAGCGCATAATTCCGGTAGCCGGAGACCGAGGTTGTGGGGGTAACTTCATGCCCCACGGCAGAAACCGGCGGACAGCTAGCTAGATTTCAAGTCACCTGTCCACCATTTACACCCAAGGGCACAGTAACACATAGAGCCCTGGTCATAATTAGAGATCCTGTAAAAAGGCTCGCGTTACCTGCCATGCGGGTTAGTGTCCTACCTAAAAGGGGACAAAGAGAATGTGAGGACCTTGTGTGAGGCCTAAGTCAGCATGAGACTACAACACAGCACTAGAAGGAAGGCTTCCAATTCCACCTGGCTAAGGGGATTCCTGAGTCGCTTTCCGGCCGGCCAGGCCACACCAACACCAGTGATCTGGACCCTGGACTGTGGCTGCCTTGCATCAGTAAAAAGGTAAAGAGACTGCAACTTGTGTCCTCTGTTTCTTTCTACATCACCTACCATCTTTATCTAATACATCGGGAGCCCTGGGGTCCCAGCTTCACCTGTGGGAAACCATACCATCCCTGCTGCCATAACATCACCCCAGTGGATCCGTTTAAGCAGCATCGGTCGTCCCTGACCAAATACCACAGGTGGCGTCACGAACAAGCTTTATAAACTGTATTCCTATTCACTTCTATCCCTTTTATTAGACGCTCAGGGCCACGGACCGGGTCACTGCCACCGTGACACATCCCTTTAAGAACTGGCCCGGTTCCGAGTACCCCACGGTCCTAGCGGGCGCTCCACACGCATGGCTGACTTTATGTTGCGCTGCATTTCCTGTGACTCTTGCATTATAAAAATTTTTGGTGACACTCATTACTGGTTGGTGACACTTCTAGACCCACGCTACAAGGACAACTTTCAAACTCTTCTTCCAGAGGCAGACAGGTGTGCTAAAATGTTGCAGTACCACAGGGCCCTTGTAGCTTAATTACTAAAAAAATTCACATCTGAGAACGCTGGCAGGAGACATCAGAGGTTTTTTGTACAACCAAGGAGTCCAAGCGAGAGAGACAGAAGTACAATCCAGCACAGGCAGGGGAACAATGGCAAAGTTCCGGGACAGTTTTCTCAGACCCTCCCATCGTGCCGCATCAGAGGCAACGGGTGCTGTCACAAGAAGTGCAATGTTTGGGAAGATGCTGAGGGAGTACCTTGCTGATCGTACAAACATCCTTGGTGATTCCTTTGTGCCTTTTAATTATTGGGTATCCAAGCTGGACACGTGGCATAAACTGGCTCTCTATGCCTTGGAGGTCCTGTCCTGGCCTGCCCTGCTGCTAGCGTTCTGTCAGAGAGGGTTTTTAGTGCCGCTGGTGG
Organism: Ranitomeya variabilis; assembly: GCF_051348905.1. Taxonomy (NCBI): domain Eukaryota; kingdom Metazoa; phylum Chordata; class Amphibia; order Anura; family Dendrobatidae; genus Ranitomeya; species Ranitomeya variabilis. The sequence continues at coordinate 51,344,099 of NC_135237.1, read as the reverse complement.
AATTATAACAGATAAGCGCATCCGCCTGTCAACTGAAAATGCTGACAGACTGACTCTTATAAAAATGAACAAGGGCTGGATTGGGCAAGACTTCTGTACACCACCGAATGAAAACAGCAAAACATAACCTCAAATACATTGTCTTTTTTGTGGAGGTGTATTCTCATGCACCTCTTCACAAGCACACATGGGTATACGCTTCCTAATTTGGTCTGTTTGGTGTTATCCTCCTCCTTATCCTCATCATACACAACCATATGAACACCAGGGTGAACGTATTCCGTGATGCAAAAGTAACTCATTTTTTGTGCAAGGGTGTTTTTATGATGGCTGTTAATAATTTTAAACCAAAAAAATTTTTACTCCCCCGGGGGAAATGTTTGTCAGCCCATACACTTAGTGTATGGGCATTACAAGTCTAGGAGACCCACTCCTTTGCATTGGGCTTAGTTTTTAATGAGGCCTTCATCAACGTCTTATCATTCTCCGCCACTAGATCACCAGGGTTAACGTGTTCCTCTCTGCCACAGCCAGTCAATTTTTGGGCAAGAGTGTCTATGATCCCCATAAAATATTTTTTAAAAATGTACCCCCATGGGGAAATGTTTGTCAGCCCATTCAATGCATAAGGAAACAGTAACACTAATCTACAAAGCCATCCACAACCTGTCCCCTCCCTATATCTGTGAACTAATCTCCCAATACCTTCCCTCACGTAATCTTCGATCCTCACAAGACCTCCTTCTCTCCTCCACACTTATTCGTTCCTCACACAACCGCCTCCAAGATTTCTCCCGAATATCCCCCATCCTCTGGAATTCCATGCCTCAACACGTCCGACTATCCACCACCCTCGGATCCTTCAGACGGAACCTGAAAACCCATCTCTTCAAGAAAGCCTACAGCCTGCAATAACCATTCTGCCGCCTCGCCATCGCCAGAGCTGCCGCACCTCCGACCTTCTGTCTCTTCCCCACTATCCCATAGAATGTAAGTCCGCAAGGACAGGGTCCTCTCCCCTCTGTACCAGTCTGTCACTGTAAACTTGTTTACTGCAAACGATATTTATAACCCTGTATGTAACCCCTTTCTCATGTACAGCACCATGGAATTAATGGTGCTATATAAATAAATAATAATAATATGACAGGACCAACTGAAGAATGTGAAGTGGGTTTTCCTGTGGCCATCCAGTACCTGGGTTCAAAGGATTCTTGGGGTGCATATGACTTGATAGCAGGTCAGGTCTTGCATTCAATGCAACATTTTTTCAGGAAACCCTCCTGTACCTCTCGTGAAAGGGGTATTGTGGTGCGTCGTAATTCTTGGCAGCCCATCCACTCACAGCATAGGCAATAACAGCATAGGAGACCCACTGTTTAATAATGGTTCTTTAAGAATATTAATGCCGCCTGATGCCCCTCTAAAAATAGGCTTTGTGACTTTAAGTTCCTCCTTCATAAATGAAACAATGTGTCTCCTTATGTGTCACACAACACATGGCCAGCTAGGGTTGTTAAATGTAACAATGACATTTCCCAGTGAATGCGTTTGTATTGGTTGAAAGCAATGTTAAAGTTGAAAAACGCATCAAAAACGCTGCGAGTGAACATAGCCCAAGTGGTGGAGGAACATTTTGATCTGGGGTTAATTATTTTTCCTTATATACAAGTCATTACCCTGGAAAGGATGTACCTTAACATATTTATTTTGTTTTTGTATGTTTTTTGGTGCACCTGTAAAAATGGTGTGAAACTCTGACTCTGCTTACAGCTGTGACCTAGGAGTCAGAAATGCTTCCAGGGGCGATCCTAATGATGTTCCTGTGTCATTTGAGCAGTGTTTCCATCATTTTCAGATGTTTTTAGACCTTATAAGGACCCCCGGGAGGATCGCGGTAAAAATACTCGGGTTTCCCATAGACTTACATTGGGCTCGTTGCTCGGGTCGAGTACCCGAGTATTCCACTTTGCTCGACCCGAGCAACGAGCACCAGAGCATTTTAGTGCTCGCCCATCACAACTCACCACACATCTAGATAAGTTCCTTGGGGGATGTAGTTTCCAAAATGGGGTCACTTGTGGGGGATTTCCACTGTTTAGGCACATCAGGGGCTCTCCAAACACGACATGACGCCCGCAGACCATTACATCAAAGTCTGCATTCCAAAACATCACTACTTCCCTTCCGAGCCCCGACGTGTGCCCATACAGTAGTTTTCTCCCACATATGGGGTAACAGCATACTCAGGACAAATTGGACAAAAAAACTTTTGGGGTCCAATTTCTCCTGTTACCCTTGTGAAAATAAAAAATTGGGTACTAAAAGATCATGTTTGAGAAAAAAAAATGATTTATTTATTTTCACGCCCAGGCGTTATAAACTTTAGTGAAACACCTGGGGGTTCAAAGTTCTCAACACACATCTTGATAAGTTTCTTGGGGGGTGTAGTTTCCAAAATGGGGTAACTTGTGGGGGGTTTCCACTGTTTAGGCACATCAGGGGCTCTCCAAACGTGACATGGCATTCGATCTCAATTTCAGCCAATTTTGCGTTGAAAAAGTCAAACGGCGCTCCTTCCCTTCCGAGCTCTGCCATGCGCCCAAACAGTGGTTTACCTCCACATATGGGGTATTAGCGTACTCAGGACAAATTGCACAATAACTTTTGTGGTCCAATTTCTCCTGTTACCCTTGGGAAAATTCAACATTTTTAATCTGAAGAAATTTTTTTGTGAAAAAAAGTTAAATGTCCATTTTGTTTTTTTAAACATTCCAAAAATTCCTGTGAAGCACCAGAAGGGTTAATAAACTTCTTGAATGTGGTTTTGCACACCTTGAGGGGTGCAGTTTTTAGAATAGTGTCACTTGGGTATTTTCTATCATATATACCCATTAAAGTGACTTCAAATGTGATGTGGTCCCTAAAAAAAAAATGGTGTTGTAAAAATGAGAAATCGCTGGTGAACTTTTAACTCTTATAATTACCTAACAAACAAAAAAATTGTTTCTAAAATTGTGCTGATGTAACGTAGACATGTGGGAAATTTACTTATTAAGTATTTTGTGTGACATATCAGTGTGATTTAAGGGCATGAAAATTCAAAGTTGGAAAATTTCCATTTTTTTTCACAAATAAACGCAAGTCATATCAAATAAATGTTGCCACTGTAATGAAGTACGATAGGTCACGAGAAAATGTCAGAATCACCGGGATCCATTGAAGCATTCCAGAGTTATAACCTCATAAAGGGACAGTGGTCAGAATTGTAAAAATTGGTCTGGTCATTAACATGCAAACCACCCTTGGGGGTAAAGGGGTTAACCTGGTGGTCTATCGCAGATGAGAGGAATAACACTTGATGGTCTAGAATACACTAGGGGATTCATAATTTGTTACTTTGTGGTCAAGTATAAAATAGGATGGTGATACTAAGTGGTCTGATAGTTAACTTACTAGTTGGTCCTTTGGCTAAGCAATGTGTTACGCCACATTTATTTTCTCTTCCAGCACTGCATTACTCATAGAGATCCGTGTCAAGCAATGACGTAGTGTGTAAGGGGCATGGGGGGAAATTGAGCCCCCCAAAGGAAAAGTCTACGGGGCTGCAAAAGTTTTGTATGCTTTATGGCCAATGTGAACATGCGTTTATGTGCTGCTTGTATACCAACTTAGATCAAGCTCAACTTTTGTGTTTTTTCTTTCTCTGTATCTTTTGCATTCTGTGCAAGCCAGGGTGTGGCCTCCCTCTCCTGAGCTGGAAATTACATTGAAAAGGCATCCCCAGACTGGTGTCTATAAGTTGCGACCCGGTCCTTTTGTCTGCCCTTATTCACACTCTGAGGTCAACTCTGATACATGTTAGGATTTTAATATTAGACAGGGTAGGACCCGTCCCGATCTGGGTCACCTTGTCGATGGTGGGATGGCTTTTTTTGATCAAAAACAGTATTACTCAGAACCATGTGTTATTTAAATGCACTTTTACTTTTTACTTATTTAGTTACAGCAGGGTTTTTGCTCATTTAGTTTCTTGCAGCTTTTGGGGCCGCAAAATTGTAGTCCCATCCCCATTCGACCCAATTGTCAAATGATCAGTGTCTGCAAGATCCACTTTTTTGTGCGGTGCAGTCAATGCACACCTGACGCTATTTCTGCAAAGCACAGCAGGCAAAATCAGTTTGACATCACCTACCATGCAGTGCATAGGCAGTAAATAAAATGACAAAGCTCAATATAATGAACTGACCTTTGTCTTTTTAGTCGCTGCCTATGCAAAGCGCAGTAGCTAATGATGACAGACTCATCTTGCCTGCTGCTCTCTGCATAAGCAGCAGAAGTAATTGCAGGAGATGAGCAGCACATGGATGCCCACATGATTCAATACTGTGTTCAATCAGTATGAAGAACTGAATTTACAATTGTATATTCTGTCTGACCTTGAATAGTGTTGGAGCTAAAGATTGGTTTAGGGTTAGATTTAGAATTCAGATTAAGGCTAGGCTTTGGAGTAGGATATCGGATGGTTCTATGGCTAAGGTTAGAGATTGGGTTAGGGTTATAAAATCGTTACATAAAAAATATAGCAAAAAATAAATAGCCCAAAAAATGACAACAAATAACTCTTTTAAAATGTTATGGCTGTCAGAAAAGAGTCTGTAGAGTCTAGACATTATTTACAGTTACTGATGAATTTTATTGCAATCAACTATTTACATGTTCATTTTGCTCAATATGTTCCACTAATATATCTATATATAGATGTTGGCATCTTCTGTTGCAGCTAAACCGCTGCTGTCAAAATATATTTTGTTGGTGAAATCTTATAGGAGGAAAAGGATCAAGACACAACCAGAAAATGGCTTCACCAACAGCTGCCGGTGTCTACACAGATTCTGTGCCTGTTCTGTCAGAGAGCAAGTGAAAACTTCCAGTGAGTAGAAAGACCCTGCGCTAAAGCTGTAATACAACTGATCCGTGTGAGCACAATGCCCAGCGACCTTACAGAGGCCTGTAGTATGCCAGCATGCAAGGATGTGTGACAGAGTGGTGAGCACAGTGCTCGTGCCAGGAGTCCAGTGATTCTACCGGCACGTGTGAAACAGATTCCACAAACACTTAAAACAGTAGTGGTGTGCAGCTTCCTTTCGGTAGCGGTGAGCACAGTGCTCGTGCCAGGAGTCCTGTGATGCTGCTAGCTTGAGCAGTGGAGAGCACGGTTTGTGTGCTGAGCCTCCGATGGTGCTGCAGGATTACTGCAGAGGGTAGGACGGTGGGAGACCTGGGGAGCATCCTCCCGTGGTGTCAGGTTCCCTCCGTGACCTCCGTAAGCCGATGCAGGAGACCGACGGTGCGCTCCAGCTGAGAAGTGCCGCTGCGCATTGCGAGGTCGGAGGGGGGCGTGGTCTGGGTGATGTCAACAGAACTGGGGGATGGGTGCGCGAGAGGGCCAGTAAACCAACGCGTTTTGAAGGACTCGGTCCTTCTTTGTCAGGGCTTCTGACCCCACCTTGAACCCGGCCATAGATACAGACATGTGCCCACCTACTGTGTCCCACTGATATCTATTGTTGAAATGCGCATCTAGTTAACCCCTTTCTGACCTCGGACGGGATAGTTTGTCCGAGGTCAGAACCCCCGCTTTGATGTGGGCTCCAGCGGTGAGCCCGCATCAAAGCCGGGACATGTCAGCTGTTTTGTACAGCTGACATGTGCCCGTAATAGCGGCAGGTGGAATCACGATTCACCCGCCGCTATTAACTAGTTACATGTCACTGTCAAATGCTGACAGCGGCATTTAACTAGCGCTTCCGGCCATCGGGCCGGAAATGAGCACATCGCTGATCCCCGGACATGTGCCCGCAATAGCGGCAGGTGGAATCGCGATCCACCCGACGCTATTAACTAGCTAAGTGTCGCTTTCAAACGCTGACAGCGGCATTTAACTAGCGCTTCCGGCCATCGGGCTGGAAATGAGCGCATTGCTGACCTCGTCACGTGATCGGGGGTCAGTGATGCGTCGGCATGACAACCAGAGGTCTATTGAAAACCTCTAATTTTGTTGATGCCGGATTGCTGTAAGCGCCACCCTGTGGTCGGCGCTCATAGCAATGCAGTAATTCAATAGGATAATACATAGGAGCGATCTGAGCTTCGCACCAATGTAGCAGAACCGATCGAGTTGTGCCAGCTTCTAGCCTCCCATGGAGAATATTGAAGCATGGCAAACGTAATTAAAAAAAAAAAAAAAAAATAGCTTTAAAGAGCACCATGTAAATGGAGCTGTGGTCAATCATACACACTGTGGCTCTTCAAATAACTCCTTTAACCCCTTTCTAACCTCGGGCGGGATAGTACGTCCGAGGTCAGAACCCCCGCTTTCATGCCGGCGGTGAGCCCGCATCAAAGCCGGGACATGTCAGCTGTTTTTTACAGCTCAGCACACAAATCGTGCTCTCCACTTCTCAAGCTAGCAGCATCACCGGACTCCTGGCACATGCACTGTGCTCACCGCTACCGAAAGGAAGCTGCACACCACTACTGCTTCAAGTGTTTGTGGAATCTGTTTCACACGTGCCGGTAGCATCACCGGACTCCTGGCACGAGCACTGTGCTCACCAATCTGTCACACATCCTTGCATGCTGGCATACTACAGGCCTCTGTAAGATCGCTGGGCATTGTGCTCACACGGATCAGTTATACTACAGCTTTGGCGCAGGGTCTTTCTACTCTCTAGAAGGTCTCACTTGCTCTCTGACAGAACAGGCACAGAATCTGTGTAGACATCGGCAGCTGTTGGAGAAACCGTTTTCTGGTTGTGGCTTGATCCTTTTCCTCCTACGTGGAATGATAACTGTGGTGCTGATGGTATCACGAACACAGATGACAGGAACAACCACGCTGATGACTGCGCCACGTGAGGACTGCACTTCTATAAAGGAAAATATGGATTAGAGATGGGAGAGACAGACTGATAAGAACCAGATGTCAGCGGAGAACAGACTGACTCATTAGAAGTGCAGGGGCCGATTCACCATTGACTGGATCAGATTTTGCCGGCTTTTCATTTGCACCGTAATCATCTTTTCATTTGTACCTTTCTTAAAGTCCCTATTTTTGTGTACGTCTGTTTTGTGTTAAGCATTTGTGGGCAGGGTTTAGACTTTCCAGATGTTTTCATACGATTTTTAAAAATTAAACTTTTTTAAAAGGCGCTAAAAATGTTTGCACAAATTTACTCCAGCCTCCACCTAGAATGATTTTATATACAGCAGAAAATTTTTGTCCAATCTTTGTGACATTTTGCAAAATGTGCAAGTGGTTTGTACTAAAACATTGGAAAAAACTAACCCCCCTTAACGACCGTGGGATTTTTGTTTTTTGAGTTTCCGTTTTTTGCTCCCCGTCTTCCCAGAGCTATAACGTTCTTATGTTTTTCTTAATATGGCCGCGTGAGGGCTTGTTTTTTGTGTGGGACGAGTTGTACTTTTGAACTTCACCATTGGTTTTACCATATCGTACTGTATATTGGAAAACGGGAGAAAAAATAAAAGTGAAGTGAAATTGCAAAAAAATTACAATTCCACAAATTTCGTTTTTGTTTTACCATGCTCACTAAATGCTAAAACTGTCCTGCCATTATGATTCTCCAGGTCCTTACGAGTTCACAGATTCCAAACATGTATAGGTTCTGTTTTATTTAAGTGGTGAAAAAAAAATTCCAAAGTTTGCAAAACAAAAAAGCGCCATTTTCCGAGACCCGTAGCATCTCAATTTTTCATGATCTGGGGCTGGGTGATGGCTTATTGTTTGCGCGTCAAGCTGTTGTTTTTATTGTTTTTATTGTGGTGTAGATGTTGAGGAGAGCCATAAGATTAAATACTTAATTAACTTCAACACATAAGACATAAGAGATTGAGAGAAGCAACCCATAACATGTATTGTTTAACCTTACATAAGTTTTCCCAGATCAACAATAAGACACTAAAGATGGCTGCCATTTCCTGTATCAGCACACCATGTGCTCTGCTATCCAAGATGATGCCCACCCTGATGACCTCATGGACAAACCCACCCTGATGACCTCATGGATCCGCCCATGGACTTGCTCATTGCCCAACCACCTAACCAATGGAATACATCCGATCACTCCCATCTTAGAGCTACCCGAGCCCCCTTACAGAAAATATATAAGATGTGTTTTAAGCCAAATAAATCCCTTCTTGGAGCTGAGCCACACATTGATCAAGGAGAGTTACAGCTGACTGTGTCTGGTGTATTTCTTTAGTGCACATGATCAATATCCATTAGGCCAGGAGTAGGCAACTAGAGAATTGAACATTTTATTAATTGTTCAACCCTAATATTTGGCCGCCCAACCTGGGGCCAGCAGAGGAGAGCCCTGAACCCTGAGGATCGGCGAGTGGAACGGCTGGACGCATTGAATACCCCGAACCTGGAGACTGATCACCTCCTTAACAGAACACGGTAAGTCTGCTGATTTTTATAATCTGTAGTCTTTACCTGTGTCCTTCGGGGTATCCTGTGCAGATTGCCTGACCGTGTCCAGTTTTCTTGGTATCTGTAAGACGGCAGAAAGGTCTCTCCGCTGCTGGTCATTTAATTGCAAGAACCGTCACATGTTTTAGTTGCCTGCTGCCTGTTACATGTTGTGAAGAGGGGAGATGACTGGTAGTTAAGAGAAGCAAGTGTTTAAAACAGGAAGAGCAAGTTTGTTTGTTTGTTTTTGTTTGTTTTTTTTACAGAAGGAGATGACTGGTAGTTAAAACAAGAAAAGCAGGTTTTTAGGAAAGAAAAGAAGCAAGTGTTTACAGAAGGAGAACCATGTGTTTAGAACAGGAAGAGCAAGTTTTTTTACAGAGGGAGAAGCATGTGTTTTAGAACGGGAAAAGCAGGTTTTTTTAGAGAAGGAGAGCAAGTGTAAGAGGGAAATAGAAATAAATAAATAAATTTTTGTCTGTGGTATACGGTTGTCACCTGTGATAAGATTTTCAGTTCTGTATAAGAGAGACTAGGACCTGGAGTGATTGACTCGGCCTAGGGGGGCCCGGTAAAGCTTGGAGTGAATGACTCAGTTCGGGCCTAATAAATTGTGTAGAGGCTCATTAAAACTTGGAGTGAATGACTCAGTTGAGCCAAATAAATAAATTTATAGTTTTTGCCCCGTGACATCGAGTGAGTGACTCTGCACGGGGACTGGTAAGTTAGGGAGCAATTTGACAAGGTAGGGAATAATTGGTTTGTAAAGTACGGAGCACGGAAGTCAGACAGGGACCACGTGACAAGAAGGAATAGGAACTGAGTACTGCAGACTCAGTTCCCTTTAGAATCTCAGGTTTGAGTCATCTCCCCCGTCTTATTGTTTGTTTGGTGTTTGTTATCTTGATAGATAGATATATATACTGTGTATGTATAGAAAGATCGAGAAATTAATGCAGTATGGGCACTAAGTCAAATTCAGATGGCAAGTTAGACTCGTGTAAATTAGTGGAAGTTGTGTGGAATGTGTTGTGAATTCTGTTTTTGGGCTCCCTCTGGTGGTTACTGGTGGTACTGGTTGACTGGTGTCTTGTTTTTTCCAGTGCACCTGTTTCCATTAGGAAATTGGGAGTCTCCTATTTAGTCTGGCTTCCCAGTCATTGTAGTGCCGGCAATCAATGTTATCAGAGCACCTTGTTGCTTGCTTCCTGCTCCAAGTCTGCAAGTCAGCTAAGTTGAATCTTTGGCTTTTTGTGTTTGTTTTGTCCAGCATGCATTTACATATCTCGTGCGGCTGGAAGCTCTAGTGATCTGGAATTGCTACTCCTGTGTCATGAGTTGACAACGGAGTTAAGGTAATTCCAGGATGGCTGTTCAGGGTTTTGAGGTGACCGCGAAGTCCTCTTTTGTATATTCCGCTATCTAGTCAGAGGGCCTCGCTTTGCTGAATCTATATTCATACTGTGTTTGTGTTTTCCTCTTACCTAACCGTTATTATATGTGGGGGGCTACTATAACCTTTGGGGTTTCCCTGGAGGCAAGTCAGGTCTGTGTATTCCTCTATTAGGGGTAATTAGTTCTCCGGCTGGCGCGAGGTGTCTAGAGACAACGTAGGCACACCCCCTGGCTACTTTTAGTTGCGTGTTAGGTTCAGTATCGCGGTTACCTAAGATACCATCCTTCCTAGAGCTTGTCCGTTTTTTGCCTAAGTCCCTGCCATTGGGAATCATGACAGTATTGCCGGCCTAATGTATTAAGAGTATTGGCTGAAGAAAGAGAGAAAAAAGAAGTTTCTGACACTTTTTTTTTTTTTTGCTCAGAAGTTCTGTCTAGCCATAATTGCAGTCTGCTGTTTTGTTTTTTTTCTCTCCTCTTAACCCCTGAATGGCTCAGATCTCTGCTGTTGAAAAATGGATATCCAGAGTTTAGCTTCAAACCTAAATGCTCTCGCTTCTAAGGTTCAAAATATCCAAGACTATGTTATGCATGCTCCTGTGTCTGAACCCAAGATCCCTATACCCGAGTTCTTTTCTGGAGATAGATCTCGTTTTTTGAATTTTAAGCACAATTGTAAATTGTATCTTTCTCTGAGATCTCGCTCCGCTAGAGATTCCGCTCAGCAGGTTAAAATTGTTATTTCCTTGTTGCGGGGTGACCCCCAGAATTGGGCATTTGCATTGGCACCAGGGGATCCTGCGCTGCTCAGTGTGGATGCGTTTTTTCTGGCACTGGGGTTGCTCTATGAGGAACCTAATTTGGAGATTCAGGCTGAAAAGGCCTTGATAGCCCTCTCTCAAGGGCATGATGAAGCTGAAATATATTGTCAAAAATTTCGAAAATGGTCTGTGCTTACTCAGTGGAATGAGTGCGCCCTGGCGGCGAATTTCAGAGAAGGTCTTTCTGACGCCGTTAAAGATGTCATGGTGGGGTTTCCTACGCCCACAGGTCTGAATGAATCCATGACTATGGCTATTCAGATTGATCGGCGTTTACGGGAGCGCAAACCTGTGCACCATTTGGCGGTGTCTTCTGAGCAGGCACCAGAGATTATGCAATGTGATAGAATTCTGTCCAGAGGTGAATGGCAGAATTATAGGCGCAAAAATGGGTTGTGCTTCTACTGTGGTGATTCTGCTCATGTTATATCAGCATGCTCTAAACGCACAAAAAAGGTTGATAAGTCTTTTTCAATTGGCACCTTACAATCTAAGTTTATTTTGTCTGTAACTTTGATTTGTTCATTGTCATCTATCACTGTGGATGCCTATGTGGATTCTGGCGCTTCCTTGAGTCTTATGGATTGGTCCTTTGCCAGACGCTGTGGGTTTAGCCTAGAGCCTTTGGAAGTTCCTATCCCTCTGAAGGATATCGACTCCACACCTTTGGCTAGGAATAAACCACAATTCTGGACACAAGTGACTATGTGTATGACTCCTGACCATCGGGAGGTGATTCGCTTCCTTGTGTTGCATAACTTGCATGATGTCTTAGTGCTTGGATTGCCATGGTTGCAAACTCATAATCCAGTCCTCGACTGGAAAACAATGTCTGTGTTAAGCTGGGGATGTCGGGGGGCTCATGGGGAAGTACCTTTGGTTTCCATTGCTTCATCTACTCCCTCTGAAATTCCGGCATTTTTGTCTGATTTTTGTGATGTTTTTGAGGAGCCTAAACTTGGTTCTCTTCCCCCTCACCGGGATTGTGATTGCGCTATAGAATTGATTCCTGGCAGCAAGTTTCCCAAGGGTCGTTTGTTCAATCTGTCTGTGCCTGAGCATGCTGCTATGCGAGAGTATATTAAGGAGTCCTTGGAAAAGGGACATATCCGTCCATCCTCATCCCCTTTAGGAGCAGGGTTTTTTTTCGTGGGTAAAAAAGATGGCTCCCTGAGGCCCTGTATTGATTATCGCTTGTTGAATAAGATTACAGTCAAATATCAGTATCCTTTGCCACTATTGACTGATTTATTTGCTCGTATTAAAGGAGCTAAGTGGTTCTCTAAGGTTGATCTTCGGGTGCGTATAATTTGGTGCGGATTAAGCAGGGAGATGAGTGGAAAACTGCATTTAATACGCCCGAGGGCCATTTTGAGTATTTGGTAATGCCTTTTGGTCTTTCTAATGCTCCTTCAGTCTTTCAGTCCTTTATGCACGATATTTTCCGTAAATACCTGGATAAATTTATGATTGTGTATTTGGATGATATTTAGATTTTTTCGGATGACTGGGAGTCGCATGTTCAACAGGTTAGGAAGGTTTTTCAGGTTTTGCGGTCCAGTTCTTTGTTTGTAAAGGGTTCAAAGTGCATTTTTGGGGTTCAGAAGATCTCCTTTTTGGGGTATATTTTTTCCCCTTCTGTTGAGATGGATCCTGTCAAGGTTCGGGCTATTTGTGATTGGATGCAGCCTACTTCCCTGAAGAGTCTTCAGAAGTTCTTGGGCTTTGCTAATTTCTATCGTCGATTTATAACTGGGTTTTCAAGTGTGGTTAGACCTCTGACTGATTTGACTAAGAAGGGTGCTGATGTTGCCAATTGGTCCTCTGCGGCTGTGGAGGCCTTTTGGGAGCTTAAGCGCCGCTTTTCTTCTGCCCCTGTGTTGCGTCAGCCTGATGTTTCGCTCCCTTTTCAGGTCGAGGTTGATGCTTCAGAGATTGGAGCAGGGGCGGTTTTGTCGCAGAAAGGTCCCGATTGCTCAGTGATGAGACCATGTGCATTCTTCTCTCGAAAGTTTTCGCCCGCCGAGCGAAATTATGATGTCGGTAATCGGGAGCTCTTGGCTATGAAGTGGGCATTTGAGGAGTGGCGTCATTGGCTTGAGGGTGCTAGACATCAGGTGGTGGTCTTGACTGATCACAAGAATCTGATTTATCTTGAGTCTGCCAGGCGTCTGAATCTTAGACAGGCGCGCTGGTCTTTGTTTTTCTCCCGGTTTAATTTTGTGGTTTCATACTTGCCGGGCTCGAAAAATGTGAAGGCAGATGCTCTTTCTAGGAGTTTTGAGCCTGACTCCTCTGGTGATTCTGAGCCTACGGGTATCCTTAAGGATGGAGTGATTTTGTCTGCTGTCTCCCCAGACTTGCGGCGTGCTTTGCAGGAGTTTCAGACTGATAGGCCTGATCGTTGTCCGCCTGGGAGATTGTTCGTTCCAGATGAGTGGACCAGTAGAGTCATCTCAGAGGTTCATTCTTCTGTGTTGGCAGGCCACCCTGGAATTTTTGGTACCAGAGATTTGGTGGCCAGATCCTTCTGGTGGCCTTCCTTGTCTCGGGATGTGCGTACCTTTGTGCAGTCTTGTGATGTTTGTGCTCGGGCCAAGCCTTGCTGTTCTCGGGCTAGTGGATTGTTGTTGTCCTTGCCTATTCCGAAGAGGCCGTGGACGCACATCTCTATGGACTTTATCTCGGATCTCCCTGTTTCTCAGAAAATGTCTGTCATTTGGGTGGTGTGTGACCGTTTTTCTAAGATGGTTCATTTGGTACCCTTGCCCAAATTGCCTTCTTCATCGGAGTTGGTTCCTTTGTTTTTTCAGAATGTGGTTCGTTTACATGGTATCCCGGAAAACATCGTTTCTGACAGGGGATCTCAATTTGTGTCCAGGTTCTGGCGAGCGTTCTGTGCCAGGATGGGCATTGATTTGTCTTTTTCGTCTGCGTTCCATCCCCAGACTAATGGCCAGACGGAGCGAACTAATCAGACCTTGGAGACTTATTTGAGGTGTTTTGTGTCTGCTGATCAGGATGATTGGGTCGCCTTTTTGCCGTTGGCAGAGTTTGCCCTCAATAATCGGGCCAGTTCTTCCACTCTGGTTTCTCCTTTCTTTTGCAATTCAGGGTTTCACCCTCGTTTTTCATCTGGCCAGGTGGAATCTTCGGATTGTCCTGGAGTGGACACTGTGGTGGATAGACTGCACCAGATTTGGAGTCATGTGGTGGACAATTTGAAGCTGTCTCAGGAGAAGACTCAGCAGTTTGCTAATCGTCATCGTCGTGTGGGTCATCATCTCCGTGTTGGGGACTTGGTGTGGTTGTCTTCTCGTTTTGTCCCTATGAAGGTCTCCTCTCCTAAGTTTAAGCCTCGGTTTATAGGTCCTTATAAGATTTTGGAGATTCTTAATCCTGTATCTTTTCGTTTGGATCTACCAGCATCTTTCACCATTCATAATGTCTTACATCGGTCGTTGTTGCGGAGGTACGAGGTACCGGTTGTTCCTTCTGTTGAGCCTCCTGCTCCTGTGCTGGTGGAGGGTGAATTGGAGTATGTTGTGGAGAAGATTTTGGACTCTCGCATTTCCAGACGGAGACTTCAGTATTTGGTTAAATGGAAGGGATACGGTCAAGAAGATAATTCTTGGGTGACTGCTTCTGATGTTCATGCTTCTGATTTGGTTCGCGCCTTTCATAGGGCGCATCCAGATCGCCCTGGTGGTTCTCATGAGGGTTCGGTGCCCCCTCCTTATGGGGGGGGTACTGTTGTGAATTCTGTTTTTGGGCTCCCTCTGGTGGTTACTGGTGGTACTGGTTGACTGGTGTCTTGTTTTTTCCAGTGCACCTGTTTCCATTAGGAAATTGGGAGTCTCCTATTTAGTCTGGCTTCCCAGTCATTGTAGTGCCGGCAATCAATGTTATCAGAGCACCTTGTTGCTTGCTTCCTGCTCCAAGTCTGCAAGTCAGCTAAGTTGAATCTTTGGCTTTTTGTGTTTGTTTTGTCCAGCATGCATTTACATATCTCGTGCGGCTGGAAGCTCCAGTGATCTGGAATTGCTACTCCTGTGTCATGAGTTGACAACGGAGTTAAGGTAATTCCAGGATGGCTGTTCAGGGTTTTGAGGTGACCGCGAAGTCCTCTTTTGTATATTCCGCTATCTAGTCAGAGGGCCTCGCTTTGCTGAATCTATATTCATACTGTGTTTGTGTTTTCCTCTTACCTAACCGTTATTATATGTGGGGGGCTACTATAACCTTTGGGGTTTCCCTGGAGGCAAGTCAGGTCTGTGTATTCCTCTATTAGGGGTAATTAGTTCTCCGGCTGGCGCGAGGTGTCTAGAGACAACGTAGGCACACCCCCTGGCTACTTTTAGTTGCGTGTTAGGTTCAGTATCGCGGTTACCTAAGATACCATCCTTCCTAGAGCTTGTCCGTTTTTTGCCTAAGTCCCTGCCATTGGGAATCATGACAGGAATGCCAGAAGGGGGGATGGTTACAGCCCCTGGAGTAGAAGATTGTCTTAAAAAGAAAGAAAAGGTATCCTAGAAGATAATGGATTGTTGTCTATTGCTAGGGCAGAAGAAAGAGTTTCTAAAAGTCTGTATAGAAAAAAAAATAAAAAAAAAAATTGGAAATTGGGTAGAGGAGAAAAGGAATAGAAAGAATAGAGTTTTGACTTATGTGTATTACAAAAATATATCCTGTGAGTGGCCACCACCGTATAATGGTGGCCCAGAGCAATGTGTTAAATGTAATAGCAGCCATAATGGTGGCCCAGAGCCATGTGCTAAATGTAATAGCGGCCATTTTGTTGATGGCAAATGTGTTAAATGTAATAGCAGCCATAATGGTGGCCCAGAGCCATGTGCTAAATCTAATAGCGGCCATTTTGTGGATGGCAAATGTAATTCTGGCAGCAGCCATTTTGTGGATGGCAAATGTTTTAATTCTAATATCGGCCATTTTGTGGATGGCAAATGTTTTAATTCTAATATAGGCCATTTTGTGGATGTCAAATGTTTTAATTCTAATAGCGACCATTTTGTGGATGGCAAATGTCCTTATTCTGATGGCAGCATTTTGTGAAAGGCAAATGTGCTGGTTCTGGTGGTGAACATCTCAGACTAACGCTACACACCACATCACCAAATCCTTGTTACCCAGTAATGACCACTAACGGCCAATACTATATTCCTTCAGGAAGTGAACAGGCTTTACCCATGTTTCCTGTCTCAGTGGTTTCCAATGAGGCACCGACCCTTTCCCCTATCACTCCTGTCGGGAATCCAGCAATACTCTCACCTGGATTGTCCCCGGCCCTGACCCTTTCTACTGTCAATTCCACTGCTAATTTAGTTGCACACCCTCATGAGATGCTCCAAGCAGCGGCCTCTCCTCCCAACGCTTCCACTACAACAGCACTCTCACGCAGTCTACCTAACCCTATACCCGGTAACTCACAGGCTGTCTCGCAGCCAAGTGCACACCTGTATGGGACGGTGGCAACTGTAACAAGGGGGGCTCAATCTGGGAGGCGGATACCAATAGCCCAGGAAGCACAAAGGGGAGGGAATGTTGGCAACCTATTTTTGAAAAAGAACTTCCTGAGGGACCCTTGTTAGTGGTGGGAAAGGGTGACATAACAACAATGGAGACAGATGCTATTGTTAATGCTGCCAATTCTCGGTTAGAGCACAATGGAGGTGTAGCTAGAGCTATGGTGGAAGCAGGAGGGGTGACTATTCAAGCTGACAGTCAAATCATTGTTGAGTCACGTGGTCAGATAGCTGTTGGGGACATAGCGGTGACTAAAGCTGGCAATCTCTCGTGTAGAATGATTATACACGCTGTGACCCCTACTGTTGACCCTATTCATCCAGACGTTAGTGCTCAACAACTTCGTGCAGCAATAACTCGCATTAATGAGGACAGGACTGTTAAAGCTTTTAAGACTGCCTGCGTCACCTGGAGCCCACACCATGATACTGGAGCTGCCCAAATAGAGCCCCTCATTCCAGGACTGTTACCTCCTCCGGCTCCTCATACACAAGGGACTACATCTGCACTCCCGGTGCCATCTCTACTCCGGCCTCAGGTGTCACCACCAACAGTGCCAAGGCTCATGTCAGAGGAGCCCACCCTCTATGTCAAGTTTACACCCCAGCAAGCTGCTACTCTGTTGAACCAACTTCCAGATCCAGAAAAACAGCCGATGCCTTTCAACAGAAGCATGCTTCAAATCCAAAGGAATCACTCCGGCACGTGGCAAGATCTCATTTCCTTGCCAAATCTTAACGCAGGCGATGCATATTGGCCTGTTATGGATATCGTGTTCAATTATGCCTCACTTGCTAGTGACAAGACATGGGACTCTGGTGTTGAGTTCTGCCAAGAACCTAAGACATGGGCCTCGGATGAGTTGGCTGACCTATCGCTTATTGTCGCCAAAGGTTTCCAGATGCCTCAAAGCTGATGCAGCCATTGTACGATGACCTCAAGACGTCAGCGTTTCCACTATGTACCAAATCCGTGGAAGCTTTTTACGTTCTTAAACAGGCCATACAGTCTGCACCAGCTCTTGGAATCCCAAATCCTGATATCATCTGAGGACATCCAGTTCTCTTAATGGCTCCACATGACATAATTGCTATTCTTGGAACCTAAACATCTGTTGGTGCAGCATCATATGAGACTCCAATGTTCGCTCTTGGTTCCGGATAATGTCACTCTTGTCCGCTGCAGCATCTTCAAACTGTCCACGCTGCTTCCTCTTTCCAGGGGGGATGTGGATGATGATACAGAAGATGCCTCTACACACTCAGAGGATCATGACTGTCTCGAACAAATGCAGGAAGAAGTAGCCTCCCAGAAAAACGTGTCTGAAGACCCATTCCCACATGCTGACCTGACGTTCTTCACTGATGGTTCCAGATTTGCAGATGAAACAGGAAGGTTCCATACGGGATATGCCATGGTTACACATGACCAGGTCATCTCAGCCGGATCCCTACCACCGCACGTCTGCACAAGAAGCGGAACTTAAAACTTTGACGTTGGCTTGTCAGGAAGAGACGGAGAAGGTGGTCAATATCTACAAGGATTCAAGATACGCTTTTGGAGTGGCTCATGACTTCGGC
The DNA here is from genome assembly GCF_051348905.1 of Ranitomeya variabilis. NCBI lineage: Eukaryota > Metazoa > Chordata > Amphibia > Anura > Dendrobatidae > Ranitomeya > Ranitomeya variabilis. The sequence continues at coordinate 51,326,259 of NC_135237.1, read as the reverse complement.
AGTATCTGGGCAGCCAGAGGATACCTAACGTCCAGTGGAACTCCTGTAAAACATGCTGCTACCATGCAAGAACTTGTGGTCACTCTGGATCTACCTTCAGAGGTTGCAGTGATCAAGATCAAAGCTCACGGGAGATTGGATTCTCCAGAAGCAAGGGGGAACTTCTTTGCTGACAAAACAGCAAAAACCTATGCTGTGGATCCATTTGGGAAAGAGAAAGCAGCGGTGTACGTGTCACAAGATGCTGAAGAAGGGACTAAAGGCTCTCTTATGAGGATCATCCATCTACATCAAGACAAGACATCAGATGATGAAAAGAACTCATGGCAGAAAGGAGGAGCTAAAAAGTATGAAGATGGAGTCTGGAGGATGAACAAAAAGGTCTGCCTACCCCGTAATCTGTACCCCTCAGTGATAGAATGTGCACACGGTATCACCCACAGAGGCAAGAATCAGATGAATGACCTAATTTGGAAGACTTATATGGCACCTGGAATTTCTACTGTCACCAAAAAATATTGCAAATCCTGCCTTGTGTGTGCAACATGCAATCCAGCACCGCCTCAGAAAGTTACTCAGAAACATTTGGCTAAACCACTTTATCCCTTTCAGAGGATTCAGATTGATCACATTCAAATGCCAAAAGTAGGGAAGTGCGAGTATGTACTGGTAGTGACTGACATGTTCTCAGGATGGCCCGAAGCCTATCCAGTAACCAACATGACTGCCAGAGTGACTGTTAAGAGACTGATGACTGAAGTAGTCTGCAGATATGGGGTCCCAGAGGTAATTGAGAGTGACCAAGGACCTGCGTTCACTGCAGCACTGACTAAGGAACTATGGACATTGGTGGGAGCGGATTTGGGTTTACATACTCCATATCACCCACAGAGCAGTGGGAAAGTAGAAACACTGAATGGCACCTTCAAAATAAAATACTGGAAGCCAGTTAGGAGGTCAGACTTGGACAGACATTTTGCTCACTGCCTTAAACTCAGTCAGAAACACTCCAAAGGGTCCCACTAAACTCACACCATACGAGATTCTTTTTGGGGGGCCTCCAAGGTTGGGTCAATATTTTCCACAACAGCTAGCCTTAGGAAGTGATACTCTTGTAAACTATGTCATTGTCCTTACTAAAGAACTGTCAATAACACATGTACAAGTTTTATCATCCATTCCAGGTCTAGATTCCAGTGAAGGTACCCATGCTTTCCAACCTGGTGACTACATGCTGGTAAAGAAGTTAATCAGAAAGACATCCCTGGAGTCGAGATTTGAGGGTTCCTACCAAGTGCTCCTGACTACTCCTACTTCGGTCAGGGTTGCTGAGCGCCTCCTGGATCCATCTCTCACATTATAAACTTGTTAGACAGTTAGGGACAGAGTAGGATCTGACCTGCTTGTCAAAGTCCAGCTACAAAGGAAGGTTTTCCACAAGGGAAAACTTGTCTCAAACTGGTGAAAACTCCAATTTCCCCCTCCCGGGCAAGACGGTCAGATCTAGGATGTAGACATCAGGGTTAGTCGCACATGTGTATTTTATTCAACCATGGTGATGGAAGATTGGAGATTAATAGATTCAGCAGGTAGGAAAGTCCCGAGGACACTGGTAACGCGCTCCGATATACCTCCTCGGTATACCCATAATTAGTCACACATTCTCTGGTGTCAATAGCATCCGTATTGTCATGAAGCCTCTGATGTCATAGTGACACTTAACACTGGTGGGTTAGAGAACCACGGTGGGATCAAGATAAAAAAAAAAGGTTAATAAAGTATTTAGGGGGGACTGTTGAGGAGAGCCATAAGATCAAATACTTAATTAACCTCAACACATAAGACATAAGAGATTGGGAGAAGCAACCCATAACATGTATTGTTTAACCTTACATAAGTTTTCCCAGATCAACAATAAGACCCTTAAGATGGCTGCCATTTCCTGTATCAGCACACCATGTGCTCTGGTATCCAAGATGATGCCCACCCTGATGACCTCATGGACCAACCCACCCTGATGACCTCATGGATCCGCCCATGGACTTGCTCATTGCCCAACCCACTAACCAATGGAATACATCCGATCACTCCCATCTTAGAGCTAACCGAGCCCCCTTACAGAAAATATATAAGATGTGTTTTAAGCCAAATAAAACCCTTCTTGGAGCTGAGCCACACATTGATCAAGGAGAGTTACAGCTGACTGTGTCTGGTGTATTTCTTTAGTGCACATGATCAATATCCATTAGGCCAGGAGTAGGCAACTAGAGAATTGAACATTTTATTAATTGTTCAACCCTAATATAGATACAATCTTTTGATTGCCTGTTATTGCATTTTATTGCAATATTGCGGTGACCAAAAAAACGTAATTCTGGAGATTCGATTATTTTTCTTAATATGCCGATTATCAATCAAATTAGTTATATTTATATTTTGATAGATCGGGCGTTTCTGAAAGTGGCAATACCAAATATGTGTATTTTTTATATTGTTTATTGTTTTATTTTGAATGGGTCGAACGGAGGATGATTTCAACTTTTAGATTTTTTTTTCATTTTTTGTAATCTTTAGCAAACATTTTTTTTTTACTTTTCCCTTGCTTCAATACTCTCCAGGGCTTCAGCCCTGCTGTGTGTAGTCAAAATGATCACCTGCTACGAGCAACGGACACTTGGCGGCACGCATAGCGATCTAGCCACCACAGGGGTCTCTTGTAGATCCCAGGTTGTCATGCCAACCCATCGGCGAACCATGGTTATGTGACACAGATGCCAATGATTGTGACGTGCGTATGTTAAATGCCACTGTCAGAGATTGACAACGGCATTTAACATGATAACAGGTGCGAGTGGATCGCGATTCCACCCGCTGATGTTAGGAGCACATGGCAGCTCATAACATCAGCTGACATGTGCTGGTAAACATGCGGGCTCAGCTCCGGATCCTGCATGGTGTGCGAGGACACGACCTTTGACATATATAAACGTCAAAGGTTGTTAAAGGGAACCTGTCACCCCAAAATTCGAGAATGAACTGCGGCCACCGGCATCAGGGACTTATCTACAGCATTCTGTAATGCTGTAGATAAGCCCCCGATGTATCCTGAAAGATAAGAAAAACAAGTTAGATTATACTCACCCAGGGGCGGTCCCGGTTCGGTTCGAGTCCGATGGGTGTCGCGGTCCGGCACCTCCCATCCTCATACGATGATGTCCTCTTCTTTTCTTCCTGCCGCGGCTGCTGCGCAGGCGTACTTTATCTGCCCTGTTGAGGGAAGAGCAAAGTACTGCAGTGCGCAGGCGCTGGGCCTCTCTGACCTTTCCCGGCGCCTGCACACTGCAGTACTTTGCTCTGCCCTCAATATGGCAGACAAAGTACGCCTGCGCAGGAGCCGCGGCAGGAAGAAAAGAAGAGGACGTCATCGCATGAAGATGGGAGGCGCCGGACCCGGACCGCGACACCCATCGGACCCGAACCGGACCAGAACCGCCCCTGGGAGAGTATAATATAACCTGTTTTCTTATCTTTCAGGATACATCGGGGGCTTATCTACAGCATTACAGAATGCTGTAGATAAGTCCCTGATGCCAGTGGCCGCAGCTCATACTCGAATTTTGGGGTGACAGGTTCCCTTTAAGGAGCTAAAGACAAAAATAAAAAACTATTTTTCACTTTGTGCAATATTCACGATCAAGTGCGCATTTTTGAAGAGTTTCTCGCAAAAAAAACCAGCAGCAAACAAGGAAAAAATAAAAAATAGCTGATAAAAAACCCGCAAATGAATTGGGGCCTAAGACTTTAGTAAAGGTGAACGAAAAATCTATTATGGTATCTATTATGGTAAACGGCATCACGCTCTCTCCCGCTCCTGAAATCCGCTGCCTCGGGGTAACTCTTGACTCTGCCCTGTCCTTCAAACCTCACGTCCAAGCTCTTGCCACCTCCTGTCGCCTCCAACTCAAAAATATTGCCAGAATCCGTTCCTTCCTCAGCCCACAATCTACCAAAACTCTTGTGCATGCTCTCATCATCTCCCGCCTCGATTACTGCAACACCCACCTCTGTGGCCTCCCCGCTAACTCTCTTGCACCTTTCCAGTCCATCCTCAACTCTGCTGCCCGGCTAATCCACCTCTCTCCTCGCTACTCCCCTGCTTCTCCCCTCTGCAAATCCCTCCACTGGCTAACAATCCCCCAACGAATCCAGTTCAAACTACTAACACTGATCTACAAAGCCATCCACAACCTGTCCCCTCCCTATATCTCTGAACTAATCTCCCAATATCTTCCCTCACGTAATCTTCGTTCATCCCAAGACCTCCTACTCTCCTCCACACTTATTCGTTCCTCACACAATCGCCTCAAAGATTTCTCCAGAATATCCCCCATCCTCTGGAATTCCATGCCTCAACATGTCCGATTATCCACCACCCTCGGATCCTTCAGACGGAACCTGAAAACCCATCTCTTCGGGCTCTTTCACACGTCCTGATATTTCCGGTACCGGAAAAAAACGGTACCGGAGATATCCGTGTCCGTATGTCCGTGTGCTCAAGTGGCACATACGTGCGGCATCCGTGTGCCGCCCGTGTGCCGCCTGAGGACCACACGGACCGTGCAGGAGAGACAGCGCTACACTAGGCGCTGTCCCCCCCGCATGTGGTGCTGAAGGCAGAATTCATCTCTTCTCCCCCAGCGTTCCTTGGAGAGAAGAGATGAAAGATCTTTTTTTTTTTTTTGGGGGGGGGGGAATAAAGTTTGCATGTGCGTCCGCGTCCCCCCCCCCCCCCCCCCCCTCAGTGCGCCGCCTGGCTCCTTGCTGCAGAATATACTCACCCGGCCAGCTCCTGCGATGTCTCCTCTGTCCTCTCAGCGCCGGCAGCTTCTCCTGTGTGAGCGGTCACGTGGGAGCGCTCATTACAGTCAGTGAATATTCCCTGACTGTAATGAGCGGTCCCACGTGACCGCTCACACAGGAGAAGCTGCCAGCGCAGAGAGGACAGAGGAGACATCGCGGGAGCTAGGTGAGTATTTCTGCGGCAAGGGACCAGGCGGCGCACTGAGGGGGGGGGGGGGGACACATGAAAACTTTATTTTTCACAAAAAAAAAAACAACTTGATCTTTCATCTCTTCTCTCCGGAGGGGGAGAAGAGATGAATTCCGCCTTCAGCACCACAGCGGGGGGACAGCGCTTAGTGTAGCGCTGTCTCTCCTGCGGGCGGTACGTGCACACGGAGGAGAGTGCACACTGTTCTCCGTGTGCACGTGTGCTGTCCGTATTGTGGTCCGTGCTGCCGGTAGAAAACGGACATGTCGACGTGTTTTCAGCACGGACATACGGTCCGTGTGAAAACACGCACATGTGCATAGACCCATTCATTTAAATGGGTCTACGTGTGTCAGTGTCTCCGGTACGTGAGAAAACTGTCACTACACGTACCGGAGACACTGACGTGTGAAAGAGGCCTTCAGGAAAGCCTACAGCCTGCAATAACTGAGCCGCCGCCTCACCACCGCCAGAGCTGCCGCCGCCTCACCCCTACCTTCTGTCTCTTCCCCACTATCCCATAGAATGTAAGTCCGCAAGGACAGGGTCCTCTCCCCTCTGTACCAGTGTGTCACTGTAAACCTGTTTACTGTAAATAATATCTATAACCCTGTATGTGACCCCTTTCTCATGTACAGAACCATGGAATTAATGGTGCTATATAAATAAATAATAATAATAAAAAATTACCTTCTTATCTGAAATCGGTATATTACAATTTAGTATCACTGCTGCTATTCTTGCAATTAAAAATATATGATAAAGACTTTGGAAATTATGAAATGTACGGATATTTGATGACTCAGACACTAACATTTAAGTCCAAATTTCAGATGGAACTAGGCACGGAAAGGAAAAATACAATTAAGAAAAAGTTCTTTGCAGGGCGCAAATGTTTCCATTCATAGATCCTCCTGGGACATGCTAGGAGTGAGGATCCCAGTAATCTATGGTGAATGTAATAAATAGGATCTCTACTGTACCTGGGATCTCTGACGGGTCTTCAGTAGGTGGTGGAATCAGAAGTTCCATCTTTTTTTTTTTCTGTTGTTTTATAGGGTGAAGGTGCAGTAACCTAAAACGGACATTTGTACACATCGAAAAATTTCAGCAGTGGGATTTTTTTCCATTGTGATAATCCACTATTGTTTTGTTAGCCTTAAGAGTCTTCTTTCTTTCTTTCAACGTTCTTTTTATTGAAAAGCATATTTTATACAAACAGAACAATAAATGCCTATCAAAACAAGGTAACTTTGGCATATAAAATAAAATTACTGACTATCAACGGTTCTTCGTTCTTGAAGCAGCATCAAGTAGTGATTATATGCACACAAGTAGCTTCATAACAGTAAATGAAAATATTAGAATAAACCGCATTCTTGACACACATTGAGAAAACAGTTCTGGTTTAGAGAGAAAACACTTGTATATAACCTAGAAAAAGGAGGAAGAAGTAAAGAAGTGAGAATTAGAGTCCAAGAGTAGGTATGGGAGAGAGGGTGGGAGGAGGGAGGGGGGGAGGGGAAAGCCACGGCACCTGTGATATCCATGAGAAGGTTTATGATGTTTTTTCGGCTATTCCAGATAGAAAGGGTTGTTGCATTCTGTATAGAGTCCAAGGTTTCCAGACACGGTGAAATTTTTCAAGATTATGATTGACTTTGGCAGCCAATTCTTCGATGTGATATAATTGTTCTATTTTGAGAAGCAGTTGGGTATTAGTGGGTATTGTTTTGGAATTCCAGTGTTGAGGAATCAAGGATTTCCCCGCTGCTATAATAAATTGAGCTAGTTTGTCAATTATTTTGTCGCCTGTCACAGTTGGGAAGTGGAGGAATACATTCTCTGGCGTACACATAATGCGTTTATGTAGTAATTTGCATAAAAGTGAGTTAACATCTTTCCAGAGGGGGGCTAATGCCGAGCAGGACCACCATATGTGTAGATAATTCCCTTCCTCCACTCCGCATCTCCAACAGTCTGTAGAAGCAGTTGGGTACCATTTTTGGATTTGTTTGGGCGTCCTATACCATCTGGTGAGTAATTTAAAAGAATTTTCTTGGATTCTCACGCATTTTGAGTGACCATGTGAGTTCCTATAAATGTGTTTAATTTGTGAGTCAGAAAAGGAGCAACCTAGATCTCTCTCCCATCTGGCCAAGTAGGCGCGTTTCAATGTTGTGTCAGTATTGATTAATGATTGATATATGACTGACAAAATTTTGGTAGGGGGTCTCAGTTCAGCACATAATCTTTCGTAAGCGGTCAATGATCTATTAAGATCAGCCTGACGGGCATATTGATTGATTATATGAGAAAGTTTTCTGTGTTGCAGAAATGTGAGGCCTGAGAGACCTGATATCTCGTGCAATTTTTCTAACGATAAAAGGGCACCATCTTCCAATATGTGTTCCAATGAGATTTGTGAAGCTTGTTTTGGAAGAGATTCAAGCAAGTCTGTAAGTGCTGCTAGGGGAGATATAGGAGGAGCTAAATTATGGCAATATTTCCCCCATACTTTAATTGTAGCGGAGGTATGAATGTTTTGGATTTTTGTCGGGCGTAGAACAACGTTTTGTCCTAATAGTATGGAACGCAGAGGATGAGGTGACATCTCCTGTTCTATATTCAGCCATTGTTTGTTTTCAGTAGATCTGATCCAATGAACTGTTCTAGAGATGTGTGCTGCATGGTAATATTTTATTATGTCCGGAGCGTTCATCCCTCCCATCTCTCTTGAAAGTGTTAGTGTTTTTGAATTGATTCGTGGCTTATTTTTTTGCCAAATATAACTTAGAAAGAGTGAGTGCACTTTAGAGAGAAAGGAGGAAGGGACTTGGATTGGAAGCATGTTAAATATATAAAGAAATTTTGGCAAAATTATGCTCTTTAGTATATTTTTTCTGCCCACCCACGACAAGTGTGCGTCCTTCCAGGAGTGGAGGGTTCTCATTGTGTTCTTTAATAGCCGGTTTAAATTAAGCTCAAAAAGGTCCCTTTCTGACGCACTTAATTGTATACCCAAGTATTTAAGGCTTTCTTTTTGCCAAGGGAATGAGTACATTTGTTTAAGCGTATTTACTACGTGTATGGGAAGGCCTAAATTTAAGAATTCCGACTTTGTTTCGTTTATTTTGAAATTTGATAGCTTACTAAACTTTTCAAAAATTGCAAGTATGGCTGGGATAGTCCTCAAAGGTCTAGTGATTATCAACAAGAGGTCGTCTGCAAACGCTACGGTTTTATAGTGGGCTCCCTGTACCTGTAGACCTGTTATTTCAGTGCATTGTTGGATGGCTTGTATCAGCGGTTCGATCGACAATACAAAAAGTAGCGGGGATAAGGGACAGCCCTGCCTCGTGCCATTGTATATCTGAAATGAGTCTGTCAAAGAACCATTTATTTTAATTCTCGCTGAGGGGCAAGAGTACATTCCCATGATGGCTGTAATTACTGTTAAGGGAAAGCCGAATCGTGACAATGTTTCTTGTAAGAACACCCAGTCGACCCTGTCAAACGCCTTCTCCGCATCAATACCCATTAGTGCCAACGGTAATTTTCTCCATTTAGCAAATTGTATCAAGTGTAAAATTTTGTAGGTGTTGTCCTTCCCCTCCCTCCCCTTCACAAACCCAGATTGGTTTAAGGAAATTAACTGGGGGAGCACCTCAGCAACTCTATCCGCCATCATTCTTGCATATATCTTCAGATCTGTATTCAGTAACGATATGGGTCTATAACTGCCACATTGCTCTGGATCTTTGCCTTCTTTGTATATCAAAGAGATTCTGGCTTCAAGCAGTTGCCTCGGCGCCACCCCTCCCTCCCGGAGACCATTGCACATGTTAAGCAGATGAGGAAGTAAAAGCTCAGAATTGGTGCTATAATAATGAGTCGAAAAGCCATCTGGGCCTGGAGCTTTCCCTCTAGGGCATCTCGACAGGGTCGACTGGAGCTCCGCCATAGTAAACGGCTTAAGTAATCGTTCTTGTTGGGAATTAGACAGGGTTGGAAGCTTTAAGTGCTGTAGAAAAGATTGGATATCTTGCCTTTTTAGATTCCTTTCATTTTCATCTTCTGCAGGGCACAAATGATACAAAGACTTATAGTAGGACAAGAATTCTTTCTCTATTTCAGAATAATTTTGGGTCTTTAAACCTGACTTCTTTTTAATAACATGAACGAACGTGCGGGCTTGTTTTTTTTTTATTAGTGACATAGTTAGCTTTGAGGCCTTATCTCCATGTACGTATATTCGGTTTTTAAGAGAGGCAAAAAACTTAACTGAATGCTCCCTCAGTATATCTTTTAGTCTCTGTCTCTTGGTTGTGAGATCCAACAGGACCTGGGATAGCAGAGTTTTCTTGTGTTGAGACTCTAAGAGTTTTATCTCTTCATAAAGAGAGTCAATCTCCCTACTTTCCAATTTTTTCAAATAGGATGCTATTGATATAAATTCACCTCTAATTACGGATTTATGTGCCTCCCAAATTATTAGTGGCGATGTCTCCGTATTATTGTTCAACTCAAAGTATGTTGATATGGCTTTTTGTATGCGTATTTTATTTTTAGTATTATCAAGCAAAGAGTCATTGAGTTGCCAGGATCTGCATTTGGAAAATTGTTTGGACAGTGCTAATTCGGTCACTACACAAGAGTGATCAGAAAACAAGGAGGGGGCTATCTCCACATTTTTAATGTTAGACAGTAAGGAACGAGGTGCGAACAGGTAGTCAATGCGATGATATGAGCCATGCGGGAAAGAGTAAAAGGTATAGTCTCGAGTTGATGGGTGCATATAACGCCATATGTCTACCATATTCAAAGAGTGCAGTGAATTCTTTAATCTGGACAAGTCTCTTAGAGATATCGCACTCTTTTTCTTTGTTGTATCTATACTTGGTTCCAGGGCTAAATTAAAGTCACCACCTAGCAATAGTATGCCTTCTCTAAAGTCTCTTATTTTTTTTAACGTGGCTAACAGCCATTTCAGCTGCTTCGTGTTTGGGGCATAAATATTGCATATGGTTACGACTACTCCCGCCAGAATCCCCTTCACCATTATATAGCGACCATTTGCATCTGTCAACTGATCCTGAAGATGAAATGGAATGTCCTTGGCTATGGCCACCGACACTCCCCTTGACTTTTTTTTGTGGTGAGACGGCATGAAACCATCTGTCGTAGTGGGCCTTGTCAAATGTAGGAACCTTTTTGTCTGTAAAGTGTGTCTCCTGTAATAGGAGTAAATCAATACCTTTTTTCTTAAAGTGCGAGAGTGTTTGACCTCTGGTTGCCGGTGAGTTGAACCCTTTAGCGTTGAAAGTCAGTAATTTGAATGTTCTCTGGTTAACCGCCATCTGGATATTTCATTACTTGTAGGAAGTACTCACGAGGTGCCTGGGGGGATAAAGAAAGAGGGGGGACCAGAAAAGGGAAGAGGGGAAAAGGAGTGAAAAGTAGAAAAGTGTGAAACATCAAAAGAGAATTTAGAATAACACCACACTCGTGTGAGTGCAACATATCTGAGAATTTGTCTATGATTAGTGACATACTATCAGCTAGTTTGGAGGATAGCTAACTAAGCAGTAAATGCATTAAATAACTGAAACATTGTTTTAAAACTAATGCAGAAAACTTGTACCCAATTAGTATATGGGTAAGAGCTCGATCCTTAAGAGTCTTCTTAAAGGGACTCTGTCACCTGAATTTGGAGGGAACAATTTTCAGCCATAGGGGCGGGGTTTTCGGGTGTTTGATTCACCCTTTCCTTACCCGCTGGCTGCATGCTGGCTGCAATATTGGATTGAAGTTCATTCTCTGTCCTCCGTAGTACATGCCTGCACAAGGCAATCTTGCCTTACGCAGGCGTGTACTATGGAGGACAGAGAATGAACTTCAATCCAATATTGCAGCCAGCATGCAGCCAGCGGGTAAGGAAAGGGTGAATCAAACACCCGAAAACCCCGCCCCTATGGCTGAAAATTGTTCCCTCCAAATTCAGGTGACAGAGTCCCTTTAAACGGAAGGTGTCATCAGAAAATTAATTATTTTGTTTAAATGAAGTTGTGCAAAAGTAGTTTTGAAAGGCGGCTGAGGAAGGGGGAGATGTGACATCAGCTATTGTGACCGGTGAATCCTGCTTTATTAGCTGTGCGTAGAGGTTTCATCTGTCATTGTAATCCTGCCTCTGATGATAATGAGACTTGTGAAAACACTTCCTGAGAGAAGACTCCTTATGAATTTCCTTTACAGGGAATGTATCATCAATATAGTTATTGATTGCTTAAATCAGGTTTTTATGTAAAATGTACTTTTTAAAAATAATGCTGATAATGTTTGTGTTGTTGATAATTTTCCATATCACAAGCTATAGAAGTAAATAAATCTTGCAGTTTGTACTCAGATGTCTCCGGTGTAACAATCCTCACTGTAAGCGATAATCCTCTGTGCTTCCCTCTGCTGGGGCAAATTCTTGCCTTTATGGCACCAAATCATTCCACTGTCATCAGGTGTACCCTCCACTCACCGGAAAAAGTCTCTCTGCTCCTCATCATCTCTGTGGCTGTTCGCTCATGCGGGTGGACTGATATTACTTAACCTAAAGCTAATTACTCCAAGGCTACGCTCCCACCATCAGGGACAGCAGCGTTTTGGACGCAGGGTATTGTTGCTGCTTTCAATGGATCTAAATCCCCAGCGGAGACTGGCATCTCGGGTGCCCAAATTAAATGCGTGGCTCATAAACCCGCACCGTGGATGAGTTTACACAGCGGTGAATAGAAGCACAGTGGATATGGGATTTCTATAAACTCCATCCACTGTCCTTCTAAAGGAGAACGCAGCGTTTAGGACACAGAGTAGATGCGCTGCGCCCAAAACGCTATTTCTTATAGTGGGCATGCAGCCCAAGGAGGACAGGCTGGATCAATACACATGCTCTTCTGTGGCCTGCTCTAAAGTCCTGGGCTAGTGTAGCTTAAAAAGGACTGTTACTCAGCCCCATTTGCTAGCTATCTAAGGCACAGAATTTTCTGTTCGGGTGCACAGATCTTTCCGTTGGGCTGCACACATCTTTCCGTTGGGCTGCACACATCTTTCCGTTGGGCTGCACACATCTTTCTGCTGGGCTGCACAGATCTTTCTGTTAGGCCACACAGATCTTTCTGTTGGGCTGCATAGATCCTTTTGTTGAGCTGCACAGATCTTTCTGTTGAGCTGCACAGATCTTTCTGTTAGGCCTCTTTCACACGTCAGTGTCTCCGGTACGTGTAGTGACAGTTTTCTCACGTACCGGAGACACTGACACACGTAGACCCATTTAAATGAATGGGTCTATGCACATGTGCGTGTTTTCACACGGACCGTATGTCCGTGCTGAAAACACGTCGACATGTCCGTTTTCTACCGGCAGCACGGACCACAATACGGACAGCACACGTGCACACGGAGAACAGTGTGCACTCTCCTCCGTGTGCACGTACCGCCCGCAGGAGAGACAGCGCTACACTAAGCGCTGTCCCCCCGCTGTGGTGCTGAAGGCGGAATTCATCTCTTCTCCCCCTCCGGAGAGAAGAGATGAAAGATCAAGTTGTTTTTTTTTTTGTGAAAAATAAAGTTTTCATGTGCCCCCCGCCTCCCCCCTCAGTGCGCCGCCTGGTCCCTTGCCGCAGAAATACTCACCTAGCTCCCGCGATGTCTCCTCTGTCCTCTCTGCGCTGGCAGCTTCTCCTGTGTGAGCGGTCACGTGGGACCGCTCATTACAGTCAGGGAATATTCACTGACTGTAATGAGCGCTCCCACGTGACCGCTCACACAGGAGAAGCTGCCGGCGCTGAGAGGACAGAGGAGACATCGCAGGAGCTGGCCGGGTGAGTATATTCTGCAGCAAGGGGCCAGGCGGCGCACTGAGGGGGGGGGGGACGCGGACGCACATGCAAACTTTATTCCCCCCCCCAAAAAAAAAAAAAAAGATCTTTCATCTCTTCTCTCCAAGGAACGCTGGGGGAGAAGAGATGAATTCTGCCTTCAGCACCACATGCGGGGGGGACAGCGCTTAGTGTAGCGCTGTCTCTCCTGCACGGTCCGTGTGGTCCTCAGGCGGCACACGGGCGGCACACGGATGCCGCACGTATGTGCCACTTGAGCACACGGACATACGGACACGGATATCTCCGGTACCGTTTTTTTCCGGTACCGGAAATATCAGGACGTGTGAAAGAGCCCTTAGGGCCCCTTTCCACTTGCGAGAGACAAAACGGTCCGATAAGGTATGGGATATTGTTGTTTTTTTTATTTTTCCTTTGTTACAGGACGAGGGTCTTCAGGTGGCTTAAGAGAATAATAAAATATTACAACACCCTGTGTCTTTATTTCATTAAAGTACTTTGTAATCATGTGTGTGTGTTTTTTTAACCATTTCGTACTATTGTATTAATAATGGATAGGTGTCATAATTGACGCCTCTCCATTATTAATCTGGCTTACTGTCACCTTACAATAGCAAGGTGGCATTAACCCTTCATTACCCCATATCCCACCGCTACACGGGAGTGGGAAGAGAGTGGCCAAGTGCCAGAATAGGCGCATCTTCCAGATGTGCCTTTTCTGGGGTGGCTGGGGGCAGATGTTTGTAGCCAGGGGGGCCAATAACCATGGACCCTCTCTAGGCTATTAATATCTGCCCTCAGTCACTGGCTTTACCATTCTGGCGGAGAAAATTGCGCGGGAGCCCACGCCAATTTTTTCCGCAATTTAACCCTTTAATTTAATAGCTACAGCCCCCAAATTTGACACACAGACACTTTTTACATTAGTGAAGATGAATATGTAATAAAAGAAGGGATATGAGATGGTTTACTGTATGTAAACCATGTCTCATATCCTGTCGGGTTTGTGAAGGAGAGAGCAAAAGCCGGCAATTGAATTAGTGGCTTTTATGCTATCTAGCGCTGCATTAAATATAAATATACATATGTACTGTAGGTGTCTCACTTACATATATATATGTATATATACCTATTCTATGTGTATATATCTACTCTATTCTAACCTGTCAGTGTGATTTTACTGTACACCGCGCTGAATTGCCGGCTTTTCAAAGGACACCGGTGCGTAAAAATCGGACAGGACTCGCATGGTGCGAGTGCTGTGTGATTTTTTTCTCGCACCTATTGACTTGCATTGGCGAGTCTCGTCCGAGAATCCCAGCAATACGCAGCATGCTGCAATTTTTTTCTCAGTCCGATTTCAGCTGAGAAAAAAAATCGCAAATGAAAAGACACCTATTGAATAACATTGGTCCGAGTGCAATCCGATTTTTTATCGGATTGCACTCGTCCGTTTTCCTCGCAAGTGGAAAGGAGCCCTTAGGCTGCACAGATCTTTCTGTTGGGCTGCACAGATCTTTCTGTTGGGCTGCACAGATCTTTCTGTTGGGCTGCACAGATCTTTCTGTTGGGCTGCACAGATCTTTCTGTTAGGCCTGTCCCACACGTCCAGATAATTCCGGTACTGGAAAAAATCGGTACCGGAGTTATCCGTGTCCGTGTGTCCGTGAGCTCACGCAGGCCATCCGTGTGGCACACGTGCTGCAGCCGTGTGCCGCCTGGGTACCACACGGACAGTGCAGGAGAGACAGCGCTACAGTAAGCGCTGTCCCCCCAGCATGGTGCTGAAGCCGCCATTCATCCGTTCTCTCCAGCGCTCGCTGGGGAGAAGGGATGAAAAATCCTTTTTTTTTTTTTTTTTTTATGTGTTTAACCCCTTCATGACCGTGGGATTTTTCATTTTTCCGTTTTCGTTTTTCACTCCCCTCCTTCCCAGAGCCATAACTTTTTTATTTTTCCGTCAATTTGGCCATGTGCGGGCTTATTTTTTGCAGAACGAGTTGTACTTTTGAATGACACCATTGGTTTTACCATGGCATGTACTAGAAAACGGGAAAAAAATTCCAAGTGCGGTGAAATTGCAAAAAAAGTGCAAACCCACACTTGTTTTTTGTTTGTTTTTTGTTGCTAGGTTCACTAAATGCTAAAACTGACCTGCCATTATGATTCTCCAGGTCAGTACGAGTTCATAGACACCTAACATGACTAGGTTATTTTTCACCTAAGTGGTGAAAAAAAATTCCAAACTTTGCAAAAAAATAAATAAATAAAATTGCGCCATTTTCCGATACTCGTAGCGTCTCCATTTTTCATGATCTGGGGTCGGTTGAGGGCTTATTTTTTGCGTGCCGAGATGGCGTTTTTAATGATACCAATTCGGTGCAGATACGTTCTTTTGATCGCCCGCTATTGCATTTTAATGCAAATCGCGGCGACCAAAAAAAGTAATTCTGGCGTTTCGATTTTTTTTCGTTACGCCGTTTTGCGATCAGGTTAATGCTTTTTTTTTATTGATAGATCGGGCGATTCTGAACGCGGCGATACCAAATATGTGTAGATTTGATATTTTTTTTATTGATTTATTTTGATTGGGGCGAAAGGGGGGTGATTTAAACTTTTATATTTTTTTTATTTTTTTCACATTTTTTTTTAACTTTTTTTTTTTAACTTTTGCCATGCTTCTATAGCCTCCATGGGAGGCTAGAAGCAGGCACAGCCCGATCGGCTCTGCTACATAACAGCGATCATCAGATCGCTGTTATGTAGCTAAAATGCAGGTGTGCTGTGAGCGCCGACCACAGGGTGGCGCTCACAGCCACCGGCGATCAGTAACCATAGAGGTCTCAAGGACCTCTATGGCTACAATACACAAGCATCGCTGACCCCCGATCATGTGACGGGGGTCGGCGATGCGCTCATATCCGGCCGCCCGGCCGGATGCGGTAGTTAAATGCCGCTGTCTGCGTTTGACAGCGGCATTTAACTAGTTAATAGCGGCGGGTGATCGCGATTTCACCCGCCGCTATTGCGCGCACATGTCAGCTGTAAAAAACAGCTGACATGTCGCGACTTTGATGTGCGCTCACCGCCGGAGCGCACATCAAAGCAGGGGACCCGACATCGGACGGTATAGTACGTCCGATGTCGGGAAGGGGTTAAAATAAACTTTAGGGCATCCTCCCCCCTCCCACCCCCTGTGCGCCCGGCCGCCGGCATTAAAATACTCACCCGCCTCCACCTATATGCGGCTCCACCTCCCATAGGGGTGGAGCCGCATATTCATCACTGTAATGGGTGGCACCACGTGACCGCTCATACAGGAGAAGCTGCAGGGCGGAGAGCAAGCGTCGAGGGAGGCGGGTGAGTATTTTAATGCCGGCGGCCGGGCGCACAGGGGGTGGGAGGGGGGAGGATGCCCTAAAGTTTATTTTAAACACATAAAAACAAAAAAAAAGGATTTTTCATCCCTTCTCTCCAGCGAGCCCTGGAGAGAACGGATGAATGGCGGCTTCAGCACCATGCTGGGGGGACAGCGCTTACTGTAAGCGCTGTCTCAAGCACGGCACACGGACTGCACACGGAAAACATCCGTGTGCGTTATGTGTTTTACACGGACCCATTGACTTTAATGGGTCCGTGTAATACGTGCGCTCCCACGAACACTGACATGTCTCCGTGTTTGGCACACGGAGACACGGTCCGCAAAAAATCAATGACATCTGCACAGATGCATTGATTTCAATGTGTCTACGTGTGTCAGTGGCTCCGGTACGTGAGGAAACTGTCACCTCACGTACCGGAGCCACTGACGTGTGAAACCGGCCTTAGGCTGCACAGATCTTTCTGTTCGGGTGCACAGATCTTTCTATTCGGGTGCACAGATCTTTCTGTTTGGCTGCTCAGCTTTTTCATCCACAGACGGTCTATAGATTTCTTTCCTTTACTGGTTCATAACTATAACGTTTTATTCTCTGTGTAGCCTTATAGCAGCATAGGCACAAATGCTAATACTGAGCCATTTTTCAGCTTTGTCACCTTCATTCACTCTTACATCCACGTCACCCAAAGAACACCAATTCCTACTCTGCTCCAGAATCATAAATATGTCTGAAATTAAACAACTATAGCTCCAAGTCATTAAATTGTTTTAACCAGATTTTTGACTTAAAATACTTTCAGAAGTCTCAAAATTTTTGTACAACTCGCAGTTGCGCAAATATTTTTCAACTTTTGCCATTTTCTCTCCTGGCCAGATCTGCCAAATTGGCAATGCACACCTGATAAATTCAAAGAAAAGTTGTGAAATAAAAGACATAAGTAACAGTGAGTACCTGGTGCACACCAGTGATAAGATGCACATAATTCATTAAGTGGCCGGCACCTCTTAAGGAATTAGGAGCATCTTGTTCCTACACGCCCATCGATAAGACAGGCGTTCAAAACACTAGTCTTAATGAATCGCGCCCTACGAGCCTGAGTTTTCTACAGTGCAAACTTAGACGCTTGTCATAAATATGCCCCATAATGTGCAGCTGCTCAGGTCTCTCCGCTAGGTGGTGTAGCATGGCTAAAGGGTGTCTAATCGACGGGAGATATGTGTCACATAGATGGCTTACCGCTGTGATGTAACCATAGCTGTCGGTATGTGTGTCAGGACCTGTGGTGATGTCACAACCACATGTCTAATCATGCGATGGGTTCTGGGTGGGGTTTCAGGCTACTTAATGGAGGTGTGTTTGGCACATGAGAGTGAGTGTGGGAGTCTGTCATGGTGGACAGATTTCCATGTGTCCAGGGCGGACACAGGAGTCTGTGTGTGTGGAGGGGCAAGCCTCCACAGTGTGTTAAGGCTTCAGGACTAAGCCTGAAGGAACGGACATTTGTTTCCCTATGCCTGAGCCAAAGGCTATTTGTAAGACTGTTTACCTTTAATTTGCTGACTTAAATGGTTTATGGAGCGAATAAACCTACATGAACACTGAAGAGAATGTGCCTCCTGTTTCATCCTACGCATCTGAGCGAGTGAACCCCTACAATTGGTGTTTGGAATGCGGGCAAAGATCCAAGGAGCACATGTTGCAGCGCTGGCTGGTCTGAGCCAGAAGATTGGACGGTCTTGAAAAACCGTGAGTTAAAAACTGACCGGGGTCAGTGAGAACTGCAGTTTGTGGATACCTCTGAGGAGAAGAGGGATCCGGGAACCTGTGTGGCCGCCACCAACAGGTAACGGTCTGGAAACCGTGTGATACTGAGCGGGGTCAGTGAAAAACTGTAGTAAAAGAGAAAAATGTTCCAGCTTCTTTGATAAAATGTAAAACTTTAATCCATCATATAAAATAGTAGAGGACACACTCCTGGGACAATTGTTGAGGAGAGCCATAAGATCAAATACTTAATTAACCTCAACACATAAGGTAATTGAGGGAAGCATCCTATAACATGTATTGTTTAACCTTACATAAGTTTTCCTCAGACAAAGTAAGACACTTAAGATGGCTGCCATCTCCTGTACCAGAGCCATGTGCTCTGGTATCCAAGATGAACAATGAAGACACTGAAGATGGCCGCCATTTCCTGTTTCACCAGACCGTGTGGTCTGGTATCCAAGATGACGCCCACCTTGATGACCTCATGGATCCACCCACAGCGACGCCCACCCTGATGACCTCACGGACCAACCCACCTTGATGACCTCATGGATCCGCCCATGGACTTGCTCATGCCCAACCCACTAACCAATGGAATACATCCGATCACTCCCATTTTAGAGCTAACCGAGCCCCCTTACAGGAGATATATAACATTGTGTTTGACTAATAAATCCCTTCTTGGAGCTGAGCCACACATTGATCAAGGAGAGTTACAGCTGACTGTGTCTGGTGTATTTCTTTAGTGCACATGATCAATATCCATTAGGCCAGGAGTAGGCAACTAGAGAATTGAACATTTATATTAATTGTTCAACCCTAATATTTGGCCGCCCAACCTGGGGCCAGCAGAGGAGAGCCCTGAACCCTGTAAAAACGGCGGGTGGAATGGCTGGATGCACTGAGTACCCCGAATCTGGAGACTGATCACCTCTTTAACAGAACACGGTAAGTCTGCTGATTTTTTATAATCTGTAGTCTTTACCTGTGTCTTTCGGGGTATCCTGTGCAGATTGCCTGACCGTGTCCGGTTTTCTTGGTATCTGTAAGACGGCAGAAAGGGTATCTCCACTGCTGGTCATTTAATTGCAAGAACCGTCACATGTTTTAGTTGCCTACTGCCTGTTACATGTTGTGAAGAGGGGAGATGACTACTAGTTAAAGAGAAGTATTGTGTAAGGACAGACAAAGCAGGTTTCTAAGAAAAAAAAGAAAGAAAAAAAAGCAAGTGTTTACAGAGGGCTAGAGACAAGTGATAAAACAGGAAAAACAGGTTTTTACACTGGTAGTTAGGGGAAGCATTGTGTTTGGAACAGGACAGGTTTCTAGGAAGGATAAGCAAGCAAGTGTAGAAAAAAAATAATAATTTTTGTCTGTGGTATACGGTTGTCGCCTGTGATAAGATTTTCAGTTCTGTACAAGAGAGACTAGGACCTGGAGTGAATTGACTTGGCCTAGGAAGGCCCGGTAAAGCTTGGAGCGAATTGGCTCAGTTCGGGCATAATAAATTGTGTAGCGGCTCATTGAAACTTGGAGCGAATTGGCTCAGTTTGGGCCAATTAAATTTATAGTTTTTCTTTTTTTTTGCCCCGTGACATCGAGTGAGTTGACTCTGCACGGGGACCGGTAAGTTAGGGAGCAATTTGACAAAGTAGGGAATAATTGGTTTGTAAAGTACGGAGCACGGAAGTCAGACAGGGACCACGTGACAAGAAGCAATAGGAACTGAGTACTGCAGACTCAGTTCCCTTTAGAATCTCAGGTTTGAGTCATCTCCCCCGTCTTATTGTTTGTTTGGTGTTTGTTATCTTGATAGATAGATAAATATACTGTGTATCTATAGAAAGATGGAGAAAGTAATGCAGTTCTGCCGTATGGGCACTAAGCCAAATTCAGATGGCAAGTTAGACTCATGCACATTAGTGGAAATTGTGTGGAATGCCAGAAGGGGGGATGGTTACAGCCCCTGGAGTGTAAGCTTGTCTTGAAAGAAAGAAAAGGTATCCTAGAAGATAATGGATTGTTGTCTATTGCTAGGGCAGGAGAAAGTCTCTGAAAGTCTGTATAAAAAAAAAAAAAGGAAAGATTGGAAATTGGGTAGAAGAGAAAAGGAATAGAAAGAATAGAGTTTTGAGTTGTGTATTACAAAACCATTTTGTTAATGGCGAATGTGTTAAATGTGATAGCAGCCAAAATGGTGGCCCAGAGCCATGTGGTAAATGTAATGGCGGCCATTTTGTTAATGGCGAATGTGTTAAATGTGATAGCAGCCAAAATGGTGGCCCAGAGCCATGTGGTAAATGTAATGGCGGCCATTTTGTTAATGGCGAATGTGTTAAATGTGATAGCAGCCAAAATGGTGGCCCAGAGCCATGTGCTAAATGTAATGGCGGCCATCTTGTTGGTGGTAAATATAATTCTGATGGCCGCCATCTTGTTGGTGGTAAATATAATTCTGATGGCGGCCATCTTGTTGGTGGTAAATATAATTCTGATGGCGGCCATCTTGTTGGTGGTAAATATAATTCTGACGGCGGCCATGTTGTGGATGGCGAATGTGCTGGTTCTGGTGGTGAACATCTCAGACTAAGGCTACACACCACTTCGCTAAATCCTTGTTACCCAGTAATGACCACTGATGGCCAATACTATATTCCTTCAGGAAATAAAAAGGCTTTACCCATGTTTCCTATCTCAGTGTTTCCAATGGGGCACCAACCCTTTCCCCTATCACTCCTGTTGTGAATCCAGCAGTCCTCCCACCTGGATCGTCCCCAGCACCTACCCTTTCTACTGTCACTTCCACTGCCAATTTAGCAGCACACCCACATGAGATGCTCCAAGCAGCGGCCTCTCCTCCCAATGCTTCCACAACAGCACTCTCACGCAGCCTACATAACCCTATACCTGGTACCTCACAGGCTGCCTCGCAGCCAAGCGCACACCTGTATGGGACGGTGGCAACTGTAACAAGGGGGGCTCAATCTGGGAGGGGGATACCAATAGCACAGGAAGCACAAAGGGGAGGGAATGTTGGCAACCTATTTTTGAAAAAGAACTCCCTGAGGGACCCTTGTTAGTGGTGGGAAAGGGTGACATAACAACAATGGAGACAGACGCTATTGTTAATGCTGCCAATTCTCGGTTAGAGCACAATGGAGGTGTAGCTAGAGCTATAGTGGAAGCGGGAGGGGCGACTATTCAAGCTGACAGTCATATCATTGTTGAGTCACGTGGTCAGATAGCTGTTGGGGACATAGCGGTGACTAAAGCTGGTAATCTTCCATGTAGAATGATCATACATGCTGTGACCCCTACTTATGACCCTATTCATCCAG
Source organism: Ranitomeya variabilis (assembly GCF_051348905.1). NCBI lineage: Eukaryota > Metazoa > Chordata > Amphibia > Anura > Dendrobatidae > Ranitomeya > Ranitomeya variabilis. The sequence goes on along the minus strand of NC_135237.1, from coordinate 51,304,835 downwards.
ATGTTAGTGCTCAACAACTTCGTGCAGCAATAACTCGCATTTTAGAGTATGCAAATATTAGTGAGCACATTGAGACCTTGACAATTCCCGCCATTGGTGTTGGCATTTTCGGTTTCCCTGTTCATGCATGTACAAGGGAAATCGTTGAAATTATAATAAACAAGTGTAGCCCCCCAAGCATTTGCTGCCTTTCTGAAATCAGGTTAATTAGTAATGAGGACAGGACTGTTAAAGCTTTTAAGACTGCCTGCGTCACCTGGAGCCCATACCATGATACTGGAGCTGCCCAAATAGAGCCCCTCATTCCAGGACTGTTACCTCCTCCGGCTCCTCATACACAAGGGACTACATCTGCACTCCCGGTGCCATCTCTACTCCCGCTTCAGGTGCCACCGCCAACAGTGCCAATGCTCATGTCTGAGGAGCCCGCTATCTATGTCAAGTTTACACCCCAGCAAGCTGCTACTCTGTTGAACCAAGTTCTAGATCCAGAAAAACAGCCGATGCCTTTCTACAGGAGCATGACGAGACATGGGACTCTGGTGTTGAGTTCTGCCAAGAACCTAAGACAAGGGCCTCGGATGAGTTGGCTGACCTATCAATTATTATTGTTGCCAAAGGTTTCCAGATGCCTCAAAGCTGATGCAGCCATTGTACGACGACCTCAAGACGTCAGCGTTTCCACTATGAACAAAATCAGTGGAAGCTTTCTACGCTCTTAAACAGGCCATACAGTCTGCACCAGCTCTTGGAATCACAAATCCTGATATCATCTGAGGACATCCAGTTCTCTTAATGGCTCCACATGACATAATTGCTATTCTTGGAACCTAAACATCTGTTGGTGCAGCGTCATATGAGACTCCAATGTTCGCTCTTGGTTCTGGATAATGTCACTCTTGTCCGCTGCAGCATCTTCAAACTGTCCACGCTGCTTCCTCTTTCCAGGGGGGATGTGGATGATGATACTGATGCTCTCGGAGAAGATGCCTCTACACACTCAGAGGATCATGACTGTCTTGAACAAATGCATGAAGAAGTAGCCTCCCAGAAAAGCGTGTCTGAAGACCCACTCCCACATGCTGACCTGACGTTCTTCACTGATGGTTCCAGATTTGCAGATGAAACAGGAAGATTCCATACGGGGTATGCCGTGGTTACACATGACCAGGTCATCTCAGCTGGATCGCTACCACCGCACATGTCTGCACAAGAAGCGGAACTTAAAGCTTTGACGTTGGCTTGTCAGGAAGCGACGGAGAAGGTGGTCAACATCTACACGGATTCAAGATACGCTTTTGGAGTGGCTCATGACTTCGGCAGTATCTGGGCAGCCAGAGGATACCTAACGTCCAGTGGAACTCCTGTAAAACATGCTGCTATCATACAAGAACTTGTGGCCGCTCTAGATCTACCTTTGGAGGTTGCAGTAATCAAGATCAAAGCTCACGGGAGATTGGATTCTCCAGAAGCAAGGGGGAATTTCTTTGCTGACAAAACAGCAAAAACCTATGCTGTGCATCCATTCGGGAAAGAAAAAGCAGCGGTGTATGTGTCACAAGACACTGAAGAAGGGACTAAAGGCTCTCTTATGAGAATCATCCATCTACATCAAGACAAGACATCAGATGATGAAAAGAAGTCATGGCAAGAAGGAGGAGCTAAAAAGGATGAAGATGGAGTCTGGAGGATGAACAAAAAGGTCTGTCTACCCCGTAATCTGTACCCTTCAGTGACAGAATGGGCACACGGTATCACCCACAGAGGCAAGAATCAGATGAATGACCTAATTTGGAAGACTTATATGGCACCTGGGATTTCTACTGTCACCCAAAAATATTGCAAGTCCTGCCTTGTGTGTGCAACATGCAATCCAGCACCGCCTCAGAAAGTTACTCAGAAACATTTGGCTAAACCACTTTATCCCTTTCAGAGAGTTCAGATCGATCGTATTCAAATGCCAAAAGTAGGGAAGTGCGAGTATGCACTGGTAGTGACTGACATGTTCTCAGGATGGCCCGAAGCCTATCCAGTAACCAACATGACTGCCAGAGTGACTGTTAAGAGACTGGTGACTGAAGTAGTATGCAGATATGGGGTCCCAGAGGTAATTGAGAGTGACCAAGTACCTGCGTTCACTGCAGCACTGACTAAGGAACTATGGACATTGGTGGGAGCTGATTTGGGTTTACATACTCCATATCACCTACACAGCAGTGGGAAAGTAGAAACGCTGAATGGCACCTTCAAAAATAAAATACTGAAAGCCAGTTAGGAGGTCAGACTTGGACAGACATTTTGCACGTTGCCTTATACTCAGTCAGAAACACTCCAAGGGGTCCCACTAAACTCACACCATACGAGATTCTTTTTGGGGGGCCTCCAAGATTGGGTCAATATTTTCCACAACAGCTAGCCTTGGGAAGTGATACTCTTGTAAATTATGTAATTGTTGTTACTAAAGAACTGTCAGTAACACATGTACAAGTTTTATCATCCATTCCAGGTCCAGATTCCAGTGAAGGTACCCATGCTCTCCAACCTGGTGACTACGAGCTTGTAAAGAAGTTCATCAGAAAGACATCCCTGGAGTCGAGATTTAAGGGTCCCTACCAAGTGCTCCTGACTCCTCATATTTCAGTCAGGGTTGCTGAGCGCCTCCTGGATCCATCTCTCACATTGTAAATTTGTTAGACAGTTAGGGACAGAGTAGGATCTGACCTGCTTGTCAAAGTCCAGCTACAAAGGGAGGTTTTCCACAAGGGAAAACTTGTCTCAAACTGGTGAAAACTCCAATTCCCCCTCCCGGGCAAGACGGTCAGATCTAGGATGTGTACATCAGGGTTAGTCACATGTGTATTTTACTCTAAGTAACCATGGAGATGGGAGATTGGAGAGTAATAGATCCAGCAGGTTGGGAAGTCCCGAGGACACTGGTAACACGCTTCGATATACCTCCTCAGTATACCCATAATCGGTCACACATTCTCTGGTGTCTATAGCATCCATATTGTCATGAAGCCTCTGATGTCATAATAACACTTAACATCGGTGGGTTAGGGAACCACGGTGGGATCAAGATAAAAGAAAAGGTTAATAAAGTATTTAGGGGGGACTGTTGAGGAGAGCCATAAGATCAAATACTTAATTAACCTCAACACATAAGGTAATTGAGGGAAGCATCCTATAACATGTATTGTTTAACCTTACATAAGTTTTCCTCAGACAAAGTAAGACACTTAAGATGGCTGCCATCTCCTGTACCAGAGCCATGTGCTCTGGTATCCAAGATGAACAATGAAGACACTGAAGATGGCCGCCATTTCCTGTTTCACCAGACCGTGTGGTCTGGTATCCAAGATGACGCCCACCTTGATGACCTCATGGATCCACCCACAGCGACGCCCACCCTGATGACCTCACGGACCAACCCACCTTGATGACCTCATGGATCCGCCCATGGACTTGCTCATGCCCAACCCACTAACCAATGGAATACATCCGATCACTCCCATTTTAGAGCTAACCGAGCCCCCTTACAGGAGATATATAACATTGTGTTTGACTAATAAATCCCTTCTTGGAGCTGAGCCACACATTGATCAAGGAGAGTTACAGCTGACTGTGTCTGGTGTATTTCTTTAGTGCACATAATCAATATCCATTAGGCCAGGAGTAGGCAACTAGAGAATTGAACATTTATATTAATTGTTCAACCCTAATACAATGCCATATCACAAGTGAAGAAAGCTACGCGTTTCGACCATACGGTCTTTGTCACAGCTGATCTGCTCAGCAGTCCATCTGGTATAAGAAGGACTGACCTACCAATGGAAAGGTAAAGCAAAAAAAAAAAAAGAGCTCACCTGACCAACAGTACTTTGAATCACAAACACATATAGATCATTGCCAGATATTCTAAAAAATATAAACAATATATATATACATATACAATGGTAAGATACAATAAATCCCATATATACAAAAAAAAAAAAAAAAAAAGACAGAAAAAACACAAAGAAAGGGCTAAAAAACATGCAATATATAAATACATGAATCTATGCCTGCACTGCAATTTACCGTCTCTAATAGTGAAACATAAGTTCACTTTTTTTATTTAAACCATGCGGAAATCTAGTACCCAAATTAAACATCCAAAAGGCTTCCCGTGTGAGTAAAGACCTATGCATGTCTCCTCCCCGCGGAGGTTTTTTTATTTTTTCAATGCCCGTTACTCTTAAGGAATCAGTACTGCGTGAATGCATTTCAATGAAATGTCTCGCTGCTGAAGAAACGGTACGATTGCTGTTAGTTGTACATTTGATATCGTACAAATGTTCAGAGATGCGGTTTTTTAGTTTTCTGATTGTGCAACCAATGTATGATTTATCGCAGGAGATGCAATCTATTTTGTATACTACAAATCGTGTGTTACACTTAATAAAAGTTTTAATTTTATATTTATTTTCCATACCCCTAGTACCAAACAATTTTGTAACTATTAAATGCTTACAGGTAGTACAATTAGTGATATTGCATTTATAGCAACCCGTACAACTAAGCCAGGTGCTATTAGGTTGTTTGGACATAAAGCAATTAGGGGATAATATGTTACCTAGCGTAGGTGCCCTTCTTGCTACAACGTTGCAACCATTATTTAACAATACAGCAAGAGTGGGATCTTCAAAAAGAATTGGAATAGCCCGATTAATAATTGTTTTAATCTCATTAAATTGCGGGCTAAATTGCAGACAGACATATGGCTTAGTTGCCACATTTTTATGGATGTCATTTTTGTTTTTATTTTTCTTATGGCTAGATTCCACATCTAAAAGATCTGACTGATTCTTCTGTTTGGCAACATTTAATGCTCTATTGAGCATCCAGTTAGGATACCCCCGCTTTCTAAATTTATTCCCTGCTTGAAATAAATCATTATTAAAATTACTATTGTTGTTGCAATTCCGCTTCAATCTGGTAAATTCCCCCACGGGGATGGCTTTGATTGTATGCCTAGGATGGCTGCTTTTCGCATGGAGCACCGTATTCCCTGCCATTGGCTTTGTAAACGTACGTGTAGATACCAACTCATCGGGAATCCCTGTCAATTCCAAATCAAGAAATGAAATTTTGGAAACTGCATGCACAAACGTAAATTTTATGTTGAAATCATTATTATTAATGTAATCCACAAATTTTTGTATGGCAGATACATCGCCCTTCCAGATAATCAACGTATCGTCAATGTATCTGCCATACCAGTGGATAAAAGAAGAAAAAGGATTTACTACTGAAAATAAATATAAAAATTCCCAATGGGCCATCACCAGATTTGCCAGAGATGGAGAAAATTTAGCGCCCATAGAAACGCCTGTGCACTGCAAATAATACTCCTCATCAAAAGAAAAAAAATTGTGTGTTAATATATCGGTGAGCTGGCTTTTTTTCTTTCTTTGTACTTAATCTTTAAATTGACTGCCGTGCACCAGATATTCACTCCATATATGGGACTCACCACACTTGATTAAGCAAGTGAAGCTTCGATCTGCTTTTGTGACAGAATTAAACTCTGCACTGCACCATGTCGGACTATACCAAAAACCGCATGCAAAAGGCGGCTAATGTGTTTTCTGGTGGACTTAATGAGACCAATTTTGGCTCTGATATTTCCAACACATGGACTCTTCTCAAAAAGACTATGATTCAGGAGACGAAAATCTGGTGGGATTTAACCACCCTCCAGAATTACGTGTCTAAAGACATGATTCCAAGGGGTTTACGGTTGAAGAAAAAAGCTACCACCGATTTTGGTTCAACATTTTCTAATGAATGGAATGAGATTTTAACCAGCTGTTCACTGAACCTCATGCGACTCATTGTTAAATACGAAGAGAAAAAACTTCAGGATGTGCAAAAGGAAATTGAAACCTCCAAGGAAAATCTACAAAGTATGAATGTCATGTGTGAAAACAGTGACACATACAAGAAAATACGGGAGGAAATTATAACATTGGAAGATGAAATTATATCTAGAAAAAAGCGCAAATTTGAACGCGATTTGGAAGACTATGCCAACAATCGAGTTTACAATTGGCACGAAGATAATGATTCTTCCAACACTCCTAGATCTATTTTGCGCTTCTCCAACCGTCGTAGGAAATCAAATAGACGCTATGTGAGTTTTAGTTCACGTGATGGCGATTCGGACGATAACGGCTTTAGTACATCTGATATCTCTCTTAATGAGCCCATAGACTATAATTCAGCTAAACAATTAAATAAATCAAAAAACGTAAAAGGCGCGGTGGGAGGAAGCACAGAAAATCAATCTGGTGTGCTAACCCGCCGCAAGAAGGGCATGATGAGATAAGCCGAAATATAGTTAATCTCTCTTCCAAGTCTTTTTCAGAAGAACAATTGCAAGTTTTGACCTATGGCTTAAATTTTGCACCGGACCAAGATTTTGATTTGTTTTCCACCATTTTGGATGTCAATAAATTCATCAGGAACTTAACCATAAAAAAACATTTTTTTTCCACTGATCAAGAAAATTGTGCTGAAAGGGAGGAAAAAGTCAAAAATGACTTTCACACACTAGACTTTCACGAGCAAATGTCACTTGTTATATTGCAGGATCTACAGGATAGTGATACAGAAAATAAAGTTATTAACCAAGCAAATAATTTTAGTACAAAAAACCCCTATTTTTATCCTATAAACTCTCGAGTAGAGTGCATGAACAAATTCCAGGAAATAGTAGAACGAGATCTTAAATCTCTATATGAAAATAAATTATCGAGTAAAAATAATTTATCCAGAAAGGAGAAAATAGCCATTCAAGAAATTAAACCAGATTGAAGCGGAATTGCAACAACAATAGTAATTTTAATAATGATTTATTTCAAGCAGGGAATAAATTTAGAAAAGCGGGGGTATCCTAACTGGATGCTCAATAGAGCATTAAATGTTGCCAAACAGAAGAATCAGTCAGATCTTTTAGATGTGGAATCTAGCCATAAGAAAAATAAAAACAAAAATGACATCCATAAAAATGTGGCAACTAAGCCATATGTCTGTCTGCAATTTAGCCCGCAATTTAATGAGATTAAAACAATTATTAATCGGGCTATTCCAATTCTTTTTGAAGATCCCACTCTTGCTGTATTGTTAAATAATGGTTGCAACGTTGTAGCAAGAAGGGCACCTACGCTAGGTAACATATTATCCCCTAATTGCTTTATGTCCAAACAACCTAATAGCACCTGGCTTAGTTGTACGGGTTGCTATAAATGCAATATCACTAATTGTACTACCTGTAAGCATTTAATAGTTACAAAATTGTTTGGTACTAGGGGTATGGAAAATAAATATAAAATTAAAACTTTTATTAATTGTAACACACGATTTGTAGTATACAAAATAGATTGCACCTCCTGCGATAAATCATACATTGGTTGCACAATCAGAAAACTAAAAAAACGCATCTCTGAAGATTTGTACGATATCAAATGTACAACTAACAGCAATCGTACCGTTTCCTCAGCAGCGAGACATTTCATTGAAATGCATTCACGCAGTACTGATTCCTTAAGAGTAACGGGCATTGAAAAAATAAAAAAACCTCCGCGGGGAGGAGACATGCATAGGTCTTTACTCACACGGGAAGCCTTTTGGATGTTTAATTTGGGTACTAGATTTCCGCATGGTTTAAATAAAAAAAGTGAACTTATGTTTCACTATTAGAGACGGTAAATTGCAGTGCAGGCATAGATTCATGTATTTATATATTGCATGTTTTTTAGCCCTTTCTTTGTGTTTTTTCTGTCTTTTTTTTTTTTTTTTTGTATATATGGGATTTATTGTATCTTACCATTGTATATGTATATATATATATTGTTTATATTTTTTAGAATATCTGGCAATGATCTATATGTGTTTGTGATTCAAAGTACTGTTGGTCAGGTGAGCTCCTTTTTTTTTTTTTTTGCTTTACCTTTCCATTGGTAGGTCAGTCCTTCTTATACCAGATGGACTGCTGAGCAGATCAGCTGTGACAAAGATCGTATGGTCGAAACGCGTAGCTTTCTTCACTTGTGATATGGCATTGTCCCAGGAGTGTGTCCTCTACTATTTTATATGATGGATTAAAGTTTTACATTTTATCAAAGAAGCTGGAACATTTTTCTCTTTTACTTGGATTTGCATCACGTCGAGTCAGGACGAAGTTCCGTGCTTCTTGCATATATCGGTGAGCTGGCTTTTTTTCTTTCTTTGTACTTAAAGTGAAAAACTGTGTTTGGGCTGTAAAGCCGGGTGTGAAACAGACCGAAGTCTGTGTGCTGTTCTGACCGGGGTCAGTGAAAGACTGTGGTTTTTTTTTTCTATAAAGCACACGTGCAGGTGTTTGCTGTAACTCGGCGGGGTTACGAAGGTTGCTGTGGATCGGCGGGTCCACGAAGTCTGCGGTGGTTACGTGCAGTGCAGTTGCAGCAAGAGGTTCTGCAGCAGCCGGAGCTGCAGTTGCAGCAAAAGAAAAAAAAAAAAAAACATTGCTGGTTTAGAGTGTGCAGACTCTTAAAGGGCCAGTGCCAGGCCAAAGTCACATTGGTGTGCTGTGCGAACTAGGGCCTGAGAGTACTGTGGGAAGTCCACAGGGTGTACCCCAGAGTGGGGTGGAGTACCAAAACGGAGCGGTGACCCCAAATAATTATGGTTGGCCAAAAAGGGGCTGCGTCTCAAAAGGGGGTGGTGGCCCTAAAGGAGAAAATGGTCCACAAGGGGGCGGTAACCCAAAAGGGGGTGGAGTCCAAAAAAGGGGCGGCGGCGAATGCGCTGATGGACTGTTGCCGAGTTCAGTGTTTGAGCAGCGCATGTTCAGAATGTTGTACTGACCTTTCATCTGACAAAATGACACAGAGCTGTTCTGTAGAAGTCAATGGAGTGTGCGTGACTGGACTTCTGGACTCAGGGAGCCTGGTGACGCTGTTGAGCGCCACACTCCCTGTCTATCTGATTCCCGGAAGGAAGATGGAAGCCCACTGCCTTCATGGGGTCGCTAGGGATTATCCGGTGTCCAGGGTAATCATTGAGACGCCCACTGTTATTGCCAGCCATGATGTACCTGTAGTCCCAGACTTGGTGGACCTTGAGGAAGACGCCTCTAGCGTTGATACGCGTGGGTCATGTGTTGGTAGAGTCCTGTCACTTATCCTGCCGGTCAACTGTTATTTGTGGGAAGATTGCTTGGGAGCAGCTCTGGGGTGGCTTTTCCTTCACAGCCGCTGCTAGCTAGATCCCCTAGGGATATTTTGCATCTCCCTTTTATAGGCGCATGGAGTTTTCGCCTCCTATATTTTATAGTGTGTCGTGTATACTTGACAAACTGTATATGAGGCCAATTGGCTATTGATAGGTGGCACAGCATGCATATAGGGTTGTTCATTATGTTTCATTATTTCTTCCACTGTACCGGCACTATAAGCTGTTATTAGACTCTCCAATATTTTCTGAGTATTGTACTTTGTATTATCTGGACCCTCATCTCCCATTTTGTGTGGGAGTTTTTAATTGTTTTTATAACAGTTTCCTGTGTGGTGTGGTATAAATAAAATTGTTGTTACTTGTTTGAAATTTGTGGTGATCCCATTTCTATGATGCTGTCTTGTTTTCTTGTGTAGTTTTGGATTATATTCATATGCATCAGGTGATCCCCTATTAATATTAATATAGGATGGTGCCCGCTCAATTTTTGTGGTTCTGTAGTCCCAGACTTGCCATTCCCTGTTGTAATAGGCCAGGACTTTGAAAGGTTTTGGGACTTGTGGGAGGAAAGGGGAGTGTCTGATTGCTCAGAACGGAGTCTGAGTGACCCTAAGGGAGCCTCACCACAACAGGCGGCTGTAGTGATTCCGAGTGGTGTGATGTGTAAAGAGAAAGTAGCGCCACCTAATGTCAATAGTCCAGAGTTACGGATGACTGGAAGAAAGTGTGGGTCTGACACCTGTTTAAGTGGGGACTTGCTGTTCCAGGATGACAGGGTGAGACGGGGTGACTCCTATCCAGACTGTGACTCGAGCGCAAAGGGAAAAGAGTGCAGTAAGGAGGAGCCCAGTAAAAATCACAAATCTTCATCTCGTCGCGGGGGACGCAAAAAGGTGGGACAAGTTACACCCTCTGAGAAGAGAGATGATGAGGAAGAGACAGGGTCAGGTGCAGATAACGTTATTGTCCTTGATGAGGTCACTTTATCTCTGACAAACCCTAGCACTGAGGTAGTTAGTGACGGGCTGGGGTTAGAACAGACCTGTAGTAGACCCACATCTGCAATGCCAGGAAAGACTGAACTGGCTCAGTATGATGAAGTACCTGATGCTGAAGAGATGGAGAACTCTGAAGTTACGTCCAGTTAAGTTGAGTCCAGAGGTACCGAAGAGTAAACAGACAGAGCCCACGAGAGACCATAGAGATGGTTGCGGAAACAGGTGGAACTCTGAAGAGGCAGAGTGTGGCTGGGCAAGAGACCCCGTCTGAAAGTTTAATTAAAGAACTGGTGGTGCGACATGTGCTAGCCAAAAGAGAGCAGGACCATGAGATAGAGCTGCTTAAAGAGACAGTCGAGCAAGAAAGGGTCCTGAGACTGGCGATTGAGCACAGAGTGGATGAGCTGGAGAAGGAAGTCTCTGAGCTCAGAGGTTACCTATCAGCGTGTCAAACCGTGAATAGGGCCATATTGAAAGATATGGGCGTGCTCAGAATGGCTCAAGAAAAGCATCAGCAGGAGCTTCTCCAGAGAGGGGAGGAACATCGCTGCCGGGCAGAGGAGTTGCCAATCCCCATCTTGGCGAAGGCTAAAGCAGAAGACAAGACTGAGGAAGAGTTTGTGCTAAAAGCGGAACAAGACAGTCACCTGATCGTGACAGACGTCTTGGTGGAAAGGTCAGAGGCAAAAAGGGAGCCGTCTGTCTATGAAGAGAGTGAGACCCCGCTCTTCAAGACCATGATTGATGTACCCGAAGAGGTGCAAGAAGCCTGTACCGGAGAAGGTGTGCATGAGGACTTCAGAAAAGCAGTGGAAGCATGTAGTGTGCACTGGGCAGCAGAGACTAAACAGTTGGTGATACTGTCGACTATGGAAGTCACAGTGAAGCGGGTGGCTGTCCTAAGGGATATGCACCTACACTGCCTCCGTACAAAGCAGAGGATCAGTTTGAAGAATGATGAAGCCGTTCGACGTTTGGAGCGTGAAAGGAAAGCTCTTAGTCGGCTGGGCTTAGTGGAAGACACAGTCCAAGTACCCAAAGGTCTGGTGGCGAAAGTCATTGGGAAACTTGGGAGAGTGATGCAGGAGATGGTGGATAAATCCGGTCTGAAGAGACTGATGATACCGGCTGATGAAGAGGTCCAGGCCATGGGTGAAGATGGGATGGTTCCGTTCCTGGTTGTCTGATCCAGAGAGAGTATTAGGAATATCCGCATGCTTCTGGAATATCGCATGGCATACCTAAGGGAGGTAGAGCAGCTGAGACTTGAGAGACTGCAAGTTAATAAACAGCTGCCAGAGAGGCGAAGAACTTTGCGTAAGACCGGAAGTCCTCAAGCTGAAGCTAACAGAGGACATAGAGAAAAGTGGATGGATTCCTCTCCAGGCAATAAAGACCATGGGAGAAGGTGGCCTGATGAAACAGGTAGAAGCAGTGGTGCCTCAGTCAGCTCAGGGTTAAGTGACCTAAGCAGGAGATCCTGTAGCAGACGAGGTGACAAGGGTTCAATAACAGGCCCTGACTTAGACAGACGGTTTGACTGTCAGGGACGACTGAGAGGGGTCTCTAGTCGGTTAAGGACAAGTGCCAAGCCCCACGGCTTTAGGCAGAGGGGGAGGTATGTAGCATGGCTAAAGGGTGTCTAATCGACGGGAGATATGTGTCACATAGATGGCTTACTGCTGTGATGTAACCATAGCTGTCGGTATGTGTGTCAGGACCTGTGGTGATGTCACAACCACATGTCTAATGTGATGGGTTCTGGGTGTGGTTTCAGGCTACTTAATGGAGGTGTGTTTGGCACATGAGTGTGGGAGTCTGTCATGGTGGACAGATTTCCATGTGTCCAGGGAGGACACTACAGACAGGAGTCTGTGTGTGTGGAGGGGCAAGCCTCCACAGTGTGTTAAGGCTTCAGGACTGAGCCTGAAGGAACTGACATTTGTTTCCCTATGCCAATGTTATGATCCGGTGGTAGGATCTCAAAACTGACCTGACACATATGACCAGAATATAGGACAAGTTCTGGGGATGTGGAAACTATACTGACCGCAATCCTGATCCTATCCACACACACTAAAGGTAGCCGTGGAGCGTTCCTAAAAACCTAGATGCCTCTTTCACAGCCTGAGAAACTGACTACCCCTAGAGAGAAAGCAAAGACCTCACTTGCCTCAGAGAAATAACCCCAAAGTATTTAGACAGCCCCCCACAAATAATAACGGTGAGTTAAGGGGAAAATACAAACGTAGAAATGAAACAGGTTTTGCAAATGAGGCCCGCTAACACTAGATAGACTGAAAATAGATAGTTTTTGTACTGACCGCACAGACTCCTATCAAAAATAAACCACGCAGAGAATACAAGAACCCCCACACCGACTCACGATGTGAGGGGCGCACTCTGCACCCCAGAACTAACCAGCAAGCAAAAAATCACATAAGAGCAAGCTGGGCTGAACTCATAATATACTGAGAAACGTTTTCAAGGAAATCATGAGCAAAATGAACAAGCAAACTTAGCTTCTCCAGCAGGAGACAGGTCACAAGAATTATCCAGGAGCACTGAGTATCAGGACTGAATACACCGACAGCAGGCAACAAGTGAAGGTCCAGGTGGAATTAAATAGGGACCAGTCATAGCAGGAAAAGAGGCAGCTGAGCCCTGCTACAGACCCGCAGTATCGCTAAAGGCCACCAGAGGGAGCCCAGACGGGAATTCACAACAGCCAAAGGCTATTTGTAAGACTGTTTACCTTTATTTTGCTGACTTAAATGGTTTATGGAGCGAATAAACCTACATGAACACTGAAGAGAATGTGCCTCCTGTTTCATCCTACGCATCTGAGCGAGTGAACCCCTACAGTGGTTACAAGGTGCAGTCTGGAGCCCGGCTGTTTAGCTCACAGAGCATTGTCTGCACTGGATACACTGTACCAACTTCTTATCCGAATGTTGTGTCTCCTTCATGCTCCACATTAAAGTGATGCCATATTCTAATGAGACAGCAAAACTTTATAGAAAAGAAGTCTCTATTTCTGTTTTCTGGATTTCAACTGTAATAATTAACCCCTTCATGACCTTGGGATTTTCCGTTTTTCCGTGTTGGTTTTTCGCTCCCCTCCTTCCCAGAGCCATAACTTTTTTATTTTTCCGTCAATATGGCCATGTGGGGCTTGGCTTATTTTTTGCGAAACAAGTTGTACTTTTGAACGACATCATTGGTTTTACCATGTCTTGTACTAGAAAACGGGAAAAAAATTCCAAGTGCGGTGAAATTGCAAAAAAAAAGTGCAATCCCACACTTGTTTTTTGTTTGAGCATTTAGTGAACCTAGCAAAAAAGCCAAACTGCTAAAGCTATTATGATTCTCCAGGTCATTATGAGTTTATAGACACCAAACATGTCTAGGTTATTTTTTATCTAAGTGGTGAAAAAAAATTCCAAACTTTGCTAAAAAAAAAAAAAAGTTGCCAATTTTCCGATACCCGTAGCATCTCCATTTTTCGTGACCTCGGGTTAGGTGAGGGCTTATTTTTTGCGTGCCGAGCTGACATTTTTAATGATACAATTTTCATGCAGATACGTTCTTTTGATCGCCAGTTATTGCATTTTAATGCAATATCGCAGCGACCAAAAAACTTTATTCTGGCGTTTTGATTTTTTTTTCTCACTACGCCATTTAGCGATCAGGTTAATCCTTTTTTTTTCATTGACAGATCGGGCGATTCTGAACGCGGCGATACAAAATATGTGTATGTTTGATTTTTTTTTTTATTTTGAATGGGGTAAAAGGGGGTGATTTAAACTTTTGTATATTTATTTTGCCATGCTTCAATAGTCTTGAGACTAGAATCTGGCACAACTGGATCGGCTCAGCTACATAGAAGTGATGCTCAGATCGCTGCTATGTAGCTGAATTCCTGCATTGCTATTAGCGCCGACCACAAAGTGGCGCTCACAGCAATCCGGCATCAACAACCATAGAGGTCTCAAGGAGACCTCTGGTTGTTATGCCAACGCATCGCTGACCCCCGATCACGTGACGGGGGTCAGCGATGCGCACATTTCCATCCCGATGGCCGGAAGCGCTAGTTAACTGCCGCTATCAGCATTTGACAGCGGCATTTAACTAGTTAATAGCGGCGGGTGGATCGCTATTCCACCCACCGCTATTGTGGGCACATGTCAGCTGTACAAAACAGCTGACATGTCGCAGCTTTGAGGTGGGCTCAGCGCCGGAGCCCATATCAAAGGGGGAGACACAACATGCGCAGTACTAGTACAGCACATGTCGTGAAGACCCAATGCTTATTTTCACCCTTTACTTTTACTTCTATAGCCAGTCATTCAGGCAGTTTATTAAAAAGGAGGCAAGCCAATTGGTAATAGATGCTGGGAAGTGAGGGACACAAATCTCTAGCACCTATAGTGCTGGTTGAATGCTGAGAAGAAGAGCATCCCTTTTCTCAGGCCAGCTTTTGGGAGTGCTCTGAGGACAGTTGCAAACTGTTCCAGTAGTCCTGAAGGTCTGCCCCTCTTTCTGGTAGCCTTTTGGATGTTTTTGCAGGGTTGGCAACTATGGTTAAAGGGAACCTGTCGGCGCCGTTATACTGAATAAAATGATACCTTGGGTGATGAAATCCGTCTTGTGGTTGTTGTTTAATCTTTATTTTCAGTTTGTAGTTAATGATCTTATGCTCGTGCTCTGGGACGGCCTGTTGGGGGTCTTTATGTGGTGCTCTGCTTATACTGTATATCCATAATGCAGACTGACAGGTCACTGATCCCTCTCTGGCCTGCCCGCTAGTTTGCATAATGAATATCTGTACATACCTAAATAAATGACCTTCTGCAGGCTGGTGCCGGCCGTGGCACCTGCGCTGCAGCATAATCACATTTTTCATGTGCCAATACTAACTGTTCCTCATGTTGTTCAGGAAGAAAAATAAATAAATTTGAAAATGGCGCCTGCGCAGTAGCAGCTATCGGTGTACATAGCTGTGATCCGATAGCTGCTACTGCGGATACGCCGGCAGCCCCATCTTACTGGAGAAAAAAAAAATCATCCTTCAAGATGGGGCCACTGGCGCATGCGCTGTAGCAGCTATCCGATCACAGCTATATACATCAATAGCTGCTACTGCGCAGGCGCGGCGGGTGCCATCTTCAAATTTTTTTTTTAGATATAGATAATCATTACGCAAAGTAGGGGGAGGGTCCCTAAGGGATCAGTGACCTGTCAGCAGTCTGCATTATGAATATCTAAATCAGATACATGAAGACCCCCCACAGGCCGCTCCGGAGCACGAGCATATCATTAACTAAAAACTGAAAATAAAGATTAAAGAACAACCATAAGACGGATTTCATCAACCAAGGTATCATTTTAATAAGAATAACGGTGCCGACCTGACAGTGTGTGTAGGTTACTCTGCACAATCCTGCTGACAGGTTCCCATTAAGAGAAGCTCCTGCTCTTGACTACTGGGAGAGAGGGCTTGTTGGGAGTCATGTTTTAATACCGTACTGAAGAAAAGCACTGACCTCGACCTTCGAATATTGGGTGTCATTTTCTTTATTCCTCCTTTACTCCACTCCAGGATTTGGAATGGCTTGTCACCTTGGGAGCCTCACCGGTTTACCCACCATTGGCGCTGCCAAGAACTTGATTCAAGTGGATGGTCTGGAAAATAATGAGTCGCATAAAGAGCAGGTGACCGAGGACACCCAGAAATTTAGTCCACCTTATACATAGTACAATACAGCATGTGTCTCCATATTGTTATAATGTTTATTGAGTTGTATCATCCCGGACAACCCCCGTTATCTGAAAGCTGGCAGATCCTGAGTCCCCCTACAAACCCTAAGAAATTTCACTACAAATTTTCCCTGCAGCACCCCTACAACGCAGACAGTGTATTATACACAGCCATGTCAATGAATGAAAATGCACAAATGTCTAGTTAGCATCTGGGTTCTAATAATAAAGAATAGCAATTACCATGCAGGGGTCCTTTATGGGTGCAAAAATGATCCCACAACCCATTGGGTAGTAGCAAATATCTGCTCCTGCTTGGACGGCTGCTTAATCCAGAACTTACATTCTGTATTATTAGCACTCGCCCACTGAAATGGGCAAATCACCCACATCGTGAAGTCAGGTTGGCTTTGTGATACTCCCAAGAAGGGACTATTTTTTTTAAACACCATGACATACAGTTGTGATAAAAACTGTTCACCACTTTTGTAAACTCGGCTTATTAGCAAAATTTACAATTTTTCTGCTGTTCGCAATAAACCGATCAAACAAGAATAATGCAAACATCTGAAAACAGCTAATATAACAAGTGATTTCTTGACATTCAGCACAAAATGTCACTTTTAATGACTACCGCAGTCTCCAAAGTATTCCCCCCTTCATGACAAGTGTATTTAGTACTCAGTAAAGCCCCCTGGTTGTTATGACCCGCTGCAGATGTGATACGTAGCCAGACTGGCAGCATTCTTGAGAAATCTTAGCCCATTCCTCATGAGCAATGACCTCATAGTCACTAATATTCTTGAGTTGACAAGAAAGTCCCAACAGTTAAGAGGTCACTACTTACACAAACAAGGAAAAGGATACAACAATATATAAAAGCAGGAAATGTTCATAGAGGTACAGGTGATAGCAGTGCTTACTTAGGAACGGCCACCAGATTGCTGAGGAAACCAGTGGTCAAAGACAAAAAAAGTTTTATGATTTTGTTCTGTGCAGCCATTTAATAAAACTGAAACTTTTCAGGTTTATGGATCAGTACTATGTCTGGAGGAGGAAGAATGAAGCACATGCTGAAAAGAACTCCCTGCTTACAGTAAAGCATGGCGGTGGCTCAATGATGTCTAAAGTAAATAGTGTCTGTGGCTTGGTGATGCCTACAATAAAGCGTGGTGGTGGCTGGTGATGCCTATAATGAAATATGGCAGTGGCTCGGTGATGCCTACAGTGAAGCATGGCGATGGCTCAGTGATGCCTACAGTGAAGTATGGTGGTGGCTCAGTGATGCCTACAGTGAATCATGTTGGTGGCTCAATGATACCTACAGTGAAGCAAGTCAGTGACTCCGTGATGGCTACAGTGAAACATGGCAGTGGCTCTGTGATGGCTTAGAGCTGCTTGCTTCAGTTAGCACTGGAAACTTGTGGATGGCAATATGGATCTGATCAATTATCAGGAAATCCTAGGAGAAAATATCATGCCTTGAGGAGGTGAAGCTTGGGCATCATTGGACCTTCCAACAGGACAATGATCCCAAGCCTACCTCCACCAGGGCTTAGATTCAGAAAAGTTCCTGGAAGATTTTGGAGTATCGTTCAAAAAGTGGCTCTACTGAGTGCTAATGACCCTTGTCATAGAGGGATGAATATTTCTGAGGCTTCATCAGTAGTCAATAAAAGTGTCATTTTGTCATGAATTTGGAGAAACCTCTTCTTATATCTGTTGTTGACTTTTATAAATTCTTATTTGGTTTATTGCAAACGGCAGAAAGTTTGTAAATTTTACTAATAAACCGAATTTTCATGGCGTAGTAAATAATTTTGTTGCCTCTTTGTTAATGCACAGCACAAATTCACATTACACAGCTTATTATCACTGGTTATTGATACATAACTCTTTAATATCCAGACGTTACTGCAGAAGCATCGCGTTTTGTAGACGGATTTATTTTCCCATTTGCCGCAAATATCTCTGCAGCCTGCAGATGATAAATAATGTAACGCTGCGGTCACTTTTTCCTGGTATCAGAGATGGGATTTCACTGAAACATCATTCATCAGTTTTTGAGATTTGTTCTGTTTATGAAGTTCTGGATTCTAGTAACTGGTCGGCTTCATTTCCCTGAACAGTTTATAGGTGATCTATCATCTCCCCCTGACATGTCTGTTTTATTAAATAATTGTATTCTTCATGAAATACAAATTCTTGAACATATTTTCCTAGTATTTTACACTATACACTGTTCCTCTATAATTACTTTTGGAAAGATATAAGTTGACAACTGGGTGGTCTTTCCAGTCTGGGCGGTGTGAGCATTGATTGGACATTGCAAGAGTGTCCAGGAGAATTAAAACTAACCGACTGTGTAGGGAAACACACCCCTTTGACAAGGAAAATGGTAGCACCAAGTTGCATATTAAATCATCAGTTTCCAGGAAGATTTACAGGAGAACTACACAATGCAGAGTTTTAAGGAATGTTTTCACCAAAAATAGATATTCATGGCCAAAAGTTTTGGCACTCTTGAAACTGTTCCAGAAAATGAAGTATTTCTCGTGGAAAAATATTGCAGTGTTTTGTTATATACATGTTTATTTCCTTTGAAAAAAGGCAATTTAAACATTATTTTACACAACACCCCAAAAATGGGCCTGACAAAATTGTTGGCACCTTTCCAAAATTGTGGGTAAACAACTTAGTTTCAAGCATGTGATGCTTGTCCAAGCTCACCTGTGGCAAGAAACAGGTGTGCGCAATATGAAAATAACACTTGAAACCAGTTAAAATGAAGAAGCTGTCTCAGTCTTTGCATTGTGTATCTGTGTGTAAAAATACTAAGCATGGAGAACAGAAAGAGGAAAAGAGAACTGTCTGAGGATTTGAGAACCAAAATGGTTGAAAAATATAAAAATGTCAAGGTTACAAATCCATGTCCCGAAATCTTGATGTTCCGTTTTCACAGTGCACAACAAAATCAAGAAGTTTACAACCCATGGTAGGTAATCTCCATGCACGTGGACTGCAGAGAAAAATTGATGAAAAGTTGCAACGCAGGATAGTCAGGAGGGTGAATAAGCAGCCCCAATCAATTTCAAGAGAAATCCAAGCTGCCGTGCAAACCCATGAGGACCCCACTGCTGACACAGAGACATAAAAAAGCTAGACTGCAGTTTTCAGAAATATACGTGAGGAAGCCAAAATCCATCTCGGAAAGCATCTTGAGGACAGTTGAGACCAAAAAAGAGCTTTCTGGTAAATCACATGATTCTACTGTTTACTGAAAACAGAATAAGACTTACAGAGAAAAGAACACAGTACCTACAGTCAAATATGGTGGAGGTTTGAAGATGTTTTGGGGTTGTTTTGCTTCCTCTGGCACTCGGTGCCTTGACTGTGTGCCAGGCATCATGAAATCTGGAGATTACCAAAGTATTTTGGGTTTCAATGTAGTGTCCAGTGTCAAAAATCTGGGCTTGCATCGTGAGTCATGGGCCTGCCAGCAGGACAATGACCCCCAACATACTTCAAGAAGCACCAAGAAATGGATGAAAACGAAGCACTGGACAGTTCTGAAGTAGCCAGCAATGAGTCTGGAACTAAATCCCATTGAACACCTGTGGAGAGATTGCAAAATTGCTGTCGGGAGAAGGCACTAGTGATGAGCAAATGTGCTCGTATGACCTCTTATCTGAACACGCTCTGGTGTTATCCGAGCATCTGGGAATGCTCGTATATATTTTGCTTGAGTCCCTGTGCTGCATGATATGCAGCTTTTAGACAGCCTCGACAGATGTGGGGATTGCTTAAAAAACAGGTAACCGCACATGTGTTGGGACTGGCTAACGGCTGCAAATCATGCAGCTTCAGGGACTCGAACATAATATACGAGCACTCCCAGATGCTGCCATAACACTTGAGCGTGCTCAGGTAAGATGTTATCCAAGCACTTTTGCTAATCACTAGATGGCGCACTTTAAATATGAGAGACCTGGAGCAGTTTGAAAAAGAAGAGTGGTCCAAAATTCCAGTTGAGAGTAGGAAGCTTGTTGATCATTATAGGAAGCAATTGATTGCAGTTATTTATCCCAAAGGGTGTGCAACCATATATTAAGTTGAGGGTGCCAACAATTTTGTTCTGCCCATTTTGGGGGTTTTGTGTGAAATGATGTCCAATTTGTGGGTTTTTTTCCTGTGTTTTTTATGTTATTCCAATACACACAAAGGAATTAAATGTGTTTAACCAAACGTGTCATGTCAATAATTTTCTGGGAGAAATATTTCATTTTCTGGGACAATTTCAAGGGTGCCAACACTTTCGGCCATTATTAAGTCAGGAGAGCTTATTAAAGCGGTATTCTGACTCTCCTCACTTCTGCATTGGGTGGTGAGCGGAGCTGGTTGAGTCACTTACGCGTTCATTTCTAGTCCTATTCATTCGATTATTAAAGGGATATTTTGGATCTACCCTCCACATCAGGAAGTGTGAGCCGGTGACTTTACACCTGATATCTGGCAGGTATCGTTCATGTTTCCTAGTCCCAAAACTCAACCTAGCAGGTATCTGTAGAGGTGACGTCACAATCTATACCCTCTTCCCAATGAAGTGAGTGGAGCTGAAAGATCACTCTAAGGAAACATAAATGCTGAGAAGTTGTGCAGATTCTTTGCTTATCTTCTGATGATCCTCATCCTTTATTCTCCTCTATTCACATCCATACCACTGCCTTACTGTTAACACTCAGTTTGAAAAACCTCAATCTTGCCTGCTGCTCCCTAGTAGATCAGGGTTTGTACAGCGTAGGCTCTGCTGCTCTGCATTGTAGGAGAAGTAGTTTTTACAGCATACAGTTCACCAGAATGTAACATAGCACAGGGGGAATGTCAGACTGCCTGTACTGACCAGCCATCACAATGGTGACTTGCGATGGATGAGACGTAACAAATGTTATAACTTAAGTTATGTAAAGTATTTGCAAAGTTACTTATTATACGCAGAGTTAATGTCGTGTTACCTTTGTACCTCACAATACATTTTATACTGTATATAGATCTGCTAGTTGAACAGTTATGTTAAGACATTGCTAATTTTGCACTGCATCCTGGATTATGCTCCAGAGCAGCATTCACGGTACTTCTAATTTTCATTGGAAATTATCAGTACAATTTTTGGCCTATGTTCCCTGTACACTTTACATATAATAATATTTTTTTTCTAGGCGAAAGAGCTGCAAAATGGAGAATTCTTTTATTTGAAAGGTACCACTGGGAATGTTAGCCCGCCCGCAGAAAAGGCAACGAAATATGGCGGGGGTCAATCACCGTGATTCCTAAACCGGGAAAAGATCCCCTGTTATGTGCAAGCTATAGGCCCATATCCCTCATTAATGTGGATGTGAAGGTGTTCGCGAAAGTGTTAGCTGGTAGACTGAACCCTATTCTCCCTGGGTCCATCCATAGTGATCAGGTGGGCTTTGTGCCGCACAGGGAGGCCAAGGATAATACGGTGAAGACGTTGCTTCTGACCTCGTACATGCGCACAGGAAAGGTACCAGCATGCTTATTATCTATTGACGCTGAGAAGGCGTTTGATCGCCTAGGCTGGACCTTTCTACGTGCCGCCCTGTAACAACTGGGAGTGGGACCTAACATGTTGGAGAGGATTTTTGCTCTGTATCATAGGCCTACGGCCCGTCTTAGAGTGAACGGCACCCTTTCCCCGCCCATTGACATAAGAAACGGGACCCGTCAGGGCTGCCCCCTTTCCCCCTTTATATCCTTGCGATGGAGCATCTGGCAGTGGCATTACGGAAGACACCTGATATTGAGGGTCTGCGGATTGGCCAACATGAGTTTAAGATATCCCTGTATGTGGATGATTTATTGCTGTACATTACCAACCCGACCGTGGCTTTTCCTGTACTTCTCCGAGAGTTCCGTAGGTTCGGGGAGGTTTCAAACTTTAAAGTCAACTACTCCAAGACGGAGGCGCTCAACATCTCCCTGCCTGATAATCTAGTCTCTCAGCTCCAGGCGTCCTTCTTTTTTAAGTGGAAGACCGACGCCTTAAAATATTTAGGAGTCTTAATACCTGCTGACATTAGCGCAACATATGCTCTGAACTATGTCCCGCTCTTGCAGAAAACTATCTTGGACCTTAAACGGTATGGCAGACCTCAGCTATCTTGGTTCGGACGGGTGGGAGTGGTCAAAATGGATATTTTACCCCGATTCCTCTATCTCTTTCAGACTGCTCCAGTGCAGGTTCCGGATTGCTTTTTCAGGCGCCTGCAGTCGGCCATCAATAGCTTTATTTGGGGAACTAAGAAGCCGCGGACTCGATTCTCAGTGTTAGTGAGACCCAAGACTAAAGGGGGGGTAGGCCTTCCTGATTTTAAACGTTATTACCAGGCAGTCTTGCTCTCTAGGATTGTCGACTGGAGGTTCGGTGATGCTCATAAACAGTGGGTGCTTCTGGAGAAACTTTTATCGCCCTCTTCTTTGTACTGGCTGCCTTGGCTGGGGGGGACCGGACGCCCACCTGTGTCGAGTTTTGCTCCACTCACACAGATTGTTTTGAGGTTTTGGGATAGATCCTATGTGAAATTACGCCTGACCTCCCGATTGAGCAGACTGAGCCCCCTTTTTGACAATCCGGCTTTTCCCCCAGCAATGAATAGATCTACGTATCTGTGTTGGTCACGACTTGACGGGGTGGGACTGGGTCAGGTGAAGGATAAGCTTGTGGGGCTCTCCAGCGTGCGGGGGTTATGAGGTTCTGATCTTACGACACTGCTGTCCTGGCTAGAGTTTCTGCAATTGCGGAGCTTTCTTTCCAGTGTGCCGATGGGGGCGCTGACGCCATTTGAGTCCCTGATGCTCCCTACCGAGGGTCCCTCCCACGTGGTTTCGGTGCTCTATGGCCTGGTCTTGAGTTCACTTCCCCCTACTATGCTGGGATTTATGGAGGCTTGGGAGAGGGACCTGGGGATCACCTTCTTTGAGGCGGATAGTCTGAAACTTTTCACTCTTGCGCATAAGATGACGATGTCCAGTCAGGCGCAGGAGAGGAATTATAAATTACTGACACGCTGGTATAGGTGTCCCACCTTTCTCCACAGGATTAACCCGGAGATCTCGGACGCCTGCTGGAGATGTGGCTCCGCCACGGGCTCTATGCTTCATGTTTGGTGGTCCTGTCGTCCCCTGCAACCCTTCTGGAACTCAGTTTTCGATGCCTTTCACTTGATGACTGGGGTCCGCCACGAGCCCTCCCCCAAATGGCCCTACTGTCCTTGATACCCAGTTCGATAGCTTCCGTTAAAAAGGGGATCCTGAGATTTTGCCTAATAGCTGCCAGGGCAGTTATTCCCCGGCATTGGAGGTCTACTGAGGTCCCCTCCACGGAGGAATGGATAGCTGAAATGGATAGATTACATCGTCTGGAGTCGCTGGTGGCGGGTGATGGTGATGCTGCATATGACCAGGGGCGCACCTGGTTCCTCTGGCAATCCTTCAAGGAGAGCACAGGGTTCCTGACTTGGCTGCGTACATACTCATAATTCTTAATACGTGGGCGTGTACATTGCTGGGTCTCCCTTAACCCCCCCTCCCTCCTTACTCCCCTTTTCCCCCATTCCCCCCCCCCCTTTTTTTTTTCTCTTTCTTTCCTTTCTCCTATTTCTACAATTGCTTTTCTTACAGGTTCTGTATTTTGTATATAAGGTCTATGTCCCGAGGTGATTCTCAAGATGAGAACCATGTACCCTTTATGTGCCAGAGTTCTTGTTCAACTACACTTGTGCTGTGTTCTCAGAGACGTAATGTATGGCTCTGCACATTGTAATGATTCTTTTTACTGTTTTTCCTGTTTAAAATTTCAATAAATATATTTACTGAAATATGGCGGGGGTCTCATGGCCTCATAGACCCTACTAAGGCTTTCCTTTGGCCATTTCTCTCAGAAAGTTCATGGAAGAGTCAGGGCGCTGTGAGCTATTTTTAGAAGCTCTGGTTCTAACCGGTTTTTACTGGATGCATTGGCGCCTCTTTTTAACGGTTTTCAATGGTTGTTAGTGGTTTTGGCATTTTTTTAAATTATAAAAGCCGCTGTCCTTATGGTTTTTCTCATTCCGTCGGCGCAAGAGGAATAAGAAGAGACCTACCCTGAAGATGGAGAATCTCCTTCAACAGCTTCTAGTAAGAGCCGGTGGCGAGGATGGATTGGATTGGCTGAAGCACTGCCTGGCTATAAAACCTTCCGTGCAGTCGCTGATGCTGTCACTCCTTCTCCGGAACAGAGCCTGCAGCCGCAGCCGCCGTGTCAAGAGGTCCCAGCCCAGCTGTCTCCCATCCCTACAGTGAGGTCCAGGCGACGGAGGACACCTTTCCCCCCTTCGGCATCTCCTGCGACATCCAGCCCCATCATGCGAGAAGAGAGCAGGAAGTTACGATGCCCTCCTACCCAGAAGTCACGCAGTCCGGCGCGAGATTTCCGTCGACGTCATCAAAGAGCTCCAGTCTCGTCAGCTGACACTGCGGGAAAACCTTCCGGTCACTGCAGAAGTAAAAGCGCTGCGGTGATCTCGGCCCCAAGCACCTCAGCGGCCGCACCTCAGAGCAGCGGATCGACTCCAGAGGACCTGCAGGCATCGCACTTGTAAAAGGAGGAAGACATGCACCCATCCACAGTTATTCTCACGAGCTTGCCCAACATGGAGGGCTTGAGCTCGGGCTGTGCAAGGGATCGGAGGACCATCGAGCAACCATCTAGGGGTGAGACTTTAAGTGTGCCCGTCTGTCCCACACACTCATTTGAGAGACATCATTAAAAATGTGGTAGCGGAGGCTTTAGGGGAAGCTGTATGTTCCCGTTCTAAATTACCTTCACATAACACTTCAAATATGGAGAATTCTTTAGCTAGCTCTACACCCATTAGCCCTTTCAAAGAAGCTCTTACCTGCAAGCTGTCACCGTTAGGATTCCATTTAAGCCCTTAAATTAAAGAGCTTATATGGAGCAACCAATATGTTGACATTTTTTCTTTGCTGCCACGTAAAGATCAGCTTGCTAAGTCTGATAAGAAGGAGAAAAAAGCTGATTCTGATGATTTTAAACGCAGTAGTCTTAAATCTTTTAACAATTGGGTGCAAACTTTTTCTATTTTTTGCTGCAGTTTTGGGCGAAAAATCTCCTCATCTCTGCAGCAAACTGTTTCAACACCTGGATATAATTATGGAGGCGTATCGCAACTTCGGCGGCTTCACCTGGCTGAATTACGATGAAGCCTTTAGACATAAACTATCTGTGCATCCAGAGATTCATTGGGGGGTCAAGGATATTGCAATGCCTCTGGATCAACTTGATGCTTCCGCAGAGACACACTGTTAGCAGATGGCCTTCTAGTACTATCACTAAAAGGGGAGCTTGTTTCGCTTACAATGAGTCATTTTGTAAGTGGAACAACAACTGCAGATTCCGCCACGAATGTTCTTTTTGTGGAAACTCTCACCCTATGGCGAAATGCTTTAAAAAGCAGGCAGCTCAACAGTGGTCCATCAAAGAACCTAATTCAAAAAGCGCAGACCCCAGTGATCCTGGAAAACATTGCACCCTGGCTAAGCATATATCCAGACCAGGAGAGCAGTAAGCTGTTATTTAACGGTTTTTCTGAAGGTTTTTTTATCCCTCAATTTAAAGGGGTTGGCTGCACAATTGTTGATAATCTTCCCTCATTAAAGGTTCACATGGATGTTGCAAGGGATAAAATCATTAATGAAATCGAATTAGGTAGAGTTTCTGGCCCCTTTTTCTCTCCCCTGTTTGTCAGTTTTTGTATTTCTCCTTCAGGGATTGTGCCAAAAAAAGATTCTGGCTCATTTTGATTAATCCATCATTTGTCTTACCCACTTGGCCTATCTTTGAATGACGAAGTAGACAAGGCTTTATTCTCTGTGTCTTATTCTTCATTCGATAATGCCGTAGACATACTTAGGAGTTTTGGTAAAGATGCATTAATGGCTAAATCAGATATTAAATCTGCTTTTAGATTGCTTCCTGTACACCCTGACGGTTTCAGTTCTTTAGGTTTTTACTTTGATGAGTGTTTCTTTTTTGACAGGTGTCTGCCAATGGGGTTTTCTTTATCTTGTTTTTATTTTGAAAGTTTTTCTTCCTTTTTACATTGGGTTTTGAAGTATAAGTGTAATCATTCAGGTATCCTTCATTATTTAGATGACTTCCTTTTTATTGGCCCCACCAGTTCGTCCATCTGCGGTGACACTCTTAACAGTTTTATTCAATTGTGCAGCAATTTTGGTGTACCAATCGCACATGAAAAAATGGTTGGTCCATCAAAATGTATTGAGTTCTTGGGTATCACCCTCGATTCTCAAAAAATTGAATCTAGGCTCCCTGATGATAAAATTTGTAAATTACATGACGCCTTATCTAAATTCTTGTCAAGAAGCAAGGTTACCCTGAAAGAAATTCAATCACTATTAGGATTGTTGAATTTCGCATCACGTATCATTCCAATAGGTCGAGTTTTTTCTAGAAGCTTGTATGATGCTACTAAAGGCTTGTCTTCAACCAATTCCCATGTGAGAATTCGTTCTGATTTAAAGGAGGATGCTAAAATTTGGCTTTTGTTTTTGGCTGAATACAATGGTAGATCTTGTTGGCAATCTTCTTTTACTTCTGCAGACTCTTTTCCATTTTTGTTTTCAGCAATTGACTGCGGTATTTTATTTTATTCACATTGGGTCTCGGTTCCTTGGCCGGACAGCTGGGTGTCCAGAAAAATAACTCACAATTCGACGGTTTTGGAACTTTTTTCGATTTTTCTTGTATTACATTTATGAGGCTTTTCTATGCTGAATTCAAGAATTTTGATACTTTCCTCTAACCAGGCGGTGGTTTTTTCAATTAATACTTTATCTTCAAAAAACGTTTGGGCTGCTAAAATTTTAAGGCGGTTAGTTATGACTTGCTTGAAATGTAATATATGGCTGAAAGCGAACATAGGGAAAAGCAAATTTGTTTTAATAACTGATTCTTTACGCACTCGTCAGTGGTTGACTTTTTATCAACAGGTGCCCAACGCGGATGCAGAGGCGACCTTCTTACCCCCTTCAGTTTGGGACATAATTTAAATTTAAGTGCTTATTTTATCGAACACTCCTTATCAAAAAGATCGTAGGCCGATTATTCGGCTGCATGGAGTAATTGGATTAAATTTTGTGATTTACATGGTTTCGATCCTTACACGTCTAACCCTGTTTAGCTTTGAATTTTGCAGAATCTATGGTCAATAAGGGTTTATCTTACTCCGCCATAGCAAAATGCTTCGCAGGAGTTTCCTTCTTTTTAAAGCTTTTTGGCAAAACCGCATTGACTAACCTTTTTCCAGTTAAGCAATTTTTAAAGGGTTTTAAGAAGGATAATTTTATACCTGATGCAAGACGTCCTATTTCTCTTTCGTTATTAAAGGGAACCTGTCACCACGTTTTTGGAAGATGGGATAAAAATAGCGTTAAATAGGGGCAGAGGTGGGCGTTACATTAGTGTGTTTGTTATGCGTTTATTACCCACCTAAGTTGCCGAAATACCTTTGTAAAGTCTCCGTTTTCGCCTGTCAATCAGGCTGGTCTGGTCAAAAGGGCGTGTTGTCTTCCCCCAGATTTTGCGTAGTTTTCCGTTGGTGGCGTAGTGGTGTGCGCATGCCCAAGGTCCCGAATCCTCTGCCAGGGGATTTAAAAGAGCGCGCTGTTCGTTATTTCATTGGTGATCGGTGGGCGCGGCCATCTTTCTTTGGCCGCGCGTGCGCAGAAGCGGCGCTCTGCTGGCCGCGGCTTCAGGAAAATGGCCGCGGGATGCCGCGCGTGCGCAGATGGATATCGCGGCGGCCATTTTCCTGAAGCCGCGGCCAGCAGAGCGCCGCTTCTGTGCACGCGCGGCCAAAGGAAGATGGCCGCGCCCACCGATCACCAATGAAATAACGAACAGCGCGCTCTTTTAAATCCCCTGGCAGAGGATTCGGGACCTTGGGCATGCGCACACCACTACGCCACCAACGGAAAACTACGCAAAATCTGGGGGAAGACAACACGCCCTTTTGACCAGACCAGCCTGATTGACAGGCGAAAACGGCTACTTTGGTAACGTATTTCGGCAGCATAGGTGGGGAATCGGGGTACACAAACTACACTATTGTAATGCTCAGCTCAGGCCCTATTTAACAGTATTTTTATCTCATACCGAAAAAACGGGGTGACAGGTTCCCTTTAAAGGATTTGAGCTCTTGTCTTATCCATGTCTATTTAAATTCTGATGAGGCTTATTTGTTTAGCTCAATTTTTTCACTTTCTTTCTTTGGAGCACTTTGCGTTAGCGAGGTGGTTTCCGCTAGGAAATCTGAACCCTCTGGGCTCATGATTTCTGATGTTCAAAAGCATGATTCTTTCATTTGTTTATATATAAGAAAATCCAAAACAGACCAGCTAGGAAGAGGAGCCAGGCTCAAAATTAACTCTATACCTGATCCAATAATTTGCCCAGTGGCTAACCTGTCTAGGTGGTTTAATATTAGGCCTAAGGTTCAGGGCCCATTATTTGTTCATATAGATCTTACTCCAGTTACCGTCTTCCAATTTAATTTTATCCTTAAGAAGTGCTTGAGCTTCTTAGGCAAAGAACACCTTAAAATCACATCTCATTCCTTTAGAATCGGAGCAGCCACCGAAGCCGCTAGGGCTGGGCTACCCGATTCTGGGATAAAGAAATTAGGTAGATGGGACTCAAAAAGGTTCAAACTGTATGTAAGGCATGATTTATATGAATATTAATTATTGGTTTTCTTTGAGGTCCACTAGTTATTTGGATCGTTGGGCATTCTTTTATCTTCTGGGCCCAGAAGAGGGCTAGCCAACGGTCTTACACTGAAAATTTATCTTTTAATCCTTATGATATCCAGGTTTTTTGGCATGGAGTTCATGGTATGAAGTGGTCCGTGTTTGTTTCTGAAGTGGAAAGTTGTTTAACTAATCTTCCTTTTCCAGATTTGGTTATTTTTCACATGGCTGGGAACGATATCGGTAAGATTAAAACACTGGACTTACTGTCAGCTATCAGATCAAATATTTACCTCAGGCAGCTGATGCCTGATTCCTTTTTTGTTTTTTTCAAAATCGTTCCCAGATTGGTTTGGCATCAGAATCAATTTTCATTCTTAGAGAAAATCCGCAAAAGGGTTAATCGTTCCATGGAGAATTTTTTACCTTTAATTACAGGTTTTTCTTTCAGGCATTAGGATTTGGAAGGTTTTTTGCCAGGTTTATTTAGACCACACATGGTCCATTTATCTGATATAGGCTTTGATATTTTTAATTTGGACTTGCAAAACATTATTGAAAAATGGCTGTGTGGTTTGGGGGGGCCATGACTCGATGAGTCTTGGCCTGGTGGGAAAATCACCCTTTCATGGGTGGATTGGTTTTTGGACATTTTGGAATTGTGGATTGTTATATGAAGAGTTATTTATTGGACATTTAATAAGTTTTATGTAACCCTAAATAAACTGCACAGCCATTTTTATCCAGTATTAAAAGTGTTTTGTCTATTTATTGGTATGAATGGGTTTTATGAGGCCATGTTAGCCCCCCACCGAAAAGGCAACGAAATATGGCTGGGGTCTCATGGCCTCATAGACCCTACTAAGGCTTTCCTTTGGCCATTTCTCTCAGAAACGTCAGGGAAGAGTCGGGGCGCTGTGAGCTATTTTTAGAAGCTCTGGTTCTAACCGGGTTTTTACTGGATGCATTGGCGCCTCTTTTTAATGGTTTTCATTGGTTGTTAGTGGTTTTGGCGGTCTTTTTTAAATTATAAAAGCCGCTGTCCTTATGGTTTTTCTCATTCCGTCGGCGCAAGAGGAATAAGAAGAACCCTCCCTCCCTTATTTATTGTTATTTTATTTTCGTGTAGTTTACTTGTGGGAAAATCACCCATTCATGGGTGGATTGGTTTTTGGACATTTTGGAATCGTGGATTGTTATATGAAGAATTATTTATTGGACATTTAATAAGTTTTATGTAACCCTAAATAAACTGCACGGTCATTTTTATCCAATATTAAAACTGTTTTGTCTATTTATTGGTATGAATGGGTTTTATGAGGCCATGTTCTTGGAGCAGTAAGTATGCAGCTCATGTGCCAAGACTCGTGCGAGGAAAAAGCTGTGTTCACTTGTTGTATTGAAGGGGTTTTCACGGATGACACATTGATGTCCCATCGGTAGGATTGGCCATCGATGTGTGTTCTGTTCATCAATCCAGTTCCTAGATGCCCAACAACGTGCTTCTGCTCCTGGACTTTTGGAAATATCAAGGTATTTCTTGTTAATAGCATTGCAGTACACAGGACTACGGTTGTACACCCAGTCACTAGGGCACTGGGTGAAAAAAGTGTTGGCTCCGCCTGGTTGGCTATACAGTCACCGAAGGTACTAGACATGTAGGTTCATTAGCTTAGTGTCCAAAGGACAAGTGGTAAGGTGCATTCTCATGATTGGCATCGCCATGATGCATCGGGCACCTGTACTTTGTTTGAAAAGTCATTCTGTACCGACCGAGTCCATTTAACGCACACACCCATCAACATCCTGTGACAAGATTGCTGGTTGCTGATGGGTTGCTATGGCAGCCGGTGGTCTGCTGAAGACCTCCGCCATTACGATGCTCCTGTGAAGACCAACCTGTGTCTGTCGTTCATAACAGACAGTGATTTTCACAATTGAGTGCAATACTCTGATACTGCAGTCTGTGTTATAGAAACCAGGCAATCGCAGATTTCAGTTCCCTGAAAAATACAGTGAAAAAATGTTTTTTTAAAAAAACAAATTTTGTATTACCTTCCTTTGCTCCCTTAACCCCTTCCCGACATCTGACGTAATAGTACGTCAGATGTCGGGTCCCCTGCTTTGATGTGCACTCCGGCGGTGAGCGCACATCAAAGTCGCGACATGTCAGCTGTTTTTTACAGCTGACATGTGCGCGCAATAGCGGCGGGTGAAATCGCGATCACCCGCCGCTGTTAACTAGTTAAATGCCGCTGTCAAACGCAGACAGTGGCATTTAACTACCGCATCCGGCCGTGCGGCCGGATATGAGCGCATCGCCGACCCCCGTCACATGATCGGGGGTCGGCGATGCTTGTACATTGTAACCATAGAGGTCCTGGAGACCTCTATGGTTACTGATCGCCGGTGGCTGTGAGCGCCACCCTGTGGTCGGCGCTCACAGCACACCTGCATTTCTGCTGTGTAACAGCGATCTTATGATCGCTGCTGCATAGCAGAGGCGATCGAGTTGTGCCTGCTTCTAGCCTCCCATGGAGGCTATAGAAGCATGGCAAAAGTAAAAAAAAAAAGTAAAAAAAAATGTGAAAAAAATAAAAAAAATATAAAAGTTTAAATCACCCCCCTTTCGCCCCAATCAAAATAAATCAATTAAAAAAAACCCCAACCTACACATATTTGGTATCGCCGCGTTCAGAATCGCCCGATCTATCAATAAAAAAAAAGCATAACCTGATCGCTAAACGGCGTAATGAGAAAAAAAATCGAAACGCCAGATTTACGTTTTTTTGGTCGCCACGACATTGCATTAAAATGCAATAACGGGCGATCAAAAGAACGTATCTGCACCAAAATGCTATCATTAAAAATGCCAGCTCGGCACGCAAAAAATAAGCCCTCACCTGACCCCAGATCACGAAAAATGGAGACGCTACGAGTATCGGAAAATGGCGCAATTTTGTTTTGTTTTTTGCAAAGTTTGGAATTTTTTTTCACCACTTAGGTGAAAAATAACCTAGTCATGTTAGGTGTCTATGAACTCGTACTGACCTGGAGAATCATAATGGCAGGTCAGTTTTAGCATTTAGTGAACCTAGCAAAATAGGCAAGCAAAAAACAAGTGTGGGATTGCACTTTTTTTGCAATTTCACTGCACTTGGAATTTTTTTCCCGTTTTCTAGTACACGACATGGTAAAACCAATGATGTCGTTCAAAAGTACAACTCGTCCCGCAAAAAATAAGCCCTCACATGGCCAAATTGATGGAAAAATAAAAAAGTTATGGCTCTGGGAAGGAGGGGAGCGAAAAACGAAAACGGAAAAACGGAAAAAGCTCCGGGGGTGAAGGGGTTAAAAAAATATATAAAACATTAACTAAACCAATCAGTAAATGGCATAACGAGAATAAAAACTCCAGAATTGCAGTTTTCTGCAGTGTTACAGCGACTGAAAAATGCAATCAAATCATTGTATCTGCCCCAAAATGGTATTGATAAAAATTCCAGACTGACACGCAAAAAAACTGAGCCCTCTCACATTGATGTCAAAATTAAAACTTTCACGACACAAGTGAACTTTTCGTTTTATTTTACGAATATCCTGATTTATTTCACCACTTAATTGTAAAAAAAATATATACATGTTTGGTATCATCATAATTGTACTGATCTGGAGAAACACAATGCTGTCATTTTTAGCAAACAATGAAAAATGTAAATACAAAACCCCCTAAAACATTGGCAATAGCGTTTTGTTATGTTTTTCTTGCAATTTCACCATACTTGGATTTTTTTTCCATTTTATTTTTTGTACACTATATGGTAAAATGAATAGTGTCATTCAAAACTACAATTCTTGTATTAAAAAACCCCAAGTCTCCGTACGGCAATGTTGATAAAGAAATGAAAAAGTTACGGCTCTTGGAAGGAGTTAAAACAAAGGTGCAAAATTGAAAAATAGCCACATCAGGAAGAGGGTCGGTATAAAACCTACAGAGCCGCTATATTCCTGCAGTGCCAGTGATCGGGCTGCGAATCGCCAGCCACACTTGCACATCTGTCTCCATAGGGCTGTAGTAACCACACCGCACTTCTTTGCGCAGGCATTGAAGAGCAGGCAGGAAAGCGTCAAACCTATCTATATCTCAGTCGGCCACAAAATAAGCCTGGAGACTGCTGTGCCGCTGGTCCAATCCTGCTGCAGGTATCGGGTGCCTGAGCCAACTAGACAGGAGCGTCATCCAACCAAACATCTATGAATGTCAGATTTCTTTGCTAATTATTTTTTGAATCAACCCTCAGAGGGGTCCGTGCTCCATTTTACCGACACTGAGGTTCAAAGACTCTGCATAGATATAAAGCACAACCGTCGCTTGAAGTCAAGGAGCTGGATGTAAAGTCTTACTGGTTCTCTGTAGGGAGGGTGTGCAAGGGAAATTACACAAAAAAGATAGCAACCTTCGCGTGATCCTAGGTTCCTTATACAGGAACTTGATTTTACGTGATCATCCCTTCTTCCCAAACCAATTGAATTGTTATGCATTTTCTCCAAAGCATTAGGGTTTACTTGAAGACGTCCATCAGCGTGAAGTGCTTGGCTGCTTTTTCACACTCGTCTGCTTTTCTGAAAATCTATCACTCTTGCCAAGATCATCCAGGAGGCTCCCAGAAATGGGAGACTCCTTCTGGAAGAGTCAGCAAATTTCTAGGGTGCTGCAGGAGCTTTTCCGAACCTCCTAGAAAGCAGACCTGCCTAAGGCTATATGCACACGTAGGAAAAGAGGTGCAGAATTTTCTGCACAAAATCCACATCTCCTGGCAGAATCCGCAGCCGTGCATTTGCAGCGGTTTTTATGCGGATTTTGTGCGTTTTTTATGCTAAATTGATGCGGATTTTGTGCGGATTTTTATATACCTGTTTATATGGGATATGTGTTCATTCTCCTATTCTCTACATATATTTCATGTTCATTCCCCACCTATCAGGCTCAGGGAATATAATATACACCTGTTTATATGGGATATGTGTTCATTCTATTCTCTGCATATATTTCATGTGCATTCCTCACCTATCAGGCACAGGGAATATAATATATACACGTTTATATGGGATATGTGTTCATTCTCTTATTTTCTACATGTATTCCATGTTCATTCCCCACCTATCATGCACAGGGAATATAGTATACACCTGTTTATATGGGATATGTGTTCATTCTCCTATTCTCTACATATACTTCATCTTCATTCCCCACCTATCAGGCTCAGGGAATATAATATACACCTGTTTATATGGGATATGTGTTCATTCTATTCTCTGCATATATTTCATGTCCATTCCCCACCTATCAGGCTCAGGGAATATAATATACACCTGTTTATATGGGATATGTGATCATTCTCCTATTCTCTACATATATTTCATGTTCATTCCCCACCTATCAGGCACAGCGAATATAATATACACCTGTTTATATGGGATGTGTGTTCATTCCCCTATTTTCTACATATAGTTCATGTTCATCCCCACCTATCAGGCTCAGGGAATATAATATACACCTGTTTATATGGGATTTGTGTTCATTCTCCTATTTTCTACATGTATTCCATGTTCATTCCCCACCTATCAGGCACAGAGAATATAATATACACCTGTTTATATGGGATGTGTGTTCATTCCCCTATTTTCTACATATAGTTCATGTTCATCCCCACCTATCAGGCTCAGGGAATATAATATACACCTGTTTATATGGGATTTGTGTTCATTCCTCTATTCTCTACATATACTTCTTCTTCATTCCCCACCTATCAGGCTCAGGGAATATAATATACACCTGTTTATATGGGATATGTGTTCATTCCCCTATTCTATACATATACTTCATCTTCATTCCCCACCTATCAGGCACAGGGAATATAATATACACCTGTTTATATGGGATGTGTCTTCATTCTCCTATTTTCTACATATATTTCATGCTCACTCCCCACCTATCAGGCACAGGGAATATAATATACACCTGTTTATATCGGATAGGTGTTCATTCCTCTTTTATATACATATATTTCATGTTCATTCCCCACCTATCATGCTCAGGGAATATATTATACACCTGTTTACATGGGATATGTGTTCATTCTCCTATTTTCTACATATATTTCATGTTCATTCCCCACCTATAAGGCACAGGGAATATAATATACACCTGGTTATATGGGATATGTGTTCATTCTCCTATTTTCTACATATATTTCATCTTCATTCCCCACCTATCAGGCTCAGGGAATATAGAATACACCTGTTTATATGGGATATGTGTTCATTCTCCTATTATCTACATATATTTAATCTTCATTCCCCACCTATCAGGCTCAGGGAATATAGTATACACCTGTTTATATGGGATATGTGTTCATTCTCCTATTCTCTACATATAGTTCATCTTCATTCCCCACCTATCAGGCTCAGGGAATATAATATACACCTGTTTATATGGGATATGTGTTCATTCTCCTATTCTCTACATATATTTCATGTTCACTCGCCACCTATCAGGCTCAGGGAATATAATATACCTGTTTATATGGGATATGCGTTCATTCTCCTATTATCTACATATATTCCATGTTCATTCCCCACCTATCAGGCTCAGGGAATATAGTATACACCTGTTTATATGGGATGTGTGTTCATTCTCCTATTCTCTACATATATTTCATCTTCATTCCCCACCTATCAGGCTCAGGGAATATAATATACCTGTTTATATGGGATATGTGTTCATTCTCCTATTATCTACATATATTCCATGTTCATTCCCCACCTATCAGGCTCAGGAAATATAATATACACCTGTTTATATGGGATGTGTGTTCATTCTATTATCTACAGATATTTCATCTTCATTCCCCACCTATCAGGCTCAGGGAATATAATATACACCTGTTTCTCTGGGATGTGTGTTAATTCTCCTATTCTCTACATACATTTCATGTTCACTCCCCACCTATCAGGCTCAGGGAATATAATATACACCTGTTTATATGGGATATGTGTTCATTCCTCTATTATCTACATATATTTCATCTTCATTCACCACCTATCATGCTCAGGGAATATAATATACACCTGTTTATATGGGATATGTGTTCATTCCTCTATTATCTACATATATTTCATCTTCATTCCCCACCTATCATGCTCAGGGAATATAGTATACACCTGTTTATATGGGATATGTGTTCATTCTCCTATTCTCTACATATATTTCATCTTCATACCCCACGTATCAGGCTCAGGGAATATAATATACACCTGTTTATATGGGATGTGTGTTCATTCTCCTATTCTCTACATATATTTCATCTTCATACCCCACGTATCATGCTCAGGGAATATAATATACACCTGTTTATATGGGATATGTGTTCATTCTCCTATTCTCTACATATATTTCATCTTCATTCCCCACGTATCATGCTCAGGGAATATAATATACACCTGTTTATATGGGATGTGTTCATTCTCCTATTCTCTACCTATATTTCATGTTCACTCCCCACCTAGCAGGCACAGGGAATATAGTATACACCTGTTTATATGGGATGTGTGTTCATTCTCCTATTCTCTACATACCGTATATACTCGAGTATAAGCCGAGATTTTCAGCCCAAATTTTGGGGCAGAAAGTGCCCCTCTCGGCTTATACTCGAGTCACGGTCGGCGGCAGGGTCGGCGGGTGAGGGGGAGAGGGCGCTGAGGCATACTTACCTGCTTCCGGCGCTCCTGGCGCTGTCCCTGCAGTCCCACGGTCTCTGGGTGCCGCAGCTCTTCCCCTGTTCAGCGGTCACGTGGGACCGCTCATTAGAGAAATGAATATGGACTCCACTCCCATAGGGGTGGAGCCGCATATTCATTTCTCTAATGAGCGGTAACGGTGACCGCTGATAGAGGAAGAGGCTGCGGCACCGAAGACCAGCTGTCCGGGGGAAGGAGCGGGACGCCGGGAGCAGGTAAGTATTACATATTCACCTGTCCGCGTTCCACACGCCGGGCGCCGCTCCATCTTCCCGGCGTCTCTCCACACTGACTGTGCAGGTCAGAGGGCGCGATGACGCATAGTGTGCGCGCCGCCCTCTGCCTGATCAGTCAGTGCAGAGAGACGCCGGGACGGGATGCTGAGGAGCTGCAAGCAAGAGAGGTGAGTATGTCATTTTTTTTTTATTGCAGCAGCAGCAATGGCACAGCTTTCTATGGTACATCTATGGGGCAATAATGAACGGTGCAGAGCACTATATGGCACAGCTATGGGGCAATAATGAACGGTGCAGAGCACTATATGGCACAGCTATGGGGCAATAATGAACGGTGCAGAGCACTATATGGCACAGCTATGGGGCAATAATGAACGGTGCAGAGCACTATATGGCACAGCTATGGGGCAATAATGAACGGTGCAGAGCACTATATGGCACAGCTATGGGGCAATAATGAACGGTGCAGAGCACTATATGGCACAGCTATGGGGACATAATGAACGGTATGGAGCATCTATTTTTATTTTTGAAATTCACCGGTAGCTGCTGCATTTTCCACCCTAGGCTTATACTCGAGTCAATAAGTTTTCCCAGTTTTTTGTGGCAAAATTAGGGGGGTCGGCTTATACTCGGGTCAGCTTATACTCGAGTATATACGGTATATTTCATCTTCATTCCCCACGTATCAGGCTCAGGGAATATAATATACACCTGTTTATATGGGATATGTATTCATTCCCCTATTTTCTACCTATATTTCATGTTCACTCCCCACCTAGCAGGCACAGGGAATATAGTATACACCTGTTTATATGGGATATGTGTTCATTCTCCTATTATCTACATATAGTTCATCTTCATTCCCCACCTATCAGACACAGGGAATATAATATACACCTGTTTATATGGGATGTGTTCATTCTCCTGTTATGTACATATATTTCATGCTCATTCCCCACCTATCAGACACAGGGAATATAATATACACCTGTTTATATGGGATGTGTGTTCATTCTCCTATTATCTACATATAGTTCATCTTCATTCCCCACCTATCAGACACAGGGAATATAGTATACACCTGTTTATATGGGATGTGTGTTCATTCTCCTATTTTCTACATATATTTCATCTTCATTCCCCACCTATCAGGCTCAGGGAATATAGTATACACCTGTTTATATGGGATGTGTTCATTCTCCTGTTATGTACATATATTTCATGCTCATTCCCCACCTATCAGACACAGGGAATATAATATACACCTGTTTATATGGGATGTGTGTTCATTCTCCTATTATCTACATATAGTTCATCTTCATTCCCCACCTATCCGGCTCAGGGAATATAGTATACACCTGTTTATATGGGATATGTGTTCATTCCTCTATTCTCTACATATATTTCATCTTCATTCCCCACCTATCAGGCTCAGGGAATTTAATATACACCTGTTTTTATGAGATCCATGTTGATTTCCTAATTTTCTACATATATTTTATGTTCAGTTCATATCCAAGATGCATAAGAAATCTGTAACACCTATCCATCTCTTTGGACCTAAATGTTATTATGTTCTTTCTTTTTATTTATTCCTTTTCTTCATTCTTTCTAGTATGTCCAGTTTCTAAGCAAAAAAGAATAAGCTGACAGTTTGTATATAAGGCCATAGAGACATCATGTAAAGTAGCCTATTGAATGTCTTAAACTCAAAGTAGAACTAATGTTTATATAGATTATTAAGGGGGAATAGGTGGATCTTGAGGACTGGAGCGGCGATTCCTGGGCCGAGCCTGTGAAGAAGATGGTGGGGGGCGAAGGGGGATCCATGAGCTGTAGCTTAGTGAGGCAGCGGCTCGCCCCTTTGGGGGAGAGGACTGTGTGGACCATTTCGAGATGAGTGAACATCAGTTTAAAGGGGAATCCCCAACGATACCTAATGTTCTTGGAGCAGAGAATGTCTAGGTATGGTTTTGTAGCTCGCCTTTTGGCAATGGTAGTAGGGGCCAGGTCAGGGAAAAGTTCGTAGGGATGGCTTTGGAATATCAAAGGTGCTGACTTTCTCGCCGCCTGTAAGAGTGGTTTTCTTTTGTAGAAATGCAGCTTAAGAATTGTGTCCCTTGGTGGGCCTTCTGGCTTGCGTTTGCTCAAAGCTCTGTGGATGCGGTCCATTTCCAAGCGCTCAATTGAGATACCAGGTAGACGTTCCTGAAACAGAGCCGTCGCCGCAGACTGGAGATCGGTGATTGTTTCAGGCAGTCCCCTGATTCTAATGTTTCTCCTACGGGCTCGATTTTCAAAATCTTCCAATCTATTATTGAGGGTGTAGATCTCGTCATGGAGCATCTCAATATCTTTTTCATGAGTGGCAAAATTTGTGAGGGTAGAGTCCATCTTGTCTTCAAGGTTGGAAGTACGGGAACCCAGCTCTCTGATCTCTTTAGTTAGGTCTTTAGTCAATTTGTCCGACATTTTGAGTAATTCGGAGTGTAAAATAGACTGGAACTGTGAGAGTAGAGCTGTTTAGTCCGAAGTTGGGGT
Organism: Ranitomeya variabilis; assembly: GCF_051348905.1. NCBI lineage: Eukaryota > Metazoa > Chordata > Amphibia > Anura > Dendrobatidae > Ranitomeya > Ranitomeya variabilis. Next base: position 51,265,387 of record NC_135237.1, on the reverse strand, counting down.
GTTAGGGATTCTGGTCGTAGAAGCTGGGATGATCTCTGAGTCTGCTCCATCTGGTATAGAAGAGTTGGAGGATTCTGATTGGGAGAGTGGCCCAGGGGACATGTTGGCGTAAAGATCAGTTAGTGCGAGAAACATATTGCTAGAGTACTTTGAGTTGGTTTTGCGCAGTTTAGGCATGAGGACGACTATATACTGTAAGGAATCCCAGTATTATATGTCCAGCTTTAGAAAAAGGAAGTCAGAGGCGAAGCATGTGACTCGTTGTCCCCTGCAAGATGTGAGAATAAATCTAGGCCGACTGATTATATATTTTTGAATTGGCCAGCAGGTGGCGCAATTTAACTAAAAGTCTGAACAGTGGCCAAAGTAGTCGAGTAGAATGGCTTTAGAGCAAGTTATAGGGAATGGACACTAGGTAGGTGCAGGGCCGTATTTGCCACTAGGCACTCGAGGGCACGTGCCTAGGGCGGCGGCATTGCGGGGGGCGGCACCTGAGCAAGTTTTTTTTTTTTTTAGTCCCGGGTGACGGGTCACAAACGCGACCGCCCCGCCACGCCCCCGAGTCCCACCCACCCTCCTTGAAGAAGATACTCACCGTCACCCTGCTCCAGCGATGCCGGCTCTCAGCATCTATAGCGCGTCCTGAGTGAGCGGTCACGTGATACCACATGACCGCTCACTCAGGAAGAACTCGCACAAGTGTGACTGGGGCGCTCTGGCCACTCTCTCCAGCCACGAGCCGGTGCGGGGCCTGCCCTTCGCCAACGTGTTCTCCGTGAGTGACGGTCGGCGGGGCCAGAGCGGCGGCGTGCTGTACTTCTACCTGACCACCATGGAGATCTCCGTGCAGGACCTGCAGGTGAGCGGCCGCCGCCGAGGTGACGTCATGGCTTTCCCGGGAGGCCCGAGTGTGCTGTCAGCTCAGGAGGGGTTAAATGACTTTCTAGGTCTGCTGTTATTGCAGTCCGATAATCCGGAATATTCGATAATCCGGACGAGCAGGAGGCGGTGTAGCAGGGGCGTTACTGGTGACAGTGGTAACATGATATTCCCTGCAGCGGCGGGAGAAGCGTTATCAGCGCCGGCCTGCAGGGGGCGCCGCTTATCTCACACTGTGCAGCGAAGAAGGCGCTGCGGCGGGACAGAGCCAGAGGGAGGATGTCGGCGCAGCGTGTGGGACAGCTGACAGGTGAGTATGAGGGGTGGGGGGATGAAGGAGTTAGGTAAGCCGCCCGAGCCATGCAAGATGGGAGAAGGAGCGGGGGAGGGGGTGGAGAGATGAGCCATGCATACAGGGGGGGGGGGAATTAAGAGCCATCAGCCATGCATACAGGGGGGGGGGGAATTAAGAGCCATCAGCCATGCATACAGGGGGGGGGGGAATTAAGAGCCATCAGCCATGCATACAGGGGGGGGGGAATTAAGAGCCATCAGCCATGCATACAGGGGGGGGGGGAATTAAGAGCCATCAGCCATGCATACAGGGGGGGGGGGGAATTAAGAGCCATCAGCCATGCATACAGGGGGGGGAATTATGAGCCATGCATACAGGGGAATATGAGCCATCAGCCATGCATACAGGGGGGGGAATTATGAGCCATGCATACAGGGGAATATGAGCCATCAGCCATGCATACAGGGGGGGAATTATGATCCATCAGCCATGCATACAGGGGGGGGGGGAATTATGAGCCATGCATGATACAGGGGAATATGAGCCATCAACCATGCATAGGGGGGGGGAATGATGGGCCATGCACACAGGGGGGGGAGAGATGAGCCATGCATACAGGGGGGAGGTGGAATATGAGCCATGCATACGGGGGGGGGGGGGAATATGAGCCATGCATACAGGAGGGGGGTCATTATACAGTATGGAGAGGAGAACTGTGTGTGGCCATTATACAGTAAGGAGCATCATGTGTGGCCGTTATACAGTGTGGAGCATCATGTATGGCCAATGGCCATTATACAGTATGGAGCATCATGTGTGGCCATTATACAGTAAGGAGCATCATGTGTGGCCGTTATACAGTGTGGAGCATCATGTGTGGTCAATGGCCATTATACAGTATGGAGCATCATGTGTGGCCAATGGCCATTATACAGTATGGAGCATCACGTGTGGCCATTATACAGTATGGAGCATCACGTGTGGCCATTATACAGTATGGAGCATCATTTGTGGCCATTATACAGTATGGAGCACTATGTGTGGCCATTATACAGTATGGAGCATCATTTGTGGCCATTATACAGTATGGAGCATCATGTGTGGCCATTATACAGTATGGAGCTCTGTGGCCATATTGTTTCGTTTATAATTATTGTATATAAAACAGTGTGATCAGCAGTGTTAAATGGGTGTGGTTGGGACGTGGATATGGGTGTGACTAGTTGTGAAATGGGTGTGGTCAGAGGCGTGGCCTAAAATTTTCCGCGGCGCGCTACGCGCGCCACACACTTTCTACCTCCTTCCCTTCTTCAAAAGTTGGGAGGTATGGTACCACATTTGCCAGATCATGGCAAGTGCCACAAATCCCATAGGGAATGAATAAGGCCAAACGCAGTGTTGCTGTAAGTGATCCGTTACGCGGCACATGCAGAAATACTGCCCGATCTGCTGCAAAAGGCGACTTTCACATCAGCGATTCTTGCTAAAGTCACTGCCGATAGTGTCATGCTCACCAATGGGGGAGGCAGCACTAAAAGTGCCTAGGGCAGCAGAAACTCTAAATATGGCCCTGGGTAGGTGTTGCTGCAGAATCATTGGAAAGAGATATGAATGCAGATCTTGCAAAGCAAATAAGATGCAGGTATTGAAAATCTTTGTAACCAAAAGGTAATATAGTCTGTCCTTCTGCAATACTAAAAGGACTTTTATATGTCACAGGTTCTGCGAGTCTCTCCTGCTCAGAGCCTGAGGCAATATGGCTTCACAAACACTGCAGGGACTTTTTTTGTGTGTGTGTGCAGGGAAAGCGCTAGCCAGCGCTTAATAATACCCCTGTTTTAGCTGTGCCTCTATCAGAGCGGCTTTGTGGCTAATTTAATCCAAGGATTCGGGGGGGTAGATGCTGATCTTGTCCCACTGCCCTGTACGGTGACACTACTGCTCCTTACACCAGGGGATATGTGCTGCTGAAAACGTCCGGAACTATGGAGATCCCTCCGCCTGTAGATACGATGCAGCTCACCCAGTTTTGCACGTAATCCCTTGTTTGTGCCACCCCCGGTCGGTTATCAGAGGGTCTCCCGAGTTTGGGGTAAGTGCCCACAGGTACTTTAATGTGCCAGTAAGGTGGCACACCTCGTTTCTCACGTGCGGAGTGGACGCTGACCGGTGGTATCCCTCCGCATCTCCTCTGCTTGTACTCTTCTCCGGGTCAGTGCTGCCAATGTTTCTGCCTCTGTGTCCCACAAGGAGGATGGAAGGCTCTCCTGGGGCTGTGGGATTAGTTTGGTAGAGTCTCCGCTGCTGTCCTCTTAATGTCTGGAAGGTGTGGCACTACTTTTTTTCCGTTAGGTCGAGTTGTTCGGTTTAGATATCCTCCCGCCTCCTTCACACTGCTGCTGACAGCTCCGGATTAGTGTAGCAGGAAAATTCGCTGTTGTGCCTCCATAAGAAGGGCAAAGGGGAATCTCCTAGGCCTGTGGGTAGTGTGAAAGTGTCTTGAAGTGCCAGAATGGCTACGTTCACATTAGCGTTAGGCGCCGCAGCGTGGCCGCATGCGTCATGCGCCCCTATATTTAACATGGGGGCGCATGGACATGCGTTGCACTTGCGTTTTGTGACGCATGCGTCACTGTGGTGCATGCGTCAGGGCGCATAGGACGCAGCAAGTTGCAGTTTTTTCTGCACCCAAAACCATGCAAAAATGGACGCATGCTTCACAAAACGCTGCGTTGTGCATGCGTTTACATTTGCGTTGTGCGTTGCGTCGCCGACGCTGCGGCGCACAACGCAAATGTGAACGTAGCCTAAAGCGGCGCCACTTTAGTCTTGTTGTGTGGAAAGCTCTGTGAGGAAATATATCCCTCCGCCCCTCCTTCACCACCGCTGTCTTTAGCTCAGGAGCTTCTTATAGAAGTCCAAAATGCTAAAAACCTTTTCCAGGCGGTCCTAATTCCCTCAGGAGGACTGTAGGGACGGTTAGGAGATGATGATCCGTATTTCGGACCGCTTATGAGTCGCTTTATCAGTTGTCCTGATGGGAGACGAAAACAGTTGCCTCTTGCCTGGCCACAGTAGCCAGCGCTCAAGCCACGCTCCCCGGCAACCGCCTGTAATAAGGAATTTAGTGTGACAGATCTTGGTAAAAATGGACCTATGTTGACTTTAAAAAGGGGTTTTCCAATTTTGGTTAAAAAAAAACATCCCTCGAGTGTAGTTAAAAAAAAAAATAAATTCTTTTCACCTTCCCCAGTGATATTTCCAATGTCTATTATTGTCTGCAGTGCGTAGGTCACGTTGACAGCTGTACAGCCAATCCATAAGCTCTGCGCAGGTGTTCGGGTATGTGCACACGTCAGGATTTCTTGCAGAAATTTCCTGACAAAAACCGGACATTTCTGCCAGAAATCCGCATGCGTTTGTTTTGCGTTTTTTTTTTGCGTTTTTTCCCAATGCACAGTAAAGCGGAAAAAACGCAAAAAATCCGCAAAATTAATGAACATGTTCATTTTTTTACCGCGATGCGTTTTTTTTGCGAAAAAAGACGCATCATGTGCACAAAAATTGCGGAACGCATTCTAAATGATAGGATGCATATGTATGCGTCTTTTATAGCGTTTTTATCTCGGAAAAAAACACGAAAATTCCTGAACGTGTGCACATACCCTTAGGGTATGTGCACACGTCCGGAATTCATGCAGAATTTTCCTGAGATAAACCTGAGGTTTTCCGCAGAAATTCTGCATGCGTGTTTTTTGCGCGGTTTTTTTTTTTTGCGGATTTTTAGCGGTTTTTTCCGAACACTCCAAATGCCAAAATATAATGGAAAATCCGCAAAATTAATGAACATGATGCTTTTTTTTTCCAGCTATGCTGTTTTTTTGTGGAAAAAAAACGCATCATGTGCACAAAAAAATGCGGAATGCATTCTAAATGATAGGATGCATATGTATGTGTTTTTTATGCATTTTTATAGCGTTTTTATCGCTAAAAAACGCGAAAATTCCTGAACGTGTGCACATACCCTTAATGGTGTGAGGGTCTGACCTCAATTATAGGTTGCAGTGCTATCGACTTAGGCTGCTTTCACACTAGCGTCGTTTGGAATATGTCACAATGCGTCGTTTAGGAGAAAAACGCATCATGCAAAGTTGCCCGCAGGATGCGTTTTTCCCCATAGACTTACATTAGCGATGCATTGCAAAGTATGGCCACACGTCGCATCCGTCGTGCGACGGATGCGTTGTGTTTTGGCGGACCGTCGGCACAAAAAAGTTCCATGTAACTTTTTTTGTGCGTCATGTCTGCCATTTCCGACCGCGCATGCGCAGCCGTAACTCCGCCCCCTCCTCCCCGGACATTACAATGGGGCAGCGGATGCGTTGAAAAACTGCATCCGCTGCCCCCGTTGTGCTACTTAACACACTGTCCGTCGGGCCGATGGTTTGCGACGGCCTGTACCGACGAACTAGTGTGAAAGTAGCCTTAGTGTCAGCACTGCAGACAATAACAGACACCGGGAACAGCAGTGGAGAGTTAGCGCTGGACTCAGGGAGAGTAAGTAAAGTTGTTTTAAAACTAAATCACACAAAAAAAAAAAAAAAACTGCAGTGGAGGGTCAAGGGTTTTCTGAAACCAGTGAACCCCATCCGCTTGTCTGCTTTCAGGCACTGTCAATAAAGTTGTTCTTTTTTTCTTTTTTGCTCTTTTGTCAGCGTTGGGTGTGTCTGGATAACATTCTCCATTTTGAAAGCATTGAGTGAACTTCTGCAAGCAAGATGTTTGTGTCTGAGCTCGTTAGATTTCGCTTGATGCAGTTGCGACTTCGGCAGAGAAGGCGTATTTCTCAAAGGAGATATTGGATCCATGAAGTGAATTTCTTACGGAATACATATGGTGCCTTTCACACCCTGTATGTTCAGCTTCGGGATCATCCCTTTAAATTTCAACGTTATCTACGGATGTCCATTGAAACTTTTGATGTTCTGCTATCACATGTGAAGGATGAGATACATCATCAGCGCAGTACTTTCCGTGATAGTATTTGTGCGGAGCAACGTTTAGTGGTGACTCTGAGGTAATTATCCTTTTTTTAACATTGTTCTATTGACAAAGACAGGATGTAATTTATCGTGGAGCATGTATTTGAATTATGTACACTTTGGCAATTGTCCGATGCCATTTTAACTTGCTTTTATTTTAGGTGTCCTTTAAAATCTTTACAATATGTCCATAGTGCTAATTTATTTATTTTTTTTGATTGTCGACAGATATCTGGCTACCGGAGAATCTTTTGCGTCACTGCATTTTCAATTTCGACTGGGGAAATCAACCATTTGCCAACTAGTTCGTGAAACTTGTGATGCCATTTGGAACAACTTACAACCACTTGTGCTACCAACCCCGACAACAGAAATGTGGCTATCGATTTCCAAACATTTTGAGGATGTGGCTAATTTCCCCAATTGTATTGGTGCCGTGGATGGCAAGCACATTCGGATTCAGAAACCAGCGCATAGTGGATCCCTATACTATAACCATAAGAAATACTTTTCCATTGTATTGATGGCTATTGCGGATGCTAGATACCGTTTTGTTGCTGTGGATATTGGTGCATATGGAAGGACGAACGATTCCAGAGTCTTCAAAGAGTCCAACATGGGGAAATGTTTGTACAGCAACAACTTCAACATACCCTCAGCACGACCTCTTCCGGGGACCGAAGGCCCAAGTTTGCCCTATGTTTTAGTTGGGGATGAGGCGTTCCAACTCGGACACAATCTCCTAAAACCGTACTCAAGCCGTAGTCTAAACTACAAAAGACGCATGTTTAATTATCGCTTGAGCCGGGCAAGCTGTTATGTGGAGTGTGCCTTTGGTATTTTAACCTTAAAGTGGCGTATATTACTAACTTGCATGCAACTGCAACCTGAAAATGTGGACCGTGTAGTGAAGGCATGCATCTGTCTGCACAATTTTGTTTCCAGACATGAACCCCAGGTGGTTGACCCGGATGACTGTGAGTCGAACCTCACGAGCATAGATTCGACTACTGTTCGGTCTACAGTTGAAATAATGAGGATTCGTGATCAATTTGCAAATTACTTCATACATGAAGGTCTTGTTCCATGGCAAGACATACACGTGTGAAAATGTTGAAGCCTGTTTATATTGGTGCAATGTGTGGGGCAATTCTTTTTTTTGTTTTTGTTTATATAACCTTAAGCAATTGTAAAAAGTTCAATCCATACAAGAATATGAAATGTTATAATAACAGTTAACTTTACTAAAAAATATTCTGAAGACATTGTACGTCCAACCTGATTGTTGATAGACATTTTAACATATGAGATCCCATAGGGATGAACAAAAACATACACGAGTAACTTGGGTACAAAAAAATTTTACACAAACGTTTTAAACGCAGTAATTGCCAAAGTTTGGTGATTGTTTTACATAGTAGTTACAGACTGTGATATTGCGCGGGCGTATTGTCTGCCCAACTGTACGCAGGACTGCTACATTGCCTTTGCATTTCCATACTCGGTTTCACCCTGGCCTCTGTATTGTGGTTTGTATGACGGCATTGTCCATGGTTCTTGGTCTCGAGGAAGTGGGTTCCTGAGGGCCCAAAAATTCCTCGACTAGGTCATTTAATCTTTGCCTAAACATTACATTCCTGTGTGGCGGTATCTTTTGAACTACAGGCACATATGACAAAAGCAGGAGCTTCCACTCATTGGCTGCATATACAGATTCACGGGATTGCAATTCCGTAATTTCCCGCCTTAGATCTCTGTGTTCACTACGACACAGATCCTCTAACCGTTGGAATCCATCCACAATTATGGCATCGACTTCATCTTTGGCAGATGATTGCTTGCGTCCGCGGCGAGCTTGCAAACGGGCACTGACAACAGGAGCCACAGTACTACTGTCCATTGATCGTGGCTCGCTCAGGCCAGACACATCTTCAGCGCCCGTCTGTTGGCTTGTTTCCTGTCAAGATGGGTCCGGTTCCTCTGCCTCTCGAGGCGCAGCGGTACTGCATATAGTTCTATATAAAAAAATATATATATTATTTAAGAGATTTTAATTAAATACTTGTTCGTCTCTCACACCGAAGCTTAGGGCTATGTGCACACTTTGCGGTTTTTGCTGCGGATCCGCAGCGTTTTTGGACGCTGCGGATCCGCAGCAGTTTTCCATGTGGTGTACAGTACTATGTTAACCTATGAAAAACAAACAACGCTGTGCACATGCTGCGGAAAAAACGCGCGGAAACGCAGCGGTTTTCATTCCGCAGCATGTCAATTCTTTGTGCGGAATCCGCAGCGGTTTGGCACCTGCTCCATGTTAAAAACCCGCAGGTGTCTAAAACCGCAGTGGAAACCGCACAAAAAAACGCGATAAATCCGCATTACTTTTTGCACTGCGGATTTCATCAAATCCGCTGCGGAAAAATCCGCAGCAGAATCCGCAAAGTGTGCACATAGCCTTTTACTTACGAGCGCTGGGACATCGTTTTCTGTAGAAACAACAATTGCTCATAGTGAACATAAGGGGTGAAACGTTTGCCACCAGATCCACTGGGGGTGTTTTGGCTGCTGCGGAAGTCCCGTACAAAACGATCTCTAATGGATCTCCACCGGGTATGGACAGCTTCGGCTGCAAAGAAAAAAAAAAAATTATTATTTGACAGCTTGCAATCTTTACATTTTGCAAGTTAAGTTCAGCAATAATTAACATTTTTTTTCTTAGAGGATGCGGACTTATCCAAATATCGTGGGTCCAACTGGCACATTATTTTCTCCCACAACTTCCGTTTTTTAATAATATCGTTGTGGGAGCTGTCACTTTGATCCCATATGGACGGATTTGCTTCCACTAGTATTATTAGTTTCTCATTTTCAATGTCCAAGGGCTCTTCATAAACCGCAATGTTCCTTCTTTTTTTGGCGGGCTGCTTGGACTATGTAAACACAAAACGTTATATTAAAATTTATACGTTCATTTTTGGTTGCATACCTTTATCTCATCGCCAAAACTACATTATTATGAAGGACAGTTATCCTAATTTTTTTCATTTTTACCACTTTTAACTTTTTAAAAATAATATTGCAATGTTTAATCGTTTATTTTTGTTGGTTGTCCTTGTACTGTTTGGTTTATGTTATGATATGTATGTAGTTTTTTAACCAGGGTTTTAAACGTTTGTTGTGTTATGTTTGTTTTGTATGTTTGATTTTTTTATTAAAAAAAAAAGAAACCAAATTAGTATTTTTTTTTGTTCAAAAAGGAACATTTTGTGTGATATTTACCGCTTCTAGGTGTGGTGACGACAGACGACGAGGCTGATTTTTTTTTTTTTTTCTTTTTCAACAGCCTACGGTGTAGTAAAAAAAAAAAGAAAGAGAATTCTTGTATCAATTCATTTATGTGTAAAAAGACACAAAATGTGTGGCATGTACCTTCTTGGACACTTTTGCAACTTTTTTGGGGGGTGGCCTGGCAGGTTCGGGATCAGAAGATTCCTATTTGCAATAAAAACATGATTACACATGATTACCTCAATACACTAGAGTGGCACACAACATTTATTGTGGCTTTTTAAATCGAAAGCTTACCGATTGCGATGAGAAGACTGCAGACACGCTGCTGCTGCTGCTTGATCCCTCACTATCTGACATCTGTGTACAAACAAAACAATACATTTAGTACACACACATCCGATGGCCACTACACACATTATGTATACAGAAATATATAATACATAGAATTGTACTTACATTGCCTCTGATCACTCACAAGGTCATACACTGTGTTGCTGGCGTTTTCAGCAGAGTATATATATGCTCCAAAATGGCTGAAATCATATTTCCTGTCACATGACCGCATGGACTAGCCTCATTAACGCAATCCAACGTATGGTTTCATTTGGACATTTTGCTTGATTTGCATCTGGCTGCGTTAGCAATAGACTTCAATGGCAGAATTAACGCTTCCGTTACTCTTGCGTTAGCTTGACCGGACCCGAAAACGCTGCAGGCCACGTTGGAAGGTGCGTCATAAAAAAACGGAATGCTGCTAACGCATGCAAATTTTGACATGCGTTACGATGCATCATACAAATGCAAGTCTATGGGTGCGTTACAATGTCCGTTACATTGCGTTTTGCCTACTTAAAAACGTGTCCGTTAGACGGACTGCCCTAGCGCAATGTGAACCCAGCCTAAGGGTATTTGAAATACCTACAATCTCCCCCGGGACACTACCTTCATAGAGCTCATAGGACCCTGATTGTTGTTGTTGTCTCACCCATTATTGTATAAACATATACATGTCTGTTTTCTACTTATTGGGCCGTTGTATTTCCGTATTGTGTATTTAATTTATCTCCTCACATAAGATTGACAATTTTTATTTTTCGTTTTTTCCAGTAAGGTTTGATAAAGACCCAGCGGGTCGAAACGATACCTTATACCACTGCGGTAAATCGTTTAATTTTGGTGTTTTGAAAATAAAAAGCCACATTCTTTGCAATCTAAAGGAATTTTAAGTGTGACTGTTCATTCTTGGGACTTCTGCGGGGGGTCGCAGGAGCCCGATGTCTTGTGACACTTGAGGAGCAGAATGTGGCTCACGACCCTTTCCGAGTCGAATATGGCTCTCAGAGTTAGAAAGGTTGGGGACTACTGCTTCAGAGGCTTTAGGCAATGAGAACTTGACCTCATTTTTGGGGGGATAAGGAAATTAAATCAGACTTCCTGGAATTTACCAGTATTTTTTTTTTACTTAATTGACCCACATTCCACCCCATGATAACCACAGGTATCAACATCAAATATACGTGTGCCCAATACAAAACATTAGCACAAGACTTTACTTTCAAAGACCAGACTAAGGACCATAGGGCACTCATTACAGGTGGAAGAAAGGCGATTCAAGCAGCAAAATAAGAAATGGTTCTTTACAGTTAGAGCAGTCAGAGTGTGAGATGTCCATTGTTGGACCTTTGGTGTCCTTTATTACGTAGAACCCTGAGTCCATCATTGGATTATAATACTTTTGACCCTTTGCCTGTGAACATAGAATGTCCGCAGGCCAATAGTCAAAAGTATTATAATAAAACATAATAAGACAATCTTCAAATTGGACAATGTGTTTGTACCAAGTGACCAAGTTAAGCTGCTGGTTGCATATTTTTGTGGGCAGAGCTATAGTAACATTTAATTCCTCCACTACATAAACTAGTCTGGTGTTATATCTCACCTGGAGAGGTGGATATTTGAGGCCCTTGAATGGGATGAGCAGTTGTGCGAAGGCAGATGATGATGATGTTGCTGCAGCAGGGTGGTCCAGTTGGAATAACGGAGATCATGGTGGCAGGATGGCAATTGGTACATGTCAAAGATCACAGCCAGGGGATGACGCTGAACCACCCCGCTGTTAGCTTTTTTTCACGAACAGTAGTGATGAGCGAGTGTACTCGTTGCTCGGGTGACCTCCGAGTATTTGTTAGTGTTCGGAGATTTAGTTTTCATCACGGCAGCTGAATGATTTACAGCTATTAGCCAGGCTGAGTACATGTGGGGGTTGCGTGGTTGCTAGGTAATCCCCACATGTAATCAAGCTGGCTAATAGCTGTAAATCATGCTGCTGAGGCGATGAAAAATTAATCTTCGAGCAGTCATAAATACTCGGAGACCACCCGAGCAACGAGTACACTCACTCATCACTAACAAACAGCCCTCTACTGCCCTTCATCATCAGGATAATTACACAATTCACCGATTAATGTAGGAGGCCGTAGACTGCTTCCACCACTAGGCCTGTTATTGGGAAACAAAACAGATAACAACACATGGAATATATGTACAGTAAAGACCAAAAGTTTGGACACACCTCATTTAAAAGATTTTTCTGTATTTTCATTACTATGAAAATTGTAAATTCACACTGAAGGCATCAAAACTATGAATTAACACATGTGGAATTATATACTTAACAAAAACTAGTGGAAATCTGTGCTTTGGTCTGATGATCAATGTCAATGATGGTCAAATTTGAGATCTTTGGTTCCAACCACCGTGTCTTTGTGCGACGCAGAAAAGGTGAACGGATGGACTCTACATGCCTGGATCCCACCGTGAAGCATGGAGGAGGAGGTGTGATGGTGTGGGGGTGCTTTGCTGGTGACACTGTTGGGGATTTATTCAAAATTGAAGGCATACTGAACCAGCATGGCTACCACAGCATCTTGCAGCGGCATGCTATTCCATCCGATTTGTGTTTAGTTGGACCATCATTTATTTTTCAACAGGACCATGACCCCAAACACACCTCCAGGCTGTGTAAGGGCTATTTGACCAAGAAGGAGAGTGATGGGGTGCTACACCAGATGACCTGGCCTCCACAGTCACCAGACCTGAACCCAATCGAGATGGTTTGGGGTGAGCTGGACCACAGAATGAAGGCAAAAGGGCCAACAAGTGCTAAGCATCTCTGGGAACTCCTTCAAGATTGTTGGAAGACCATTTCCGGTGACAACCTCTTGAAGCTTAACAAGAGAATGCCAAGAGTGTGCAAAGCAGTCATCAAAGCAAAAGGTGGCTACTTTGAAGAACCTAGAATATAAGACATTTTCAGTTGTTTCTTTTTTGTTAAGTATATAATTCCACATGTGTTAATTCATAGATTTGATGCCTTCAGTGTGAATTTACAATTTTCATCGTCATCAAAATACAGAAAAATCTTTAAATGAGAAGGTGTGTCCAAACTTTTGGCCTGTACCTTATATACCCCGGTATGATCACCGCCAACTCCACAATAATAAAAGTTACTACTTGCTACCACCACAAATCATTTACAGGCCGATTGGACACCCTTTACAGGTATCGTATGTCTTTCAGTAGTGCTGTTTACAGAACAAAAAGAACAAAACTAAATTTTAATTTTAGATTTAATCCAGAAAGATAGGCAGTGTTTATAAAAAAAATATACAAAAGATTTTGCAAAGGAGACAACACAATACAACATATACAATTACATAAAATAAAGAGGAATAACAAAGATACTTACTAAACCTGATGTCACTGCATTGGCTTCAGATTTATGGAGGGAGGTACTCCAGAAAGCAACAGACAGAAACCGCTGCACCTCCAGGGACTGACAAGGTCCAAAACTTGACATTTACCTTTTATTCGCTCCTAAGTCACACCCACACACCTCCCCTTGATGACTCATGAGCTGGTCATGAGATGTGGCTTGAGTTTGAGAAAATTATAAAATTACCAATTTCCAGGGTATCTTCACTCCTGGAAGTCACAGGCGGGAGATATTACTGCCAATTTTCCTATTATGATTTTATCTTTACAGAGAGACAAAAAATGACAGGTGTAGCCTTGCTATCAAGTCTTTAGTCAATTGGATGGATTCTGGCCATTGCCTAGCCACTGAAACTATGATTTGCATTCCCCACATCATCACGTTTCCGAAAGTATGACTTTCCAATAGATTAGATCAACGCAGTTCATACAAACCTCCCTTCTTAATATCTAATAAGCAAAGACCACAGATATCTTAACATTTCTCATAAGTCTTATCTCGATCGTAAATCTGCTTCTCCACATTCCTGGTGTAATGGTCTCACATCTGTTAGCCATTAGGAGTTTCCTTAATTACTCTATTCCAAAAGACGGGGTCCGCTACATACAACCCCTGGAAAAAATTATGGAATCACCGGCCTTAAAGGATTTTCATTCAGTTGTTTAATTTTGTAGAAAAAAAGCAGATCACAGACATGGCATAAAGCTAAAGTCATTTCAAATGGCAACTTCTGGCTTTAAGAAATGCTAAAAGAAATCAAGAACAAAAAATCTGGTAGTCAGTAATGGTTACTTTTTTTAACTAAACATAGGGGACAAAATATGGAATTACTCAATTCTGAGGAAAAAAATTATGGAATCATGAAAAACAAAAACAAAAAAAACACTCCAACACATCACTAGTATTTTGTTGCACCACCTCTGGCTTTTATAACAGCTTGCCGTCTCTGAGGCATGGACTTAATGAGTGTCACACAGGACTCTTCATCAATCTGGCTCCAACTTTCTCTGTTTACTGTTGCCAGATAAGCTTTGCAGGTTGGAGCCTTGTCTTTTACCATTTTCTTCAACTTCCACCAAAGATTTTCAATTGGATTGAGATCCGGACTATTTGCAGGCCATGACATTGACCTTATGTGTCTTTTTTCAGGGAATGTTTTCACAGTTTTTGCTCGATGGCAGGATGCATTATCATCTTGAAAAATGATTTCATCATCCCCAAACATCCTTTCAATTGATGGGATAAGAAAAGTGTCCAAAATATCAGCATAAACTTGTGCATTTATTGACGATGTAATGACAGCCATCTCCCCAGTGCCTTTACCTGACATGCAGCCCCATATCATCAATGACTGTGGAAATTTGCATGTTCTCTTCAGGCAGTCATCTTTATAAATCTCATTGGAACAGCACGAAACAAAAGTTCCAGCATCATCACCTTGCCCAATGCAGATTCGTGATTCATCACTGAATATGACTTTCATCCAGTCATCCACAGTCCATGATTGCTTTTCCTTAGCCCATTGTAACCTTGTTTTTTTCTATTTAAGTGTTAATGATGGCTTTCGTTTAGCTTTTCTGTATGTAAATCCCATTTCCTTTAGGCGGTTTCTTACAGTTCGGTCACCGACGTTGACTCCAGTTTCCTCCCATTTGTTCCTCATTTGTTTTGTTGTGCATTTCCTGTTTTGGAGACATATTGCTTTAAGTTTCTGGTCTTGACGCTTTGATGTCTTCCTTGGTCTACCAGTATCTTTGCCTTTAACCTTTGCCTTTTGTCAGTACACTTGGTGCAACAGCTTGGAGAGCATAGGGAAACAATTATGGAATCACTCAATTATGAGGGAAAAAATTATGGAATCACCCTGTAAATTTTCATTCCCAAAACTAACACCTGCATCAAATTAGATCTGCTCGTTAGTCTGCATCTAAAAAGGAGTGATCACACCTTGGAGAGGTGTGATCACTCCTTTTTAGATGCAGACTAACGAGCAGATCTAATTTGATGCAGGTGTTAGTTTTGGGAATGAAAATTTACAGGGTGATTCCATAATTTTTTCCCTCATAATTGAGTGATTCCATAATTGTTTCCCTATGCTTGGTTAAAAAAAGTAACCATTACTGACTGCAACATTTTTGGTTCTTGGTATCTTTTACTGTTTCTTAAAGCCAGATAGTTGCCATTTGAAATTACTTTAGTTTTGTGCCATGTCTGTGATCTGCTCTTTTTCTACAAAATTAAACAACTGAATGAACATCCTCCAAGGCCGGTGATTCTATAATTTTTGCCAGGGGTTGTAGTTTCATGTGGAGACAACTTGTGGAGTGCAAGCTCTTTCTCTCATCTCTGCAAGGAGTTTCATTTTCTCTCTGACAGTATAGCAGACTTATGATCCACAAGAGAGCAGGAAGCCTCAGCTCTGCTACACTGCTTCCTCGTAGCTGAGTTGCATGGGAGGTTCAGGAGCAGAGCTGGGATAGTTCAGAGGTTTAAGTAACAGAATCTGTGGAGCAATCTACAGTATTGGCAGGGATGCCGGCTATCTGAATACCCAAGCGGTGTTCTGGCGCCCAAGCTGACTTATATGGCCAGAATGATTGATGTCACAGTAGCGTTGACTTGCCGTGGAATAAAGAGAGCTGATCTATGGAGGAGAACGTTATACTCTGCACTGGTACATGGTGAGTAAACAATTTGTCAAGGAGACCATGATGACCACATTTTAGAAGTACAAGTGGATGGAATTCAAGATTTACTGATCTGTCACATTTGATGGCCATTTCCTTGACTCATGGCCTGTAAAGTAGCAGGCAGACAATGTCGTCCTCGTGATGAGTGGCGATCACCAGTGTCATGTTGTACAGAGTATAGCAGGAGCCCACCTCAAGTTATGGTCACTTCTAAAATAGAATCAATCTCTTGGGATTATAGAAGATTATTTCAGCACAAAGCTGCACATGTATAATAAGATACATGTAATCTGCCTAAAGAGATTTCCTTGACCCTCTACAGTAGTGGATGTGGTTGTAATGTTCTTGGACATGGATGACTTTGATATTTGATGCTCTTTTCTTACAAGGAGGTAGTACAAGAAATATGTAGGTACTATCCAGGATGCTTTACATGTTAGTGGTGCTGCATTATGATATTTTTTCTAGTGTATCCTCACCCATCCCCTGCAGACTGTGAGCCCTCGCTAGCAGGGTCCTCCATCCTTGTGTACCTTGTCTTTTGCTCATGTTTAATGTATTTTGTCTATATTTGCCCCCTTTTTCACATGTAAAGCACCATGGAATAAATGGCGCTATAAAAATGTATAATAATAATAATATGTCTCTGTTCACATATGTTTTTTTACACACTTTTGCATTGTTCATGTCTATAGACCCCCTTGCATCCAGTGTAAACCAAGAAAAAATGTTCTTTGGGCATACACTTCCCTAGTATATGTGGACATACCTATTTTGTACTACATAGGGAATCGTGTTTCACTACAATTTTCTATGAAGAGGGTCAAAGTAAAAAATAAAAAAAGTTCCACACATTATACATTTTAATTAGGAGAGACAAAAGCCAAAGTATGCCTCTGTATATCTATACATATGTTGGATTCTTTAATCAAAAGTGGATGCTTTTTTATATAACATTATGGCATATAGAAATCTTGGGAAGGGTGTCACCTACTCTGTACTTCCCTACATCTGGCAAAACCCTCTTAAGTCTAGTTTATGTAAACCAGATTACTGCCAACCCAACATGGTGGTGCCATGATTTTAATCCAAGCTGACATTGCATCCTTTATAGATGGAATGAAAATTTAAGAAATTTCATTTATGACTAGTACTATAAAATCTAAATTTTCCATTTATTGGAGAAGAGTGAAGGAATAGGATTCCCCTTTAAGGAAGACTTGTCACCAGGTCAAAAGTGGACAGTTTCTGCTCTTACCTTATTCCCTCTGTTCCCCTGAGTATTCCGTTTTTTTGTATTTATAAAATCCGCCATACGGTTCCAGAGGCATGGGCCTTTTTAATGAAATGAAATAGCATTAAATCAGCAGTGAGGGATCAGTGTAGCAGAGGTAACTCAGCAACAGAGTTCAAAGTGGCAGAGATAGCACAGGAACTGGTGTAGCAGTGCTTAGTCAGCAACAGAGTTCAGTGTAGCAGTGCTGGAGCATCAACATTAGCAGTGCTATAACCACGATGTAGCCGAGCTAGATCAGTTATATTGTAATAGTGAGGAACTGGTGTAGCAGAGCTAAATCAGCAACATAGTTCAATGTAGCAGATCTGGCATTTCAAGAGTAGCAATGCTAGAACCACAATATAGTAGAGCTAAAATATAAAGTATCATTTGAAGCAGAGGAGGTTTGAAACACAAGAGTTGCAGGACTTCAGCTGCCTGAATACTCTAGCAGCCTTAAGCTACCTGAGCCGGACTATTATCACTTCAGATAGCGAGATCACAGGAGAGTTATTGCAGCAGAGGAGCTTGACAACGGAGGATGCAGTGCCGTAGAATTGTTAGTGCAGCTCTGAAGTATAAAGTTGCCTGTAGCTCAGACTTATGATTCCAATACTTCCATGGACATGAAAAAGGGAGAATCTGCCTATTCTTCGTAATGCAGTCTACTTTGATATTGATTTAATGGGGACCAGACATTACAGAACTCTTCATCTATCAAATTCCAATATTTCCAATATGTTGTCATGTCCTGGGTTCTTCATAATTAGTTTAAAAGGACCTTTTTCTTCCCTAAAACCTCTCCATTTCTGGCCATGGACTAATTTCCGAATTGTAGCTTACCCCCATTGAAGTGATTGAGTCTGTACTGTAATACCCTCTCCCTGAAAAAAAAAAAAAGCAGACCCCTATTCCTAATTCTTGACATAGCCTACAAATCTATTCTGTTTCACTCTTTAAAAATCTTCTTGGTCAATATGACGTGAGAGGGGGATTTAAGAGGATAGGAATTTTGGGTGACCTTTCCCCGCTTGTGATAAAATGGGGCCATGTTAATTTTAAATTAGACTTTTCAGTGTGATGAAGCCAACTGGAGTCATGGACCCACTGGGTCATTAAGAGATTTGGCTAAGGGTTGTACCAGGGAGTGGAGTTTTAGGTCTCGGAAGTTATAAACCCCTGCATGGAGGTATGGAATCCGGCAAATCGCAACCCCCTGAATAGCCTTTATTAGTAATTGATGGTACATAGACTGGAGACACCGAGACATATTCCAAAGGCAGTGGGAAGAAATGCTAGTCGGAAACTGCACAAGCCGAAAAAGGTTGACTCCGGGAAGATGGAGGTCAAACACCGTTGTGGGTGCGTCGGCACAGCATAGCTAAGAAGCAGATGGATAAAACTAAACAAAAGATGACTCGTGGGTCTTTTAAGGGGAAGTTTCTAATAAAAACTCTTTTTCCCTCTTTCTATCCGTGGCTCTCAAAGGTGAACTAAACCTAAAATAAAAAAAAGTCATAGGCTGGCCTTATGCATCAGATTAATGGTTGCCAAATATGCTGAACTCAGCAGGTCTGATCCACCATCTAATATGTGCTATGCTCTTCTTCACCAAGGGATTTTTAGAGGGATTGGACTAATTGACTTTTGTTATAGGGAGAGGAATTGCATTTCAGTGCACATTCCTTCTGGGCTGAGCTAAGCGTGCATGTATATGAGAGTAAGGAGGGAGAGCTGTAGACGGAACGAGCGATCTAAAGTTTATTGACATATTTTAGTAAAACTAATAAAAAGCCACTGGTGTCACCCACACGTAAGTAAGCATTCTCTAGATTACAGATATTGGGATTCTGAAGTCCCCCAGAATAATCTTATTGAAGGGAACAGTTGGCTGATAACCAGGAACAGCAAAGGGCAATAAGTAGCTTAAAGGGAATCTGTCACCCCCAAAATCGAGGGTGAGGTAAGCCCACGGGCATCAGGGGCTTATCTACAGCATTCTGTAATGCTGTAGATAAGCCCGCAATGTATCCTAAAAGGTCCGGCGTCTCCTATCTTCATCAGATGACGTCCTCTTCTTGTCTTCACGCTGCAGGCGCTGGGCCTCTCTGACCTTTCCCGGCACCTGCACACTGCAGCACTTTGCTCTGCCCTCAACAGGGCAGACAAAGTACGCCTGTGCCGGAGCCGCAGCCTGAAGACAAGAAGAGGACATCATCTGATGAAGATAGGAGGCGCCGGACCAGCAGCGGGACCGCCCCTGGGTGAGTATAATCTAACCTTTTTTTCTCATCTTTTAGGATACATCGGGGGCTTATCTACAGCATTACAGAATGCTGTAGATAAGCTCCTGATGCTGGTGGGCTTAGCTCACCGTTGATTTTGGGGGTGACAGATTCCCTTTAAATACCCCCATACACATTAGACTAAAGTCATCCAAACCTTCAAATATCGTTTGGATCGGCTGACAGTCTTAGTATGGAGCCTACTGACAGATTATTGCTGAGGAGTGAAGATCTGGTCTGTTGGATTTTCACTGGCTGATTTTGATTTTGTTCTCCCCACTATTAAATCAGGAGAGAATGCTGTCTGCTCCTATATTAGAGAAAAGTTTGCTAAACTCTAGACTTCTATGGGCACAGCTGACCATCTCGTGTATGTGGGTTTCTTGACAATCCCTGACAGATGATCCCTGATAGTTGTTAGTGATGAGAGCTCCATTTTTACAGTCTGTGTGCAAGTGATGATATGAACCTTCTTCCATTCTTTGGAGTTAGTGTTGAGATATGTGAGAAGATGATGCAATTTGGTATTTTCTGCCTATTTTGGTAGCATTGCAGTTGTGTTGGTTGCCCAATGGACTATTGCAACAATTGATGACTCTTACTTGAATATTATCCATTATACAAGTGTTTCTCAACTTTTCACAGCCAAGGAATAAGCATGGAAAGATTTAGGAGTAACCCCTAGAAACAGAGGTGTACCTAGGGGTTCAGCTCAGGGGTGCTCAAAATATCTGAGTGGACCCCTAACCGGTAACCCCGATTACAACTATGGTGGCACACTGATATTGCTGTCATATGTTGACATAGTGGTAGATACCAGTCTTGCAAAACATACAAGTGATTACAGCACAGTTATATATATAGTGACTTACAGGTGACATTCTTTCTGATGGAGTCATTCATTTCTCATGACTGTTCCATCTGGCCCAGACCGACATGGCAAATTCTTCCAGCTACTACTCACATTTCAAGCATCATCCCCATCTATTGCCAGCCTGCATAAACTACTCATCCTGCCCCTGATACTCCAACACTGATGTGCTGTATGTGTCCCTATTACTGCAGCTGCTTTTTGGCACAATGACCGCTCTCCTCTTCAGGTGCTTTAATATTGCATTTAGTGGCCCCGTTGGGGCTTACATCCAAACCCCAGCAAAACGGGATTTGGACGTATGTGCCGATAGGGCCATTATAATGGTGCCGACAGAGCGAACGTGTGCTCTGCCGTGCATCGTTTTCGGGCATGTATGCCTACTGGAGGCAAACACTCAGACGTAGTAGGCTGCTCACACTGATGGGTAGTTTAGCTCAGGGTGGGCCCCATAGGACCCTGGGTGACAGCAGCCTCTGTCCCCCCAGTAGCTTCGATACTGCCAAGAGATAATGAATGTTGCCACTGGGGAATATGCATTACAAAATGATTCCGGAGGATGTAGAGCTTCTATGAAAGTATACCCTGTCCATATGTCCTGTGGGTATAAAGGAATAATAGAAAGAAAGATGGCAGCTTATGACTCCCAAGTAGAATTGATGCCAATCGTTTCGCACATCCCAGTAAATGATCGCAGGGCAGAAGATGAAGAAGCAACTATTAAATGCTTGTATCCCCAGCTCTCCTTTTGATTAGTACTAGCGCAATGTCATTGTTGCAACGTGACGCCCATTTGACTTCAGGCCAGACCGGCTAATAAAAAGAAGAGTTGTGGATGCTGTCAGGTAAGAGGCCGGCCATTCTTCCGCTTATGTCCAGCAATGGACAGTCAGGTGCGAATCAATTCGCACTAACTTTACTCCCAAATATTAACTAGCATAGCTTTCATTCTGCAGGACTTGGCACCACTGTGTTTTGCTTGATCACCCATGTTTTCATTACATAGATGTGTAAGTGCCTCCTTGGATCAATGAGGCTGCTGTGTTTGTTTAGCAATGGAGCTCCTTCACCTTGTAGGGAAATTCAGCAGTTCTCCCAGTCATTCGCTGTATGCAACAATGAAGTAGAAATTTCTAAAAGACCTCCTTCTTCTATGCAATCCTCACTGGTTCAAGACATCCCCTCCGCCATAATCTTTCTTGTAGTATTGAAACAATAAAGGGTGGAAATGCCCTTTAAAGCCCCATACATATTTGATTCCTTATCGATTTTGTATGCAGTCCTCTATTTTCACCCAGACGTAGACAACCCCATGTCCTACTATGAGAAGAGAATAGTGTTGAGCATTCCGATACCGCAAGTATCGGGTATCGGCCGATACTTGCGGGTATCGGAATTCCGATACCGAGATCCGATACTTTTGTGGTATCGGTATCGAAACAACATTAATGTAATAATGTGTAAAAGAGAGAATTAAAATAAAAAATATTGCTATACTCACCTATCCGACGCAGCCTGGACCTCAGCGAGGGAACCGGCAGCGTTGTTTGCTTAAAATTCGCGCGTTTACTTCCTTACTTGAAGTCCCGGCTTGTGATTGGTCGCGTGCCGCCCATGTGGCCGCGACGCGACCAATCACAGCAAGCAGTGACGTAATTTTAGGTCCTTCAGGATTTTAAAATTACGTTCTGGCTTGTGATTGGTCGCGTCGCGGTCACATGGGCGACGCGACCAATCACAAGCCGTGACGTCACGGGAGGCTGGACATGCGCGCAATTTAAAATGCGCGCGTGTCCAGCCTCCCGTGACGTCACGGCTTGTGATTGGTCGCGTCGCCCATGTGACCGCGACGCGACCAATCACAAGCCAGAACGTAATTTTAAAATCCTGAAGGACCTAAAATTACGTCACGGCTTGTTGTGATTGGTCGCGTCGCGGCCACATGGGCGACGCGACCAATCACAAGCCGGGACGTCACGGGAGGCAGGACAAGCGCGCATTTTAAAATGTGCGCGTGTCCAGCCTCCCGTGACGTCACGGCTTGTGATTGGTCGCGTCGCCCATGTGACCGCGATGCGACCAATCACAAGCCAGAACGTAATTTTAAAATCCTGAAGGACCTAAAATTACGTCACGGCTTGCTGTGATTGGTCGCGTCGCGGCCACATGGGCGGCACGCGACCAATCACAAGCCGGGACTTCAAGTAAGGAAGTAAACGCGCGAATTTTAAGCAAACAACGCTGCCGGTTCCCTCGCTGAGGTCCAGGCTGCGTCGGAGAGGTGAGTATAGCAATATTTTTTATTTTAATTCTTTCTTTTACACATTAATATGGATCCCAGGGCCTGAAGGAGAGTTTCCTCTCCTTCAGACCCTGGGAACCATCAGGAATACCGTCCGATACTTGAGTCCCATTGACTTGTATTGGTATCGGGTATCGGATTGGATCCGATACTTTGCCGGTATCGGCCGATACTTTCCGATACCGATACTTTCAAGTATCGGACGGTATCGCTCAACACTAGAAGAGAACCATTGCTAGAGATGGATGATAGTCATATTCAGTAATTTATGGTTCCATCAGTAGGATACAGATGTCTGGATAAGAACATAATGAAAATTAGGGGTAAAAGCTGAAGAATGAGGCCACATGATTGCATTTCTGTAGAGATTATCACACTGCATAAGGTAGCAAACCATCTACTTCATTTGTCTCGATCTAGAACATTGACTTGAAAGGTAAATGTTGTTTGTCCTTCCACATCGAGTCTCCCCGAGAGGTTTCCCGTTGGAGCCGTTTTACTTTTTTTGCCCTCTTGTCTGCTCTGTGATCTAAATTACCCATTCAGCTTCCCTTTAATGTTTATTTTATGCTCCTGTCCGCCTTTATTCTGTGAATTAGATGAAGATGCAACTCTCCTCTAGATAAATCCGTGTGATGCCGATAGACTCATTAGTTAATCAACACTGACAAGCGGAGTGCTTCAAAGCACAGCCAACTGCACAGAGTCCTCATCACTTGTAATGCTCGAAACTTAAAGCATATGATTCCCCATACACCATCCGTGACCAGAGGGGTATCCGGAGTCCTGCACACCAGGACACATCTGGATATATCCATTAATCACAAGTCTTTCATAACTTCTCCGACTAAACCTCCTATTTTTTTGTCTTTTAACTCGTAACTTAACCTAAAGAATATTGTGGACTTGGAGTTTTCTCGTAAGATTGCCAATAATTTGTAAATTACAGCATTTTTATACTTTTTAAGCACTTTCCTTTTTCTTTGGGAAGTAGCACCTTTTTTTCTGCACCTGTGTGTTGGTCAGCTTGCTTGTCGACTATTTCTAATCCTGTAAAAGAAGTGATGTTAACATGGCTTGGATCATTGCACTCCCTCTTGGATGATAACAATTGTGAATTAAGAAGATTTATCTCCCAAATGGGTAAACTCCGCTTGTGGAAGGGGGATACGGGTACTGCTGGTCCTGTGATGATCACTTTAGTCAACTAAAAACAAAAAAGGGGTTGAAATCTTGAAAAATTGTCCTATATGTTGACAAGCCCTTGATCAGTTTTTCTCTTTCTCTGACCCTGTGTAACAGCCTGCATTATGATGAAGATCTGCATTCATTTCTGTAGGCTTCAGAGCTGTAGTCTTTCATTATCCCGTCTTGTAGAGTGTCCGTATAGAGCGTGTGTCACGAACACGCTTCTCAACAGATGACGTGGGGTGCGCCTGGGCGGATTAACTTATCTCCTCTCACTCAATCCAGCTCTCAACCTCTGTTTTAGGCTATAAAGGGAGAATAAATCACACTCCGACCCATTCAGCACACCCCAGTTTCTTAAGATGCTGCCACCATTCATCAAACCTACTGTCATGTCGGACGCTGTTCATACTAGGGCGTTCGACAGACAGCGGTAATTCCGCTTTTGTCCACTATGCGCTCAGTGGCGTCGGCTAGATTTTGTCTAGCTGGTCCGGGGTTAATTTAGCTGGTGCTCGGATTGGAAGCTGGGTCACGCCCACTGCCTTTAAATTGTTCTTCTGAACATTGGGCGTCGCCGATTATAGCTTCTGTCTAGTGCTTGGTTATCTCGGTCTGGAGAGGTGGTCTAGGAAAAGGAGTATCGTATCTGGTGGTGTATATTTCCCTTTGTTATATTTTCCTCCTTCCTATATGTGTATTTGTTTTGCCCTGTGCACTTATTGTGTATTCCTGAGTGACTGCGGCGTGGTGTATATTTTCCGTTATCCTTGTCTGTGCTAACTGTGGGTATTGGTTAGTAGTCTCTTCACTGGGTGGTGGGTGGAGGTTTCAGCCTAGGGTTGAAACAGGAGACAGGGTGAGGGTGGAGGCCCAGACATGCACACCATCAGTGTAAACTCTAAGAGAGGGTCAGTCAGGGTTTCCCAGAGTTGAGGGAAATCGCAGGGGCCTGGGTTATTAGCTCTTGCCTACCTAGGCTTCCCATGACACCTACGGGGTGATGAGTTACCAAATAAGTTACTGTCAGACAAGCAAAAGGTCACACACAAGGGCTATAGATTCTTTTTGAACATACAAGGGTCATACTTATTAGAGAGTTTAAGCTTTAATATAAAAATATACAGTGCTTACAATAAATATCTAAAAAGGTAAAAATAAAAACGACACCCCAATATGCAAAACAGTTATAAAATAAAAAGGCAAAAATAGCAAAAATACCTAACTGCAGACGGAAACATGTATCTTCTGTTTTCCCTAGAGGGAAGTTGAATGGAATTATGGATTGCATTGGTCTGTTAGGCCGTCCTCATATGTGAATACATCTTTGTGTCACCCAGCTTTTTATAGTCCTGACCATAGGCTCATTTCCAGGATGTCCCCGAATGGCCCTTTTAAAAGATGCTGTTTGTGAGTGGACGACGGTCTAAGCTGCGGCATTTTACATACCCTGTATCTCCCTATACGGAAAAGAGGAAATATTCTTTCCTGTTTACAAACAATTTGCTAACCCCCTTGAAGCTCAGGAGCCTATGTGCCAGGTTTGACACCTCCAGCAAAAGCCCCTTTGTGCTTACATTTAGTGGACAAAAGCTTGTAACTGGACATACCAGTATTGTAACTTTACTGCTGTTATGCTTTCCCTTATTGATTATATATTTCCTTCACAGCCTACATACTGAGTGGTGTCATCTTTTCACCATCTATGCTGCGTACAGTAATGTAGGAAAAACTGATTGTGCCACTGCATTATACAGACACAACTCAGCTTTTAGGGGCATTTGTGACTATTTTGACAGTGGGCTCCAAATAGATAGATATTGGCACTGGTAGGCGTTTTAAACCTTAAGATACTAAGAAAAATTGAAAGTG
Source organism: Ranitomeya variabilis (assembly GCF_051348905.1). Taxonomy (NCBI): domain Eukaryota; kingdom Metazoa; phylum Chordata; class Amphibia; order Anura; family Dendrobatidae; genus Ranitomeya; species Ranitomeya variabilis. The sequence continues at coordinate 51,239,621 of NC_135237.1, read as the reverse complement.
ACCCTGATCCTTACATGTCCACACACAGTGCCCCAGCTCCTTCATTACAAGTTGTGGATTGAAGAAGTAATGAAGAAATGGCAATGTGAACAACTGCATTCAAAGAGTATGCTAAGTCCCTGGTGCAGAACTGGTATCTACCACCATACCGTCAATGCATGTGGATAATATTGGTCGCTACACAGTGTTTTTTGTAGTACAGGAACTAGATTTGCTCCTGTTATGGAAATTTGGTTTGGATAAATCTATCCCTGTGTGTGCTGCGGCCGTTCCCAATTAAACTGAGTATTTTGAGCGCTCAAGAATGAGACTGCACAATATTGTGACAATAACATTCCACCAATACTGATGATTTATTGTACATACATGGATTTATAATTGCATATAGAAAGGGGGTGGTTAGTTAATTACCATATTGTCTAGCTCCTCTGTTATTGGTTATCTAAATATATATATGGAATATTGTGATTAATGCACATATGAATGCTGATTAAGCAACTAAAATGTAGCTGTTACATTTATCCTGCTATTCAGCAGGATTTTTAGACATTAGTTCAAGACATCTGGCCTAAGTTCCGGTTTTTGGGTGTCTGGAAAGTACCAAGGAACTGTTATGATCCGGTGACCTTGGAGCCGCATGAAACTTTCTCTGGAGTCGGTGGAACCTGTACTGACCGCAAATCCTGAACTAACACCGCAACTAGAAGTAGCCGTGGGGTGTGCCTAACAAACCCTAGACACCTCGACACAGCCGGAGGACTAAATACCCCTATAGATGGAAATAGGAATACTACCTTGCCTCAGAGCAGACCCCCAAAGGATAGGCAGCCCCCCACGAATATTGACTGTGAATAGGAGAAGAAAAGACACACGCAGATAGAAAACAGGATTTAGCAAAAGAGGCCACTCTAGCTAAATAGGAAAGGATAGGACAGATTACTAGGCGGTCAGTAAAAAACCCTTCCAAAAATATCCACCGCAGATAATACAAAAAATTCCACAATCTAACTAAAGACGTGGAATGAATATCTGCAACCCCAGAGAATCCAACAAGACTGAGAAAATACTGACGCAATCTAAGCTGGACAGAAAACACAAGGAATAGCACTGAATTATGAAGCACACAGCATCTGTGCCACAGAAAAAAAAACCAGACACTTATCTTTGCTGATTTGGCAGAAAGGCAGGAGGAACCAGGGAGAGGTAAAACACCTCCCAACAACAATTGACAACTGGCAAGGATTAATGAATCCTGCACACCTAAATACCCCAGTCAGAACTGCAATCAGCAGACACACCTGACCAGGACTGCAACCCAGGGACAACTGCACTACCACCTACTACCACCGGAGGGAACCCAAAAGCAGAATTCACAACAGTACCCTCCCCTTGAGGAGGGGTCACCAAACCCTCACCAGCGCCCCCAGGCCGATCAGGACGAGCCAGATGAAAGGCATGGACCAAATCAGCAGCATGGACATCAGAAGCAAAAACCCAAGAATTATCCTCCTGGCCATAACCCTTCCATTTGACAAGGTACTGAAGCCTCCGCCTCGAAAAGCGAGAATCCAAAATCTTCTCAACCACATACTCCAACTCCCCATCAACCAAAACAGGGGCCGGAGGATCAACAGAGGGAACAACGGGCACCACATATTACCGCAATAAAGATCTATGGAAGACATGGATAGCAAAAGAGGCCGGAAGCGCCAATCGAAAAGACACCGGATTAATAATCCCAGAAATTCTATAAGGACCAATAAACCGAGGCTTAAACTTAGGGGAAGAGACCTTCATAAGAACATGACGGGAAGACAACCAAACCAAATCCCCAACCCGAAGCCGGGAACCAACACACCGACGACGGTTAGCAAAACGTTGAGCCTCCTCCTGAGACAACACCAAATTGTCCACCACATGAGCCCAAATCTGCTGCAGCCTGTCAACCACAGAATCCACACTAGGACAGTCAGAAGGCTCAACCTTCCCAGAAGAAAAACGAGGATGAAAACCAAAATTACAAAAAAAAGGCGAAACCAAAGTAGCCGAACTAGCCCGATTATTAAGGGCAAACTCGGCCAATGGCAAAAAGGCCACCCAATCATCCTGATCAGCAGACACAAAGCATCTCAAATAAGTCTCCAAAGTCTGATAAGTTCGCTCGGTGTGGCCATTTGTCTGAGGATGAAATGCAGAAGAAAAAGACAAATCAATGCCCAGCCTAGCACAAAAGGCCCGCCAAAACCTAGAAACAAACAGGGAACCTCTGTCGGACACAATATTCTCCGGAATACCATGCAAACAAACCACATGCTGAAAAAACAACGGAACCAACTCTGAAGAGGAAGGCAATTTAGGCAAAGGCACCAAATGAACCATCTTAGAAAACCGGTCACAAACAACCCAGAAAACCGACATCCTCTGGGAAACCGGAAGATCAGAAATAAAATCCATAGAAATATGCGTCCAGGGCCTCTCAGGGACCGGCAATGGCAAAAGTAACCCACTAGCACGGGAACAACAAGGCTTAGCCCGCGCACAAGTCCCACAGGACTGCACAAAAGAACGCACATCACGTGACAACGAAAGCCACCAAAAGGACCTACCAACCAAATCTCTGGTACCAAAAATAACAGGATGACCAGCCAACACAGAACAGTGAACCTCAGAAATCACTCTACTAGTACATCTGTCAGGAACAAACAATTTCCCCACAGCACAGCGGTCAGGTCTATCAGCCTGAAATTCCTGAAGAACCCGCCGTAAATCAGGGGAAATGGCAGAAAGGACCACCCCTTCTTTCAGAATGCCAACCAGTTCAAGGACCTCAGGAGAATCAGGCAAAAAACTCCTAGAAAGGGCATCAGCCTTAATATTCTTAGAACCCGGAAGATACGAAACCATGAAATCAAAACGGGAAAAAAACAAGGACCATCGAGCCTGTCTAGGACTCAGCCGTTTGGCAGACTCGAGGTAAATCAAATTCTTATGATCAGTCAGGACCACAATACGGTGCTTAGCTCCCTCAAGCCAATGTCGCCACTCCTCAAACGCCCACTTCATAGCCAACAACTCCCGATTGCCGACATCATAATTGCGTTCAGCAGGCGAAAACTTGCGGGAGAAGAAGGCACACGGTTTCATCAAAGAACCAACAGAATCCCTCTGAGACAAAATGGTGTTATGATCTGGTGGCCTGAGAGCAGCATGAGACGTACTCTGGAGAAGGTGGGACCTGTACTGACCGCAGTCCTAATACTGACACCGCAACTAGAAGTAGCCGTGGGATGTACCTATCCAGGCCTAGACACCTCGACACGGCCGGAGAACTAAATACCCCTAAAGATAGAAAAGGGAAAACTATCTTGCCTCAGAGAAAATCCCCAAAGGATAGACAGCCGCCCACAAATATTGACTGTGAGAGGAGAGGGAAATAACATACACAGACTGAAATCAGAATTTAGCAAAGGAGGCCACTTCTAGCTAAATAGAAAGGATAGGACAGAGTACTATGCGGTCAGTATAAAAACACTAGAAAATATCCACCACAAAAAATACAAAATCTCCACATCTAACTAAAGATATGGAGGGTATATCTGCATCTCCAGAGATACCAGCTTGGCAAAACAAATCCTTATACAGACCAAGCTGGACAAGACAAAAACATGGAAATGAACTGAACAATAAGGCCCACAGCATGTGGACAGCAAAAATCAAGGCCAGACCTTATCTTTGTTGAAATGAACAGCTAAGCAGGAGGGACCAGGCAGGGATGTGAATCCTCCAGGAACAATGGACAACTGGCACTGACTAAAGGATAGAGCAAGACTAAATAGCCCAGTCAGAATTGCAAAAAGTGAACACACCTGATAAATGCTGCGATCGAAAGACAGCAGCACTACCACTTACAACCACCAGAGGGAGCCCAAGAACAGAATTCACAACAGTACCCCCCCTTGAGGAGGGGTCACTGAACCCTCACCAGAGCCCCCAGGCCGATCCGGACGAGCCAAATGAAAGGCACGAACCAAATCCTCAGCATGAACATCGGAGGCAACAACCCAAGAATTATCCTCCTGGCCATAACCCTTCCATTTGACAAGATATTGAAGCTTCCGCCTCGAAAAACGAGAATCCAAAATTTTCTCAACCACATACTCCAACTCCCCATCAATCCACACTGGGGCAGGAGGATCAACAGAGGGAACAACGGGCACCACATATTTCCGCAACAAAGATCTTTGAAAAACATTATGGATGGAAAAAATGGCTAGAAGGGCCAAACGAAAAGACACTGGATTGATAATCTCAGAAATCCTATAAGGGCCAATAAACCGAGGCTTAAACTTAGGGGAAGAAACCTTCATAGGAACATGGCGGGAAGACAACCAAACCAAATCCCCAACCCGAAGCCGGGAACCAACACACCGACGACGGTTAGCAAAACGCTGAGCCCCCTCCTGAGACAACACCAAATTGTCAACAACATGAGCCCAAATTTGCTGCAACCTGTCAACCACAGAGTTCACCCCAGGACAATCAGAAGGCTCAACCTGCCCCGAAGAAAAACGAGGATGAAAACCAGAGTTACAAAAGAAGGGTGAAACCAAGGTAGCAGAACTAGCCGATTATTAAGGGCAAACTCGGCCAATGGCAAGAAAGCCACCCAATCATCCTGATCAGCAGACACAAAGCATCTCAAATAAGTTTCCAAAGTCTGATTAGTTCGCTCGGTTTGGCCATTTGTCTGAAGATGAAATGCGGAACAAAAAGACAAATCAATGCCCAGCCTAGCACAAAAGGCCCGCCAAAACCTAGAAACAAACTGGGAACCTCTATCGGACACAATATTCTCCGGAATGCCATGCAAACGAACCACATGCTGAAAAAACAACGGAACCAAATCAGAAGAGGAAGGCAATTTAGGCAAAGGTACCAAATGAACCATCTTAGAAAACCGGTCACAAACCAGATAACCAACATCCTCTGGGAAACCGGAAGATCCGAAATAAAATCCATAGAAATATGCGTCCAAGGCCTCTCAGGGACCGGCAAAGGCAAAAGCAACCCACTAGCGCGGGAACAGCAAGGCTTGACCCACGCACAAGTCCCACAAGACTGCACAAAAGAACGCACATCCCGTGACAAAGAAGGCTACCAGCCAAATCTCTGGTACCAAAAATCCCAGGATGACCAGCCAACACAGAACAATGAACCTCAGAAATCACTTTACTAGTCCATCTGTCAGGAACAAACAGTTCCCCACTGGACAGCGATCAGGTTTATCAGCCTGAAATTCCTGAAGAACCTGTCGTAAATCAGGGGAGATGGCAGAAAGAATCACCCCTTCCTTCAGAATGCCGACCGGCTCAAGGACCCCAGGAGAATCAGGCAAAAAGCTCCTAGAAAGGGCATCAGCCTTAACATTTTTCGAACCCGGAAGATACGAGACCACAAAATCAAAACGAGAGAAAAACAGGGACCATCGGGCCTGTCTAGGATTCAGCAGTTTGGCAGACTCGAGGTAAATCAGATTCTTATGATCGGTCAAAACCACAATACGGTGCTTGGCCCCCTCAAGCCAATGTCGCCACTCCTCAAATGCCCACTTCATAGCCAACAACTCACGATTGCCGACATCATAATTGCGTTCCGCAGGCGAAAACTTTCGAGAAAAGAAGGCACACGGTTTCATCAAGGAACCATCAGAATTCCTCTGAGACAAAACGGCCCCTGCCCCAATCTCAGAAGCCTCAACCTCAACCTGAAAAGGAAGAGAAACATCCGGCTGACGCAACACAGGGGCAGAAGTAAATCGGCGTTTAAGCTCCTGAAAGGCAGAAACAGCCGCAGAAGACCAATTCGTCACATCAGCGCCTTTCTTCTTCAAATCAGTCAAGGGTTTAACCACGCTGGAGAAGTTAGCAATGAAACGGCGATAAAAATTTGCAAAACCCCAAAATTTCTGAAGGCTCTTCACGGATGTGAGTTGAATCCAATCATGAATGGCCTGAACCTTAACCGGATCCATCTCCATAGATGAGGGAGAAAAAATAAAGCCCAAAAAAGAAACCTTCTGCACTCCAAAGAGACACTTAGACCCCTTCACAAACAAAGCATTGTCACGAAGGATCTGAAATACCTTCCTGACCTGTTTCACATGAGACTCCCAATCATCGGAAAAAATCAAAATATCGTCCAAATATACAATCAAGAATTTATCAATATAAGTCCGGAAGATGCATGAAGGATTGAAAAACAGATGGAGCATTAGTGAGCCCGAATGGCATCACAAGGTATTCAAAATGGCCTTCGGGCGTATTAAACGCAGTTTTCCATTAATCACCCTGCTTAATACGAAGAAGATTATATGCCCCCCAAAGGTCAATCTTCGTAAACCAACTAGCCCCCTTAATCGTAGCAAACAAATCGGAAAGCAAAGGTAAAGGGTATTGAAACTTGACCGTGATCTTATTCAAGAGGCGATAATCAATACAAGGTCTCAAGGAGCCATCCTTCTTAGCAACAAAAAAAAAACCTGCTCCCAACGGTGAAGAAGATGGCCGAATATGCCCTTTGTCCAAAGGCTCCTTAACATAACTCCGCATGGCGGTATGTTCAGGCACAGACAGGTTGAAAAGTCGGCCCTTAGGAAACTTACTGCCTGGAATCAAGTCACAATCACAGTCCCTGTGCGGTGGAAGGGAACTGGATTTGGGCTCATCGAATACATCCTGAAAATCAGACAAAAACTCTGGAATTTCAGAAGAGGAAGAAGAGGAGATTGACATCAAAGGAACATCATGATGAACCCCCTGACAACCCCAACTAGTCACAGACATAGATTTCCAATCCAACACAGGATTATGTACCTGCAACCACGGAAAACCCAGCACGATAACATCATGCAAATTATGCAACACCAGAAATCGACAATCTTCCTGATGGGCTGGCGCCATGTGCATGGTCACCTGTGTCCAAAACTGGGGCTTATTTTTAGCCAAAGGTGTAACATCAATCCCCCTTAAAGGAATAGGACTCTGCAAAGGCTGCAAGGAAAAACCACAACGTCTGGCAAATTCTAAGTCCATTAAATTTAGAGCGGCTCCTGAATCCACAAATGCCATGACAGAAAATGACGATAATGAGCAGATCAAGGACACCGATAACAGAAATTTAGGTTGTACTGTACTGATAGTAAATGAACTAGCGATCCTTTTTGTCCGCTTAGGGCAGACTGAAATGACATGAGAAGCGTCGCCACAATAATAACACAACCTATTCTGATGTCTGAATCCTTGTCGTTCCGTTCTAGACAAAATCCTATCACTCTGCATTGGCTCAGGACTTTGCTCTAAGGACGACGACACAGCGCGCACAGTTCGATGCTCCCGCAAGCGCCGATCAATCTGAATGGCCAGAGACATAGAATCACTCAGACCGGAAGGCGTGGGAAACCCCACCATAACATCTTTAACGGATTCAGAAAGACCCTTTCTGAAAATTGCCGCCAAAGCATCATCATTCCATTCAGTCAACACAGACCATTTTCTAAATTTCTGACAATAGAATTCTGCCGCCTCTTGACCCTGAAACAGGGCCAACAAGGTTTTCTCCACTTGATCCACAGAATTCGGTTCATCATATAATAATCCTAAAGCCTGAAAAAAGGAGTCTACATTAAGCAAGGCCGGATTCCCAGATTCCAGGGAAAATGCCCAATCCTGTGGATCGCCACGCAGCAGGGAGATGACAATTTTAACCTGCTGAATGGAATCACCGGAGGATCACAGTCTCAGTGCAAAAAACAGTTTACAATTGTTTTTAAAACTCAAAAATGTGGACCTATCACCAAAAAACAAATCAGGAGTAGGAATCTTCGGCTCTAAAGCAGGAGTCTGAACAATATAATCAGAAATACCCTGTACCCTAGCAGCAAGCTGGTCTACACGAGAAGCTAATTCCTGAACATCCATGCTGGCACAAGACTCCTCAGCCACCCATAGATAAAGAGGGAAGAAAAGGCAAAGCAGACTAAAGAAAAAAAAATGGCTCAACACCTTTCTTCCCTTCTTCTGAGATGCATTTAACTCATTATGGGCCAGTTGTACTGTTATGATCCGGTGACCTTGGAGCCGCATGAAATTTCTCTGGAGTCGGTGGAACCTGTACTGACCGCAAATCCAGAACTAACACCGCAACTAGAAGTAGCCGTGGGGTATGCCTAACAAACCCTAGACACCTCGACACAGCCGGAGGACTAAATACCCCTATAGATGGAAATAGGAATACTACCTTGCCTCAGAGCAGACCCCCAAAGGATAGGCAGCCCCCCACGAATATTGACTGTGAATAGGAGAAGAAAAGACACACGCAGATGGAAAACAGGATTTAGCAAAAGAGGCCACTCTAGCTAAATAGGAAAGGATAGGACAGATTACTAGGCGGTCAGTAAAAAACCCTTCCAAAAATATCCACCGCAGATAATACAAAAAATTCCACAATCTAACTAAAGACGTGGAATGAATATCTGCAACCCCAGAGAATCCAACAAGACTGAGAAAATACTGACCCAATCTAAGCTGGACAGAAAACACAAGGAATAGCACTGAATTATGAAGCACACAGCATGTGTGCCACAGAAAAAAAACCAGACACTTATCTTTGCTGATTTGGCAGAAAGTCAGGAGGAACCAGGGAGAGGTAAAACACCTCCCAACAACAATTGACAACTGGCAAGGACTAATGAATCCTGCACACCTAAATACCCCAGTCAGAACTGCAATCAGCTGTGACAAAGACCGCTGTGTCGGTTGAAACGCGTCGCTTGCCTCCATGGTGTTATGGTGCTGTTCCAGGAGTTCTCCTGATTTTAATTTATTGGATTAAAGTTCATTTTTTTATTGGAAGCTGGAACATTTCTTCTTTTTTTGTGTGAAGTTCTACTACATCTCATCGGGATGGAGTTACGGGCTTCCTCTGCTGATCGGTGAGCTGGCTTCTTTTGCTTTTTGTCTACATAATCAGCAGACACACCTGACCAGGACTGCAACCCAGGGACAACTGCATTACCACCTACTACCACCGGAGGGAACCCAAAAGCAGAATTCACAACAAGGAACCATCTGGCCTAGCTCATGTGGTCAAGTTGAGCAATTGATTATAAACTAGCTGAGTATATAGATATATTTGCATTTATATGAATATATATGATTATAAAGGAGTATACATGCAAGTGAGATCTACATGATATATATATTTCCATCACAATCCCCCCTTAGATATCACTTGCCCTAATCCTAGCCTCCTGTCCCAAAGCGCTGCAACTCTTTTATGCTGCCCGTGAGCTGACGTATGCCTAGCGCATACGCTCCCCTCCATACAGACTTTTCGCAAATGGGCGGTCAGGAGATCTGTCCCTAACGGGGGGTTTGTTGCAATAAGTCTCTTAGTCAACAGCATGTGTAGTGAGCGGTGTGCATTCTTTATCAGGTAGGTCATCTATCCGGTCAGGCAGGGCATCCACAACATCATTCTAGCTTGAATGTCATCCTCTGGTAGGGGAGCTTTCTTGCAATGCGATGAGTGGATCCAAGTGAGTCTTCCCTCCAGCTTCACAGAGGTTGGTGTCATCAGCGGCACTTGGACAGGACCATCAAATCTGGGATCGAGTGGTGTTCTCCTTACAAACTTGTTTCACCAACACCCAGTCTCCTGGCTTCAAGGAGTGCGTACCGGACACTGAATCTGGATCTGGCAATGAAGAAAAAACTCGAGAATGGATGTTAGCAAGTTTCTTGGTGAGTTCAATTATATAAGCAGACAAAGTTTCATATTGCATAGTCAGCTGCTGAGGGAAGAATACCCCTAACCTGGGACTAGACCCAAACAAAATTTCATATGGTGACAGCTTTTCTGGGCCTCTGGAAGTGTGCCTTACACTAAGTAGTGTGATTGGGAGTGTCTCATGCCATGGTTTGTTTCTTGGGCAACTTTCAACATCCTGTTCTTAAGTGTCCCATTCAGTCTTTCTACTTTCTCGCTACTCTGGGGACTGTAGGGAGTGCGTAGGCCTAAATCTGACCCTACTGCTGACCAGATCTCCCGTGTGAGATTTGCTGTGCATGCGGATCCCTGGTCACTCTATCACTTCTGAGACCCCATATCTGCATATCTCATCTCTGAGAGTAGCTTTTTTGCAGTAGTCTTTGCTGACTGGTTCCTCACTGGGAAAGCTTCTGGCCATCCTGAGAACACGTCCACGACCACAAGGGCATATTCGAATCCTCCACTTGGTGGCATCTGGATGTGGTCTATCTGGATTCTCTGGAAGGGGTACAGTGGTCTGGCAAGATAATGTTTGGGAACTTTCTCCATTCTTCTAGGGTTGCATTTGCCGCAGGTCAAACAGCTGCTAGTGAACTTGGCTGTTAGGGTGGAGATCCCTGGAGCGAACCAGTAAGCACCAATCAGATCATTCATCTGTGTCTTTGATCTGTGTGTGGGCCCATGTGCCCACTGGACCACCATAGGGTACATGCTTCGGGGTAAACAGGGTTTGTAGTCCATTGCGTATACCCTTCCTTCTTCATGTGTTACTCCCTTCCGCATCCAGCATTCCTTCTTGCCCTTTTGGGGCTCGCTCTTGCAGCTTTTTGAGCAGATCCTAGGACGTCATCTGGTCAGGTTTCTTGTCTTCAGTCTTCATGTAGTAGCCGTCCAGCTCTATGACCTCTCCCACCTCTTCATATTGTCTTCCTTTGACTGCTTCTTTGGCTGCCATATCTGCCATGTTATTACCCCATGCTTGTAGTCCATTGCGTATACCCTTCCTTCTTCATGTGTTACTCCCCTCCGCATCCAGCATTCCTTCTTGTCCTTTTGGGGCTCGCTCTTGCAGCTTTTTGAGCAGATCCTAGGACATCATCTGGTCAGGTTTCTTGTCTTCAGTCTTCATGTAGTAGCCGTCCGGCTCTACGACCTCTCCCACCTCTTCATATTGTCTTCCTTTGACTGCTTCTTTGGCTGCCATATCTGCCATGTTATTACCCCGTGCTTATACTGTGTTCAATTTTCCATGTGCTTTGACTTTTAGTACTGCCACCATTTTTTGGAAGTTGGAGTGCGTCCAGCAGGTCCTTAATGGCTCTATGATGCTTCACGGTTGTTCCGCTTGCTGTGATGAAGTCCCTTGCAGCCCAGATGGGTCCAAAGTCGTGTGCTATGCCATGCGGGTACCTTGAATCGGTGTATATGTTTGCAGTTTTGCCTTCTGCAATCTGGCAGGCCTTTGTCAGCGCTATCAATTCTGCTTCCTGGGCTGACAGACTAGGCGGCAGACTTCTGGACCACAGGATCTCTTGATTGCTGGTCACTGCACATCCCGTGTGGAATCTTCCTTCATCATCTGCAAATCTGGAGCCATCCACATAGAGGATCAACTCTGGGTTGGTCAGTGGCTCTTCTGCCACCTTAGGAAGTCCTGCTGTTTCCTGTTGCATGATGCTGAAGCAATCATGGTCATCCGTCCGAGGCAAATCCAGATCCCTGCGGAAGGTATCATGCAGATTTTGATCAGAATTTTGATCTGAGGGTCCATATCTGCATCCCCCTTGGGAATGGGAGTAGAGTGGATGGGTTAAGGACTGTGCATCTGGAGATGGTGACATTGTCGGGCAGGAGTAGAGCGCACTGGAGGCGAAGATGCCTGGCGGTGGAGAGATGTTTTGGCTGGGTTTGGTTGAGGATTTCTGAGATGTCATGCGGAGCCAGGATTTCCAATGGATATCCAAGAATGATGTCAGCAGTCTTGTCCAGGAGGGCGTGTGCTGCAAATGCTGCTCTCATGTAGGAGGGGGCTTCCCTTGCAACTGGATCCAAGCAAGCTGAAAAGTAGCCTAAAGGTCTCTGCTTTCCCCCCTGAAGCTGCGTCAGGACTCCAGTAGCAAGGCCTTCTTTTTCCATCAGGCAGAGACAGAATGGCTTCTCGTAGTCAGGTAGGCCTAGTGCTGGCGCTGAGACTACAGAGCCTTTTAACTTCTTGAACGAGCTGAAGGCTGCATCTGTCAGGAGGAACAGGGTTACATTTATGCAATCATACAGAGGCTGCATTAGGACTGAGGCATCAGGGATCCAGGCTCTGCAATACAAAACTAGACCAAGGAAGGCCTGTAGCGCCTTTAGAGTTGTTGGAGTAACCATCTTCTCCACTGTGGTCTTCCAGTCATCTGACAGGTGATTCATCTGGTAAGCAATACAGTGTCCCTGGAACGTAACTCGCTTCAGACACCACTGGATTTTGTTCTTTGAGACCTTGCAGTGCTGCTCCGCCAGGTAGAGTAGGAGAGACAAGGAATGGGCTTTACACGTGTCAAAGTCAACTGCACAAAGGAGTAGATCATCCACGTATTGTAGCAGGGTTACTTCTGCATGTTCTGTGACCCAGTTGGTGAGGACTGTGGACATTGATTTGGTGAACTGTGAAGGGCTGTTCTGGGCCCGCTGTGGCATCACTGTCCATGTGTGCTGTGCCCCCTGGTGAGTTAAGGCAAACAGGTACTGGTCATCCAAGTGAAGGGGAACACTGAAGAAAGCATTAGCCAGGTCGATCACACTTTTGCTGTGGCAGGCACATTTGAGAGCAGAGTGTGCAGATTCGGCACAATTGGAGTTTCATACACCGTGGCGTCATTCACAGCTCTCAGGTCATATACCCTTCTGAACTTGGTTGGCTCTCCTTTTACAGTCTTTTTCTTGACAGGGAAAAGCGGGGTATTGCAAGGCGATGTGCAAGGAACAATGATTCCTATTTCCAGGTAGACCTTCAGTTGGTCAGACAGCTTGACTCTAGGCAATGGACAGGGGATACTGGGCCTTACGAGGATATGGAGTGCCTGGCTTGAGTGATACCCACACTGGGGCAACTTGAGGATTTCCTATGTCCTGGGGTCCCTTAGACCATAGACTTTCTGGTACTACGTCCAGTACCTCCTCGGGTAGGCCTCCGTCGGTTGTTTGATGTTCTTGTAGGGCTGCCTGCATGATTCTTCTTGGGTCAGGGATGAAGAAAGTGTCACGGTCCCATCTTCCTGGAACACTGTGGTTGCCTTCAGCTTCTGCAGTAGGTTCGCTCCCAGCAGGTTGAGTGGCAGGTCCCTGACACCACAAACTGGGACAGGATAGAGAGTCCTGGCTGAGTGCACACACTCAGAGGCTTTGTAGGCTGGGAATGTCTGACTTGACCATCAATGCCCATGCGAGACACAGAGGATTCTGATAGGCATGTGGGATTGGGGAGTTCCACAGGTCTCATCACACTTCTGGCTGCACCGGTGTGCAGAAGAAAAGATCTGACAACGCCATCCACTTTCAGGGCAATTTGAGGTATTGTTCCTGCAGATGGGGTTTTTGCATGTCAGGAGCGTAGTGTCTTGCGGACCTGGCTTGCTTGCCCCTGTCCTATGGACGGGGTACTTCACTGCTTTCTGTACTTCTTCCTTGACCTGTTTCTCTGGACCAATTCTTGGGTTGCATGGGTGCTCTGCACTGGTTCCGGAAATGGCCAAACTTGCCACAGATGTAACACTTGACGCTTCTTCTGTCTTTGTAGGGTGGTTGCGCTTCCAGGTCAGTGGTCACCATAAGAGGGGCCATCTTCTGCAATCCTGGTTGGGACTCAATCCCTTTCTACTGTGGACAACGGCATGATGGGTACTGTAGCGGCAGTGGGGTCCGGCCTGCTGATTGAAGCTGTGGGCCATGCGGGGGGCCTGGTGGTAAGATGGGGCCTGCAGGTGCACCCGTGGCGAGGCATGGGGGTGCCATAAGACCGGCGGCTGCATCCAACCCGAGGTCTTGGGGCATTACAGGGGCTGCGGCTGCATCTGCCACCACTTCTTCCCCCTGGTTTGACATAGCTTCTCCCCTTTGCTAACCTTATTGAGGTCGGTGTCTCCTCTCCGGAGTCTGCAGCGGTTCTTCTGGTGTGTCGCTCGGCACTTTGCAGCATCTGGCTTCCCTTCCGGCGTTCTCAGCAGCGTGGCACCCGTTTCCTTCTTCGCACTCTTTCCAGCTGGCTCCTCCCATGAAGGTACGCCTCCTCTTCCCTCGCGACAATTGGCAATAAACAGTCTCCTAGGCACACATGACCTGTTTTGCTGGGTCAGTCCACTGTATTTCCATCACGACCTGTTCTCGGGCCTAGCCACTATCAGTGGTTTCCTGACTGGCTCTCTTAGTCCATGCACAAAGGCCTGTGCCAACATTTGCCTGTGTATCTGGTCATGAATGGCGAAGCCCAAGTCTTGGAATACTTGCATTACTCTGCCATGAAACTTCTTTACAGGCACTGTCTTGTCTTGGCTCATGTCATGTAAGCTGAGGGCTTGTCCTGCCAATCTGCCTTTGGCCCACTCTCTGAGCTGTTCAATTAGCTGTGGCCCTGACTCCCAAGCGTGTACATCTAATTCTGCTGGAAGTTTGAATTGTTCCTTCATGATTGGCCAGAGTGCATCATCTGCTTTTATTTCCATTTATGGCCCAGAGATCATTCCAGGTGGCTGCATATGTTCGCTGGCTCTGCTACATTCTTCAGTAAAATGGCATGGGATGCATCCCTGGGTCTGGAAGATTGTCACTTGACTTGGGGTGAAGCACACATAGTGTAATGGTGGTGCCTCTACCTGCCCCTGCATTCTTGGTGCCTGTGGGTTTCTTTTCCTAGTACTGGGCAGCATGTATGATGTTCCCTCCTCATCTTTATCAGAGGAATAGTTGTGATAGCGTGTGCTGGGGTCATACACTGGCTGATTTTGGACTTAGAAGTTGCCTTTTTGTGTGAGGATGTCTCCCCTCTTGCTGAAGCATAGGCTTATAGTTCTATGTTGGTGTGAATGTAGGCAGCTCTGACCGGTGCTGAAATTAATACATTATCAGCAGATGGTGATGTCAGTCCTCCCCCCTCTGCACCCAGGGCTGAGCTGTCTGCTGCCTGATGTGTCTGGGGGCTGCCTACTGCATTGTGTGTTTGGGGATTTTCACCTCCTTCCCCCGATATCATAACTGGCAATGGCTGGACTGTGCCAGGGACATAGAAGGGGTGCCTTGTGCTGTAAGCACTGGATACAGAGACACCACATTGTTTGAATTGGGTGTTGGCCCAGCCAGCAACAAAGAGGAAGAAGAGTGTGAAACAGGAGGAGATATATGGGGCAGAGAAGAAGGAGGAGGAGAGGTGTAAGGTGCGCAGGAGGCGGAGGTGAGGAGTGAGAAAAAGGAACTGACGGAGGGAAAAATGGGAGGTATGGAGAAGGGGGAGAGTGTGGTGGAGGAGATGAAGAAGAAGAAGGAGGGGTTGATGAAAGGTGTATAGGAGGAGGAGGTGAGGAGTGAGAAAAAGGAACAGGGAGTAGAGAAGAGGAGGAGAAGAAAGGTGTGGAGATGGATGTGGAGAAGGAAGAGCAGGAGGAGATAGGTGTGATGGGGGAGTGAAGAAGGAGAGAGAAAGGGTGAGTGAAGGAGGAAAGAGGTGTGGAGAAGGAGGAGTAGAGAGGTGTGGAGGAGAGAGAGAGAGAAGAAAAAAGTGTAGAGAAAGAGGAGAGGAAAGGAGAGAGAGAAGGAGGAGAGAAAGAGTAACAGAGAAAGAGGAGGATAGAGAAGAGAATTCCTCCCCCTCTGTGCAGTCTGAGAGGGCATGGTTGGAACAATGATACCTTCTCCCTGTAGAAAGGGATGGGGCGCGCCACATACTGCGCAAAAACTCCCTATACCATGGATTCTGTTGAGAGCAGACTGCACAGGTCTAATATCTCCTGTCTTATACACATAAAAATCACTTCCTGGTTTGCTCACATATCTTTCTGTACCACCTAAACGATTTAAGCTCTGCTGCTACTTTATACCATGTATTAGTATTCAGCAATTTGCAATTTAACATCAGCTAACTTCCCTTATTTTCCTTTCTACGTCATGCCATTCCGCAGCTTGAATTCTGCCATTCTGATGGATTTCACATACTTTATACCTTCTAAAATTCTTCACATAGTTAACACCTTTGTGTTCTGCCACTATCTGGGGGCCATTTTCTCTTCAGGAAGTAAAAGACCCTACTGTTGCTTGGCCACCTTATTCCCCATGGCAAAAACAAAAAAATAAAAACAAACAAAAAGGAAAAAAACAACAAAAACCTCAAAAAGATTGGTATATAAAAACACAAAAAAAAGAAAACCTTCAAAAAGTTGGTATAAGAAGTTGATATAAAAAAGGAAAAGAAAACCGTCAAAAACTTCGTACAAAACCAACAAAAAACTTAAAATTTTGATACAGAAGGAAAAACTTTAAAAAGTAAAGAGACAGAAGGAAAAACTTCAAAGAATTAAAAAGTTAAAACGGCTTTCCTTATACTTTGTGTTGTGAATTAGACTTTTTTGCTCCCTCTTGTGGTCACTAGTGATATGACTCTGGGATTGTCTTTCCTCAGTTTGGCACTCACCTGGGTCGTTAGTCCAGGGGTGTTGCTATATAAACTTCCTGGTTTCTCAGTCCTGTGCCTGGCATCGTTGTAATCAGTTCCTTTCTGTTTGCTCCTGTCTGCTGGTCTTGGATCTTGCAAAATTAAGCTAAGTCCTGCTTCCTTGTTTTTTGGTTATTTGCTTTGCTCTTATTTTTTGTCCAGCTTGTACTAAATGTGATTCCTGATTTTGCTGGAAGCTCTAGGGGGCTGGTGTTCTCCCCCCGGGCCGTTAGACGGTTCGGGGGTTCTTGAATATCCAGCGTGGAAATTTTGATAGGGTTTTTGCTGACCATATAAGTCATCTTACTATATTCTGCTATTAGTCAGTGGGCCTCTCTTTGCTAAATATCTAGTTCATTCTTACGTTTGTCTTTTCTCCTTACCTCACCGTTATTATTTGTTGGGGGCTTGTATCCAACTTTTGGGGTCTTTTCTCTGGAGGCAAGAAAGGTCTATATTTTCCCTTCTAGGGTTAGTTAGTTCTCCGGCTGGCGCGAGACGTCTAGAACCAACGTAGGCACGTTCCCCGGCTGCTGCTTTTTGTGGTGCTAGGATTAGATATATGGTCAGCCCAGTTACCACTGCCCTATGAGCTGTTTTTTTTGTGTTTGCAGACTTGGTATGTACTTTTGAGACCCTCTGCCATTGGGGTCATAACAGTATGCCAGGCCGCCCTTTACCTCTGAGTGGCTTGTGCTTGCTGCAGACATGAATGTCCAGACTTTGATTACAAGTGTGGATCAGCTTGCTGCTCGTTTGCAGGGCATACAAGATTTTGTTACCAGTAGTCCAATGTCTGAACCTAAAATACCTATTCCTGAACTGTTCTCTGGAGACCGATTTAAGTTTAGGAATTTCAGGAATAATTGTAAATTGTTTCTATCTCTGAGACCCCGTTCATCTGGAGACTCAGCTCAGCAAGTAAAAATTGTTATCTCTTTCTTACGGGGCGACCCTCAGGATTGGGCCTTCTCGCTAGCGCCAGGAGATCCGGCATTGGCAAATATTGATGCGTTTTTTCTGGCGCTCGGATTGCTTTACGAGGAACCCAATCTTGAAATTCAGGCAGAAAAAGCCTTGCTGGCTATTTCTCAGGGTCAGGATGAAGCTGAAGTGTATTGCCAAAAATTTCGGAAATGGTCCAGTGCTCTTCCTCCTCATAGGGACTGTGACTGCGCTATAGATTTGATTCCAGGTAGTAAATTTCCTAAGGGAAGATTATTTAATCTGTCTGTACCTGAGCATACCGCAATGCGTTCGTATATCAAGGAATCTCTGGAGAAGGGGCATATCCGTCCATCCTCTTCCCCTCTTGGTGCGGGATTCTTTTTTGTGGCCAAGAAGGACGGATCTTTGAGACCTTGTATTGACTATCGGCTTCTGAATAAAATCACTGTTAAATTTCAGTATCCTTTGCCTCTGTTGTCGGACTTGTTTGCCCGGATTAAAGGTGCCAAGTGGTTCACCAAGATAGATCTTCGTGGTGCGTACAACCTTGTGCGCATTAAGCAAGGAGATGAATGGAAAACTGCATTTAATACGCCCGAAGGTCATTTTGAGTACTTGGTTATGCCTTTTGGGCTCTCTAATGCTCCATCAGTGTTTCAGTCCTTTATGCATGATATTTTCCGGAAGTATCTGGATAAATTTATGATTGTTTATCTGGATGATATTCTGTTTTTTTCTGATGATTGGGACTCGCATGTAGAGCAGGTCAGGATGGTGTTTCAGGTTTTGCGTGAGAATGCTTTGTTTGTTAAGGGCTCAAAGTGTCTCTTTGGAGTACAGAAGGTTCCCATTTTTGGGTTTTATTTTTTCCCCTTCTGCGGTGGAGATGGACCCAGTCAAGGTCCGAGCTATTCATGATTGGACTCAACCCACGTCAGTTAAGAGTCTTCAGAAGTTCTTGGGTTTTGCTAACTTCTACCGTCGTTTTATCGCTAATTTTTCTAGCGTTGTTAAACCTTTGACGGATATGACCAAGAAAGGTTCTGATGTTGCTAACTGGGCTCCTGCAGCCGTGGAAGCCTTTCAAGAGTTGAAGCGCCGGTTTACTTCGGCGCCTGTTTTGTGCCAGCCTGATGTCTCACTTCCCTTTCAGGTTGAAGTGGATGCTTCTGAGATTGGGGCAGGGGCCGTTTTGTCGCAGAGAGGCCCTGGTTGCTCTGTAATGAGACCATGTTCTTTTTTCTCTAGGAAGTTTTTGCCTGCTGAGCGGAATTATGATGTTGGCAATCGGGAGTTGTTAGCCATGAAGTGGGCATTTGAGGAGTGGCGTCATTGGCTCGAGGGTGCTAAGCATCGTGTGGTGGTCTTGACTGATCACAAAAATCTGATGTATCTCGAGTCTGCTAAACGCCTGAATCCTAGACAGGTCCGCTGGTCATTGTTTTTCTCCCGTTTTGACTTTGTGGTCTCGTATTTACCAGGTTCAATGAATGTGAAGGTTGATGCTCTTTCAAGGAGCTTTGTGCCTGACTCTCCTGGAGTCGCAGAACCAGTTGGTATTCTCAAAGAGGGAGTTATCCTGTCAGCCATTTCTCCGGATTTGCGATGTGTGTTGCAGAGATTTCAGGCTGGTAGACCTGACTCTTGTCCACCTGACAGACTGTTTGTTCCTGATAAGTGGACCAGCAGAGTCATTTCCGAGGTTCATTCCTCGGTGTTGGCAGGGCATCCGGGAATTTTTGGCACCAGAGATCTGGTGGCTAGGTCCTTTTGGTGGCCTTCCTTGTCAAGGGATGTGCAGTCATTTGTGCAGTCCTGTGGGACTTGTGCTCGAGCTAAGCCTTGCTGTTCTCGTGCCAGCGGGTTGCTCTTGCCCTTGCCTGTCCCGAAGAGGCCTTGGACACACATTTCCATGGATTTCATTTCAGATCTTCCGGTGTCTCAGGGCATGTCTGTCATCTGGGTGGTATGTGATCGCTTTTCCAAGATGGTCCATTTGGTATCTTTGCCTAAGCTGCCTTCCTCTTCCGATCTGGTTCCTTTGTTCTTTCAGAATGTGGTTCGTTTACACGGCATTCCTGAGAATATTGTGTCTGACAGAGGATCCCAGTTTGTTTCCAGGTTCTGGCGATCCTTTTGTGCTAAGATGGGCATTGATTTGTCGTTTTCGTCTGCCCTTCATCCTCAGACTAATGGACAAACGGAGCGAACTAATCAGACTCTGGAGGCTTATTTGAGGTGTTTTGTTTCTGCAGATCAGGATGATTGGGTGACCTTCTTGCCGTTGGCTGAGTTTGCCCTTAATAATCGGGCTAGTTCCGCTACTTTGGTTTTGCCATTTTTTTGCAACTCTGGTTTCCATCCTCGTTTTTCCTCGGGACATGTGGAGCCTTCTGATTGTCCTGGGGTAGATTCCGTGGTGGATAGGTTGCAGCGGATCTGGAATCATGTGGTGGACAACTTGAAGTTGTCACAGGAGAAGGCTCAGCGTTTTGCCAACCGCCGCCGCGGTGTGGGTCCCCGACTTCGTGTTGGGGATTTGGTATGGCTGTCTTCTCGATTTGTTCCTATGAAGGTCTCCTCTCCTAAATTTAAGCCTCGCTTCATCGGTCCTTACAAGATATTGGAAATCCTTAATCCTGTGTCCTTTCGCTTGGATCTTCCGGTGTCGTTTGCCATTCACAACGTGTTCCATAGGTCTTTGTTGCGGCGGTACGTTGTACCTGTGGTTCCTTCTGTTGAGCCTCCTGCTCCGGTGTTGGTTGAGGGCGAGTTGGAGTACGTGGTGGAGAAGATCTTGGATTCTCGTCTCTCCAGGCGGAGGCTTCAGTATCTGGTCAAGTGGAAGGGCTATGGTCAGGAGGATAATTCCTGGGTGGTTGCCTCTGATGTTCATGCGGCCGATTTAGTTCGTGCCTTTCACGCTGCTCATCCTGATCGCCCTGGTGGTCTTGGTGAGGGTTCGGTGACCCCTCCTTAAAGGGGGGGTACTGTTGTGAATTAGACTTTTTTGCTCCCTCTTGTGGTCACTAGTGATATGACTCTGGGATTGTCTTTCCTCAGTTTGGCACTCACCTGGGTCGTTAGTCCAGGGGTGTTGCTATATAAACTTCCTGGTTTCTCAGTCCTGTGCCTGGCATCGTTGTAATCAGTTCCTTTCTGTTTGCTCCTGTCTGCTGGTCTTGGATCTTGCAAAATTAAGCTAAGTCCTGCTTCCTTGTTTTTTGGTTATTTGCTTTGCTCTTATTTTTTGTCCAGCTTGTACTAAATGTGATTCCTGATTTTGCTGGAAGCTCTAGGGGGCTGGTGTTCTCCCCCCGGGCCGTTAGACGGTTCGGGGGTTCTTGAATATCCAGCGTGGAAATTTTGATAGGGTTTTTGCTGACCATATAAGTCATCTTACTATATTCTGCTATTAGTCAGTGGGCCTCTCTTTGCTAAATATCTAGTTCATTCTTACGTTTGTCTTTTCTCCTTACCTCACCGTTATTATTTGTTGGGGGCTTGTATCCAACTTTTGGGGTCTTTTCTCTGGAGGATAGAAAGGTCTATCTTTTCCCTTCTAGGGTTAGTTAGTTCTCCGGCTGGCGCGAGACGTCTAGAACCAACGTAGGCACGTTCCCCGGCTGCTGCTTTTTGTGGTGCTAGGATTAGATATATGGTCAGCCCAGTTACCACTGCCCTATGAGCTGGGTTTTTTTGTGTTTGCAGACTTGGTATGTACTTTTGAGACCCTCTGCCATTGGGGTCATAACAACTTTGTCTGTGCTCAAACGCAGTCAGACACGCACACTTCTCCTTTCTTATGCTGCTGTATCACTAAGTCACTAAAATCACGTATCTGAAAACAAGTAGGTCACAGCAAAAATGATAGATACCACTCACTTAGTTTCACTTCTTCAAAAATTGCTACACTGTAGCTAGCACTACTCAGAATGCAGAAACAGGAAACTTTGCAAAAACAGATGTGACAGTGTGATTTACAATGGATATATCAGAGGAGAAGCGTGGAGAAGGAAAAAAACTTCTCTTTACAATTGAATGCACTGACAACTGTTATCACTTAAAGCAACAGTACATGACATGGACATAAACAGATACAGACGTCCGGGAGAACCGATGCCCTCTTTATTATTCTGTGACACGTGCAGGTTGCTCTGGGAACAGACTACTGCCAATCGCACTGGGCACACCTGTGCCTGGGCCACCTGAGTGAGAAACACAACAAGCGGGAATCCTACCACCCCAGTCCGGTCATCCTAACTGGCTCGCTGGCACTACGGGAATCTGCGGTAGCCCTCTAAGTTATCACTACCCGAGCCTGGAGCCTGGGACCACCTGTCACGGGACTACCTGTCCCTCCTATGCACGGGAATCCTGCAATAACTTATCGAGCGATTTGACTTCCTGCCATCTGTTACCCAGCAACCACAAACAAAACCGTCACTGTTCCACCTTTCTCCCGGATCTTACACAAACATTAAACACATACACGGCACACAGCAGACACCTTGACTTATATCCCAGGGTTTGGATACGGGCTTGGACTTTTTACACTACCTGGGAATGCGGTGGTTACCACACCTGACCGGCAAGAGGTATAGACCCGGACTGGGCACAGAGGACTTTCAGGTAAGATGACAACATTTTCTTACCTTATGGAGCTGCGCAGTCTCCGTCCTGTGAACCAAGGCCGTGGCCAACACCTCCGTCTCTCCAGTCAGCAGAGTTCCCATGCATTTTGTCCATTGCCCCACGTTGGGCGCCAGATGCTATGGAAATTTGGTTTGGATAAATCTATCCCTGTGTGTGCTGCGGCCGTTCCCAATTAAACTGAGTATTTTGAGTGCTCAAGAATGAGACTGCACAATATTGTGACAATAACATTCCACCAATACTGATGATTTATTGTACATACATGGATTCATAATTGCATATAGAAAGGAGGTGGTTAGGGGTGGTTAGTTAATTACCATATTGTCTAGCTCCTCTGTTATTGGTTATCTAAATATATATATATATATATATGGAATATTGTGATTAATGCACATATGAATGCTGATTAAGCAACTAAAATGTAGCTGTTACATTTATCCTGCTATTCAGCAGGATTTTTAGACAATAGTTCAAGAAATCTGGCCTAAGTTCCGGTTTTTGGGTGTCTAGAAAGTACCGAGGAACCATCTGGCCTAGCTCATGTGGTCAAGTTGAGCAATTGATTATAAGCTAACTGAGTATATAGATATATTTGCGTTTATATGAGTATATATGATTATAAAGGAGTATACATGCAAGTGAGATCTACATGATATATATATTTCCATTACACTCCTTGTATAGAACTTTAGTTTAGCCCCCCTGGTAATCCCTCCAATCCGCACAGCTTGTAAATTTGCTCACTGCATACAGACTCACATGTTCAGTGCAAAATGTCATAGAAAATGTCAAAAAAGCTGTTGCAGCTCAGTAGGGAAGTTTCTCAGATTTGGGGGAGGAGGGTTGCAAATTTTTTCTGCATCTCTTATGGTGCTTTATGCTTTGAATTCCTGCAACTTCTCCTTTTGCATCAAAGAATCTAAAGAGCTGGGTGGCATTTTGAAAAATGTGCCAGGCATCTAGAAAATTTGTGGGTTTTTTTATTTAACTTTTGTTTGTCTGAGGTGTAAACTTGGTGTTCTTAGGTGGTCATGTCCTTTACAAATTGTCAATGTAGCACTCAGTGGGTTTTTATATTTATGAGCAAAACATTGTTCATCTCAGTTTGGTTTTTATTTCAGACTGATTTACGATCAAGGGAATTCTGTGTGAAAACAACCAACCAGAAGCAGAAGCCTGAGGACTGACCCACTTACTTGCAAGTTGTTCTCTATTTTAACCTTTTAATTAAAATTTTTCATTCTACCCAGAATATTTATTTTTGAATAAAGATATTACACCAATCATTGACTTTTGATTGCTACTGATTGAAAATACGGTCTTTCAAGCTACACAAGATAAATCTACATTTCTACACCAGCTGTGCCCAACCTGTGGCTCTAGAGCCCATGATGTGCGGTCCATCGGCTGTCTGCCAGATTGGTACATTAGCACTAGGTCAAGCAAATAGCTATGAAAAGATGGTGACACTTGTGAGTAGTGCCACACAGAAGACTAGATTTGGATGTGCATGTACTAGCGGAGGGTAAGTTGGGGTTTGGCTAATACTGCCATTCGGAGTGGTGCTTGAAGTTGGATGCTTCTGGGAAGTATGCTTTATAGGAGAAAACTGAATGGGTGTAAAGTTGGAACCCCTGGTTGTAATTACACTGACAACAAGGGAGGGAGACACAAGTCTTTGTGTGCTTTCTGTGGGAAAGCTTTGGTTGTCATACCAGCTCTGGGTGTTACTACTCTGTAGCTAGGGGGAAGGTGCCCCTGTTGGGGCTTGCGTCCACTCTGGAGATCCCTTTTTGTAGGCTAAAACTCGCCATGCAAATTAAATGGCCATCAGCTGAACAATCATTTGGCCAGCAACCAAATTGTATAGGGCTCCCATACTGATTACAGTATGTAGAAATACACAGCACTCTTTAAAAGTATGAGTACAGGTTTTTCTAAAACGCTACTGAAGCAGCCGAAATTTTTTCCAAGGTTAAGGCATTAGGCAACTTCCTCCACACCCCCACCCAGGAACTTAAAAACAGGGACCTGGAAAGAGAGACCAAGAGGGCGATTAATCTTGAATTGCACACCATCACCATAGCTGAATACCTACGTGTCCAGCGCATTCTGAGGGGCCTACGAGTTCCCCTCTAACCCACCTTTTTCAAAGACAATAAGGAATACTGCACGAAATTCGAGCACATATTGAACAAATGTTCCTTCGACTTAATGACCTTAACTCTGTCCTACCTACAAAAGAACTTTGACGCTGTAAACACTCAGATATCCGCTATAGGGAACCAACTCTCAAGTACTATGTCTCAGGAGGAATTCCAGGGGATCAAATCCAAAAACCAAGAATTTTTACAGAACCACCGACAGGAGCTGGAAAAGAAAAAGAGATCCTGAGAGACACGGAAGACTATCTACAGAATCGCATATACCAATGGAGGGACAAACAACATTCCTTCAGACGGTGCTCCTCACAAAGCTCTTCTGGCTCAACAGAAGACAGCCGAATCGGCTCCACAAACAGCTCCACTACAGTTTCTTTTTTAGGGAACCACCGAGGCCGGGCAAAAGGAAGACTAGGCAGGGGTGCAATGCTGCCGGGGACACAAGAACCCAAGTAACAACCAGATCCCAGGTAGGCAACTTCCTTTAGTCATAAACATCTCTTCAAAAAACTTAGATGCTCATCAGCTTTCTCTATTACAGAAAGGCCTTTCATTCTGTCCATCTTACAAATTCAATTTTTTTGAACATAGTTTAGATATACAGAGGTTTTACCGTAATCTCAGGCTAAAAGCCCATTTCTCTAAAAATCCGATAACTACAACCACCAAGGATTACCCAGCCCTGCTAAAATTGAATGAGTTGGGTTTACGTACACCCAGTCCTTTCATACCACCTAAGGACAACCCCCCCGTAGAAACATTCATCTCCCTGGTTGAAAGGGACATAAACACACTTAACCGTGAAGTCAACCAGGGTAGGTTTCACTATCAGACTAATTTAACCCCTGAGGAGAGATTGGCGCTAGAACAGTTATCCACCAATAAATTACTCACCATCAAACCGGCTGATAAGGGCGGGGCTATAGTCATCATGGATAGTACTGACTACATGGCAGAAATTCAGAAACCACTGAGTGACACCAGGGTATATTAAGTCATTACACATAACCCCACGAATACAATAGCTAATAAAATCCTATTGAGGCCATGTGCACACGTTCAGTATTTTTCGTGTTTTTTTCACTATAAAAACGTGATAAAAATGCAAAAAAAATGCTTTCATATGCCTCCCATTATTTTAAGTGTATTCCGCATTTCTTGTGCAAATGTTGCATTTTTTTCCGCGAAAAAATCGCATCGCGGAAAAAAAAGCAACATGTTCATTAAATTTGCGGAATTGCGGGGATTCCGCACACCTAGGAATGCATTGATCTGCTTACTTTTTGCATGTGGCTATGCCCACCATGCAGGAAGTAAGCAGATCATGTGGGGTTGGTACCCAGGGTGGAGGAGAGGAGACTCTCCTCCACGGACTGGGCACCATATAATTGGTAAAAAAAAAAAGAATTAAAATAAAAAATAGTCATATACTCACCTTCGATGGCCCCCGGAGTCTTCCCGCCTCTCAGCGGTGCATGCTGCTGCTTCTGTTCCTATAGACGGTGTGGTGAAGGACCTGCGATGACGTCGCGGTCACATGACCGCGATGACGTCGCGGTCACGTGACCGCGACGTCATCGAAGGTCCTGCACCACACCATCTATAGGAACGGACGCAGCTGAGGAGATCGGCTGTTTGCAGAGGGTGAGTATAACCATTTTTTAATATTTTTATTATTTTTAACATGATATCTTTTTACCATTGATGCTGCATAAGCAGCATCTATAGTAAAAAGTTGGTCACACTTGTCAAACAGTATGTTTGACAAGTGTGACCAACCTGTCAGTCAGTTTTCCAAGCAATGCTACAGATCGCTTGGAAAACTTTAGCATTCTGCAAGCTAATTTCACTTGCAAAATGCTAAAAAAACCGCGAAAAAAACGGGAAAATAATGCAAAAAATAAAATGCGGATTTCTTGCCGAAAATTTCCGGTTTTCTTCAGGAAATTTCTGCAAGAAATCCTGACGTGTGCACATACCCTAACAGTAGATCGTCACCTGCCAGAAGGCACCATTGACAAGAAACTTAGGAACTATCTCATTAGGACTGATCCAATTATCCCCATTTTTTATGTATTACCAAAAATACATAAAAGATTACCGTACTCAAACCGCCGGGCCGACCCATAGTATCATCCACTGACTCCATCCTCTCTCCTCTAACCATGACACTGGAAAAGATTTTAACACCTCTAACCAAACACACTAGATCATTTCTCCTAGATACAAGCGATTTCATCAGATTGATTAAAGCACAGGGCTCGTTATCCACAACAGCCATACTAACCACCTGGGATGTGAGCAGTTTGTACACGTCCATAACACACACTAAAGGGATGTTGGCCACCGATCGACTATTGGCAGAAGCCAATATTGATCACAGGGTCAGAATTTTTTGCTCTGTCTTACTAAACCTTGTTCTCAGGGAGAACTATTTCATGTTCCAGGACATGTTTTAGATCCAGAAACAAGGGATCGCGATGGGGTCCAATGTAGCGCCCCCTACTTCATGTTCCAGGACACGTTTTACATCCAGAAACAAGGGATCACGATGGGGTCCAATGTAGCGCCCCCGTACGCAGTTGCCTACATGGCGGCTTTTGAAGAGGACTTTGTTTTCAACCATCCGTTATTTGTCCAACATTCTAAACTGGCGTAGATTCATAGACGACATTTTTTGCATTTGCGACAGGCCAATAGAAACACTCCTACTCTTTGATTCTCATATCAACAACATTTGGCCTGAACTCAAGTTTACTCTGCAATATAGCACCGAGAACATTAGCTTCCTAGACACCATGATAGATAAGAACATAGAGGGTATTCTCTCCTTAGATCTGTTCACCAAAACTACGGATAGGAACAGCCTATTAGAATACACCAGTTTTCACCCTCCAGCGGTAAAAAAATCCATTCCTATATCACAGTTTCAGAGGGTCAACAGAATTGTAACCCAGGAAGACACCAGGAACCTGAGATTAGATGAAATGGAAGAGAAGTTCTCCACTAGGGGCTACCCAACAAAGCTACTAACCACGGCCAGATACTCTACTCCTAAAAGTAGACACCCAGTGCCATGTATACCTTTTGTAAACACTTACCACCCCTATTCTAGGCAGGTCCAGGCTTCACTCCATAACCATTGGAACATTCTTAGTAAAAGTTATCCTAACATTCCGGAATTCCAACAACCCTTTCTCTCCTGCTACCGTCGACCTACTAACATCAGGGACAAATTAGTACGGGCAGACATCGGGTCTAGCGAATGTTTCTACGCACACAGAGACAGGGTACTTTCCCGTGTCTCAACTGTCTCCAATGCAACAACATCCAGAAGGGTGACAATTTTTTTCATCCTCACACAGGTCAAAGCTATCCAGTCAAAGGTTTTTTCACCTGTGAATCAACATATGTGGTCTACATGATCAAGTGCTCCTGTGGCCTTGCCTACATTGGTGAAACCACGCAAGCGATACGCGACAGGATATCGCAACACAAATCAAACATCAGGTGTAACAGGGACCATCTCCCCCTCCCGCATCATTTCCGTAGTAGGGGACACCAAGTGTCCCAATTAAGATTCCAAGTCTTGGAGCAGATTGATGCCAGCAGAAAGGGGTCAAAACAGGATAAAACTGTTGAAGAAACGTGAAGCGTACTGGATCTTCACCCTACAGACTCTGGAACCTAGAGGACTAAATAGAGATTATGACACTTCCAGTTTCTTGTGACCACGCCATTTTGGCGGCATATTAACCTTCATCATTATCCTACATTGTATTTTGCCATTGTATTTCTAGTGCCATTTGTAACCTGTATTTTCCTTTCTCTTTAGAATAGCTAAATCACCACCTTGTCTCTCCCTTTGGGCACCCCGTGCTATCCACGGTATAGTATCTAATGTATAGCTTATTCAGTTCCTATACCATATTTCTTTCAGTCACACCACAGCTATATGCCGCAGCAGCTCACGTTATTCCAGCATTCACCATATCCACTTCTACACATATGCACCTCCTTGCATCCCTTTCACTGTGCACAACAGTGTGGGAGCACCATCTCCTTTTACATCCCCACGTCTACAAATGACTTCTCCCTTACATTGGGCCATAAGGGGCACTGATGAGCATACAGCTCTATTAGGCAGGTGCCTGCGCACATCGCCACTGCATATACGTGACCGCTATGACCCGCGGTATCACATGGTACGCACTTTGGGTTCATAACCCGGAAGTATATGCCGCACTTACAGCGCGCTCTCCCCAGCATCACAGCAAGCCACCAGCGCTCCACGCACATTGTGGTAAGCATATTGGCAGTATTCCGGACACCGCCTCTCCATTATTGGGACGTTTCACACTGACCCACCATTGTTTTTATTATTGCAGTGCGTAGTGCAGGTTTTTCCGCATTGACAAGCTATTAGGTATGCTTGTATCCACAGTCTCATCATATCGGTAAGCTGGCACTCATGGTCATCCAGCACTGACTTTGCACACCGCTTATAGCCTGCATTTATTCCTTCTGTTCCCATATGGAAATCTCTCTTGTTAAAACGCCTTCCCCCTTATTCAATGCAGCATCATTGGCTAAGACAAACTCTGAAGGATTACCTGCTAAACCCAACACTCCAGGTGATTACTTCACAACACCAGTCTAACAGAATAGATTAGGCATTGTGAGCTCTTAGGGTATGTGCACACGTCCGGATTTCTTGCAGAAATTTCCTGAAGAAAACCGGAAATTTTCTGCAAGAAATCCGCATATTTTTTTTTTTGCGTTTTTTTTTCCGTTTTTTTCGCGTTTTTTAAGCATTCTGCAAGCGTAATTAGCTTGCAGAATGCTAAAGTTTTCCAAGCGATCTGTAGCATCGCTTGGAAAACTGATTGACAGGTTGGTCACACTTGTCAAACATAGTGTTTGACAAGTGTGACCAACTTTTTACTATAGATGCTGCCTATGCAGCATCAATAGTAAAAGATAGAATGTTTAAAAATAATAATAATAAAAAAAAGGTTATACTCACCTGCAGACAGCCGATCTCCTCGGCAGCGTCCGTTCCTATAGATGGTTTGTGTGTGAAGGACCTTGGATGACGTCGCGGCTTGTGATTGGTCGCGTGAGCGGTCATATGAGCGGTCACGCGACCAATCACAAGACCGCGACGTCATCGCAGGTCCTTCACACAGACCATCTAAAGGAACGGAAGCGGCAGCGTGCACCGGAGAGGCGGGAACACTCCGGGGGCCATCAGAGGGTGAGTATATGACTATTTTTTATTTTAATTCTTTTTTTTTTACCAATTATATGGTGCCCAGTCCGTGGAGGAGAGTCTCCTCTCCTCCACCCTGGGCACCAACCGCACATAATCTGCTTACTTCCCGCATGGTGGGCATAGCCCCGTGCAGAAAGTAAGCAGATCAATGCACTCCTAGGTGTGCGTAATCCCTGCAATTCCGCAATTTTAATGAACATGTTGCTTTTTTTTCCGCGATGCGATTTTTTCGCGGAAAAAAATGCAACATTTGCACAAAAAATGCGGAATACCCTGTAAATAATAGGAGGCATATGTTAGCGTTTTTTTTCGCGTTTTTAAAACGTTTTTATAGCGAAAACACGCGAAAAAAACGCGAAAAATCCTGAACGTGTGCACATGGCCTTATCCAACTGGCATTAACTGTGTTTTCCTACATTTCTCCATGGCTGATGTTATCATCCTCTCTTGATCCACTGTTTGACACCACGTCCTTTCTTCCTGAATTTAGGATACAGTCACTCTGTACCAGAACACTATCACAGCATTGTCTCTGTAGGCACGTTATATTTTACTTCACGGCACTACTATTTATGAAGGAGAAAAGTTCCACGTCACTTAGACCAATAAGGAGCACGTATATCCTTTTTTCACCAAAATATCCTTTTTTTTCACCTTTTGTTATTTATAGGACTCTATACTGTACATTAGCTTAAGCCTATTTCCTTGGTACATTATATGCTGCTGCAACCTCCTTCATATTGTTGCAAATGACCTTATATCCCTTGGACCTAATTGTACCGTTACATATGTTTCATGTACATTGTATTTATTATATTTTTTACACATCCATAAGTATTAATTTTATTTCACACTTTTTTCTTTTTAAAAAATTATCTGCTTTGTATTAGATAAATTCTCTTGCTCTGAGGAAGGTCCATGTAGGACCGAAAGCGTTTAGCAACTGATCTGTTTATCTGGATGTGAAATAAATAACCTTCATCCTTCTTCAAACATTATTGAGTGCCAAGTTTTTCTACATATTCCCATACTGATTAGACTGTCATCCAAACTCGCGGATAGTCTAATCATGTGTATGAAGGGGCATTATTGTCTTCTCTGTCAATGATCACACCTAAACTGTAGACCACTTAGTTGAAGAAAATGGAATAAACTGCCCACAAGTTTATTGTCAGTCCCATTTTCAGCAAACCATTTTGAACTATGACTTGGGCATTATCACCATGATACCTAGTTTTCTAAAGTAAAACCTTAAAGGTAACCTGATGCCAGTTTTTGCCTTATAAACCATGCCCATCTCCTTTAAAATCATGTAAATGGGGTTCCTAGAACCCTTTTATATCCTCAGAGGTACCCATGCATACCTCGAAAAAATGTTTTAGAAATGCCATGTGCAAATAGCTTGGTCCTGTCTGATAGTCGAATACAGATTCTGACCAGCGCCGCCCCCATCCCTTCAAACACACCTTTTCTATCTGGATGGAAGTAGACGATGTCTCCTACGTCATCCATGCAGTGCTTGAAGTCTAGCGCAACGTCACGGGGCTTCACTTGCACGTCACCAGCTCCCTGGTTGTTCAATAGGGCCGAGTGAAGCGCGCCTGAGCAGGTCTCTGATTCCACTGTGCAGGCGCGAGACTTCGAGCACTGTGTGGATGACGTAGAGACGTCATTCACTTCCAACCAGATAGAAGAGACAGTGCTTGAAGGGACTCGGGCATTCCTGAGCACTATCTGCATTTGCCCATCG
Source organism: Ranitomeya variabilis (assembly GCF_051348905.1). NCBI lineage: Eukaryota > Metazoa > Chordata > Amphibia > Anura > Dendrobatidae > Ranitomeya > Ranitomeya variabilis. Next base: position 51,208,320 of record NC_135237.1, on the reverse strand, counting down.
GACCAGACGACACAATACAATGTGTGCCATGTATAAAACACTTTTTCAGACGTATGCAGGGGCACCTATGGGGATTTAAAAGGGTTGCAGGAACCCCATTTACATGATTTTATAGGTGAGTAGGGTTTACAAGGCACAAAACTAGTTGAAGATTACTTTTAATGACTCATTAATAATACTGTCATAGAGTACACATCATCCCCTACAGGACTCAATGGTGGATGCATAATGCAATTAAAAAATATAAACCTAAACACAAAATGCACATATTCATGGGGTATCTTCTCACCTTGCATTCTATTTTTTGCTTATAGGGCAAGGGAGGCAAGCGTCTTCTCTGCTAGAAGCATTCTTTTACTTTCCATACTTGCTGTAGGGTATAGGGAGCAGAGTCTTCTCAGCCTCCAAATGTGTCATCCCACCCAACCTTAAATTGTTCTTCCACTTATCTGTACTCTGCAGTATTATGAAAGTCAAGTCTAGCTTCAGGACAGTGTAGGCCCTTCTTAAATCCAAGGGCTGTGGCTGGCCCTTTAAATTTCTCCATGTTTGTGCCTGTTGCAGCTCAGTGAGGAAGTTTCTCGGATTTTGGGGAAGAGGGTTGCAAGATTTTTCTGCATCTCTTATGGTGCTTTATGCTTTGGATTCCTGCAACTTCTCCTTTTGCATCAAAGAGTCTAAAGAGCTGGGTGGCATTTTGAAAAATGTGCCAGGCGTCTAGAAAATTTGTGTTGTTTTTTTTTATTTTACGTTTGTTTGTCTCAGGTGTTAACTTGGTGTTCTTAGGTGGTCATGTCCTTTACAAATTGTCAATGCAGCACTCAGTGGGTTTTTATATTTATGAGCAAAACTTTGTTCATCTCAGTTTGGTTTTTATTTCAGGCTGATTTACGATCAAGGGAATTTTGTGTGAAAACAACCAACCAGAAGCAGAAGCCTGAGGACTGACCCACTTACTTGCAGGTTGTTCTCTATTTTAACCTTTTAAATAAAATTTTTCATTCTACCCAGAATATTTATTTTTGAATAAAGATATTACACAAATCATTGACTTTTGATTGCTACTTTTTGATTGAAAATATGGTATTTCAAGCTACACAAGATAAATCTACATTTCTACACCAGCTGTGCCCAACCTGTGGCTCTAGAGCCCATGATGTGCGGTCCATCTGTAGCTCCCCCACCGCCGCAGGGCCGAGGGGTTGACCCGGTACCGGGCCTCGGAGTCTCTGCTCTGGGGTTGTCACGGCGGCTAGGCCCCGGTCCGTGACCCTGCCGTGGGGCGCACAGTTCTATAACAAGTGTGGATGATGTTAGTGGTGGTGGTGCGGTGCAGTAAATAACGAGGACACCAGGTTGCAGTCTCTTTACCTCTTTACTGAAGATCTCTGGGTCCTCAGTCCAGAATACGGTTCACCAGGCTGCGCTAGTCCGGCCGGTCCGATGGCACCTCCAGAGCTCACTTCACAGGTGGAAATCGGTGCCTTCCTTCTAGCGCTATGTGTTGCGGTCCTCCCCTGCGGTGCTTACGGAAAGTCCCCACAACCGTTGTGTCTGTTTCTTAAGTTCCCTCACAACTCGATTAAATGATGTTCTTCTAATCCTCCGTCCCTCCCTGTTGTTCTTGTTGGGACGGCACCCGTTTGACGGGTAGGCTCGGAGCTCTTCCGGGACCCTAGAGTCGCCCCTATCCACAAGGTGCCCCCCAAGACTTCATAGGTGATTTGTGTGAGACAGCCCGCCTTAAACTGACTGTCCTGCCGCTGTTTAGAGTATTGCTTGAAGCTGAATGTTATGATACTCCCTCGGCGTTCCGGCCACCGGTAGTGCGCCTCAGTAGGGTGTTGCTCCGGTCTTACAGCACGACCCCTACTGGTATTCTCCTATCGCTTGATCTCGTTTCTCACTCAGCACAATCTATCTCGCTTCTTAGTCCTTTCTTGGGCCCCGCCGCTTCCCGGAGCTGGCGCGGACCCGTTACGTTCTTTCCAATGCCAAGCCTCTGTCAGGATCCCACGCCTGACAGAGACCCTACTGTCTCTTCCTCCACAACACCCTCTGCCACCAGGTGTTGCTTCGTCCAATCCAGTCAGCTTTCTCATCTAACTTCCTGCCTGACCCCCGGTTTACCCACTATGGTGGGGAGTGGCCTAATGAATAGCACCCTTAGCTCCCCCCGGAGGCCCAGCTGTGAAATGTATTGGTGTCTGTGATACCTGATCCGATGAGCTCCTTCAGTGCCATCAGACGCACCATAGCTCCCCATAGTGGCGGAGCCACAGTACTGCAACGACCAGGACTCTGGGGCGCTGCACTCCCCCCTGGTTAAACACAGTACTCCGGGACTGGGAAGAAAACAACAATACAAGTTAGCAAAAAGACATACAATTTTGTTGAGTGCAATAACAATAAGCATATTTGAACAGAGCTTCCCTTTATGGGAGGTGAGGACACTTAAACGTTACAAACATGGTTAACATTATAAATTACAGGCTATAAATAACTCCTGTTACCCAACCGGGTATTCTACTAAGTGCAAAATTGTTGAACAATAATTTAACTTTGCCTTTAAGGACATACACTCTTAATCCACTAAAGACCTTCCTATAATCACATTATAAGGTATTTTAACTTTTTCATTCTCCTTCTTTAAATCTGCAGGACCGCCTGTCCTATCGGCACCAGACCTACTGCCTCTCCTTTCTGTTACAGGACCGCCCCGTTCAGCCAGGGCCTACTGCCTTTTCAACTACTATACACAGTATAGAACATAACATTACTTTCAGTTCAAGAGCACTGAGCCATCTCTACATGGCTCCTATGAGGACTCAGGGTTTACCTTCTATCCTAACTATCTATCTACATCATCAAGCATTTTCTTTCAAACATTAAGCCTTCTCATTATCTTTCTTTCTTTCTTGCATGCATGCTGGACACCACATCTATCCCTACGGGTCCACTGCATCCTTCTTCTATCTTTCACCTTTTTCTTCTCAGACAACATCATTAACACTTCTTCACAATTAACCAGTGGAACACATATAACTTTCTCGTACAAACATTATCATCACTTTTCTCTCATCAACATTATTGCTACTTGTCTTAAGCAATATTACTATTGAAGTGTGGCAAATGAACATCCCCTTTAAGAGGGGACCAAGTCTCTGCGAGGTAGCATATCTTCTCAAGCTACCAGTCCATACTTAGCAAAGGTTCCAGTGCGGTATCTTCGCAAAGAGTCCTTCTTTAAGTAAAACCAGTAGGGAGCGCCTTTAATAAGGTGCAAACTATATACAAGAAGTTCGGATCATGCACTGTTCATGATTTCAGCAGTTTTTGAAGAACATAGAAAAATTAGAAAATAACCAAAAACAATAGGGATCCCGGGTCAACAAAGGGATCCCTTTAAGAGTTTACCCTGAACGGGTTTAGCAGAACAACAGGAAAACAGTAACTATTTACAGATTCATGGTATCGAGGTTTATCCTTCTAAGTCTGGGGGCGGTCTTTGTCCCCCAGCCAACGTGGCACCCGTACTGGTAGTTGGTCTCTCAGATGCCATCAGATCAGCCGGTGCCTGGATTTGAAGGCTAATCCTGCTTGCGAGTTCGGTAGCCGCTACAAGACGTACCGTGGTGATGGGAACAAGGTCCGGCAAATCGGGATCAGTCATGATCGGGACAACAGGGGGCGCTCTCTCAGGCTCACACCGTCGAACGTTCCGGGCACACCATCCTTGTGCACTTCGATGGCGGGTGTAAGTCACCTGATCCCCTCTTTGTAACGGATCACCATTTCGACTGCAGCAGGGGGTCTTCACATTATAGCTAGTGACAAAGACATCAGTTGGTAGCCCCGGTTCCTGTATGGAGCCCCATCCCCTCTTCGGGTGGTAGGCCAGTACAGTTCCCCGCTTTACCACATCTTTCCTGCCGGGAGCAGACTTCTTACGTTGCGTGTCAGGTGGTTCGGTCTCGTCCCGATCTTTCCAGTGTTGGATCAGACATTGCTTATACTGCTCCCAGGTAAGTACCGCAAGGGTGAGGCCATCCTCCCGGGTCCCATCCGGCCCTGCCCAGGGGGTTTCCCACCGAAGGATCACCCCATCTAGGCCCACACCTATGGGTTCTCCCATCTTGGTTGGTAGCGGCGGCACTAGCTTCCCCATCGCGCTGGAGGTGAGGATAACCCGCTCCACCAAGAAGGAACGATCATTGCCGGGGTGGGGAGCGGTCACGGGAGTGGGATCGATCAGGGGAGCCGGATCGGTCGGGAGAGCAGAATCGGCCAGGGGAGTAGGGATGTCGCCCATACCTGCGCCTGATGTGATTCCACCGATGTCGCTCAGGTCCGTTGACAAGGACACTGGAATCGGCTGCAGCCCGGACCGCGGCTCCTCCGGAGTCATCTCTTGACGTAACTCCGCCCTCCATGATTCCGCGACTAGGATAGGCAGGCTCGGCTCCTCCACTGGTGTCTCCAAGGAGTCCAGGTCCCTCACCGGCGGTGGACGCGAGTCCTCTTCTGATGGGTGAGGACAAACCGGGATCACCTCGCCGTTGTTCGGGCACCTGCTGTTCATCGTCGCTGTCCGGCATTCGGCGGCAATGCATGCATCTGACTCTGCCATTTCTCCAAGGTCGAGGTCCTCCTTCACCTCGTTCCCGCCATCGCAAGTCAGGGGGCGGTTCTCTGCTTTGAGGCAGGTCACCGCTTTGCAACAAGAGGCGCAGGGGGCGATCACCGCTTCTGGCGCCACTTTGGTAGTCCCCTCCCATGGCACGCCCTCCTGCTTCTCTGGCGTAGCAATGGCGGCGGTTTTTTGGCGGGAACTTTTGGCGGTAAATGGCGCAGCACAGTCTTTGCAATAAAGCACAGTCCAAGCACAACAAATTACAGTTCTAAGGCACACATGACCTGACTCTTCAGGCTTAAGTAGATCCTGTTCGTGACGCCAAGTTGTAGCGCCCCCACCGCCGCAGGGCCGAGGGGTTGACCCGGTACCGGGCCTCGGAGTCTCTGCTCTGGGGTTGTCACGGCGGCTAGGCCCCGGTCCGTGACCCTGCCGTGGGGCGCACAGTTCTATAACAGGTGTGGATGATGTTAGTGGTGGTGGTGTGGTGCAGTAAATAACGATGACACCAGGTTGCAGTCTCTTTACCTCTTTACTGAAGATCTCTGGGTCCTCAGTCCAGAATACGGTTCACCAGGCTGCGCAAGTCCGGCCGGTCCGATGGCACCTCCAGAGCTCACTTCACAGGTGGAAATCGGTGCCTTCCTTCTAGCGCTATGTGTTGCGGTCCTCCCCTGCTGTGCTTACGGAAAGTCCCCACAACCGTTGTGTCTGTTTCTTAAGTTCCCTCACAACTCGATTAAATGATGTTCTTCTAATCCTCCGTCCCTCCCTGTTGTTCTGGTTGGGACGGCACCCGTTTGACGGGTAGGCTCGGAGCTCTTCCGGGACCCTAGAGTCGCCCCTCTCCACAAGGTGCCCCCCAAGACTTCATAGGTGATTTGTGTGAGACAGCCCACCTTAAACTGACTGTCCTGCCGCTGTTTAGAGTATTGCTTGAAGCTGAATGTTATGATACTCCCTCGGCGTTCCGGCCACTGGTAGTGCGCCTCAGTAGGGTGTTGCTCCGGTCTTACAGCACGACCCCTACTGGTATTCTCCTATCGCTTGATCTCGTTTCTCACTCAGCACAATCTATCTCGCTTCTTAGTCCTTTCTTGGGCCCCGCCGCTTCCCGGAGCTGGCGCGGACCCGTTACGTTCTTTCCAATGCCAAGCCTCTGTCAGGATCCCACCCCTGACAGAGACCCTACTGTCTCTTCCTCCACAACACCCTCTGCCACCAGGTGTTGCTTCGTCCAATCCAGTCAGCTTTCTCATCTAACTTCCTGCCTGACCCCCGGTTTACCCACTATGGTGGGGAGTGGCCTAATGAATAGCACCCTTAGCTCCCCCCGGAGGCCCAGCTGTGAAATGTATTGGTGTCTGTGATACCTGATCCGATGAGCTCCTTCAGTGCCATCAGACGCACCGTAGCTCCCCATAGTGGCGGAGCCACAGTACTGCAACGACCAGGACTCTGGGGCGCTGCACATCGCTGTCTGCCGGATTGGTACATTAGCACTAGGTCAAGCAAATAGCTATGAAAAGATGGTGACACTTGTGAGTAGTGCCACACAGAAGACTAGATTTGGATGTGCATGTACTAGCGGAGGGTAAGTTGGGGTTTGGCTAATACTGCCATTCGGAGTGGTGCTTGAAGTTGGATGCATCTGGGGAGTATGCTTTATAGGAGAAAACTGAATGGGTGTAAAGTTGGAACCCCTGGTTGTAATAATTACACTGACAACAAGGGAGGGAGACACAAGTCTTTGTGTGCTTTCTGTGGGAAAGCTTTGGTTGTCATACCAGCTCTGGGTGTTACTACTCTGTAGCTAGGGGGAAGGTGCCTCTGTTGGGGCTTGCGTCCACTCTGGAGATCCCTTTTTGTAGGTTAAAACTCGCCATGCAAATTAGATGGCCGTCGGCTGAACAATCATTTGGCTAGCAACCAAATCGTGTAGGGCTCCCATACTGATTAGACTGTCATCCAAACTCGCGGATAGTCTAATCATGTGTATGAAGGGGTATTATTGTCTTCTCTGTCAGTGATCACACCTAAACTGTAGACCACTTAGTTGAAGAAAATGGAATAAACTGCCCACAAGTCTATTGTCAGTCCCATTTTCAGCAAACCATTTTGAACTATGACTTGGGCATTATCACCATGATACCTAGTTTTCTAAAGTAAAACCTTAAAGGTAACCTGATGCCAGTTTTTGCCTTATAAACCATGCCCATCTCCTTTAAAATCATGTAAATGGGGTTCCTAGAACTCTTTTACATCCTCAGAGGTACCCATGCATACCTCGAAAAAATGTTTTAGAAATGCCATGTGCAAATAGCTTGGTCCTGTCTGATAGTCGAATACAGATTCTGACCAGCGCCGCCCCCATCCCTTCAAACACACCTTTTCTATCTGGATGGAAGTAGATGATGTCTCCTATGTCATCCATGCAGTGCTTTAAGTCTAGCGCGATGTCACGGCTTCATTTCCACGTCACCAGCTCCCTGGTTGTTCAATAGGGCCGAGTGAAGCGCGCCTGAGCAGGTCTCTGATTCCACTGTGCAGGCGTGAGACTTCGAGCACTGTGTGGATGACGTAGAGACGTCATTCACTTCCATCCAGATAGAAGAGACAGTGCTTGAAGGGACTCGGGCATTGATGAGCACTATCTGCATTTGCCCATCGGACCAGACGACACAATACAAAGTGTGCCACTTTTTCAGACATATGCAGGGGCACCTATGGGGATATAAAATGGTTGCAGGAACCCCATTTACATGATTTTATAGGTGAGTTGGGTTTACAAGGCACAAAACTAGTTGAAGATTACTTTTAAAGGGACTCTGTCACCTGAATTTGGAGGGAACAATTTTCAGCTATAGGGGCGGGGTTTTCGAGTGTTTGATTCACCCTTTCCTTACCCGCTGGCTGCATGCTGGCTGCAATATTGGATTGAAGTTCATTCTCTGTCCTCCATAGTACACGCCTGCGTAAGGCAAGATTGCCTTGTGCAGGCATGTACTACGAATCAAAAACCCGAAAACCCCGCCCTATGGCTGAAAATTGTTCCCTCCAGATTCAGGTGACAGAGTCCCTTTAATGACTCATTAATAATACTGTCATAGAGTACACATCATCCCCTACAGGACTCAATGGTGGATGCATAATGCAATTAAAAAATATAAACCTAAACACAAAATGCACATATTCATGGGGTATCTTCTCACCTTGCATTCTATTTTTTGCTTATAGGGCAAGGGAGGCAAGCGTCTTCTCTCCTAGAAGCATTCTTTTACTTTCCATACTTGCTGTAGGGTATAGGGAGCAGAGTCTTCTCTGCCTCCAAATGTGTCGTCCCACCCAACCTTAAATTGTTCTTCCACTTATCTGTACTCTGCAGTAATATGAAAGTCAAGTCTAGCTTCAGAACTAGAACTTGCTCTAGTCTCTGCAGACTCAAAGGTGGGGGCAAAGACGATGATATCATCCAACTAAATCAAAGTGGCTTCAAAGTTCATGTCTCCCAGACACCTCTCCATGAGTCGCTGAAATGTTCCTGGGGCTTTTGCTAGGCCGAAGGGCATCCGGGTGAACTCATACAGTCCCATCGGACGTCTTGGCTCGGTCTTGCTTAGACATGGGCACCTGCCAGTAGCCAATGGCCAAGTCTAACGTGGAGAAATATCTGGCATTCCCTAGTGCCATCAGGGACTTCTCTATCCTGGGCAGTGGGTACGAGTCCCGCACTGTGCAAGCGTTGAGCCGACGATAGTCCACACAGAACCGCAAGGACCCGTCTTTCTGTCTCACCAAGACTATAGGGGTAGCCCACGGGCACTGACTCTAACGTATATGTGTGACAGCATTCTCTTCACCTCCTGGTGCATCTGTGCGGGTATTTGGCGGTACCGTTCCCGGATTGGTGCCGCATCCCCGGTGGGTATCTCGTGGGTGATGGCCGTGGTACGTCCAAAGTCATCTTCATCTTTGGCGAACACCTCCTGAAATTTCCCCAATACGGCTTCCTCCTGAGGTACCTGCTGCGGAGTAAGTTCTGAGAGCTCTGCCCTCATGCGTTCCAGTATCTGGCACCCTTCTTGCATTAATCTGGGGTCCGGAGCTGCCTCCGCTTTGACGGTCACCAGCCACGGATCTTCTGGCCTTGCGGTCAGCTGTACCGCCTCAGTTGGGACCAACTTGTCTGTGAGGCCCAGGACTTGGGCGACTTCGCTTCTATGGGGCAAAGTTGCATCTGTCTCCCCCAAATTTATGCAGCGCACAAGGACAGTTCCATCCCGCACGGTAGCCAGGGACCGCGCGACCAATATTCCTGACGGCAGCTGGTCAGCTCTGCTGGGCTCAATTTGGACTTCAACCCCTTCCAGCGGGATGCCAGCTCGTATAGGCAAGGGAAGCACTGTCTGCCCAGGGGGCAACATTCGATTGACTGAGGCAGGGGCAATGACTTTGCCAAGTTCTTTTCCGTCGCTGTATGCGTCCCGGACCTGGGCGGTCCGTATCAGTTGTTGAAAGACCCTTCTCTGGGGGGTTTGGTTGCTCCATTGTTGCAGGAACTGTTCCGGGGACTCGTTGAAAACCAGGCTTCTGAGGTCTTTTAACACATTCATGCCCAGGGTCACGGTATGGTCTTTAGCTACCTCTCCATCCACCAGTACCACTCCTCTTCTCCCGAGGTCTTTTCCGCAGACCTCTATGTTCATCCATACCACCCCTGCGACCGGGATGGGCAAGTGATTGGCTGCCATAAGTTTGATCACAGGGCCCCATTCGGGCCGTAGCGCCTCTGTGAAGTGACGGCGGAAATATCTCTGAGGCATAGTGGTCACTTGTGAGCCGGTGTCTATCAAGCACCACACTGCTCTTCCATTGATTTCTGCCCAGACCAGAGGGCATGTGGAAACAAGGCCGTGGGGACTTTTACTACTCCTCCTCTGTTCTTCACGCTCCGAGCGGTGCCCCTCGAGCTCAGAGCCACCTAATTTAAAGGAGGGCACGGGGATGGTCGGCTCCGCCCGGGACACCTTTGAGCAATGTGGCCGGATTCTCCACAAGGTGTAGCATGCAAGAGGGCTTCTCCTCCTGGTAGTTTCACCCTCCCATCGGGGGGCAGCTTCTCTGTCTCGCACCAGAGGGCCGGGCCCTTCTGCCAGAGTTTTTCTGGAGGCCGCCATTTCTTCACGGAACTGTCTAATCTCCATTCTCAGTTCCTCCACCCGCTAGGGGATATTGTCTGCAGTGGTGGTTACCTCCCCGCTACGCACCCTTCCCACCAGCCCCATCACTCCCTGTTCTTGTTCTCGCACACGCGCCTCACTGTCAACCTCAGAGAAAGTCATGTCTGGCTTTACTCGCATGCGCTCTTGCAGTGCCTGTTTCATCATTGCGTCACACAGTCCCGTCACCAGCTGATCCCTGAGCACCACATCAACTGACCCAACCCCTACACCGTCCTTTTGTCTGATAGCAGTGTGAAGTTCTTGTAGGGCGTTCATGAATTGGGTCACAGTCTCCCCCTCTCGTTGTACCCAGTGAAACAGTCGCATGCGAAGTTCCACTACGTCAGTGGGGTCCCCATGCGTCTCCTCAAGTATGCGCTGCACTTTGTCCAGGGTATCTCTCTCCCGGGGGGCCTATGCATGACAGAATCCCGCACCTCCCCCTCCAGGGCCATCAATGCAATTTCCGCCTCTAGGACTGGTGTCATGGGATGCATCCGCATCATTCCCCGGATACGCTCCGTCCAACTCCACAGCATTACATTGTTCCCAGTGAACCATGGCAAATTATTCAACATGGCTCCCAGGGAAATGCTAGACCTGGGAACTTCCCCAGCTGCTTGATCTGCCCTTTCCGCGCTACCGTGTGACATCCTGCCGACTACGCCAAGTGTAATAGTATGCAGGTACTGAGTGTGTCACCACGGAACAGACAGACCAACAGTTGAGGGATTTAATAACAGGAATCAGGTTCTCCTCGCAGGGAGGAAGCAGTAGAATATAACTAACACTAAAACAGTGCAAAAATATGGGAGTCAAACAGTGTAACAGAAACAAGCATGATTTCTTGAGAAAAAGAACACTTATCAGTCTGATGAGGACTTGCTTGAAGGGTCGTCTTCTCCAACGTAGGCACTGAGAAACAGCGGCACTTGTCGTCCCTCTGTTGTCCGTGGGCTGAGTAGTCTCTAGGAACCCGCTGCCTGGGGTTTCAGGAGTTAATGTGATATGCACAGGCTCTGAGTCTTTAGCTTTTACAGCACATCCTATCCCGGGTAAACAATGGTCAGTCTATTATTAAGTCTCTCACCAGAAATCAAGCGCTCTGCACTGATACCGTGGGTACCAGGGGTCACAGTCTCTGTGCTGATACCGTGGGTACCAGGGGGTCACAGTCTCTGCATGGGCCAATGTCTCTGCACAGGCCAATGTCTCTGCATGGGTCTCAAAGCCCCCCTCTCCAGTCACAGTAGAGTCTGCTTTCGTGTACTCACAAGATGCAGTCTTTCTGGGCAATCTCCCTGTATTTGTCCTCTGACCGGGAGCTCTCTCTCTCCCGGAGCGCAGCTGCGCCCTGCTCTGACCGCTGCTCACGCTGCCCTGCTCCTTGCGCGCACGCCTTTCCCGCTCTCTGCCCGGCTTCCTTCCTGTCCCAGTCTCTAAGTCTGCCCCCTGGGGAACATGTAGCACAGCTCAATGGTTCCAGGCACGGAGCCGAGAAGGTAAACACCTCCGGACTCTTCTTGTGCTTCACCTCCTTACTTACAAACCAAATAGGAGTAGGACAATGAGGAAAGCATACACCCAAAAACAGCATGCAACCAACTTCAGCAGCAAAACTATATCCAACTCCAGCACAGCAACTCCAAGGAACTGAGGAAAAGAAGGTCTGGCCAGATTTTATAGGGAAAGGAAATGAACAGGTCAGGAGCAGCTGTGAGATGGAGCTGCATGTTTCTAACCAGCATAGAAAGGGTCGTTAACCTCTTGAGCACCAAAGGAAACAAAATCCATTTAATATGAAAAATAAAACACACAGGGCTAATGGAAGACCTGCGATTCACAATCCGTAATGATTTCTTAACCTGAAATCTCCCTGGAGGATGTGAGACACTCGTGATAGCCGTTTTCTGCTCTCCTGATCTCATGATCTCACTGCAGAGCTGTTCGTGATAATAACAGATACATCTACCAGTTTCTCTCAGCTTCAGCTTCCAGCTCACAGGCAGACAGGGTTGCAATATTGTGGCAATACAGCAGAGCTCAGAGAGTTGCAAAAAATGTGTTTGCAAGAAGACAAATTTCTCCTATTCTGTGTTAGTTACCTGGCTCACACTGGTAACTTCCCCTTCATGTGTGTGAAATAAGCTCTGGAGACAAAGTTATCTCCAGGCACCATCCCACCGGAGCCTGGAAGAGGTCATTTATATAAAGTGATAAAAAATTATTTCTCAACGAGTTATCTGATATTAGACACACAGGTAGAACTTTTTCAGCAATCTATAACCTGTTTCACCATATTAATAGTTTAGACATGTCAAATGTGGTGATAGATTCCCTTTAATACTACTTTTCAAGCTAATATGATACACACTACTTTTTGCTGTTAGGGGAGGTCCATGTAGTTACGCATCTAGAGTGTGCACATGTTGTCAGACCACTCATGGTACCAGTATCATGTACCCACCAGCTTCCTGTGGGCTCCCCTGCTCACTGAACCTTGTCCATAACCATCTGCTTGCTTTTGTGAGCAGCTACTTCCCAGAACGATGGTTACAAACCTGTTGACGTCACTTCAGCAGCTTTCGCAATGTTTTCTTTTCTCGGGGCATCTGCAGATCTGCTGCTAGATTCATGATCTGTGTGGTTTGCCTGTCATTTTACACTGATGATTGCAACATAATTTTAACCCCTTCACCCCCAAGGGTGGTTTGCACGTTAATGACCGGGCCAATTTTTACAATTCTGACCACTGTCCCTTTATGAGGCTATAACTCTGGAACGCTTTGACGGATCTTGGCGATTCTGACATTGTTTTCTCGTGACATATTGTACTTCATGTTAAAGGTAAAATTTATTCGATATAACTTGCGTTTATTTGTGAAAAAAATGGAAATTTGGCGAAAATTTTGAAAATTTTGCAATTTTCCAACTTTGAATTTTTGTGCCCTTAAATCACAGACATATGTCACGCAAAATACTTAATAAGTAACATTTCCCACATGTCTACTTTACATCAGTACAATTTTGGAACCAAAATTTTTTTTTGTGACGGAGTTATAAGGGTTAAAAGTTGACCAGCAATTTCTCATTTTTACAACACCATTTTTTTTTAGGGACCACATCTCATTTGAAGTCATTTTGAGGGGTCTATATGATAGAAAATACTCAAGTGTGACACCATTCTAAAAACTGCACCCCTCAAGGTGCTCAAAACCACATTCAAGAAGTTTATTAACCCTTCAGGTGTTTCACAGGAATTTTTGGAATGTTTAAATAAAAATGAACATTTAACTTTTTTTCACACAAAATTTATTTCAGCTCCAATTTGTTTTATTTTACCAAGGGTAACAGGAGAAAATGGACCCCCAAAGTTGTTGTACAATTTGTCCTGAGTACGATGATACCCCATATGTGGGTGTAAACCATTGTTTAGGCGCATGGCAGAGCTTGGAAGGGAAGGAGCGCCATTTGACTTTTCAATGCAAAATTGACTGGAATTGAGATGGGACGCCATGTTGCGTTTGGAGAGCCCCTGATGTGCCTAAACATTGAAACTCCCTACAAGTGACACCATTTTGGAAAGTAGACCCCCTAAGGAACTTATCTAGATGTGTGGTGAGCACTTTGACCCACCAAGTGCTTCACAGAAGTTTATAATGCAGAGCCGTAAAAATAAAAAATCATATTTTTTCACAAAAATGATCTTTTCGCCCCCAATTTTTTATTTTCCCAAGGGTAAGAGAAGAAATTGGACCCCAAAAAATGTTGTGCAATTTGTCCTGAGTACGCTGATACCCCATATGTGGGTGTAAACCATTGTTTGGGCGCATGGCAGAGCTTGGAAGGGAAGGAGCGCCATTTGACTTTTCAATGCAAAATTGACTGGAATTGAGATGGGACGCCATGTTGCGTTTGGAGAGCCCCTGATGTGCCTAAACATTGAAACTCCCTACAAGTGACACCATTTTGGAAAGTAGACCCCCTAAGGAACTTATCTAGATGTGTGGTGAGCACTTTGACCCACCAAGTGCTTCACAGAAGTTTATAATGCAGAGCCGTAAAAATAAAAAATCATATTTTTTCACAAAAATGATCTTTTCGCCCCCAATTTTTTATTTTCCCAAGGGTAAGAGAAGAAATTGGACCCCAAAAAATGTTGTGCAATTTGTCCTGAGTACGCTGATACCCCATATGTGGGTGTAAACCATTGTTTGGGCGCATGGCAGAGCTTGGAAGGGAAGGAGCGCCATTTGACTTTTCAATGCAAAATTGACTGGAATTGAGATGGGACGCCATGTTGCGTTTGGAGAGCCCCTGATGTGCCTAAACATTGAAACTCCCTACAAGTGACACCATTTTGGAAAGTAGACCCCCTAAGGAACTTATCTAGATGTGTGGTGAGCACTTTGACCCACCAAGTGCTTCACAGAAGTTTATAATGCAGAGCCGTAAAAATAAAAAATCATATTTTTTTCACAAAAATGATCTTTTTGCCCCCAATTTTTTATTTTCCCAAGGGTAAGAGAAGAAATTGGACCCCAAAAAATGTTGTGCAATTTGTCCTGAGTACGCTGATACCCCATATGTGGGTGTAAACCATTGTTTGGGCGCATGGCAGAGCTTGGAAGGGAAGGAGCGCCATTTGACTTTTCAATGCAAAATTGACTGGAATTGAGATGGGACGCCATGTTGCGTTTGGAGAGCCCCTGATGTGCCTAAACATTGAAACTCCCTACAAGTGACACCATTTTGGAAAGTAGACCCCCTAAGGAACTTATCTAGATGTGTTTTGAGAGCTTTGAACCCCCAAGTGTTTCACTACAGATTATAACGCAGAGCCGTGAAAATAATTTTTTTTTTTTTTCTCAAAAATGATTTTTTAGCCCCCAGCTTTGTATTTTTACAAGGGTAACAGAATAAATTGGACCCCAAAATTTGTTTTCCAATTTGTCCTGAGTACGCTGATACCCCATATGTGGGGGGGAACCACTGTTTGGGCGCATGACAGAGCTCGGAAGGGAAGGAGCGCCATTTGGAATGCAGACTTAAATGGATTGGTCAGCAGCCGTCACGTTGCATTTGCAGAGCCCCTGATGTACCCAAACAGTACAAACCCCCCACAAGTGACCCCATATTGGAAACTAGACCTCCCAAGGAACTTATCTAGATGTGTTTTGAGAACTTTGAACCCCCAAGTGTTTCACTAAAGTTTATAGCGCAAAGCCGTGAAAATAAAAATTCTTTTTTTTTTTTCACAAAAATGATTTTTTAGCCCCCAGTTTTGTATTTTCACAAGGGTAACAGGATAAATTAGACCCCAAAAGTTGTTGTCCAATTTGTCCTGAGTACGCTGATACCCCATATGTCGGGGGGAACCACTGTTTGGGCGCATGACAGAGCTCGGAAGGGAAGGAGCGCCATTTGGAATGCAGCCTTAAAGGGAACCTGTCACCTGAATTTGGCGGGACCAGTTTTGGGTCATATGGGCGGGGTTTTCGGGTGTTTGATTCACCCTTTCCTTACCCGCTGGCTGCATGCTGGCCGCAATATTGGATTGAAGTTAATTCTCTGTCCTCTGAAGTACACGCCTGCGCAAGGCAATATTGCCTTGCGCTGGCATGTACTCCAGAGGACAGAGAATGAACTTCAATCCAATATTGCGGCCAGCATGCAGCCAGCGGGTAAGGAAAGGGTGAATCAAACACCCGAAAACCCCGCCCATATGACCCAAAACTGGTCCCGCCAAATTCAGGTGACAGAGTCCCTTTAAATGGATTGGTCTGCAGGCGTCACGTTGCATTTGCAGAGCCCCTGATGTACCCAAACAGTACAAACCCCCCACAAGTGACCCCATATTGGAAACTAGACCTCCCAAGGAACTTATCTAGATGTGTTGTGAGAACTTTGAACCCCCAAGTGTTTCACTACAGTTTATAATGCAGAGCCGTGAAAATAAAACATCTTTTTTTTCCCACAAAAATGATTTTTAGCCCCCCAAATTTTTATTTTCCTAAGGATAACAAGAGAACTTGGACCCCAGAAGTTGTTGTTCAATTTGTCCCGAGTACGCTGATAACACATATGTTGGGGTAAACCCCTTTTTGGGCGCACGGGAGAGCTCGGAAGGGAAGGAGCACTGTTTTACTTTTTCAACGCAGAATTGGCTGGAATTGAGATTGGACGCCATGTCGCGCTTGGAGAGCCCCTGATGTGCCTGGACAGTGGAAACCCCCCAATTCTACCTGAAACCCTAACCCAAACACACCCCTAACCCTAATCCCAACGGTAACCCTAACCACACCCCTAGCCCTGACACACCCATAATTCTAATCCCAACCCTAATCCAAACGTAAATGTAATCCAAACCCTAACCCTAACTTTAGCCCCAACCCTAACTTTAGCCCCAACCCTAACTTTACCTCCAACCCTAGCCCTAACCCTAACCCTACCCCTAACCCTAAACGTGACTGAAATACGTGGCACTGAAATACGTGGCACTGAAATACGTGGCACTGAAATACGTGGCACTGAAATACGTGATACGTGGCACTTAAATACGTGGCACTGAAACATGTGGCACTGAAATACGTGGCACTGAAATACGTGGCACTGAAATACGTGGCACTGAAATACGTGGCACTGAAATACGTGATACGTGGCACTTAAATACGTGGCACTGAAACACGTGGCACTGAAATACGTGGCACTGAAATACGTGGCACTGAAATACGTGGCACTGAAATACGTGGCACTGAAATATGTGATACGTGGCACTTAAATACGTGGCACTGAAACACGTGGCACTGAAATACGTGATACGTGGCACTGAAATACGTGGCACTGAAATACGTGGCACTGAAATACGTGGCACTGAAATACGTGCAACTGAAATACGTGGTACTAAAATATGTGGCACTGAAATACGTGATACGTGGCACTGAAATACGTGGCACTGAAACACGTGCCACTGAAATACGTGATACGTGGCACTGAAATACATGGCACTGAAATACGTGGCACTGAAATACGTGGCACTGAAATACGTGGCACTGAAATACGTGGCACTATGACTGTCAGAAAATGTTCATTAAACGGTTAGGGGTGAGGTTAGGGGTAGAGTTAGGGTTAGGGTTTGGATCCCTTTATCACCTTGATGGTGGTGGGTGGCTTTTCAGTGTGTTTTCTGTTTTTTTCGATAAAAATGCATGCGTTTTTAACGCAAACAAACGCATGTGCTTAAAAACGCAAGAAAATACTGCAGGTTGTATTTCTGAAAATGAACGCATGCAGAAAAAAACCGCATGCGTTTGAAAACGCGACCAAACGCGTACAAAAAAACCGCATGCGTTTTCAATGTTAAATATAGGGAAAAAACGCATGCGTTTTTTTGTGCAAAAAACGCTGCAGACAAAAACGGAAGTGTGAAACCAGCGACGCTTTTTATAGCAAAAAAGTTTTTGCGTCTCCACATTTTGAGACCTATAATTTTTCCACATTTGCTCCACAGAGTCATGTGAGGTCTTGTTTTTTGCGGGACGAGTTGACGTTTTTATTGGTAACATTTTCGGACACGTGACCGTTTTTGATCGCTTTTTATTCCGATTTTTGTGAGGCAGAATGACCAAAAACCTGCTATTCATGAATTTCTTTTGGGAGAGGCGTTTATACCGTTCCGGGTTTGGTAAAATTGATAAAGCAGTTTTATTCGTCGGGTCAGTACGATTACAGCGATATCTCATTTATATCATTTTTTTTATGTTTTGGCGCTTTTATACGATAAAAACTATTTTATAGAAAAAATAATTATTTTGGTATCGCTTTATTCTCAGGACTATAACTTTTTTATTTTTTTGCTGATGATGCTGTATGGCGGCTTGTTTTTTGCGGGACAAGATGACGTTTTCAGCGGTACCATGGATATTTATATCAGTCTTTTTGATCGCGTGTTATTCCACTTTTTGTTCGGCGGTATGGTAATAAAGCGTTGTTTTTTGCCTCGTTTTTTTTTTTTTTTTTCTTACGGTGTTTACTGAAGGGGTTAACTAGTGTGGCAGTTTTATAGGTTGGGTCGTTACGGACGTGGCGATACTAAATATGTGTACTTTTATTGTTTTTTTTTAAAATTTAGATAAAGAAATGTATTTATGGGAATAATATATTTTTTTTTTTTTCATTATTTTGGAATATTTTTTTTTATTTTTTCTTACACATTTGGAAATTTTTTTTTTTACTTTTTTACTTTGCCCCAGGGGGGGACAATACAGATCGGTGATCTGTCAGTTTGCATAGCACTCTGACAGATCACCGATCTGATTGAAGTGCAGGCTGCTTCACAGTGCCTGCTCTGAGCAGGCGTCTGTGAAGCCACCTCCCTCCCTGCAGGACCCGGATCCGCGGCCATCTTGGATCCGGGTCTGGAGCAGGCAGGGAGGGAGGTAAGACCCTCGCAGCAACGCGATCACATCGCGTTGCTGCGGGGGGCTCAGGGAAGCCCGCAGGGAGCCCTCTCCCTGCGCGATGCTTCCCTGCATCGCCGGCACATCGCGATCATGTTTGATCGCGGTGTGCCGGGGGTTAATGTGCCGGGGGCGGTCCGTGACCGCTCCTGGCACATAGTGCCGGATGTCAGCTGCGATATGCAGCCGACACCCGGCCGCGATCGGCCGCGCTCCCCCCGTGAGCGCGGCCGATCGGCTATGACGTACTATCCCGTCGGCGGTCATACGGGCCCACCCCACCTCGACGGGATAGTACGTCAAATGTCGGGAAGGGGTTAAGGACTGGAAAAAATTCCAAGAGATTCCACTTCGATAGTGCTGGGCAGACCGCCTGATCTAATAGTATGGGCGTCATTAATAGGCTGTAAGCCAGACACTGTGCACTACTTGTGTGTGATCAGCGCCCTATACAAGCCGCTTTTGTGCAATTTAATATCAAGCCATCACCCCCGCCATGAGTTGGTAGGTTGTGAGTGGTTGTCTCATCAGTATTTTGCTCCTGTGTTGCCGCCATCTTTACTATATGGGTTTGCTGCATCCTGATAGTGCATTAGTTCTGATAACGGGGCAGGTAGATACTGCTGCCTCTGTTTTTGGTGCATTAATTCTTACATTTTTGGAGGATTTTTAGTCTTCTTTTTGTGGCTTTGCGATTTAGTTTTATTCCCTAATGATGCATAATCTAATTGATCTAATGATCAGTACACTGCAGTTATCACATAAGCACTATGCACTTCATTCCCATTTACTTGTCACAGATTTTTTTCCTTCTATTCAGATCTATAAATCTCCATTCTAGAATCATATTTTTGTATGAATGACATTAGAAATGGTGCCTGCCCGGAGCACATGTACTGTTCTCGTGTCACTGGTGTCCCGGCCAGTCTGCACGCCTGCGTCGCCTTCATGCCTGCAATGATAACCTTGTATTCCACTGGGCCATGAGTCGGAATACCATTATTGTGAGTTACCCAATGTACGGTGCATGTGCCATTAGAATATGCTTCATTTATTTAATCCAGTCATATGACCATGACATTTGTTTCCCCATCTGAGAAAATCGTATCACACTGACCAGTGTGTGGTTTGCACAATTGACCATGTTCTGATGAGAGAATATACTACCAAGTGACCCTAGCTTAAGGCACCACACCAGTGTTTTTTTTAATTGCACCGTTGAAGTGGTGCTTTAAGGCCAGAGTCACTCTAGCGTAGAGCATCGGATGTGATATGCTAATGACACTCGGCTCCTGCTCTGCAGTGAGTGGGAGCCGAGTGTCTGTGCTCCGATGCGCCCCCATGAGAGGATCAGGGCACAACTGTGGAGGAGACAGAGAAATTAATTTCTCCGTCTCCTTTGCTGCTGGCATCAGTGTATATCGCACTGCACTTGGGTGACATCAGAGTGCAGCGCGATGTTTCACACCCACCCATAAACGTAAATGGGTGCGAATGATCAGAGCCTTGCTGTCAAGCGCAGCATGCTGCGATTGTTCTTGCATGCCGAATTGGCATTAGAAAATAATTGCAGATCTGAGCTGCACCACAGAGTAACACTGTGCAGAGTGCTAAGCAATGTTTTATCACATAGCATTCGGCCATATGGTACGGTAGTGTGACTCAAATATAATTCCCCTGTCCCCTGTCTTATACTCACCTTCTGCTCCCTTCATCAGTTTCCTGCGTCGCTCCAGTCCTCGTTCTGGGTGTCATAGACTTGCATTGAGAGCTTGTGACGCAGCTTCTGACTTCCGACCAGACAGAGCCTACACTCACAAGATGGCGCCACGGGATTGGATCGTCATCGAAAAACGGTGAAGATGCCGGAGGGCGAGTATGCGACTGGGTGTGGGGGACTTATGCTTAAAGCACCACTCCAGTGCTGAAAAAAAAAATGCTGGAGTGGTGCTTTAAAACTAAGGTTAAGAGTGTAACTTTTGAGCAATAATGCAGCTTGTGCAGTGGCACAAAGAATTGCTGTGCTTCAGTATTCTGGATGTATGGACACACTTATTTTCATTTAGAAACTCCCTTCCATGTGATGGAGCATGCCATAGAGAATCTGTTTGGGTAGACTAATACCTTGGTATAACATTTTGTCTAGTGCAAGTCCAGAGCTCAGTAAGTATTGTGGATCCATATGACAATGTGTATGTGCCTTTATTTTTCTTACATGCAAATAAGTTTAGTAAGTTGTGAGAATGACCAGCAGGGGGCACCATTTTTATTTAGCTTTTTTCTATAATTCTTGCTTCTACTCTTTGCCTTACAGCACTACACAGCACGGGTCCTTAAATTTATCTTTATGCCCTTCATCACGCTGTTTATTAGAAATGTTGAAATGTTTGAAATGTTATCTTGGTTTTTTTTTTTAATTCCCATAAATCTGAATAAACACAATAAATGGTTTAAAAAAAAAAGAAATCCATTTTTCCCAGGGTCCAAAAAAATGCAAATCCTTGTGCAAAGAAAAAAAAGGGCACTTGTTCTCAGCAGGGAATTCCCCAGTAGATTATTTTCTGCTGATTAAATTCCTATGTAAAGGAACACTAAGCACAGATACAGCAGATATTGAAAAATATTCCAGCAATTCTTTCCATAATCTCCTCGTTCCCTTCAATCCTATTTATTTTCTCATACTGAGAAACGTCCCAGGTGTGGCAGTACAGATGGCTGCAGCAGAAGCCTCTCCCTTCTGTCTGGTCTGCAGTAGGACAAACCATTTTTAAGCAAACCCACTTGGCTAAAGAGGTGGTCGTCAGTCGTCCTCCAGGTAAAGAGGGGACTGATCACGAAATTTACCCTAGTGTCGTCTGCAGGATTTCTGCTATAAACTTTCAAACAGTAATTGGATAACTCACTAATCACTGAGGATCAATCTGCTGTGACCGCAGCGATCTAATCCCAAGAGTAGCAGGGCTCTGGAGCCTGGGAAATGGTGTCTCAAAAGAGTAGAGATGCAGATGTTTTACCTCCACTCCATTCATTGTCTATAGGACTGTGCTTTGCTTTCTCTGGCAGTCCCATAGCGAATGAATGGAGCACAGATTGATCATACGCACCTCTGCTCTCTTCAAGGATGACTCTACAGAGCTTGGTTCCTGAGTTCCAGAGCCCATTCTCTGGATTGCAGTTGGAACGCCAGTGATTTAAATGTTAGCCCTCATCCTATGGATAGGAGATAACTATGATTAAGGTCATAGTTTTAGTTGATACAGAACAAAACTGGTGACAGTATCCCTTTAATTATTTTTTATGCTTTATTTCAGTTGTCCATCATATTATTTTATTGGGCACATTCTTTTATGCAGATCTTCACAATTTTTTGGATGAAGCAAACACATTTACTATTGGTCCTGCTACTGTCCCCCCCCATATAGCAAATGATAGAAAGTGGTAGTCTGAAGCTCAGACTCAGTATGTCACTGTAATTACCGCAATTATAGTGGTAAAAGGATATCAGGGGTGAGTACAGTTATGCAGCCCTGGAGTCCTGTCTGTGACTGTAAACCCGTTAAATACCGCTGTCACTCTCTGACAGCGGCATTTTCCAAGAATAAGCATGGGTGCGCGTCGTTCCATGTGCCCATCGGCACGCCTGTCACCGGTGGATTGCTATGACAGCCGGGGGTCTGTTGAAAACCTCTGTGCTTTTCATCACAAAGCTCCTTTGAAACTCTGCCTACGGCCGGACAATTGCAGCTTCAAGTTCCCTAAGGGGACTCTTAAGAACAGTCTAAGTAAATGAAAAATGGTTAACAAATTGTTATTTTTAACTTTTTCAGACATGAAAGACCATTATTGATAAAAAGCAACTGCTATTTCTGCAGAAAAGAAAAGCCCTTTTTGTTGCAAAATTCACTTTAATAACCTAAAACGTAAAAGTCTTTTAAGCATTTCAAACAGTACATGCAAAAAATCTGGAAAATGTATCTTCAAAACTGCATGCGTGTTAAAAGTTTAAGGATGTTTTCTGCTATAAAGTGAAACCCAGAAGAAATAAATGAAACTACGGCCACTTCAAACAGGTATCACTTTCAGTTTCTACAAACAAGGCCATAGCTTGAAATATCGGGTTCTTTTGACACACAGAGGTGGCGGAGGCAGAGGAGACGGTGGCGGAGGAGACGGCGGAGGCGGTGGCGGAGGAGGCCTCCTGTGTAAGAGCAGTGATGGCGCCTTGTACTTCAAAAGTAACAATCATTTAATACATGATCTCAGCCGGGCACATTTGACTCTGAAACGCTGCAATGTTTCTGAGAAAGGCCGGCGTCACACTCAGCGTAAGACAATACGGTCCGTTTTTTACAGCCGTAATACGGCCGTAATACGGAGAAATGTTCCCAAAATAGTGATCCGTAGGCAGGGTGTGTCAGCGTATTTTGCGCATGGCATCCTCCGTATGTAATCCGTATGGCATCCGTACTGCGATATTTTCTCGCAGGCTTGCAAAACCGACATCTAATGGATTTATGTGCTCAAATGTTGGGTAAAACATATATACAGTATATATATATATATATATATATATATATATATATATATATATATATATATATATATATGTCATTGAGACACACACATATATATATATATATATATATATATATATATTCTGTATTTAGATTTCATTCAGCGCGATATCTGTGAACAGCCGGTAATTCAATTGCCGGCTTCTCATTTCTCCTTCCCAAACCCGACATGATATGAGACATGGTTTACATACAGTAAACCATCTCATATCCCCTTTTTTTTGCATATTCCACACTACTAATGTTAGTAGTGTGTATGTGCAAAATTTGGCCGCTGTAGCTGCTAAAATAAAGGGTTAAATGGCGGAAAAAAATGGCGTGGGCTCCCGCGCAATTTTCTCCGCCAGAGTGGTAAAGCCAGTGACTGAGGGCAGATATTAATAGCCAGGAGAGGGTCCATGGTTATTGGCCCCCCCCCCCGTGGCTAAAAACATCTGCCCCCAGCCACCCCAGAAAAGGCACATCTGGAAGATGCGCCTATTCTGGCACTTGGCCACTCTCTTCCCACTCCCGTGTAGCGGTGGGATATGGGGTAATGAAGGGTTAA
The DNA here is from genome assembly GCF_051348905.1 of Ranitomeya variabilis. Classification (NCBI taxonomy): domain Eukaryota; kingdom Metazoa; phylum Chordata; class Amphibia; order Anura; family Dendrobatidae; genus Ranitomeya; species Ranitomeya variabilis. The sequence goes on along the minus strand of NC_135237.1, from coordinate 51,184,885 downwards.
TGTCACCTTGCTACTGTAAGGTGACATTAAGCCAGATTAATAATGGAGAGGCGTCAATTATGACGCCTATCCATTATTAATCCAATAGTACGAAATGGTTAATAAAACACACACACATGATTAAAAAGTATTTTAATGAAATAAACACACAGGTTGTTTTAATATTTTATTGCTCTCTCAATCCATTTGAAAACCCTCGCTTGGCAAAATAATAAACGCACAAGATACATACCCTCAGATGAACCGTCACGTCCCATGAGGTAATCCATCTGAAGGGGTTAATTATTTTACAGCCAGGAGCTGTGCTAATGCACTCTCGTGTCTGTAATCCCCGGGGAATGAAGGAAATCTGAGTGATCTGTACTTACATTGAGTTGCGGTGAGGCGCCCTCTGGTGGATGAACTCATATGAACTCGAGCGTGGGAACTTTTCCAAGGCTGCAGTTCATGAGAACATCCACCAGAGGGCGCCTCACCGCAACTCAATGTAAGTACAGATCACTCAGATTTCCTTCATTCCCCGGGGATTACAGACACCAGCGAGTGCATTAGCACAGCTCCTGGCTGTAAAATAATTAACCCCTTCAGATGGATTACCATGTTGGACGTGACGGTTCATCTGAGGGTATGTATCTTGTGCGTTTATTATTTTGTCAAGCGAGGGTTTTCAAATGGATTGAGAGAGCAATAAAATATTAAAACAACCGGTGTGTTTATTTCATTAAAACACTTTTTAATCATGTGTGTGTGTGTGTGTGTTTTTTAACCCTTTCAAACAATTGTATTAATAATGGATAGGTGTCATAATTGACGCCTCTCCATTATTAATCTGGCTTAATGTCACCTTACAATAGCAAGGTGGCATTAACCCTTCATTACCCCATATCCCACCACTACATGGGAGTGGGAAGAGAGTGGCCATGTGCCAGAATAGGCGCATCTTCCAGATGTGCCTTTTCTGGGGTGGCTGGGGGCAGATGTTTTTAGCCACGGGGGGGGGGGGGGGGCAATAACCATGGACCCTCTCCTGGCTATTAATATCTGCCCTCAGTCACTGGCTTTACCACTCTGGCGGAGAAAATTGCGCGGGAGCCCACGCCATTTTTTTCCGCCATTTAACCCTTTATTTTAGCAGCTACAGCGGCCAAATTTTGCACATACACACTACTAACATTAGTAGTGTGGAATATGCAAAAAAAAAGGGGATATGAGATGGTTTACTGTCTGTAAACCATGTCTCATATCCTGTCGGGTTTGGGAAGGAGAAATGAAAAGCCGGCAATTGAATTACCGGCTTTTCACTAACACCGCTGCGTTTTTCTCGCAAGTCACACTGCTGGTCCGTGTGGAATCCGTATTTTTCTCGCCCCCATAGACTTTCATTGGCGATTTTTTTGCGCAGTACGCTGACAAACGCAGCATGCTGCGATTTTGTACGGCCGTAGAAAGCCGTATAATACTGAACCGTAATATACGGCTGATAGGAGCAGCCCTATTGAGAATAATTGTGCCGTTTGGCGAGTTTTATGGACGTATTTTCTGCGCTCTTACGTCCGTAAAACTCGCTAGTGTGACGCTGGCCAAAAACATACTTTAAAAGCTGCTGGAGACCAAGCAGCACCGACGACTAGTCGGACAGGCGGGTCCCAGTCAGCTTCTCCCTGCTACCCTTTAGTTATGTGACACAGTTGAATAACTAGAGTTTGATGGGCCCCGCTGCAAAACATGGTCCCCCCTACCCCATGTTGATCAGATGTGTGGACCCTAGCAGTAGTGTTCTAAATCCTATAAGGACATACGTGTTGCCCCCCCACTACTGTAGTAATATCCCCCATCTTGTACGTGCTAATGGCCCCCATCCTATACTAATATCACCCATCCTTGGCCTCTTTCTGGTATATATATCCTCCTGATTTATATGTCCCTCAACCTAGGCCCATCCTGGTATATACGTCTCCCATCCTAGGCCCATCCTGGTATATATGTCTCCCATCCTATGCCCATCCTGGTATATATGTCTCCCATCCTAGGCCCATCCTGGTATATATGTCTCCCATCCTAGGCCCATCCTGGTATATATGTCTCCCATCCTGGTATATTTGTCTCTCATCCTGGTATATTTGTCTCTCATCCTGGTATATATGTCTCCCATCCTGGTGTATATGTCTCCCATCCTGGTATATATAGCGCCCACACTGGGCCTTTCCTGGCATATATGTCTCCCATTCTGGTATACAGTATATAGCCCCCACACTGGGCCTATCCTGGTATATGTCTCCCATCCTGGTATATATGTCTCCCATCCTGGTATATATGTCTCTCATCCTGGTATAAATAGCCCCAACACTGGGCCCATCCTTTTATATATGTCTCCCATCCTGGTATATTTGCTTCTCATCCTGGTATATATGTCTTCCATCCTGGGCCCATCCTGGCACATACCATATGTGTCCCATCCTAGGCCCGTCCCGGTATATATGTCTCCCATCCTGGTATATATGTCTCCCATCCTAGGCCCATCCTGGTATATATGTCTCCCATCCTAGGCCCATCCTGGTATATATGTCTCCCGTCCTGGTATAAATAGCCCCAACACTGGGCCCATCCTGGAATTTATGTCTCCCAGGCTGGGCCCCTTTATGGTATATATGTCAGCCGTGCGGTCATTATACTGTGTGTAGAGGAGCTGTGGGGCCATCATCCTGTGTATAGGGGAGCTATGGGAGCATTATACTGTGTATAGGGGAGCTGATGGTCTATTATACTACAACTCTGGCAAAAATTAAGAGACCGCTGCAAAATGTTCAGTTTGTCTGATTTTTCTCTTTATAGTTATATTTTTGAGTAAAATGTAAATTGTTCTTTTATTCAATAAACTTCTGACAACATGTCTTCGAATTTCCAAGCAATAAATTTTGAATTTTTTTCTGACAAAGAAAAATGGTCGAAATTAAAAAAAAAAACCCTCAGTGCTTTCAGACCTCAAATAATGCAAAGAAAACAAGTTCATAATCATTTAGAAACAACAATACTAATGTTTTAACTCAGGAAGAGTTCAGAAATCAATATTTTGTGGAATAACCATGATTTTTAATCACAGCTTTCATGCGTCTTGGCATGCTTTCCACCAGTCTTTCACACTGCTTCTGACACAAAAATGTAAGCAGTTCTTCTTTGTTTGATGGCTTGTGACTATCCATCATCCTCTTGATTATATTCCAGAGGTTTTCAATGGGGTTCAGGTCTGGAGATTGGGCTGCCCATGACAGGGATTTGATATGGTGGTCTCTTAATTTTTGGCAGAGCTGTATGTATAGGGGAGCTGTGGGCCCGTCCAACTGTGTATAGGGAGTTGTACAAGGAAGGACTCAGGACTAGTGTTGAGCATTCCGATGCTGCAAGTATCGGGTATCGGCCGATACTTGCTGTATCGGAATTTCCGATACCGAGATCCGATATTTTTGTAATATCGGATATCGGTATTGAAACAACATTAATGTAAAAAGGTGTAAAAGAAAGAATTAAAATAAAAAAAATCGCTATACTCACCTGTCCGACGCAGCCGGGACCTCGGCGATTGTAAGCGGCAGCGTTGTTTCTTTAAAATTCGCGCTTTTACTTGCTTACGTGAATTCCCGGCTTCTGATTGGTCAGGGCGGCCATGTTGCCGGGACTCGGACCAATCACAGCAAGCCGTGACGAAATTACGTCACGGCTTGCTGTGATTGGTCCGCGTCCCGGCAACATGGCCGCCATTAACCAATCACAAGCCGTGACGTCACGGGAGGCTGGACACGCGCTTATTTTGAAAAGCGCGCGTGTCCAGCCTCCCGTGACGTCACGGCTTGTGATTGGTCACGGCGCCATATTGCCGGGATGCGGACCAATCACAGCAAGCCGTGACGAAATTACGTCACGGCTTGCTGTGATTGGTCCGCGTCCCAGGAACATGGCCGCCATTAACCAATCACAAGCCGTGACGTCACGGGAGGCTGGACACGCGCTTATTTTGAAAAGCGCGCGTGTCCAGCCTCCCGTGACGTCACGGCTTGTGATTGGTCACGGCGCCATATTGCCGGGACGCGGACCAATCACAGCAAGCCGTGACGTAATTTCGTCACGGCTTGCTGTGATTGGTCCGAGTCCCGGCAACATGGCCGCCCTGACCAATCAGAAGCCGGGAATTCACGTAAGCAAGTAAAAGCGCGAATTTTAAAGAAACAACGCTGCCGCTTACAATCGCCGAGGTCCCGGCTGCGTCGGACAGGTGAGTATAGCGATATTTTTTATTTTAATTCTTTATTTTACACATTTATATGGTTCCCAGGGCCTGAAGGAGAGTTTCCTCTCCTTCAGACCCTGGGAACCATCAGGAATACCGTCCGATACCTGAGTCCCATTGACTTGTATTGGTATCGGGTATCGGTATCGGATTGGATCCGATATTTTGCCGGTATCGGCCGATACTTTCCGATACCGATACTTTCAAGTATCGGACGGTATCGCTCAACACTACTCAGGACATTATTAAATGTTAAGTGGGCACCTAAGAAACATTTTTTTGTAGGAGCACTTAGGGTATTGTGGCCGTCAAAGGTACACATGGGGCATTACTACTTTCTAGGGGAAAAATGTGGACATTGTTTTCTAGGTCACTTGCACAGGGTTATAAATATTTTCAAGGGGACAATTTTACCATATAGAGGGCACAAAGGAGGCATTTTACTTTGCAAGGGGCACAATGGTGGGCATTATTAAGCGGGGCACTAAGAGGAGGACTATTATTGTACCACACAGCCGATGCAGTAATAGGGACACATATGGCAGCAGTGGATCAGCATTGGGTTGAGGAGTTTATGCAGGTTCGGAATAGATGGGGACGGTGCAGGAAATGTGAGAAGTCAGATGTGTCTTTGTTGTAATCTGTGCTGACATGTTGTGACTGGAAAAAGTGTTCATGTCAGTCTGGGCCAGATGGAGAAGACTTGAAAAGTGAACAACTCCATCAGAAAGAACGTCCTCTGTAAGTCTCCATCTATATCTGTACTGTGATCACTTGTATCTTCTACTACTACATGTCACCATATGACAGTAGTGTCCATGTTGGTCTTTGTATAGGGAGTTATTTTCAGTAACAGAGCCGCCATCTGAGGTTCCCCTGTGCCCACAATTAGGGTGCGCCACTATAGTTGGAATCAGGGTTACCGGTTATGGGGGCACTCACCCCCTGAGCTGAACCTCTAGTTACACCTCTGGTGACCACTCTGTAACAGTCATCCACCAATTGTCCACCATACTTTAGATTATAATTCTAATTATTATTATTATTATTCTAATATTTCAAGTTGTTCCTTCTTTTTTATTTAATCTCCACATAATCCATATCTCTATGAGTTACAGCGGGAGCGGACAGATGTGGTGTGAGGTCTTGTTTCCACAAGATTTAGGTCCTTTGTGGAAAACTACACCTTCCCTCAGGGACAGATATACCGATCCTTTATTATATCTTTTTTTATTGTGTTGTTTTTTTTGGCGTTTTGATCTGATCTACTCATTTAGTGATTAGCAGTTACAGGGATTTTCCAACATCATTTGATCTTAACAGTTTGGCATACTATCTGTCGCGTGCAACTGACTGACTATATATATATATATATTTTTTTTTTTTTTTTGCAGTTATACTAAAAATCCTCACGGGATGGTCACTTTTTTTTAAAGAAGAGTTTCCTGATGTTTAAGGGTTTTTCCACGATATTGATTATTTAACAGGAGCTGCTCCACTCCATACATTGTTTGCATTCAGCCAGAGATGAACACAGTTGATTAGTTGGGGGTCCTCATCGATTTTATGTTTAGTCGGCCCTATGTAATGTCATGCATGCATCATGTCACAGTGATGACGGCGCACCAGGCCTACTAACTGGAAGAGATGCCAGGGAAGACGTCATGTCAGAGGAGGTTAGCAGTCATGCATGTCTTTTATATTTGCTATACATTGGTATAAATTGCACATATACCAATATGGATTCTGGAGGCTACATCTGCAGGGGTGAACCTAGCCTCTCTGCTGCCTGAGGTGAACTGTAAAATGGCGCCCCCCCATACACCTCGTACACACACACGTGGCTCAGCTCCGCACACCTGGTACACGCGGCTCAGCTCCGCACACCTCGTACACACATGCGGCTCAGCTCCACACACCTCGTACACACATGCGGCTCAGCTCCGCACACCTCGTACACACACACGCGGCTCAGCTCCGCACACCTCGTACACACACGCGGCTCAGCTCCGCACACCTCGTACACACACGCGGCTCAGCTCCGCACACCTCGTACACACACGCGGCTCAGCTCCGCACACCTCGTACACACACGCGGCTCAGCTCCGCACACCTCGTACACACGCGGCTCAGCTCCGCACACCTCGTACACACGCGGCTCAGCTCCGCACACCTCGTACACACGCGGCTCAGCTCCGCACACCTCGTACACACGCGGCTCAGCTTCGCACACCTCGTACACACACGCGGCTCAGCTCCGCACACCTCGCACACACACACGTGGCTCAGCTCCGCACACCTCGCACACACACACGTGGCTCAGCTCCGCACACCTCGCACACACACACGTGGCTCAGCTCCGCACACCTCGCACACACACACGGCTCAGCTCTGCACACCTCGTACACACACGCGGCTCAGCTCCGCACACCTCGTACACACACGCGGCTCAGCTCCGCACACCTCGTACACACGCGGCTCAGTTTCGCACACCTCGTACACACGCAGCTCAGCTCTGCACACACACAGCTCTGCACACACACAGCTCCACCACATCCACACTGTAAACCCCTCCTGACCCTACGCATAAGCTTTCCCTTTTCCAGCACCATGACAACCAGCACAGCAGAGTCTTGAATACACTGAGGCCACTGATCATGTGACCCCTGACTCCTCCCATCCTGTGACATCGTCACAGGTCCTGTGCGCACAGAACAGCCTTCTATGAGCAGCCCCAGTAGATGCAGGTTGAGGACCTGTCATGATGTCACGATCACGTGACCGGTCACATGAGTCGGGAAGGGCTGGATGAGGGGATTCGGCCTTTCTGGACGGTTGGAAGCCTTGACTACAGTAGTAACTGAACCTGTGTCTACGACGCAAATTCAGTTACTACACCGGCCGAATCTGCCGCCCCCTCTCTTTATTGAAGGCAGTGCCGCTGGAAATGGTGTCTGCTCTATTCAGAAGTTACCAGGACCACTGCATTCGGTTTTGATGTCTTGATTGTGGGCAGGGTTTTTGTTCTGCAGATGTTTGAGGCTTATTCATCAAGTTTCACACAAATGTGCTCCAGTCTGAAATGTTTGCAAAAAGTTTGAGTCATCTTAGCAGAACGTGCGCCCTTTTGCTCTAAAAATGTCACAAAAAAAGTTTAAAGACAAAAATTACTTTTCATAAAATTCATGAACTACGTCCTCCATTTTGAAGAATTTGGCTAAAAAAAACCATCAACTAACATCAGAAGAAAAAAAACGAAACTGACTTGCAAAAAAGCAAATTATGAATCGCCCCCATAGTGTTTACTATTTTTTTTATCAATACTCACTGTACCTCCCTTGATAAAACTCATCACTTCTGCTTTTTTGGGATTTCTCATGCATGACTTAGGCGTTACTGCAATGTCTAATGTGTCATAGTTTGTTTTTCTTATGTGAAATGTTTTAAGTTATCTCCTGAACTATTAATAACTTCCAGAAAACTAATTAATTGAGTTGTTTTGTTCTCTTGGTTACATCAGGCTTTGGTTTTGTTGATGACCTTTGCAGACCTGAGGGGTCTAATACTCATCTGTGAGGAAAACGGACGAGTGCAAAAATCGCATTGCACTCTGACCAATGTTAATCTGCTCATCTGCGAATTTTTTTTTTTCTCAGCTCAGATCAGGATGAGAAAAAATTGCAGCCTGCTGTGATTGTCCTTGTACATTGGACAAGACTCACCAATGCAAGTCAATGGGTGCGATAAACAAAACGCAAGGCACTCGGACTATGTGACTGCCGTCCAATTTGTACACACTCATGTCCTTTGAAAAGCCGGCAATTCATCTGCCGCGTACAATAATATCACAGCGTGACAGGATAGAAATAGATACAGTATATACACATAGATATAAAGATGTCAGTGACATACTATATAATTAGTACAGTGATTTTGTAGCTTAGTGTACATGTATTTTATTACGAAATAAATTATTTTCTGAAAAAAATGGCATTTTATTAACCAGCAGAGGGAAATCAGACAGCTGCGGACAGATGTTTATAGCCTGGGAAGGCAGTAATGCCCATGGAACTTCCCAGGCTATTAATATCAGCTCACAGCTGTATACTTAGCCTTACTATTTATTAAAATGGGGGAAGAAATAAAAATATTTAAAATGAAGGAGAAGCGCTTCTTCTCAGCGCCGGAGTAGGAGCAATCAGACGCTGCGGTTTTCTGGCTCCACACTGTCGCGGTAATGCCGTGACAAATATGGCGTAAGTAGAGCTGGTTTGGTTAATGTAGATTCGTTAAATGAGTCTATGTCATTACTTCAATTAAAAGGACTCTATTCTGAGTGTTTTTTTTATACACTATCACTATGGGATTAGCAATGGGGGCATCTTATAGATACCTCTCCATTACTAACCTCTGGGTTTGATGTCACCTGACAATACAAAGGTGACATCAACCCCCCAACTATCACCCCACTTGTCACCGCACTAGAGGAAGTGCTCCTTCTCACATGTGCGAAACTCGGATGAGTCTCGCACGGCAATACCCTGGCACTGCACCCGGCACTCAGGAGTGCATGTATAGCTATGCGGCCGCACGCTCCGATCTGAGTGCCGGGTGCAGAGCCGGGTTTTAAACATGCGAGACTCATCCAAGTTGCTCGCAAGTGAGAAGGAGCCCTTAGTGTGAGAATTGGCACATATTATGGATGCGCCTTTTCAGAGGCGGCTAAGAGCTGATGTTTTTAGTTTGGAGTCTGGGAGGGGGTCAGTATCCATGGCCCCTTCCTAGGCTATTAAAATCAGCTCGCAGATGTCTGTCTACCCTTTGCTGGTTATTAATTACAGAGGGGGTCCTATGCCATTTTTTGGGGGGGTCCCCAATGTTAGTAACCGGTGAAGGCTAAGACTCTCTCGTAAATTACGTAGAGAATTGCTCTATGTAAAAGCTCATCATGTGATCGCATTCGCATGGAAATCAGATTGTACTCGAATGAAAATCGACTTTTCAGGAACAAAATTGGACTTTTTATTTTCACGGTGATTGATATAAGCCCTAAATAGCACTTTCTTTGAGCAAAGTATTGTATGAGTTTGTTCCTGTCGAATGTATCCACTGTGGATTTTGTCAGAGAAATGCTGAAGGCTTTTCCTGATTTGCATTGCAAAGAGTGAAATGATCAACAGTTAATTCCAAGGCATAAACTGAAATGCTGCGGATCCCGGATCTACACCACATGTTAACATACAACTGGAATTTCCAGATGGAAAGCTGCAGATCTGCCCACCCTGTGAGAACTTATCATACAACACTAGGAGGGGTTCACTCCTTGTTTGTTAACTCTTTAGTGACTGCAATGAGAAGACATTCACATCATATAGGACTAACCTGGTTCCATCTACTTATCAAGTTCTATAGTTTAGTATTGAAAGAAAGTAATTTCATTCTATCACATGGGATCTTCTCTAAACGAGAGCCCTTAAGTGATATGCATATGACAGAGGGCTGTCAGTGACAGGGGGCTGAGTGCCACAAAGGTAAAAACAAGAAAGACAAATCCGTTTTCTCATTCAGTCTGGGGAGGGGGTCGGTGGGGGCTCTTATACTCAGTAGGGGGTTGTAGGGGCCATCATATTGTGCGGGGGCATCATACTGACAGGTACTACACTGTATGTGTGGGGTACAACTGTAGGGAAGGAATCACTGTCAGGATACTATACTCAGTGTTTGTGTGCCATTTTTGGGAGCATCATACTCTAAAATGGCCATAAAAGGGAAACAGCAAGGAGCTTAAATAGGGATATACATCTTTTTTTTGTAGGGAGCAATTAGAACTTTTGCTATAGATCCCTGTGATTTCTATGTACACCACTGTCTGATATATGGGGTAGAGACCCTGATTCCAGCGATGTGTGACTTACTAGACTGTGTGTTGGTGTTTCAATAAAATCAGCAGGAGATTATCACTAGAGGACTAGGTGTCTCATGCCTCCTAGTCCTACCATGCCCCCACCACTGATTGGCAGCTTTCTGCCTATGCATAGTGTACACAGAAAGCTGCCAATCAGTTGTGTGGGCAGGGCTATACACAGCCCCTGCATTTGAGCTCTGCTATATCTGCAGCAGAGAAAACAGTGGTTGTATCACAACTGCTGCACCCAGTAAATTAAATTACACATCACTAGAATCAGGGTCTCTGTCCCTACATCATGTTGCTGTTAGATTACATAGCAAAAACCCGCAGACAGACTCCCTTTAAATGGTTTCTCTCACCTTCTTTCTTCAAGAGCCACCACTCCCCTAGCTCCTGGCTTCCTGTCTCCTGAAGATTGGCAGTTGGAACCAGCAGCATGGCTAATGAAGTGGAGGAGTGATCAGTTCAGACCAGCATGGTGACATGCTGGTCTGAACTGATCACCCCTCCACTTCATTAGCCGAGGCATCTTTGCCAGGGCGAAGAATGGGGGGCACTGAAACTGGCCAGAACCAGTGATCCAGCAAGCTTTAGAGAAAAGTACTTGCAAGTGATTGCTCCTTGCCTAGGAAAAGCAATCATGCTGAGGGGGCCGGTAACCTAAGCAATGGGCAGTAAACAATCAAATAAAAAAAATCCTCAGCCCTTGGAAACAAAGAGGAATTTTAATAAGAAATAAATTGTGAATTTGATTGTTTTTAAAGGGTTAATATAAGAGTAAATAATCTTTCAAGATTTTTTTTTTTACAGGTATTTTAATTGCAAGCAGAGTTTTGGTGCCCAGGTCTTGAGACACTCACTGATCATTCGTTAGAACCCGGAGAATTGTACATGGGGGCTGTGTGGGGGACATTACTGTGTAGGGGGGCTGTATGGGGGACAGCCTCCAATGGGGCTGTATGGGGACATAATGTCAAAGTTAATGAACATGCTGCGTTTTTTTTTCACGTGCACAAAAATTGCGGAATGCATTTAAATGATGGGATGCTTAATGTAAGCTTTTTTTAGCATTTTTTTCTGCAGAAAACAGCCAAAAAACTGCTAAAAAAACATGAAAAATCCTGAACGTGTGCACATAGCGTTAGACGCTACATTTTTGACGCAGCGTCAAAAACTCATCGTGGGAACGTAGCCTAACGAGGTCTAGCCCAAAGCAAAGGAATCTACTTGTGTGCACTATACACAGTAATGTGACACCTTGTAACACTACTGAGAAGTAATCAGTGTTAACTTTTCTGCATTGTCAGTACATGTCCCTAAACGTCTGCTTCGCTGGAATAATTAAAAGATTAATAATAAACTTGCTTCCTAGAAAACAAGTTTTATGGTGTGAGCTGTATGGGATATATCCAGCTGTGGATAGAAAGATGTAAGTTACAGGACGGTGCATTAAGTTATAACAAGATCTAATAATTGTCTTTTCTAGGTTAACTTAAAATGAACACAGCGATAAATACAAAAAGTCCCGTAATAATAAAAATGTTTATAGCATATGGTCTTAAAGGGGCTATCCAGGCTTGGGATTCAAATCTGCATTCACTCTATGTGAAGTGTGCGCACTGTCAGGATTCTTCGGTGCAGTCGCGCTTGACCACAAATATGTGATTTGTATACATAGCCTGCAAGCGGCTATGACCAGTCTCAATGTTCAGAACCAGGCCACCTGTGACAAACTCCTGGCAGGTGGGAATGCCAGGCCGAGCAGGAGGCCACAGAACACCTTGAAGCTGCAAAGCGGGAGGCAACAGAAAGCCATGAAGCTGCAGAGCGCTAGGTAGAACGGGAGGCCACAGAACGCCATGAAGCTGTAGAGTCTGAAGCTGCAGAGCACGTAGTATATTGCACAGCCCACGTAGTGTAGAGCACAGCCACATAGTATATAGCACAGCCCACGCAGTATATAACAGCCCACGTAGTATATAACACAGCCATGTAGTATATTGCACAGCCACGTAGTATATAGCACAGCCCATGTAGTGTAGAGCACAGCGACGTAGTATATAGCACAGCCCAGATAGTATATAGCATAGCCCACGCAGTATATAACACAGCCCATGCAGTATATAACACAGCCCACGTAGTATATAGCACAGCCCACGTAGTATATAGCACAGCCCAACAGTATATAACACAGCCCAGGTAGTATATAGCACAGCCCACGTAGTATATAGCACAGCCCACGCAGTATATAACACAGCCCATGTAGAATATAGCACAGCCACGTAGTATATTGCACAGCCACATAGTATATAGCACAGCCCATGTAGTGTAGAGCATAGCGACGTAGTATATAGCACAGCCCACATAGTATATAGTATAGCCCACACAGTATATTACACAGCGACGCAGTATATAGCACAGCCCACATAGCATATAGCACAGCCCACGTAGTATATATAGCACAGCCAACGCAGTATATAACACAGCCCATGTGGTATATAGCACAGCCATGTAGTATATTGCACAGCCATGTAGTATATTGCACAGCCCACGTAGTGTAGAGCACAGCCACATAGTATATAGCACAGCCCACGCAGTATATAACACAGCCCACGTAGTATATAACACAGCCCATGCAGTATATAACACAGCCCACGTAGTATATAGCACAGCCCACGTAGTATATAGCACAGCCCAACAGTATATAACACAGCCCAGGTAGTATATAGCACAGCCCACGTAGTATATAGCACAGCCCACGCAGTATATAACACAGCCCATGTAGAATATAGCACAGCCACGTAGTATATTGCACAGCCACATAGTATATAGCACAGCCCATGTAGTGTAGAGCATAGCGACGTAGTATATAGCACAGCCCACATAGTATATAGTATAGCCCACACAGTATATTACACAGCGACGCAGTATATAGCACAGCCCACATAGCATATAGCACAGCCCACGTAGTATATATAGCACAGCCAACGCAGTATATAACACAGCCCATGTGGTATATAGCACAGCCATGTAGTATATTGCACAGCCATGTAGTATATTGCACAGCCCACGTAGTGTAGAGCACAGCCACATAGGATATTGCACAGCCACGTAGTATATAGCACAGCCCACGCAGTATATAACAGCCCACGCAGTATGTAACACAGCCCACGCAGTATGTAACACAGCCCATGCAGTAACAGCCCACACAGTATATAGCACAACCCACGCAGTATGTAACACAGCCCAGCAGTATATAACACAGCCCACGCAGTATGTAACACAGCCCATGTAGTATATAGCACAGCCATGTAGTATATAGCAATGTGGGCACCATATCCGTTAAAAAAATAATTAAAATAAAGAATAGTTATATACTCACCTTCCGGTGGCCCCCGGATTGAGTGATGCTCCTCGCGACGCTCCGTTCCCAGTAATGCCTTACAGCAATAACTCGTGATGATGTAGCGGTCTCGCGAGACCGCTATGTCATCACGGGTCGATGCTGCAATGCATTCTTGGGACCGGAGAGTCGCGAGGAGCGGGAAAGAACGCCGGAAGGTGAGAATATAATGATTTTTTTTTTTTATTATTATTTTTAACATTATATGTTTTTACTATTGATGCTGCATAGGCAGCATCAATAGTAAAAACTTGGTCATACTTACAGGGTTAATGGCAGCGTTAACGGACTGCTAAAACGCTATGTGGGCGCTGACTGGAGGGAAGTATGGAGGGGGCACTGACTGGAAGGGAGTAGGGAGGGGACAGTTTGCGTCCAGACTGTGCTTGTTGCTGATTGGTTGCGCCCAGCCGGCCGCGACCAATCAGCGACCCGGGATTTCCGGGACAGACAAACAGACGGAAGTGGATCTTAGACGATTATATAGATAGATTCCCAGCCTGGGACTGGTGATATATATACCGCCCTCACTGCAGAGTGCACCGATAACCAGTACGTGACAGGGCAGCCTCTCTTGCGACTACTTATCCTGGGTGCAGTTACCTGACTGACCTGAGGGTAAGGGGGCGCCAGAGAGCTGTGACTGTGTAAGCTCCGTCACAGATTGGTGACGGCGGGGGGATATCCGTATCCCCCGGCTCCTCTCAGGTGTGTTTTCCTTACAACACCGTTACTGTTTTTTTCCGGTACCGGTTTTATACGGCCGTGTGAAGGGGGAAAAAGGTCTCATAGGCCGGACCACCACTAATTATAAACTGATGGCATGTTCTTACTTCAGAAAATGGGATTAACCCGTTAAATAATAGCGAACCTTTAAATCCCTTTTAATCTGCAGCTTTCCAGTCGCTCCCTTGTTTTGCCCAAAAATCCTGGAAATGATGCAAGGTCGGTTTTCTCTCCGTACACAACCGGTTAACCGCTCGTTTGCTAGATACAATGGAAGATAAAAGACTTAATTTCCCGGTAGCTGAGGCAGTTACATTCTGATCCTTTTTATTCGCTCACGTACATTCTATCAGGTCGTTGCTCCATTACTAACGTCACCGTGATATCATTCGCTCATTTTTCCTGTGAAGCGAGTTTCCATTCATCATGGCGCCACCTTCTATGTAAATACTATAGGCCCTCCCCGAGTGTCTATGCAGATGGGGGGTTTTCTCTGGGTGGCCCTAAGACCTGAGGTCACTTCTTAGTTTGCCTCTGTAGAGTGAAGATCTTCTTTGGTGTCTTTGTGCTCTCAGGCGCTGTGAGGGTTAAAATCTCCTTCTGTTTCCTTCTCATCATTTCCTGACAGTACTGCCCAGCTTCTTGAGAAAAACTTCCTGCCTGGACTTTCCAGCATTGAGCTGCAGGCTGGGCAGAGAGCAGCAATCACCTCAGGACATGGGGACAGTGCGCTGGGGCTCTGCTGGCCTGGGAATGGACGGCAAGTGACCCCTACTGTCCTAGCCATGCTGGCCCACATGGAGTGTAAAGGTAAGTGGCAGGATTATTATAGAGTCCTCAGTGGTT
Source organism: Ranitomeya variabilis (assembly GCF_051348905.1). NCBI lineage: Eukaryota > Metazoa > Chordata > Amphibia > Anura > Dendrobatidae > Ranitomeya > Ranitomeya variabilis. The sequence continues at coordinate 51,169,720 of NC_135237.1, read as the reverse complement.
GATACCTTTTAATGGCTAACTGAAAAGACGATAACAAATTGCAAGCTTTCGAGACTACTCAGGTCTCTTCATCAGGCAAAGACTAAAACAAATTCTGAAGAATCACATATTTATACACAACACAGCACAGAACGGTCATTATTAGGAGCTGACACCAGACAGCTTCACTGTTTGTCACTACATCAGGTTTTACCTGTGCTGTGTATGGAGTCTCGCCTAGCAGCCATGTCTGCGGAATACGCCGGGGCACGCACGCCATTACTTTGTGGCTAAGGCTACGTTCACACGATGAGTTTTTGGTGAGTTTTTGAAAAAAAATGCAGATAAATAATTTTTATTTAATGGGTGCAGAAAAGCTACAACATCAAAAGCTTATTGTAGGAACGCATTGTATAAACCAAATAATCTGATTTTCATCCAGAAGAAATGGATGATTTTTTTTTTTCATCCGTATTATCAAATCCATTTTTATGCATCAGCAGTGAATAAACTGAACAAAATCAAATAGTTTCTAGCGTTAAAGAATTGAAATGTATTCATGAAAATCGGAGGCTGTAAGGTTGATCCACATGGGGTTTTTTTTTTTTTTTTTGAGCACCCGAAATCCAGAAAATAAATAGTGCAGGCTGCATTTTCTTTACATGGACACTTGTTGAAAGTAAAGAAAAAAAAAAAGACAGCTGAACAGTGCAGCGCGATTCCTGCATTTATGTGTGGGATGGACGGCGCAAGGTCCGATGTATGTTATTAGTTTACCTGAACGTGTTTTTTTTTTTTTTCCACACGGACCAACAGTGTGTGAAATGCATCCCAGCAGGCACTTGCTTCATCCGTTTTTCAGATGAGAGTCGCAGATATATTTCAATGGGTGCAAACAAAAACGGATGCAATTCGGACACCATGCATATTACATCCGTTTTTTTAATGGTTCCATTGCAACTATTAGCATATGGAAACTGGTAAAAAAATTATTGCTGTATAAAAACGGTTATCAAAACTTGACATATGGACGACGCATGGGCGAAATACTGATGGTATATGGATGACTAGATTGGATCAAAAAATTGTCTTTTGTTCCTGGATGAACTTGGCCTAAGGCCAGTCTCACACGTCCAGATAATTCCGGTACTGGAGAAAACAGTACCGGAGTTATCCGTGTCCGTGTGCTCACGTAGGCCACCCGTGTGATGTCCGTGAGTACGTTTTTAGGGTCCGTGTGCTGTCCGTGTCCGTGTATTGCAAACTATTTTTTCAATTTTAACCCTATGACAGGAAAAAATGCACACGGATGGCACACGGACAGCATCCATGTGCAGTACTTGTTTACACGGACCCATTGACTTTAGTGATCCGTGCGCTCCCACAAACACTGACATGTCTCCGTGTTTTGCAAACGGACACATGGTCCGTGAAAACACACTGACATGTGCAGAGACACATTTATTTTAATGTGTCTACGTGAGTCAGTGTCTCCGGTACGTGAGGAAACTGTCACCACACGTACCGGAGCCACTGACGTGTGAAACCGGCCTAGGCTGCTTTCACATTGCATTCCGGCACCTGTTCAATATCCCCGTCGGGTCTGACATCTGAATCTCCTGCAAAACGGCATTCAGAAGTATGGTGGATAATCAGTCAACTACTACGTCTGAGTGTCTGCCTACAGTGGGCATACGCTTGAGAAAGTGATGCACCATTATAGTCTATGGTTCACCCCCCCCCCCAGCGCATACATCTGAATCTCGTTTTGCAGGAGTTACAGACATAAGCCCCGACGGGGCCACCGAATGGGTGCTGGAACGCAAAATGAAAGCAGCCTAAGACCTTATTCACATGTCTGTGTTGTATCCATTTTTTTCATGGATAGAACACGTAACCATTATAATCTATGTTGCTATTCACATTTTTTTTCTGGCAGCATGGATGAAAAGGGACAATACAATTCTATGGGTCCGTGAAAAAACATGTGCAACACATGGATGGCATCCGTGTACTAGCGGTGTGCCGTCTGTAAGCAACATTCTAAAGTATAGGAGAAGCTTTGTCATTTATTTATCCATTTGTGAAAAACACTGACGGACATATGGGCCAAACTCTAATAACACACTGATCCAAAATACTGATGACACTGGTACTATGTTTTTCACATACGTGGTTAAACACGGATGTGTGAATGAGGCCTAAGGCCGGTACATCAGGACGTGAAATCCATTTATTTTTGTGATTTCACCCCCCCCAAAGTTGAAATCATAATGTCATAATGTCTTGGTCTCCTCACCTGAGATGGCAGTTAGGATTAGTACAGTCTAATTAAATTAACAATATGTGTAAAGTAAATATTGGCCGACCACGGTGTGAAATTGAACAATACCTCGTAAACTCAAGGGCCAACCAAAGTGTGAAAGTAAAGTGTCCTACAAATTCAATGCACTACCAGTGTCTTAGGGCTGTCCCACACGTCTAGATAATTCCGGTACCGGAATAAATCGGTACCGGAGTTATCCGTGTCCGTGTGCCTGGGAACTCACGTAGGCCATACGTGCGGCACACGTGTGCCGCCCGTATGGCGAGTGGGTACCACACGGAGCGTGTGGTACCCACGCGTGTGGTACCCTGCATCGTGCTGAAGCCGCGATTCATATGTTCCCTGCAGCAGCGTTTGCTGCAGAGAAAATATGAATAACAGTGTTTAAAATAAAGATCTATGTGTCCGCCGCCCTCCCACCCCCTGTGCGCCCCCCCCGCTGTTCTGAAAATACTTACCCGCCTCCCTCGCTGCTTCCTGGTCTGGCCGCGGCTTCTAGTGTATGCGGTCACGTGGGGCCGATCATTTACAGTCATGAATATGTGGCTCCACCTCCCATAGGGGCGGAGCCGACTATTCATGATTGTAAATGAGCGGCCCCATGTGACCGCATACAGTAGGACGCGCGGGGCAGAGAGGAAGGAGTGACAGCCAACGAGGGAGCGGGTGAGTATTTTCAGAACAGCTGGGGGGCGCACAGGGGGTGGGGGGGCGGCGGACACATAGATCTTTATTTTAAACACTATTCATATTTTCTCTGCAGCAAACGCTGCTGCAGGGAACATATGAATCGCGGCTTCAGCACCATGTGGGGGGGACAGCGCTTACTGTAGCGCTGTCTCCTGCACGCACACGGACCCCAGACGGAGAACGTCCGTGTGAGGTCCGTGTTTTACACGGACCCATTGACTCTATTGGGTCTGTGTAATACGTGCGCTCCCACGAACACTGACATGTCTCCGTGTTTGGCACACGGAGACACGGTCCGCAAAAAATCAATGACATCTGAACAGATGCATTGATTTTTATGGGTCTACGTGTGTCAGTGTCTCCGGTACGTGAGGAAACTGTCACCTCACGTACCGGAGCCACTGACGTGTGAAACCGGCCTTAGGTAAACTATTCCTCACCAATTCACCCCCCCCCCCCTCCGATGTTACAATTGTAATTGTGTATTTTTTCGTGAACTCATGTTAACTTTTTTTTGTTCAGAATAGTCACTTTTTTCAGACTCAAATCTTTTTCCACTAAATAATTGGATCAAATTGCCCTTTATATAAAAAATGGTTTATTGGTTTCACATATGTCTTGCATTGATGACCTGTGTTCATGCTTCTGTGGTGGAAAGCAAAGCTGAACTTTGAGATCTTGAAAAACGCAACAAAAGCTGCTTTTTGTAAGCAGCTTCTTTACTGCCAAGAGAGCAGCTTTTGCCTGCAGAAAAAAACACAACTTGTGAACATAGCCTAAGACAACAAAAGGTCTGCCACCTGCGTCTTTGTACGCATAGTGGATATGGGATTTCATAAAATCCCCTCCACTAAGCAGTAACATCTGGACGCAGCAAATAGGCCACGTGGAAACATACCCTAAGTGTACGTGTCCACGTTCAGGATGGCCGGCGGTTTGGACAGAGCGGCAAACTTGCTCCGCCCCCTTCTGTAGACGCGATGATGCCGGATGTGTTCATTGCACACAGCCGGCTTCATCGCACCCCACACATAGGGCCCTGTGTTTTACCTTGCGGCTAAAAAGACGCGCCGCATGTCCGGAATCGCAGGGCCGCCGGATGCGTGTTACCACCAGGGCCGGACTGGCCATAGGGCAGTTCTGGCAAATGCCAGAAGGGCCGATGGCAGTAGTGGGCCGCTTGAGTGTGCCGCTGTCGGCACACTCCCCACGCTGTCGCGGTACACTCCCGGCCCCGCATTCAACTATACCGGCGTCATAGACGCCGGTACAGTTGAATGCAATGATGGAGGAGAGAGCGTCTGCTGACGCCCCCTCTCCCATCATTCCCCGCTCTGCCTGCCGCTGACACTGCGGGTGCGCAATGACGTCATATCATCGCGCACCTGCTGTGTGACCGGGCGGGCAGACTGAGACTGCTGAGGCCGGAGCCAGGAGCAGCGCGGGACACGAGGAGAGAGGTGAGTAGTGTGTTTTTTTTTTTTTTATCAATGAGTGATGACTGGATTGTGGAGCTATTGGGGGGGGGGGCTGCCTGCCTGCCTGCCTGCCTGCATTACTTTCTATGGGGGCTGCCTGCCTGCATTACTTTCTATGGGGGCTGCCTGCCTGCATTACATTCTATGGGGGGCTGCTTGCCTGCATTACATTCTATGGGGGGCTGCCTGCCTGCATTACATTCTATGGGGGCTGCCTGCCTGTATTACATTCTATGGGGGCTGCCTGCCTGCATTACATTCTATTGGGGCTGCCTGCCTGCATTACATTCTATGGGGGCTGGCTGCATTCCATTCCATGGGCCTGTGCTGCATTATATTCTATGGGGCTGGCTGCATTCCATTCCATGGGCCTGTGCTGCATTATATTCTATGGGCCTGTGCTGCATTATATTCTATGGGGCTGTGCTGCATTATATTCTATGGGGCTGTGCTGCATTATATTCTATGGGGCTGTGCTGCATTACATTCTATGGGGCTGTGCTGCATTATATTGTATGGTTGCTGTGCTGCATTACATTGTATGGTGGCTGTGCTGCATTATATTGTATGGGGCTGTGCTGCATTATATTCTATGGGGCTGTGCTGCATTATATTCTATGGGGGCTGTGCTGCATTACATTCTATGGGGGCTGTGCTGCATTACATTCTATGGGGGCTGTGCTGTATTACATTCTATGGGGGCTGTGCTGTATTACATTCTATGGGGGCTGTGCTGTATTACATTCTATGGGGGCTGTGCTGTATTATAGTCTATGGGGGCTGTGCTGTATTACATTCTATGGGGACTGAGCTGTAATGCTGGATACAGCTGTGATTATATGTTATATAGTCGTGTTACTCTCCCCTCACTTCTTGTAGCCTACAAGTGTACAAAGATATTATACAGTCACCGTGCGACAAGTGGGCCTGTGTGACTTCAAATGCCAGGGCTGAATTTTAGTCCCAGTCCGGCCCTGGTTACCACGCATAGTGGAGACGGGATTTCATAAAATCCCCTCCACTATGCTGTAACATCTGGACGCTGTGTGTTTGACGCTGCGGCTCTGCGCAGCGTCAAACACGCAGCGTTTCCTGAACGTGGACACATACCCTAAGGCTATGTTCACACGTTGCATTTTTGCTGTGTCTTTTTCCACAGGCAAAAACTGCTCTCTTGGCAGTAAAGAAGCTGCTTATTAAAAAGCAAGTTGTACTGCATTTTTTTTTTCTCAGCGTTTTTTGTTCGTCTTGTGCATGCTGATTAAGTTTAGTTCCCTCCCCAAATTCATGATGCAACATCCTTAAAGTTTTTGCACCAAAAATGCAGCAAAATCCGATACCTGTTTGTTTTTTTTTGTTTTTTTTTTTGCACTTACTCATTGCTTTGTATGGGTGAAAAAAAACACTGCAATAATGCTGAAAGAATTGACATGCTGCAGTTTTCCAAATCAGTCAGGAAAAAAAAAACTGTGCATGAGATTTCTGCACTCCAGTAGCTTTTGCTGGTACTGTAAAACAAGACTTTAAATTTGCATTAAAAAAGCAGCAAAAAAACGCAACATGTGAACATAGCCTCAATGGAACGTGCAATCAATGAGGAATAAACTGCAACATTGTTACAGAATAATCTTGCTTGTGTCTTATTCTAGTGAGCAGCCTGATCATCCGGAAAGTTAATGGATGATCTCTAGTGGGTAACCTGCTGTCTCTGGAGAGCTCAGTGTCATAGGAACGACCATAAAGTCTCCTGGCGCCGCTGCGCTTGGGTCTATTCTCGGCGCAGCATGGCCGCGTTCATCTCCAGCATAATATTATGATGTTTGTAACCTGGATTACAGTTCTCTGGTAGTTTGTGCCTTGAAGTGTAATCCCACCCGGATCCATCCCCCCCATTCACTGACTGTATATGGACTGTGGCATTTTTGGGATTCCTGTCTGGAATTGCCTGTGTGAGGTGCGGATGACAAATGTCACATATCCGTCTGGTCAGTGGAAACAACAGAACAAATACATTCCTGATCCGTAGCGTCACCGAAACCGTCCTTGTTCTCCAATTATGATACTAAAGATAGAAAAGTGCAATATTTTTACTTTGCAACTGATTTCTATAGTATTTGCACTCTGAAATATTCTGTTTCTGTTGGAGAAAAAACTTTTGCAAAAATGTCAAAACTTGTAGTGACCAAAATGCCCAATGAAGGAAATAAGCAGGCTTGTTTTTCCCTTCTGAAAGGGACTTTCCTTCTGTGCCTTCTGATGAGTAATTGTGCGCCCCTGCAGCAAGAACGCTTTATAAGATGTGACCAAATCATCAGCTGTTATTGTGGATCGCAGTTTTACACACAGCAAGTTATTCGAAACCAAAAAAGACACCGCAGAGAAGTTTTTCTCTTAGGCCAAATTCAGACGTCGGTGATTTTTCTCATGTGGAAAAAAAACTGACCAATGTTCAACAGCGTGCTGAGTCAGGTTTCAAGATCAGTGACTTTTCTTGCATGGAAAAAAATATATAAAATGATGGAGGAGGGGGGGGGGGTGCTGACTCATCAAAGCTTTTATGCTTTTAACTGTTGAAAAAGCTTTGGAAAGTCGCAAAATTTTTGCACAGCTTGGAGTTGCATGAAACTTTTGCCATTTTGGATCAGGTTCCGCTGAGATGGGTGGAGCTGGGGAGGAACCGGAAAGGGAAATGGACAATCCTGCCCATCAAATTCCTCAAAAGTGATGGCATTTTGTACTCCAGAAATACTACTCCAGTCCTTGACTGGAATAGCATTTCTGATGTGGTGTACGCCTCACAGAAGTGGCGTGTCCCTCTTAATTCATTGCCTTCTACTCTATGAAGACAGGTGTATTGGGAGCGTGCGTTACCCCAGTCTGGATGAATCTGCCCCACGGAGCCTTCCTAACTAAGTTCTAGCAAACAGCCAATTAAAAACAGACTGGGAAGATACTAGGATGCCATCAGAGTGCTGTCCGAGTTTTTCTTGGACTCATAGGCCGGCATCACACTCAGTGTATGAAAATATGGTCCGTATTTTACGGCCGTAATACGCAGAAATGTTCCAAAAATAGTGATCCGTATGTCATCCGTAGGTAGGGTGTGGCGGCGTATTTTGTGCATGGCATCCTCCGTATGGCATCCGTACTGCGATATTTTCTCGCAGGCTTGCAAAACCGACATCTAATGGATTTATGGGCTCAAATGTTCATTAAAAAAAAAAAAAAAAATATATATATATATATATATATATATATATATATATATATATATATATATATATATATATTATATTCTGTATTTATATTTAATTCAGCGCGAGATATGTGAAAAGCCGGTAATTCAATTGCCGGCTTTTCATTTCTCCTTCCCAAACCCGACAGGATATGAGACATGGTTTACATACAGTAAACCATCTCATATCCCTTTTTTTTGCATATTCCACACTACTAATGTTAGTAGTGTGTATGTGCAAAATGTGGGCACTCTAGCTTGTAAAATAAAGGGTTAAATGGCGGAAAAAATTGGTGTGGGCTCCCGCGCAATTTTCTCTGCCAGAGTGGTAAAGCCAGTGACTGAGGGCAGATATTAATAGCCAGGAGAAGGTCCATGGTTATTGGCCCCCCGTGGCTACAAACATCTGCCCCCAGCCACCCCAGAAAAGGCACATCTGGAAGATGCACCTATTCTGGCACTTGGCCACTCTCTTCCCACTCCCGTGTAGCGGTGGGATATGGGATAATGAAGGGTTAATGTTACCTTGCTATTGTAAGGTGACATTAAGCCAGATTAATAATGGAGAGGCGTCAATTATGACACCTATTCATTATTAATCCAATAGTACAAAATGGTTATTAAAACACACACACATTTTTTACAAGTATTTTAATGAAATAAAGACACAGGTTGTTGTAATATTTTATTATACTGGTAATCCACCTGATGACCCTCGTTCTGTAACAAAGGAAAAATAAAAAAACAACAATATCTCATACCTTCCGATGCTCAGGTCAAGTCCCACGAAGTAAATCCATCTGAAGGGGTTAAATCATTTTACAGCCAGGAGCTGTGCTAAAGCAGTGCTAGTGGCTGTAAAACCCCCGGGAATGAATGGATTGCAGGGGAATGACCTGTAGTTACCTTGAGTTGCGGTGATGTGCCCTCTGCTGGATGTCCTCATATGAACTCGAGCCTGGGAAAAGTTCCCACAAAAAACGTTACTTTGTCCGTTGTCTCCGGCTACCGGACAAACAATTTTCGACAGATCTGGCGAACGGATGAAATGTGAGGCCATCCGTCGCTAATACAAGTCTGAGAAATAAACGGATCCGGTGGCCAGATCTATTTTTTTTTCAAAATTCGACGGATTGCGACTGATGGCAAAAAACTGATGTGTGAAAGGGGCCTAACTTTCCATAGTCCACACGCCTCCATATGATGCTGCTTTTGGGTTTATTAGCTGAGGATGTCTTAGTAGGGCATATAATAAAGTGTGTGCAGTTTCCGTCAGCAGAATATTGGGGCTGTGTACTGTAGCCTGTATTCCATGAAAGCAGCTTTTATAGAAGTTATGTGTTGTCTTTCCTAGGATATAATCTGCAGAATACAGACTGCCGTAAGTAACGCTGGAATTGTATTAGGCTATGTGCAGACGTAGGAAAAGTGGTGCACAATTTTCTGCACAAAATCCGCATCTCCTGGCAGAATCCGCAGCTGCGGATTTACCGCGGTTTTTATGCGGAATTGATGCGGATTTTGTGCCAATTTTGTGCGGTTTTTGTCACTTCAGATTTTTATCATGAAGGGGTTCAGAAACGCTGCAGATCCGCACAAAAGAAGTGACATGCACTTCTTTGAAATCCGCAGCAATTCCGTACTGATTTTTCCGCACCATCTGCACAGCTTTTTTTTTTTTATCCCATTGATTTACATTGTACTGTACATCACAGTGTCTTGGCTACAGGGGTGCACAAGGTGCTGTAGTTCAACATGCCCGATCCTTCTGTCACTCTTAAATTATCTGTCGCGCAAGAGTTAGGAGGGCCCTATATACATTGGATAGTTTGTGTCTCCTGCCAAAATCATCATGTTCGGGTGACATCCACCTAATGTGTATGGGGGATTTTAGACTTTGGAATAAGTTTCCAAAAATATGCCAATGAACATAATGATAAAGAGTTCTTTCTTCAGTTTTCTCAACTTTTTAGTGGGCACCTGGAGAAAGGTGTTTTGGGGTGTCATGATTTGAATGAAGAAAGTAGGAATAGATCCAACTGCAAGGATAAAAGTTACTGAAGTTTTATTAGCTCATATTAAAAATTTCGCAAAACATCCATTATAGTCCAAAAGTGAACCACCACTGATGCGTTTTGGGTGCATTAAGTACTTTCAGTCATGGTCATGTAGCTGGATCTATCCCTATTTCATCTGTCTTCCCGCCTGAGCAGTGGCGTCGATCCGAGCTCTGGAGCAGAGGTCCCCAACGTTTCTGACCTTGAGAGCCACATTCAGCTCTGAGAGAGGGTCGCGAGCCACATTCAGCTCCCGCCCCCTCACAATAGTGGCAACCAAAGCTTCCATTACAGGAATAATGGTAACCAAAGCTTTTCCACAAAAATCAATCACCCCAAAGCAGTATACAAAGATCCAGGGGTTCCTAAAATACCCCCATTCCGTTTTCTCCTATAAAGCACTCCCAAGACACTGTCACATCCAGCTTCAAACACCTCCGCTGACAGGTGGTGTCATCTTGTCTCCAGCGTACCATAATTAAATCATCTCAAAACCCCTAAGACAACATCCAGATCTGCTCTTCTGTGCAGGGCTGCTCACAAAATTCACCATTTTCAGATGTGCTCTTCATATCTGTTTGCGAGAACTGGAGCTAATGCACCAAGCTGACAGACAGCCGCGAGCCACAATTCATGGGACCATGAGCCACATGTGGCTCCCGAGCTACAGTTTGGGGATCCCTGCTCTGGAGAATTACGGAGTACTGTGGTGAGCTGGCCTCTCCTTACCTTCATGATTTGAATGTCTTGTTAGGACTCCCTAACCACATTCAGGTTCTGTGGGCCTTGGTGTAGTCATGTAGTTGTAGAAAATGTAAACTTAATGTATTTGGACCCAAAAAATATACCGTACTTGAATCAATAATCCCTGAAAGGGGGAAACCACATTCGGACTTCCGTGAAACACGGACTGAATATGGACCGCGATGTCCAGACCGATTTCTGGTCTCTTGATCCAAGCTCAACTGCCTCATATATGTCTGAGATTTTGGAGACCTCAGGCCGATTTTTGGACTTCTGAGTTCAGCCTAAGTCTTGGTCAGTTTCTCATGTGTTGACCGATGGGTGCCAACTGACTTTTTGGACTTTGCCAGATTCCTGATGGTAACACCAGCTTTATTGAGAGTGGCGATTCTACATGCTTAATTCCTAGCAGCACTAGGCATAAAGCAATATGGCCAACTGGCTAGTTATTAATAGAAATACTCCCTTTACAAATGTAATAACCGAGCCGGGAACAGGCGAGGGGAAAAAATATATATCGGGAAACCGGAAACTTGGCTCCTTCTTGGCTTCCCTGCACAATTACCAGAGTGGTAACAGTAATTGTAACTTTATATTAGCTCTGATCACAGTTTGTAAGTTTAGACCCCAGACCTTTCTCACTTCGCACTGGTTTATATTATGCAATAAGGAGAAATGAACTTGTTTACTAAGAAAGGATGGAAGGGTGGAACTTATGGCCGCGATTACGGGCAGACCTCCGTAGACTCAGCCACAGACCACTATCTGACCTATATTTCATTGTCAGTCATCCTCAAAGTAGGGCACAAGTTAAAGGGCCAGAAGATATCAGCTCATCGGATACACTACAATACAATTTTCATATATTAACTCTTTGTATGCTGACATCTGATTGAACGGTAGACACAGTTTTGGGTAACTTCTGCAGTCACCCAGCATTAGTTAAGGGGCCAAGTAGGCCACACGCTATGATTGATGATGTACTAAATGTCTTAGGGGACTTTTCCTACTTTTCCATCCCCACTACCGACTGCTGGGAAACATATTTTTCCTTTTGATGGACTGGGAACTGTGTTGAAGTTTTCCTGTAATCCGTCCCTTTTTTTGCCTTATTTGGATTGGGAAAATGAATGTTTTTCTTCTTAAGTCACATTATAATGTTTGCCCAGAAATTGTCTTGTTGTCTCCTACAGGGATCAAGGCTTAGGTCATCATCCTTCTATTCTTAGACTTCAATCGTGACTTGATTTGCAGGAATTCAGATTACACAGTTACATAAAGTTGAATTATAAAATGTAATGCTCGGCAACAAGTGGCTCATGAGGACTACAACTCCCAGCATACAGACAGGCTGTAACTATTAGATCATCCTGTACATTGCAGTTTACAGTACAATTAATCAAATGAACCCAAATTGCATTAATAATTTCCCTTTTCCCCTGTATATTGCACAATGGATTTAATGGAAATTTAAGAGGAAACTGAATAAATGGAAGGATCAGATATTGGATTGTAAATGTCACAATAGTTATTGTTTCCCATCTGTAAGATGCCATCCATAATTGGAAGCTGATTTCATCTGTTTTTGGGCAGGGCCGGTTCTGCATGACACGAGGCCGCTGCGTGCGGTGCCTTTAGGTGCATTGTATCATACTCGTATTATAACTATGACAGCCATCAAAAGAAATGTAGATTGTTACGCGACGATAACGCAAAGGTAAAGGGTTTGGCCCAGGAACAACATTTAGCTCCGCATCAAAGGATAAGTGATAAATGTGTAATCACTGGCGATCCCACCACTGGGACCCTCATAAATCCTAAGAACGCACACCCATTTGAACAATGTGGCGGTCTATCATGCTAACAACCAGTCCATTTCATGTCTTTGGGACTGATGGAGATGTAGTGCCCACTTATCAGTCCCATAGACTTTTAATGTAACTATAGTGCACATGCGTGACTACTACCGCACCATCCAAATGGGGGGCATTGGACCCCCTATAAAACTAATTTATTCAAGTGGGGAACACTGAACCCATATTTTTGTTATAGGAATCCCAGCATTGGATCAGTGATATAGGGCTTGACCTCTATGTAACATTTTAAGGAGGTTTTCCACTATGTATAAAAATGTAGGGAATGGGTTAAGTAAAGAAATCCTATACTCCCCTTCTTCAACCTTCCTGATTCTCCTGTCTTGTGCTGATGTTTCAGTATTTCTGTTTGGTCTCTTCTAACTTCCTGCAGTGATCATGTGCAGTACAACGTTCAGGTGACTGCTGCAGCCAATCAGTGATGTCGTCACATACAATATTTGACTACTGAGGTTATTGATTATCATTCATGTGACCGCTGCAGACATACAGTATGTGACTGCTGTAAGAAGTGAACAGAGATCGACGGTTAGCTTCAGTGGTAGATTACAAAGATGAGAATAGGGTTTTGTTTTTTTTATTTAATCACTTGGCTTAATTTTTATTTTTGCTTGGTGTAAATTCTGTTTCCCGCCTGAATATGGCATTATTTTTTTGTTCTGCCTCTTCATTTAAAGGAAATCTGTCACCCCAAAAATCGTATATGAGCTTAGGCCACCGGCATCAGGGGCTTATCTACAGCATTCTGTAATGCTGTAGATAAGCCCCCGATGTATCCTGAAAGGGAAGAAAAACAGGTTATATTATACCCATCCAACTTGGACCGCAGTGGTCCGCCCCTGGGTGATTATAATATAACCTGTTTTCCCGTCTCCCATGACAGCACACCTGAGAGAGGGATCCGCCCAGTCAGGACAGGAAACCTACTGAAATAAAAGGGCGGTACCTCTCCCTCGCTTCAGTTGGGTTTCCTGTCCTGATGGGAACCCCTTGTGCTGAAGAACGGCGGTTCGATTTTATTAATAGAAGATCTTCTTACCCGCTCCTGTCCCGGCACTGGAAGCACAGGCAGGGCGCCTGTATGTCGGCCTTCAGGAAGCGGTAGCGCCGTTCGCAGATCCCATAGGGCTCTTGCGCACGTGCGGGCGTCGGTCCGGCACAGTCCGGACTCCTGGGGCCGGTCTCTGTCCACCACGCCGCTCTCTCCCCCTCAGCTGGGCCACTTCCGGGTGCGCGGCTGACGTTTCGCGCAAGGTACGCTGGGAGTGGGCGTGCCCGCGTGACGTCAGACCGGCGCGCCGGATCCAAGATGGCGGCGCCCATGCAAAGAACGCCGGTAACGCCACAGGCTACCCGGCGGTATCCAGGGGGAGGAAAAAGAGCGCAACGGTCACCGGAAGAGGTGGGAGCACGAGTACCCTTTATTAAGGGAGAAATAACGCTGGAACAACGCTCATTTCCATGCAGCTATCCAGACATGGAGGATCGTATGGAACTCCAGCAGCAGCAGCAGCAGCCTTTACAGCAGCAGCAGCAGCAGCGTGAGCCCCTTTCAAGTGATACGCCTGCTCACCAGCGTACCAAAAAAGATAGCCGCTCGAGTGCAAGGAGTGGCAAACGCCCTGGTCGGTCGTCTCAGGATTCTACCCCCAGGAGAATCGTCCAACGTGCTCCTAGTCCGCCTCAGATTCCGGTACCGTTTGTGGTCAGCGGGTGGTGAGTGATCTACGTGAATGTCACCCTGGTGGTAATAGGCTACATTTTCTGTTTACTTGGCAGGCGCCGAGGAAGGCTAGCTCCAAGACCAGGAATAAGGAATGTGCCCTCTGTAGAGCTCCGTTGGCAGTCCAGTGGCAAAAAAGTCTTTGCATAGATTGTATTCAAAAAACCATCCAGGAAGAAACCCCTGACTTTGCCTCTAGTCTTAGGGCAATTATTAGAGCTGAAGTAGAAGGCTCTGTTAAAGCGGCCCTTAAGAAAAAGGGTAGTAGAGACCCAGAACCGGTTTCCGCGTCGGAGGTTTCTCATTCTGAAGAGGAATATCAGGAGGATCCGTTGTCTCCCTGCTCCTCCGCCTCTAAGTCCCCTGGCTCTTCCTCAGACAGTGATATTGGGGGGCGTCCATGCTTTCTTACCGAGAACATGGACAAACTGGTTAAAGCCGTTAGAACTTCTATGGGCCTAAAAGACGAGAAAACAACCAAATCCCTGGAGGACATTATGTTCGGAGGGTTGGAGGAAAAAAGAAAACGTACGTTTCCCGTTAACTCCAAAATAAAAGCCCTTATTGAAAAGGAATGGAAAAAGCCGGAAAAATCGGGTAATCTGCCCTCGGCTTCTAAAAGACGTTACCCCTTTGAGGAAAAAGATTCAGAGACTTGGGATAAAGTACCTAAGATAGATGGCGCAGTAGCAAAATCCTCTAAAAAACTATCCCTTCCTTTAGAGGACTCTGGGGTATTAAGGGACCCCTTAGATAAAAAGGCGGACGGTTTCTTAAGACACACCTGGGAAGCAACCGCAGGCGCACTGAAACCGGCAATTGCAGGAACCTGTGTGTCTCGTTCCCTTATTGTCTGGTTACAGCAAATAGAGGAGCAGTTGACATCTAAAGCCCCAAGAGACGAAATTTTATCTAATGTGACTATGGCTAAAGGGGCAGCCGCCTTTATAGCAGATTCATCAGCAGATTCCGTAAGGCTGGCGGCCAGAGCTGCAGGTTTATCCAATGCAGCTAGGCGTGCTCTCTGGTTAAAGGGGTGCCCGGGAGACCTGCCCTCAAAAAATAGACTCTGTTCTATACCATGTGATGGCCATTTCCTCTTCGGTAAAAAGTTGGAGGACATTCTGGAAAAAGCCGGTGACAGGAAAAAAGGTTTTCCTCGCTTTCCAGTGGACTTTAGAAGGCCTTATTTTCGGAGGGGCAAATTTAGTAGGGGCCGCCCCCCGGGAGACAGAAGGGGCTGGGACTCCAGAGACAAAAGGGGATCTGGATATATGTTTAAAGGTCCCTCAACTTCAACTAAAAAGCCCTCCCAATGACGCCAGGCCAGTAGGGGGGAGGCTTTCATCTTTTTTCCCAGCATGGGTAAACATCTCCCCCTCTCATTGGGCTCTGATGGTGGTCAAAGACGGCCTAAAAATAGATTTTGTTTATCCACCGCGACGGACTTTTATTTCAACACCCCAAAGAAAAACCCCGGAAGAGCAGCTAGCCTTGGAAACAGAGGTACTAGAGCTGGTTTCAAAACGTGTTCTGGTAGAAGTCCCGCGGGAGGAACAGGGAAAAGGTTTTTATTCCCCTCTTTTTTTGATAAAAAAACCAGACGGGTCTTTAAGAACTATCGTCAATCTAAAAAACCTCAATCAATCGGTAAAAAACTGTTCCTTCAAAATGGAGTCTATAAATACAGCGATAAAACTCCTGTTCCCACAGTGCTTCATGGCAGCTATCGATTTAAAAGACGCCTATTATCACGTCCCAATTCATCAAGATTTTCAAAAATTCCTAAGGGTAGCGGTTTATGTCCAAGGTTGTCTCAGGCACTATCAGTACGCTGCCCTCCCGTTCGGCCTGTCAATAGCGCCAAGAATTTTTACCAAGCTGATGTCAGAGGTCATGTCCTTCCTCCGCTCACGGGACGTGGTAATTGTTCCATATCTGGACGACTTCCTGATAATAGGGAACTCAGCGGCGCACTGCCGGTCACAAATAGAAGAGGTTACGACGACACTAGAATTGCTGGGGTGGAAAATAAATCTTGCCAAATCAAGGTTGACGCCGGAGCCGGTTCAGTCCTTTTTAGGCCTGGTTCTGGACTCCGAGCGTCAGCTTTGTCTTCTACCAGAAAACAAGTTGGTCAAAATCCAAAATCTGGTGGAATCAGCAATTCAACACCCTGTAATGACTTTGAGAAAAGCAATGTCCTTGCTGGGCTCTCTGACGTCCTGTATACCCGCAGTAAGATGGGCTCAATTCCATCTAAGATTATTACAGTGGGAGGTCCTGTCGGCGCAAAAACTGTTAAAAGGGCGTTTAGAGGGCAAACTGTGTCTTTCATTGGGGGTAACGGATTCCCTAAAATGGTGGACCATAAGAAATCATTTAACATCTGGGGTCCAGTGGGTAACTCCGATAGAACAGGTCATCACCACAGACGCAAGCGGTACAGGATGGGGAGCTCATTTAGGGACTCTTTCAGTTCAGGGATCTTGGTCCCATCTAGAGTCTCAACAGGCGTCAAATTTAAGGGAATTAGGGGCCGTAGAAAGAGCTGTGAAACACTTCCTTCCCATCATTCAGGGCCACCATACCAGGGTCATGTCGGACAATCGCGCAGTGGTGGCATATATCAACCACCAAGGGGGGACGAGATCCCCTTCCCTAATGAAGTCAGCGTCTGTCCTCCTACAAATAGCAGAGCACCACCTGCTATCCCTCTCTGCTCTTCACATAAGGGGAATCGAGAATTCGAGAGCAGACTACCTAAGTCGCAAGACACTGAGGCAGGGGGAGTGGTCTTTAAATCCCCGGGTCTTTCAAGAGATAGTGCAGGCCTGGGGCTTACCTGTGATAGATTTGTTTGCCACCCTAATCAACAGGAAGGTAGACAGGTTCTGTTCACTAGACCCGAGGGAGAATCCCTTCGCAGTAGATGCCCTGCAGATTCAATGGGATTTCAGTCTCGCGTATGTGTTTCCACCAATAGCAATGATACCAGCAGTAGTGAGGAAAATCAGGATGGAGCAAGCGAGAGTAATATTGATTGCTCCATTTTGGCCGAAAAGACCTTGGTTCTCCCTCCTGAGACAAATGTCTATAACCGATCCGTGGATCCTACCAGAGATTCCGGACCTTCTAACCCAGGGCCCAATATGCCACTCTCAGGTGAAGGGCTTCCATCTTGCAGCCTGGAATTTGAGAGGGCATTACTGAGTAGGCGGGGGTTTTCGCCAGGGTTAGTTTCCACCTTATTAAAAAGTAGAAAACCAGTAACATCTAGAATTTACGGTAGAACGTGGAAAAAGTTTCTGGATTTTTCGGGGCAACCTTTGGGGGACAAGGCTCCTGTGGGTACCATCTTAGAATTTTTACAAGCGGGTTTACAACTGGGGTTGGCAACCAATACACTCAAGGTCCAGGTGTCGGCATTAGGTGCCTTATACAATTGCAATCTTGCCTCCAATAGATGGGTGTCCCGCTTTATTAAATCCTGTAGTAGGTCTAGACCGATAAAAATTCAGAGACTTCCCCCGTGGGATTTAAATCTGGTATTAAATGCTCTAACCAATAGTCCATTTGAACCCCTGCAGGAATCATCATTAAAGATACTCACTCTTAAAACGGTACTCCTGGTTGCGTTAACATCAGCCCGTAGGGTGAGTGATTTACAGGCCCTGTCCGTCTCCCCTCCTTACACGCAAATTTTTGATGACAGGGTGGTACTCAGACCAGATCCGGCATACCTTCCAAAGGTCGTACTTAAATTTCATAGAAGTCAAGAGATTGTGTTGCCCTCCTTTTGTAATAATCCTAGGAACCCAGGGGAGGCAAAATTTCATACACTGGATGTGAGGAGGGCTATTGTGCAGTACATATCCTTGACAAATCAGTGGAGAAAAGATCAATCCCTTTTCATAGCCTTCCAGGGTAGTAGGAAAGGATATGGGGTATCCAAGTGTACTATTGCCAGGTGGATTAGGGAGGCTATTTCCTTATCCTATGCTTCCTGTGGCGCCCCGATCCCTGATGGCATCAAGGCTCACTCCACCAGGGCCGTGTCTACTTCCTGGGCTGAAAAAGCAGAGGTATCGATAGATCAAATTTGTAAAGCCGCTACCTGGTCCTCTCCGTCTACCTTCTTTAGACACTACCGGCTAGATCTATCCTCCTCGTCTGACCTTACCTTTGGTAGAAGGGTGCTGCAAGCGGTGGTCCCTCCCTAAGGTGTTCTTTCTCCAAAAATCTCTCAGGTGTGCTGTCATGGGAGACGGGAAAACACCAAGGTTACTTACCGGTAGCCGGTTTTTCCGGAGCCCATGACAGCACCTGTATATTCCCTCCCTTCTTTTTCACCCTTTGGTGCGCACTTTTTAGCTGGGTGTATTTTGTTATATTTATAATGTGGTGATGGATTACCATGTACTAACCAAAAGGGCCTCTCATGCTCTGGAAAACCAACTGAAGCGAGGGAGAGGTACCGCCCTTTTATTTCAGTAGGTTTCCTGTCCTGACTGGGCGGATCCCTCTCTCAGGTGTGCTGTCATGGGCTCCGGAAAAACCGGCTACCGGTTAGTAACCTTGGTGTTTTTCTTACCTTTCAGGTTACATCGGGGGGCTTATCTACAGCATTACAGAATGCTGTAGATAAGCCCCTGATACCAGTGGCCGCAGCTCATATACGATTTTTGGGATGACAGATTCCCTTTAAGGGATATGGCCCCTTATCTCTGCATGTAAATCTAGTCTTGAAGGGGATTTTTATGTGGTTTTTCAGAAGCCACAAAGTTGTGTAGTTCTAGGGGATCATGCCATGCTTAAAAGGGTTAGGGTTGTCTGGCCTTTGCGTTTAAGTTTGCAGTCTCTCTATGTGACTGCTGACTTGTTAAACCTCACAGTGCGCTGTCAGGATCCTTCAATGCTTGGAGCGTGATTGTAAATATGCGATTTGCTTACATTAGATCATGTGACGACTAGACATGTGCGGCCTCACTGGACATGTCTAGTCGGAATGTGGCTGGAAGTAAGCAAATCGCATATTTGCGATCATGTTATCGCCCGCTCCTGGCGCCAGCACTTGGGAATCCTCACAGAACGCGTTGTCGTCATTCTCAAGTCTGCAATCACACAGTATAAGAATAAATGTTAGCACAGCCAAACTTGGAGGTGCCACACAGTGGGTTCCCAAACCTTATAGCTAAGTATCAAATACTGGGAACATGCAGGGATTTTTGGTGCAAAAATCAAAATTTAATACATACAGTAGCCACTAGTTACAAACGTTTCGGTCGTGATAGACCCTCATCAGTGTGCTAGGGTTAATGTTTAGATGCTAGTGTGAGTAGAACACAAACAGTAGCCAAAGATCCAAACTAGGTATGTGCCGAGAATCCTATGTCGTGGTGTCCACCGCAAGACAAGGAGGGGTCAGTCGGAATGTGGCTGGAAGTAAGCAAATCGCATATTTGCGATCATGTGATCGCCCGCTCCTGGCGCCAGCACTTGGGATTCCTCACAGAACGTGCTGCCGTCATTCTCAAGTCTGCAATCACACAGTGACTGCAGACTTGAGCCCCAAGCCTGGAAGACCCCTTTAAAGGGATTGTCCACATAATTAAGTAAAAATAACAGATACTCTCATTCTGCAGCGGCGCCACTGCTCTGGTGATATCTGCGCTGGATCTCCCAGGGCTTGTGTGATATTGTTAGGCCTCGCGAGTCCTACAGCCAATCAGCGGCTGCTGGGCTCGCACTTTCCAGATGAATACCCGAATGAAATAAAAAAAAATAAAATGTACTTGTTTCTGAAGATGAATTTGGTGTATGATACAACATGAGCCTCCGTTTTATTTTTTAGGGGTTGCTTTAGAAAGCAGTGCCATAATGGATTTCATGAGCACCACCAGTGACCAGAAGGAGGATGCGGAGATGCTTCTCACTTATTTAAATGTTACGGATTTGGTGACTATAATGGAAAACCTGTATCGTGATGAAGTGTCTGCAGGGGAGAAGAACGCGGTCACCCATGGGCAAGAAGCTTATAACCACGAGGAGAGGACGGACTCTCTGTTTCTGAGCGGACAAGAAACTTCCCTCCTCTCATCGGTCAAATACGGAACTACTAAGGAGCTGCTCAGCTTTACTAACCAAGTATCTGATGCAACGAAACATTTGCATAAATGCTTTGAGCAGGAATGTGGGATTATATTGAACAAGGTAAAGAGACACTTGACTATTACTACTTGTCAGATTTCTGGGTATTTTAAGAAGTTTTCCAGCTAAAACAAAATTGTTCTTGTATTAATGGGGTTGTCCTGGTTTGGGTCTCAAATCTGCGGTTACTCTTTGTGACTGCAGTCCTGTGAATCCTCACAACAGTATGCGTGCTGTCAGGATTCTCCGGGATGTATACACTTGTGGTCACGTGCCGACTAGACTTGGCCTCACTCTATACAAGTGAATAGAGAGAGGCTGGACACGTCTAGTTGGAATGTGGCCGGAATTGCAGTAACATGATTTCTCGCTCCCACCACCAGAAAATTATGGAAGTGTTCACAAGTCTACAGTCACATAGTGATCGCAGTCTTGAGCCCCAAGCCTGGACAACCCCTTTAATTTAGTAATTTACTAATATGGGTCACATCTGAAAAGCGCCAAGATCGTCAGCTACAAGGTCTAATCCCAGGTCAAGGTTGGTCGTCTTCTGCTTTGTGTCCGATACAGGACAGTCCTTTCTTTGTCATTACTGGAGGGAAACTGTGTGTGAAAATAGCCGGCTGCCTGCTCATTGCAATAGGTTACCCAGCCCTCTCGTCTCTATATCTAGCAGTAATCCATCTACAGACTATGTATGTTTACATAGAAAAATGTTCTAGGACTGGAATATATTCGTCATTTATCTTACCATTTCATAAAGCTTTAGCCATTTTTTTTTTTCATGGAAAATCCCTTTAAGCACCAGTTAGATTCTGTTCACATTTTTCTTTTTTCCACGTTCACCTTATGGTTCCAGACACACACAGCAAACTTGTATATTGTGTTCAATGAATCCAGGAACTGCTAGGAGTGTCCTACTGGCATATGCAAGAATATTATGCATAAAAAAAAAAATAACTACTGGGCTTTCCTAGATAGGAATAAACTAAACCATGCGGTATATATTTATTTATTTTTTACAATAGGAGTCAATGGCTGATGTGCACCATTGTATAAATATATACTGCATCACTCGGTACCCATTGAAATAAATAGGTTGTTTCCATTTTTGGCCAATATCTGAAAGTCCTTGATGGAACATCTAACTCTATTAGCATGGGATTCCTTAAATACGGTAAATATTGGTTACCAATGTGAATTAAAGGGATGTCCAGTGAAAACAAATTAACACCCATAGGTGTCAACTTGTTGATGGGTGGTTGTCCCACCACTGGGACTCACAGTGATTGGCAGAGAACTCTAATACCCATGACAAAATGAAGCGGCAGGTAAGATACGCGACCAACGCTCCATTCATTCTGTATGGGGATGGCAGAATATGTGCTCCTCAGCTCCGTAGGGAATGAATGGAGCAGTGGTTGAGGGTGGGCAACACCCCTCCGATCTAATGGGGATAAAAGTACCGTGTTCTGTAAATTGGTTCATGTCCCAGCGGTGAGACCCCACACTGGTCTAACAAGTTATCCCCCATCTTATGGGTCGGTGATGACTTCTTTTCACCGGACAATCCCTCTAAACCAAACTGAACCTCTGTATTTGATTAGCTCTTGGTAGAATTGCCGAAAAGTCTAAATTGACATGCCATGTTCACATTTTGATCTCTTTGAAACTGCCAGCAGACAAATGTTGGTCTTTAGGATATTTTTACTAGCATACTGATGCTATTCTTTCCTCAAACCTAATAGGGCTAGGAAAATGAAGGTTTTATTTCAAAGGGGTTGTCAAGAATTGGACAAACATAGTTGTTTTTAGCCAGAAATCTTGCCATACCGGTCCATAGAAGTGAATGGGGCTGAGCTGCAATATCAAGCAAAACCTGTGGACGTGGGGGGGTTCTGTTTTTAAGAAGAAAAAAAATGCTAAGATTTTATTTTTTTCTGCCTGTGGTTTCATGGTCCTTTCCACATGATCTCCTCCTTAGCATCACAAGGGAGCTGTGCTAATTTCTATACAAAGTTTGATTCTATGGGATTTTTCTTTTAATTTTATATGTTTATGCTGTTTAGTTTCTGTTTTTATTCAGAACCTTGGTTTCTATTAGTCATTAGCTTTTGAGGAAGATGTGAATGTGTAGTAACAGCTACATGTGAGGTCATGTTACTATAGCATAGCTTTCGTTCTATGTCGTGTTTGCGACTAAATCCTTTGTGCACCACGCCTGACCGCGGCGTTCCCGCAGGACGGGTCACAAATCTTATCTTCATCATATGAAGTCCTGTCGCTTTATTGCGTAAATGGTGGTAACGTGTAGTAAACACACAATAGAAGAACAACCGGTTAGTCTCCTTGTAACATCACACTCATTACGATCAGATACTAGGCATTTTGTCAACTAATATTCTGCATGTGTACAGCCCAGGTAGGGAAAATACAATACATCTTATTAAAAAAAAAATAAAACAATAGAAAGTACTGTACTCGCCTTTTCTGGGCCCGCTGGAGAGTCTGTACCGCTGCTTCCGGTATGTTGCATTGGCTGCAGCCAATCAATGAGCCCAGAGTTGGGCATTGTCTCTATACTGAGTACTCTGCTCAGAGCTGCTGAGTTTACAAATTGGCTGCCATGTTATTGACGTGATGCCAGCACCGCATCCAATGCCACATATCAGGAGCAGCAGCGGAGACCCTGGGAAGTCAGTGGTTTTCCTTGTGAGTGTCCCTACCAGTAATATAGGCTGGATGTGAGTTGCATGTATCCAGGATGTTGTTGCCTTTACTTGCTTTCATGTTTACCACAGCTCTCATACTGCATGAATTTATTATTTGTGTACTTTCCTCCTTGTCTATAACAATTTTTTTTTCTGTGCCCTCTGAGACACTTTCTCTACTTTTCCACCGCAGACCTTAGTACAAGCTGTCCACCCATCCCCCCCCCCCTGCAATCTCTACGGCCTCATTTAGACGTCCATGAGCGACGTATGGCTGTGATTTTCACGGATGAAACATGAACGCATTATAATCAATGGAGCTATTTACTTGTGTTTTTTTTTTTTCTTTGTGGACCCCACTTCAAAAAAACATAAAGACATCTGTTTTTATGGATCAAAATTACCTATACAAGTCTATGGGTCTGTGAAAATCATGGACAACACCTGGATGACATCAGTTTTTGATCTGTGCGCTATCTTTGTTAAACATTGTAACTAATAACAGTTTGCAATTTTTTTAAAAAAAAAATTTTATTTTTATTTTTTTATTTATTTTAACATTTATTTTTTTCCCCCCATGCGTGAAAAATCACTGGCCAAACACTGGTGAAAACTGGGTCCAAAATATTGCTGAAAATCAGTCCGTTTTTATGAACCAGTATAATTACTGATAATGTAAGAGTTATATCTGTTATCTTTTTACAGTTTTGCTCATTTTAGTTTTTTTTTTATTCTCTGCAATGTAGAAAGATCTGCTAGTCTATGGAAGCCTGACTTGAGCTGCTGTTTGCAGATGTTGTAATGACTGTTTTTAGTGTTTAAACTCTTGGTAAGACTTTTGTACCTTCGTCCCGATTATTCTAGATTGCCGTTTTGACACCATTCTTAGAGAAGAGTGTCAAAACTCACCAAACTCATCAATCACAACCCGGGCGCCAGCGAATGTCACTTTTGCGGCTTAGACTGAACTTGCTGACCGCATTCCGCCATTCACCTTTCTCCAAGAAACTCAACCAACTTTACAAAGTTAGCAGAACTGTCAGGGATTGACGTAAAAATGGCAAAAGTCGCAATTTTTTTTGTGCAACTTTAATTTGCGTAAAAATTTTTGCAAAATTTCAAACGGTTTTACTACAAAATTCTGGCAAAATCTGTTTGAAGAATCATTGCCATAGACAAATATATATAATATATATCATTGTTTTACAAAGATATGTAAGCGCCAATAGATGGCAGGACACCAAAATGTATTCAGAGTATTAGTAGTGTCGAATGCAGATCCATCAACAGCAACTTGCTTTCAGTTTCCACGTAGCAGCGTGCTATTTTTTTTTTTTTTTACTGTACAAAATAACAATAAAGATGGGTGAAAACCGCAAGATACATCAAGATATACTACAAAAATTGTAGATAACATTACCTATGTCATTAAAGTGGTAATTACCAGTATCCGACCCTCCACAGTTCACATACTTTAGCGTTTAGGCTAAGTTCACATTTAGAGTTCGGGGGCTTTGCGGAGGGCTGCGTACGTCCTCCACTAAGCCCCGCCTACTTCCACATAATTCTGCATGCGTTCTGTGTACCTCTTTAACATTGGGTATGCAGGACATGCGGATATATGTGGATGTGTCATTTTGACGCTCCTGTCAACCGCACGGGAACGCAACAAGCTACGTCTTGTGCAGATGGTGGGCACAGCCCTCTGCAAAGCTCCCGGATGCTAATGTGAACCCAGCATTACTCTTTTTAAGTTTTTCTTCCCCATTTTATATTTCTATACGATTTGTTATTTCTTCCAGAGCTGTGATTTTTGGGATCTCAGATGATATTTACGCAGCTAAGAGATTAGGTCATACGTCTGACATCAGGGTACAGATTAAAGGGGTGGTCCAGGATTAAGCAAACTTGGCTGGTTTCATGGCCTCACCAGTAATGTAATTGCAGCTTGACTGTGTTGATGGGAGTGTGGCTATGCTGCAATACCACCTGTAGGCAGCTGTGGCGCTGTTTTGGAAGAAAACAATGTTTTCATTTTGTCAGTAGTTGGCATTAGTTAAATAGCACCATTTTTGCTATTGTGAGTACAGAACCCTACAAGGGGCATCCACCTTCTCGGTAGATATCATTTACTCATTGATATAGGATGTCGATTAATTTTTTTTCTTTTTATGTTTCCAGATGCTCACGATAAGAAATGGACGATATCAGACGGACACTGATGTGCTATTGTTTCCGTGGAAGATGACCTATAAAAGCATCGGTTCCGAATTCATTCCCAGGGGAGCTTTTGGTAAAGTTCATCTGGCACAAGATGTACAGACGAGGAAGAGAATGGCGTGTAAGCTGGTATGTAACACCGAGGGAATCCTAGAATAGTCTCTCTCCATCCATCATTAGACACTTTATAATGCACAGGTTGGATCTGGCAGGTGAATTGACCAACCATGTAATTCTTGGACACTTTGGGTCCACCAGACGACTTCTCCCTTCTGCCTCAAAAAGGTTAATGAATGGAGAATCCACCTTTTGTAGCATCCACAAAACAAATATGGAGACAGGTTGTCCCTTGGAAATAAACCCTTTAGTTTCATAGCCTCAAAAATCAGTTAATTTTAGTGATATGTGACCACACAGGAGAAGCCATCTCCATAGTTGGTTGTGACCAAGTTGAACGTTTCTCACAACCCTAACTTTTATTACATCCGTTAGAAGATTTTTTAATTTTTTTGGTACAACCTCTTCAAGTTGAAATAAAGGGGTAGTCCAACTGCTAAAAATATATTTAAAAGAATGAATTAAGCAATTCTTATCCTCACTGATCCCACATAGCCTCCCGGTCTCTGCTGGCCTCCATATTCTGTTCCTGGCTCGATACACTTGGTCAATAGAATCCGCTCCGCCGGTCACTTATTGAGGTGCGTCACTGCTACAGCCATTGATGGGTTGAGAGAGCGTTTCTGGGGTGTGTCAAAAGTAGAGACTGGTGAGGTCTGGGTGACTGATGAAGCAGGAGCAGTGGGGTCTGGTGATGGGGAGTGTCTTTTCATATAATTTTTTGTATACCAGTTTGAAAAAACTATATAAAAAAAAAAATAATAATAATTTTGGCTTTTATAAAAACCTGCATGATCTGTGGGATCCATATCCCTGTCTGTGTGCGTACTCAGACAGGAGCTGATCGAATCTCCCAGAGGTATTTGACGCTATTGATTTGGGGGTCTCAGGACCAGGACCCTCATATATCTGCTTACAGTTAAGAGTGGTACTAGTTATGTAAAATAAACAATAAGAAGGTTTAGTTATTCTTTAACCACCAATCTTAGTAACAAAAACAAATGTCACGTTGTTGGCAAACCCTGTCCCCTGGGCTATTTGTTCCGGATAACATTGCTCCCACATTATGGAAATTGTGGTATCTTTAGTTGTTTTTATGATATTTTTAGACCTTTTATTAGTTACTAAAATTAAACTTTCAGACTGTTCAACTGTGAAATGTTTCTAAAATCAGATCCTATCGGATTCTTCATGCGTCATGCACATTTTCTTTCCTCTGTGTGAACAGGATAATGATTGTTCCTTTCGTTCGCTGTACAGGGAAGTTTACTGTAGATATTACAATATGTTCCATGACGCGCTCCAATCCCAACTTTATAACCATTAAATCCATTTTAATGACTTCTGTGCCCACATATTCTGTAGAGCTGTACTGAGGCCAATTCATAGGAAGATTTTTTACTATATTGATATGTTTCTGGGTTGCGGATTAAAACTTGAGAACCTGGAAGAAACTCCTAAAAACAAGAGGAGGACATACAAATCCCAGAAGACTTTCTGTTGTAGAATGCTGATATAATCCTTTTTATTACATTGATTCCTTTATCCCCTTTGATAGGTTTCAGTTCTAAAAGTCAATGTCAGGCAGCAGCTGCAAAAGCAAACCATATTTTAGGGTGAATAAAAAGAGAGAGAAAATCTAGTGATCCCAATGTATTGTTACCACTTTATAAACCGCCGATGAGGCCACATCTAGAATATGGGATCCAGTTTTGGGACCCACATTTAAAAAAGGATATTCGGTGGTATCTATATTATTACAAAGGATGGAAGGCCTTCCCTATGAGAGTTTGGAAACGTTGGGCTTGTTTAGCTTAGAAAAAAGTCACCTTCTTATCGTGGCTGTGGAGTCGGAGTCGTGGTCGGGGCCCATTTTGGTGGAGTCGGTTTCATGGAAATTGAGGAGTCGGAGGTTTGGCTTACCGACTCCACAGCCCTGATCCTTATATATACACGGTAAATATGTGTGGTCAGTACAGAGGACGGCGCATGACTTATTCCTTCCAAAGACCATACTAAGGACCAGGGGGCACTCATTACGGGTGGAGGAAAGGCGATTCTGGCAAATAAATAGGAAAGGGTTCTTTACAGTTAGAGCAGTCAGTCATTTATAAAATATGGTAAATGATGTTACAAAGCAAGCTTTCGGGAGATAATCTTGTAGTTATGACACCTTTTAATGGCATGCTTTGTAAAATAATTTATTTTATATTTGTTAGTCATTTAAAAGGTGGTATAACTACAAGATTATCTTGTTTGTCAACTGGCTTACACTGTACCAAACCCTTCTTTTTTTTTTTATCTTTCTTTTATAACACCTCACTCACATGTAAGTATTTTGCATCAGTATTTGTATGCCAAAAATAGGAGTTTCTCCAAATCACAGAACAGGTGTCAATCTTACAATTATAGTTTTTTTCTCTGAGTTCCACTCCTGGTGTTGGCATACAAATACTGACGTGTGAATGAGGTCTTGGGATGATCAAGCCCTTCCTCCAGGAGAGACCCAGGAACCGGCTGAATTATGTAGGAATGCTGCTCTGGGGTGAGGTTTATGTGAACCTTGGAGGAGAACATGCCTGAATTTGCCTATCATGGCATAGTTGCCAATAATTCTAAAATTGGCTGATTTTTATTTTTTTATATATGGGCCTGAAGGTTCAAATTACATCTCTACCAAAAGAAGACCAAGGACAGCTGAAGAGAACGACTTCATACAAGGGGATGACTCAAATTTCTATATTTCTAGGGGGGAATTTATGGGGAATGCTTCTTAAAGGCTGCTTTTGTCACTCATAGGAAATAATGGGATATTCCTTAGTTGGGCTACCGCTTTATATGTAAATTGTGGCACTCCTTTTACCGGGACCCTCTCCGATCCTAAGAATGAAGGGACTGCTCTGCTGGTTTAGCACTGTGGTGCCTTAAGTTTTTCTATCCAGAAGCTGACCCCTTTCATTTTAAGTAAAACGCAATAGTTTTTATTTGCTAGCATATATATTTTTGTGTCTTTATTCCAGATCCCGGTGGAGCAGTTCAAACCAGCAGATGTGGAGTTTCAAGTTCAGTTCCAGCACGAGAACATTGCTGAGTTGTATGGCGCCATCCTATCCGAGAACATGGTTCACCTATACATGGAGGCCGGAGAAGGAGGATCTGTGCTGGAAAAACTGGAGAGCTGTGGACCCCTGCGGGAATTTGAAATTATCTGGGTCACCAAACATATTTTAAAGGGTCTTGATTTCCTTCATTCTAAAAATGTGATCCACCATGACATAAAACGTAAGTTATCAGAATACATTTTTTATATTACTTGTATTGACCCCCATTAAATAATGGATGTCTAGCTTTATGCATAGATGTAATTTACATTCATGTATTTGTGTTTTTGGGTACGTGCCCACGATCAGGAATTGCTGCGGTTTTGACGCTGTGTATTTATGCAGCGTCAAAAACTCAGCGGCCAGATGTTACAGCACAGTGGATGGGATTTCTAGAAATCCCATGTCTACTGTGTGTGTATGTGCACCTGTGGATCACCTGCGGAAACTGACATATGGCGCGGGTTTACGAGCCGTAATATGTCAATTTCTTGACACGAGTTTACCGCAACAGAGAGGTGCCAGAAGACCACAGTGCTTGATTTCTCCTACTCCTTCACGGATTAGAAGCACTTCACTTTCATATTAAACGGTGTAAATTTCTTTTAAAAGTACAGGGGTTAATCTGCTCTGTTGAGACCTTCTGGAGCGTTAAGGCTCTCAGCTGTGTACTGTTAGCCACTCCCACTGCCATCTCCTAAATAAAATGGTTCCTGGCTAGCACTCATTGTCAGAGTTAGCTTATGCTGCATAGCTGGAGGTCGTTCTTGGTTATTATTGAAAAAGGCGTTTGGTGGATTTATCTGTGACTGTTGCTAGGTTTTGAGTGTGTGATAGTTCCCTTTCTTCTCTTACTTTAGTTTAACCCCATCCTCCACTCTGTTATATGTGCGAGTATATTTGTATAATTGGTATTTTTCATTACCCCTGTTCATATTGCCTTGTTAGTCTGGTTGGTACACTACTACTCCCGTCTTCCCTGGGAGGGGGAACGGTACAGAGTGAAGGTGATTTCAGGAGCTAAGGCAAGGTACTTGGCCTCGGCATCTTCACCATCAGAAGTAATTCGGGGAGCAGGGCGAGCTAGGGTGCCCCTAGCGTTAGAGACACCCTGTTAGGGACAGAAGGAGCTCCTGATGCTGAGATGCCCGACAACAGAGCCGTGACAATCCCCCCTCGGAGACGCTAGTAATTTTTATCGTAGGTACATTTCAACTGAGAGAGACAGAATCTTAAAAAATAAATACTATATGTAAAATCATTGTGTTATTTTTACATACCGTATATACTCGAGTATAAGCCGAGATTTTCAGCCCATTTTTTGGGGCTGAAAGTCCCCCTCTCGGCTTATACTCGAGTCATACCCATGGGTCGGCAGGGGAGGGGGAGCGGGGGCTGTCTAATCATACTCACCTACTCCTGGCGCGGTCCCTGCACGTCCCTGCTTCTCGGCGCTGCAGTTTCTTCCTGTACTGAGCGGTCACATGGTACCGCTCATTACAGTAATGAATATGCGGCTCCACCCCTATGGGAGGTGGAGCCGCATATTCATTACTGTAATGAGCCGTACCATGTGACAGCTCAGTACAGCAAAAAGATGCAGCGCCGGGAGAAGCAGGGACTGCACCGCGCCAGGAGCAGGTGAGTATACGGGGAGGGGGGGCGCTGCGCTGCGCGATATTCACCTCTCCTCGTTCCGGTGCGGCTCAGTCTTCAGCTTCCTCTGGCTGTGACGCTCAGGTCAGAGGGCGCGGTGATGTGGTCAGTGCGCGCCCTCTGCTTGAACGTCAGTGCTGAAGACAGAGCCGCACCGGAATGAGGACCGGTGAATATTGAAAGTGCCGGGGGTCCTGAGCGAGGAGAGGTGAGTATGTGACTTTTTTTTTTTTATCGCAGCCACAGCATATGGGGCAAGTGACTGTATGAAGCATCTTATAAGGCCATAACGTTTGTGCAGCACTATAAGGGGCAAGTGACTGTATGGAGCATCTTATGGGGCCATAACGTTTGTGCAGCACTATAAGGGGCAAGTGACTGTAAGGAGCATCTTATGGGGCCATAACGTTTGTGCAGCACTATAATGGGGCAAGTGACTGTATGGAGCATCTTATAGGGCCATAACGTTTGTGCAGCACTATACTGGGGCAAGTGACTGCATGGAGCATCTTATGGGGCCATAACGTTTGTGCAGCATTATAAGGGGCAAGTGTCTGTATGGAGCATCTTATGGGGCCACATAACGTTTGTGCAGCACTATAATGGGGCAAGTGATTGGCATCTTATGGGGCCATAACGTTTGTGCAGCACTATATAGGGCAAATATCTCTATGGAGCATCTTATGGGGCCCTTATTACCCTTTATGCAGGATTATATGGGGCATATTTTAATATGGAGCATTTAATGGGGCCCATGGATATTCAAAAACACTTAACCTACTGATGTCTCAATTAATTTTACTTTTATTGGTATCTATTTTTACTTTTGAAATTTACCGGTAGCTGCTGCATTTTCCACCCTAGGCTTATACTCGAGTCATTAAGTTTTCCCAGTTTTTTGTGGCAAAATTAGGGGGGGTCGGCTTATACTCGCGTCAGCTTATACTCGAGTATATACGGTACTTATTTCATGCAATAAAATGCTAATTAATTATTTGAGGTCAGACTTTTCCTGTAGTTCTTGACAAAGTTTGCACACAC
Organism: Ranitomeya variabilis; assembly: GCF_051348905.1. Classification (NCBI taxonomy): domain Eukaryota; kingdom Metazoa; phylum Chordata; class Amphibia; order Anura; family Dendrobatidae; genus Ranitomeya; species Ranitomeya variabilis. The sequence goes on along the minus strand of NC_135237.1, from coordinate 51,138,618 downwards.
TGCAGCAGGGATTTTGGCCCCCTCCTCCACACAGACCTTCTCCAGATCTTTCAGGTTTCAGGGCTGTTACTGGGCAACATTGAGTTTCAGATCCCGCCAAAGATTTTCTATTGGGTTCATGTCTGTAGACACTCTTCTTACAAAGACTCTCCTTAATTGCCCTGGCTATGTGTTTTGGTCTTTGTCATGCTCGAAGACCAAGCCACTACCAATCTTCAATGCTCTTACTGAGGGAAGGAGGTTGTTGACCAAAATCTTGCGATGCATGACCCTATACATCCTCCCTTCAATACGGTGCAGACGTCCTGTCCCCTTTCCAGAAATGCATCTCCAAAGCATGATGTTTCCCCCACCATGCTTCACGGTTGGGGACGGTGTTCTTGGGGTTGTACTCATCCTTGTTCTTCCTCCAAACACAGTGAGTGGCGTTGATACCAAAAAGTTGTATTTTGGTCTCATCTGACCACATGACCTTCTCCCATGCCTCCTCTGGATCATCCAGATGGTCATTGTCAAACTTTAAACAGGTCTGGACATGTGGTGGCTGGAGTAGGGGGACTTTGCATTCCCTGCAGGATTTTAATCCATGAAGGCATAATGTGTTACTAATGGTGGTAATGTTTGAAACTGTGGTCCCAGCTCTCTTCAGGTCATTGACTAGATCCTCCTGTGTAAGTTAGGAATTGGCCTAGAACTTTCTAGGAATCATCCTTACCCCAAGAGGCATGGAGCCCCAGACCGAGGAAGATTGACAGTCATCTTGTGTTTCTTCTTTTTTCTAATAATTGTGCCAACAGTTGTTGCCTTCTCACCAAGCTTTTTGCCTATTGTCCTATAGCCCATCTCAGCCTTGTGCAGGTCTACAATTTTGTCCCTGATATCCTTAGACAGCTCTTTGGACTTGGCCATGGTGTAGAGGTTGGAGTGTGATTGACTGAGTGAGTGGACAGGGGTCTTTTATACAGGTAATACATTCAAACAGGTGCAACTAATACAGGAAATGAGTGCAGGGTAGGAGGGCTTCTTAAAGAAACACTAACAGATCTGTGAAAGCCAGAATTCTTGGTGGTTGGTAGATGACCCTATACTTCTATCATACAATAAAATACAAATTATTTAAAAATCATGGAATGTGAGTTTCTGGTTTTTATTTTTAGATTCTGTCTCGCACAGTTGAAGTGTACCTCCGTTCTTTGTAGATGTGAAAACTTGGAAAATCGGCAGTGTATCAAATGCTTTTTTTCCCCACCGTGTGTGTTTATTATATATTATATATGCCATTAGCTTTTGGGTGATCGTATACATACATAATAGTATCTAAATCTAACTTCCATCTAAAGCTTTTCTTTCTTTCCTTCCAGCCAGCAACATTGTGTTCATGTCAACCAAAGCTGTCCTGGTGGATTTTGGCCTCAGCATTCAGATGACTGGTGATCTGTATTACCCAAAAGACCTGAGGGGAACGGAGGTAATTATCTTTGCGTGATGCCTGAGAACCCACCGGGTATTCAGCTGATGTGTGGGTCGGAGCACTGCTGTATTCCTGAAAGACGAGAAATCATATTATGCATGGAAGGAAGGAATATTAGGTGCTTCTCACAGCTCCAGGTCCTGACTTTCCTCCTTCCCCTTTTGGGTTTAGTCATTTTTTATACAAGCATTGTGACATGCACAGCGGCTGAAAAAGTTCCAAAACAATAATTATATTTAGCTCTCCAGATTGAAGACTTAATATTCAGATAGAACCATATACACAGGTTACAAATCTGTCTATTGCAGGATAGAATGTATCCTCCGGAGACTGGTCTTTAGAAAGTTAAAGCTATTGACACCTTTTATATCTTCTACCTGTTGCTGAATTCCCAAGAAATCAGCATTCTAATTGATATGCAAAAAAGACATTAAGTGCTCTGGGCGTGAGAGAGCACTTCCCAACTTCTTCTTCACAAGGTCATTTCTCCACCCAGAAACAGCCTCTTAACTTGAATGATTGCTCACTGTCTATGTAACGACAGGTGCCAGGCAAAGAAAGCAGGCGGTGAGCTATTAATCAGGCTGAAGAGGCTGATACTGGGCGAGGAAACCACTTTGGGAGACAACCCTTTGGGAAGTGCTTTGGCACACGTAGAGCACTTAGCACCTCATCTGCATTTGAATTAAAGTGATAATATTTTGCAAATACAGTAATAGATGGAATATATAACTGTCCATGGATTTAGCTTTTATAGATCTGCATGCCAATGTATGCGGTTTAGGTGGATAAGTTGATCTTACTGACATATTCACTTTAACCCCTTCACAACACATGAAGTATATTCATGTCATTTGTCGTGTTCCTGACTTTAATGGAGGCTCCGACGCTGAGCACGCATCTTTATCCCCACATGACAGTTGATTTAATCTCAATCTCTTGACACCGGGATTTAACACGCGCAGGTCGGAAGCTCGTCATTCCGGCAGCTCGTCATTCCGGCCGCCCATCGGTGCCATGTCACATGATTGCGGGACACCATGACATTTGGGATCTGTTGATGACCCCCGTGCCTGTCACTATGATAAACTTGTGAACTTGTGATTTAGTCTAGCACAGGCAATTAGACGATTGCAGCTTCAAGTCTTCTAAAGAGACTATGAAATAAAGTTTTAAAAAAATGATTTTAAAAATATGAAAATGTAATAAAAAACAAGGTCAAATCACACCCCTTTTTCCCCACTGAAAATAAAACAATAATAAAAAATTACACATTTGATATCACTGCATTCAGAAATGTTCGATCTATCAAAATCTAAAATAAATCAGATTGGTAAATAACGAAAAAAAAGCCAGAATTTGTGTTCTTTGTTTTTTTTTTCTGCCTCAACATTGCAATAAAATAAATGCAATAAGAGACAATCAAAACCCAAATTGGTAGCAATAAAACCATCATCTAACTAAGGACGCTAAAAATAAGCCATCACACAGCCGCAGATCCCGAAAAAATAGAGACGCTACAGGTCTCGGAAAATGGTGACAAATGGAAAACCTTTTTATACAAATTTTGTATTTTTTAAACTATATTTAATAAATGTAATTAAATTATTTTAATAAACTATACTTGTACTGACCTGGGGAATCTTACTGCCAGGTCAGGGTTGCCATATAGTGAACATGGTAAATAAAACATCCTAAAACCATTTGGGGAATTGCACTTTTTTTTTTTGCTATTTCATCGCACCTGGATTTTTTTTTTCCTGTTTTCCAGTAAACTATATGGTAAAATCAATAATGTCATTCAAAAGTACAACTAGTCCCGCATAAAAAAAATCGAGCCCTCTTACGGCTACAGTCATGGCCAAAAGCAAATTGGACATAATTTCACAGAACCCCAAAAAAAGTCGGACAAAATTGTTGGCTCCTTTGCAAAATTGTGTGTAAACAACTTTGTTTCAAGCATGTGATGCTCTTTAAAACTCACCTGTGGCAAGTAACAGGTGTGGGCAATATGAAAAGCACACCTGACAGCAGATATTAAAAAAAAAAAAAAAAAAAAAGGGGAGAAGTTGACTCCATCTTTATAAGAAGGCACACTGACTGCAACACTGACTGTCTTTCCTGTACAATCCATACATCTTTTGTCACTGGTTGAGACTCGCCAGCAACACAGGCCTATACTTGGTTAGCTTGTGTCAGTCTGACCAGTATATCAGAGGTATTTCCACCTCTACGCTCAGGCAACTATGGAGCAGCTCAGTTGACCTTTTATATTGGCTGCCAGGCCTAAATTGGCGATATGGGAACAGCCAGTCCCACCTAACTCTCCCAGCTGCTCCTATAACCTGGCCCCAAAATCTGGGCCCATTACACCAACTTCTCAGCACTATTAGTGCTGGTGCTTTCTCTCCAGGTGTTACATCACAGAGGCTAGACACCTCGGTAACACATATGCTCCATCCAGGACTTGTCCAGCTGCCATCTTACAGCATTTACAAAGTTACAATTTTTTTAGTATTTTTTTGTAATTTACCTATAGTGAAAGCTAAAAAAATTACCCTATAAATTAAGGCTATTTCTTTGTCACTTATTTTGCAGTTTTTGTGGTTGTTCTGCAGGGAAATGTTTGAAAAGTTTGCCGTAAGATATTAAATGGTTCTGAGTAATGAGGTTAGATGATAGATAGATATATATATATATATATATATATATATATATATATATATATATATATATATATATATATATATATATATATATATATATATATATATATGTAGTAGATATTTATCAACCATTTGTTTTCTTGCAGTTTTACATGAGTCCTGAAGTCGTTCTGTGCAGAGGACATTCAACTAAAGCTGATATTTATAGTATGGGCGCTACGATCATTCACATGCAGACAGGAAATCCTCCGTGGGTGAAGCGATATCCGCGATCAGCATACCCCTCTTATCTGTATATTGTAAGTTATTCTTTGCTTCATTTTATATTAATGGGAGTTTTTCGAAAATGTTTAATTTGCTAAAAATATATATATATTTTTATAATGTTCCAATGTAAAACTTTAGTCTAATTTCTGCTATTGTACAATGGTGAGAGGGGATTGCTGAATTTGGATTTAAAGTAGTCTGTAAAGTGCTGTGGAATTAATGGCGCTATATACATGAGTAGAATAAGTATTGTTGGTCAGATTTGGTACATACACTACAAGCCATAGTATCATTCACATGTTCCATTCCAATGCGGAGATCCAGGAGCGGACACAGACAGAAGAGGGCCCCTGTGCAAAAACAATATATGGGCCCTCATCATAATGCACGATTCTGTCTATTTGGTAGGGACCCCCTTACCTCTCGGGCCCTTGAGTGACTGCACAGGTTGCACCAATGGTATGTCCGCCCTGAAGAGATCACTCAGTCTTTTCATGCAAGCTGCTACTGCAAAAATTGTCTTTGCTCAGAAAGTTGTTTGCAACATTTTGAATCATGCAAATACTATAAATCTATTTTGTTATATAGAAACATGGAAAATCATAAAATAGATCCTGGAGGTGAAATCTAATTTCTAGTATTCAATATTTTCATCCAGATACACAAACAAGCTCCCCCATTAGAGGACATTGCTGAAGACTGCAGTCCCGTCATGCGAGACTTTTTGACTTCAGTGCTGGATAAGAATCCAACTCAGCGACCTACTGCGGCAAACCTACTGAAACACGAGGCCCTGAACCCACCACCAGAAGACCAGCCTCGCTGCCAGAGCCTGGACACAGCATTGCTGGAAAGGAAGAGATTGCTGAAAAAGGAGCTTGAGCTCCCTGAAAACATTACAGGTACTAAATGTTACCATTTTTCTTTTTGCGTTGTCTGTGTAATACAGGAGCCTGGATGCAACGTACAGAGATCACGAGGCGGAAACAGCCAGGGGTTGATATATTGGTATTTTTCTGCAACAATAACTTCTAGGGTTAGTAAATGTGCAAGTTAACAATATAGAGGATTAGAACAGATTATGAACAAGCTAGAAAGTCTCTCAGTACTTAACGTTAGTGGTGTGCCCAGTCTTGGGAGACACCATGTGAGTTCTCAATTGAAGCTCTGACGGGGTTCACCGGGTTTCCCGCTAGGCCTCAAGTCTCTTCCTGATGTAGTCTATTAGAGCCAGTTGAGCCGCCCACGCACCAACCGGCCCCCTCCCAACCTGTGATCCTCGTCCCAGCCAGTCCCGGTACCATAGGTGATAGCTGGAAGTGACAGCCCTGCTCACTTGCGCTGTTCCTCATCTCTCGCAAGCATGCCTCTCCTATTGCAGTCGCGGAACGGCCCTTCCGGCTTGACCGTCGGCGAAGATCTGTTAGGCTCAGGGCAGAGAGGACTGGGCCTAAACTCTTGGAGGCTTGACCAGCGCAGGGCGCAGATTACGTCTGTTCAGCGTAAGCCGTACTCGGGGATTTCTTCCGGGGATATCCGGACCTTGCCAGGTGGTGACCGATACCCAGGTAGCACAGATTTCCTGCTGAGGCCTGTCATGTTGGTCTCAGTGGAGTCTCTGGAGCATGTCTGTCCCGCTCTCTTCCCTGGCCCCAAATCTCTCTGTGGTTTGGTGCGCAGGGCTTTTATATCAGGGAAGTTCTTACAGAGGGTCACCTGATCTGGTCCAGCACACAAGGTTCTTCCCCCTGCAAATCTTCCAGCATACTTTGGTTCCGCTTGATTTTTGGCTGGCCAGCAGATGGCAGTCTCTCCTCATTCATGGCACATCTTGCACCAATTTTCCAGAGGGCTCATGTTTTCTTGTTACATCTGTAAATATCTACATTTTAGTTTTCCCAGCCCTTCCAGTTTCAAAATTGATGAAGCTGAAAGACGTATTGGGTTGTGATTCCTAGGAAAGGTGGAATAACAGCAAAACAAAATTTGCAAAATGTTTGACTTTTCCAAATGGCTCGTGCACGCTACCAATTATCCTGGACAAGTGTCATCTGTGGTTTTCATGGATAGCAATAGAGTCCATGATATTCTATGGGGCTGTGCACCTGTCCGATTTTTTTTTTTTTTTTTGAGTTAACCAAGTGAAAAAAAAAATTTTAAAACCTGTCCGATTTTTGATCTGAGTATTGGATCAATATTGGCAATATAAGTCTATGGGTCAGGGAAATACATCGGATCATGCTCTGATTTTCATGGACTGTCACATAGGAGAAGGTGGAGAAACTCGTTTTTTTTTTCTCTCCATTTCCAAGAAAAACTAATACCACTCTGATCAGGATAATCAGACTTTTTTTTTTTTTCGGATGGAGAGAAAACGGTTGTGTGATCCAGCCCTAAAGGAGATAGGATAGAAATTGATTTTAATTTGTATGATCAATGACACCGGATTATGTTGATTTTTCTTGACCTTCATTAAGGACGCAGAGTACAGAGACATAATACAGCATCCATAGATTGTGTTTGGCCTCCACTTTATATAGCGCCATATAGAGGCTCATGGATTAACCACTGCCCTTTTGTCCAGGGACTGTGCTCCCCTGACTCACTATTTTGTACACAGCTCTGCTATGTGCATGAGCCATAGTCTTCACTCTAGCCAATAATGGCTCCATGAAGGGCCCAGTATGTCCCTGGACTAGAACTATTGATTCTTATAAACAGCATATAAATCGCCACAGAACCCTTTGAAGCCCAAGTTCAGTATAAATGCAGGAGGTCCTGATGGTGATGGATCTGCCATTTGAAACTGGCCTCAGGCGACTGGTGAGGGTATAAAAAAGTCAGTTTCATCCATAGAACGTTTTTTTTTTTTCTCCCTTGCCATCTATGTGCAATCCATTTTTATAAATCAGTAGCTATCAATCATTTACCAGACCGTTTCCTATTTTATAGAATTGCAATGTAATCGTAAAAAAATGGCTGCTATATGAATGATCCGCATGGATCTGTTTTTTGTTTTTTTTTCTGTACACCCATAGACTTGAATAGGTGATATGGAAGGAATTAGTGGATGCATCCATTTTTTTCACTTGCAAATTCAGTCAGTGGGATGAAATGCTCACGTGAACAGCCCAGTTAAATAACATTGGTCCTAGTACTGCCCGTTTTGTCTTCCATTTTTTTACGGACAGCACTAGGACCAAAAATATGCTCACGTGAGTATCACCTCTGATGTAGTAAGCCCAACTTGTGCCAGCAAAATAGGTCACATCACTTACAGGGGTAGAAAAGATATTTGCATATTTCCTGGGGACTCGTCCTTGATCTTTCCCATCCGAAACTCAATTTTCCACTTTTATATTAAGTCTTTGTAACAGAAATGGAGAACTGCTCCCCTGAGTGGATTTTGTGAAGCCTGAAAAGAGGAACTTGCAGGCACAACTTCCTCTATCTATTCTTATCAGGCGCATGGCTGACAGATTAACATGTAGTATTACTGGAATCACTGAGGGAAGTAAAGAATGATTGTATCAGATGCAAGAGAAATACATTTGCGCTTTGTTTGTTTTTTTTAATTTTATTTTATGACCATCATAGTGTGATACAAAGCCATTTTGTTTTCTGAAAATGTTGGTTATCCTGCTGGTAACTCCCGTATCCAGACATTGCAGAACTCCTGGTCTTTGGTTGCACCTGAGGATTTCACTTCCTTATAGAAAGTCTTTGTAGGGTGAGAGAGTCTGAGGCTAGAGTCACAGGACCGGTCTTCTCTCATGCAAGAAAATCTGTTCGATTTTCCTGATATACACACTCTGAGCCTCTCCTCTCTGCCATGTTTGCAGCCGGAACCCCCTCTTTACCATGTTTGTTGCGGGAGCCCCCCCCTCCTCTGCCATTTTTGCGTTGGGAGCCTCCCCTCTCGGCCGTGCTTGCGGCGGGAGCCTCCCCTCTCTGCCGTGCTTGCGGCGGGAGCCTCCCCTCTCTGCCGTACTTGCGGCGGGAGCCTCCCCGCTCTGTAATGCTTGCGGCGGGAGCCTCCCCTCTCTGCCGTGCTTGCGGCGGGAGCCTCCCCTCTCTGCCGTACTTGCGGCCGGAGCCTCCCCTCTCTGCCGTGCTTGCGGCAGGAGCCTCACCTCTGCCGTACTTGCGGCAGGAGCCTCACCTCTCTGCCGTGCTTGTGGCGGGAGCCTCACCCCTCTCTCATGCTTGCGGCGGGATAAATGATTGCTAGGCCCCTCCCCAAGGGACAAGGTCGCAGCCTCTCAGCAGCTGAAGACAGATATGATTGACAGGAGATTAACCCCTGTGTTCTGTCGGACTCTCCTCTATTGCCAGCTTTGGTGGCCATCCATGTGCCCACACGTATGTGATTTGTATGCTGGTGGTCATGTGCTAACTATACATTTTTCATGCTTCTCTTAATCTTCTACTGAAAGAAGCAGATGAGCAGTAAATTGGTTGGTGACAGCAATTATGCAAATCACATAATTGTGGCTAAATGACGACCACTAAAGCTGGCAATAGTGGGGAGTCCTGGCCGTGCACGTACACACTGTCCTGATTTTGCAATCTGCTGTCACCGGAGTGACTGCAGAAATTTTCGTTGCAGTAATGCCTTCATTGCCAGATTCTGAGTATAGCTGAACTTTAATCATTATGGAGAAAGTTTCATCTATTTCTGTCTAGTCCCATTTTTCTTTTGACACTTTTTTTTTTTCTCTATAGATTCTTCTTTGTACACAAGCGAGGAGTCGGATCTGCAGAGAAGACAGCGATCTCTGTCCATTGACCTGGGCGCTCTTGCTGGATATTTTAACCTTGTGCGCGGGCCTCCTACTGCGGACTATGAATGTCAGTAAATGAAGGAGAAAAATGACTGATATCCGTAGGCAATGAAGGAACATCGATTAAATTCTGCTGTTATATTTCGTATTAAACTGTTAAAAGCGGCTTTGTATCCAAAGGGCAAAATCGACGAATATGGGGTAAAAGTGTGAAATAAGAATACGGAAAAAAAACAAAACTTTGTTTTTCTTTGTACCCAACATTTTACTACTTTTACACAATATATATTCCTTTACATGCAGCTCCGCTCACATCTACGCCAAACTTTCTTTTTCCAACGTTAATGGATCAAAATGGATCCCACTTTAACGACAGTTCTTATGTGTTTTTGCTGTTGCCTATAAGAGGTTTTATTCTGCAGTCATGTAAAAAAAATAATAGCTGAGCACCAGCAAGAGGAGGTAGAAGTGTTTTCTTTCTTTTTTTTTTAACCATCCCCTGCTAAAGGGGGAAATGTGAAGTAAAAAAAAAAAATAATGAAATAAAATAAATACTAATAAATAATAATAAGCTATTAAAAAAGAAAAGGGTCAATATGTCTAACACAAAAGTGTGGGCGGAATTCTCAAAAATTGACCGTGCATTAAAAATGTTTGGCTATGTTTGTTTTTCTCTAAAAAAAAAAAAAATTCTGTGTCTGATTTTGCTAAAACGGCCAATATTTATCACACGGTTTGATTATATTGGTGCATTTTCTATTTTAAAAGCCCCCATACACGTTCGCTAAAGTCAGCCGAACCCGCCAATCTAATGCCGCAATTTTGGCCAAATAATAAGTCTCTCCAACATGGGTAAAAAATAATTTAAAAGATGCCTTGAAGGCCTGAAATATGTGAAATATTAGTGGATGTGTCATGATTTTTTTTAAATTTTAAGTAAAATAGTAAAGCACAAATGGAGGCTAACTAAAGCCAACTGATGACATGAAATACAATTGCCGTCAATGAGATTTATGGGAAATATTTCTGTGTTAAAACATCAGTGTGAACGGAGCCTAAATTACTCAATATTCATGTATATGAGAACACATCCATTATCCTCAGCACTGCTTGTATTATGATGTATATTTTTGTGTTTTTCCTGCCGTAATATATAAAAACTGGTTGCGAAAGAACGTATGATTGTAGAACAGGAGCAGGTTCCTAAATATAAATGTTATGTGTGAAATGTGATATATTATGTCTAAACGTGCATGTAGTACATCCTCATGGATGATGGAGGATGGCGATGACATGAGTTGCGTTGATCGCATCAATGACACGTAGAAGGGTAATATCGCTTACTGATGGGAAAGAAGTCAGACAGTGATCAGACACTGCGGAAAGTGAGATCATACTATGTATGATGAATATGAAAAGTGTTCCATTCGTTTTAGAGTGTACCCTATTAAGTGAATCTGTGTATCGGATTGCAAAAAATAATAAAAACTTCTAATATACAATATTGTGTGTGGTTTAATAATATTGTTAATAATGAATAAACAAGCATATTACTTAAATATGGATCACAGAGAGGCTTTCAAGAAGTTTAGGAAGTTCCGGCACATATAGTACTGGCAGAATGCTGCTGAAGAGAAACCATCTACTCAAAAGAAGTTGATGGTAAGTTAGAAAGGATGAGAATCTGACCATTCCTGGACATAGTAGACAACTGTCAGCACCAAAAGCAATTTTAATTTTCAGGGATGAGACCAGCAGGCTTTCCTATAGTTTTTTTTTTTTTTGTAAAAGGATCAGTACACTTTTAACGCTTTCCAACAGTGCAATTTTCAGTTTTTGCTCTTATGTTTTTTCTTCCCCTTTTTCCAAGAACCATAACTTTTTATATTCTGTCAATCGAAACCATGCGTGGGATTGTTTTTTGCGAGACTAGTTGCAGTTTGAATAACTTCATTTATTTTTACTTACATTGTGCTGGAAAACGGGACTAAAAGTCCAAGGGCAGTGAAATTGTGAAAGAATTGCAATTCCACCATTGTTTTGTCAGTTTTGTTTTTATGCTGTTCATAGTGTGGTAAAAGTGACCTGGCAACATGATTCTACAATTCAGTACAATTACAGCGATGCCAAACTTAGAAAGTTTTATTTATTTTTTTTTATTTAAATGAAAAAAAAAAATTGGAACTTAGAAACTCAAAACTTTTTTTTTTTTTGCTTTTCATATTTTCTGCCACTTGCAAATTTTTAACTTTTTTGTCAATGGACTTCTATGAGGGCTGGTTTTGTTTTTAGTGTGGCAAGCTGACTTTTTTCAATGATACTATTTTGGAGAAATTAAAACTTTGATTGCTTTTTTATTGCATTTCTGTAAAGAGATCTGGCGACTACTGATGAGCGAGCGTGTTTGGCATTGCTCTTCACGATCTTAACTCGATTTGAGTATTGCGGGTGCTCGAGTCCCCGTCCCGCATGTTTTGCAGCTGTGGTGATTGTCCGTCACATATAGTAATGCCATAGCCATGTTGGCTACTGGCGTTACTGTGATTAGCCAGCTGCATCAGGTCTTAAAGAAAACCCTGTGACGCGATGCTCAGTACACTCTCCTCCCACCCACCTCTCGGCGCCTGAGAAGATTTTTAATATTACTGACCCGGTGCCAAGAGGTGGCCGTGGGGAGCAGGGAATGTTCATTTTCAATTTACATCTACTCAACTAGTGCTGACAGCAAGAAAATCAGAAAAGTGAGAGCAATAAAAGTTACATATCTTGAAAGGGCTGCCAAAGACCTCTTTCAGGATATTATTGGTATAGTTTTAAAAAAAAATCGCCTGACATATTCCCTTTAACGTATTAAATAATAAAAAAAGAAAGTGTGGTCCCTCCCATTTTTATAACCAGCTAAGGTAAAGCAGACAGCTGTAGGCTTGTATTTTTAGACTCCTTGCTCCTCCTTTAGAGGAGCAAGATAACCATGGACCTTCCCAATCTGATAATATCAGCTCTCAGTTGTCTGATTTGCCTTTGCTGGTTATAAAAAAAAAAAAAAATGGAGGAAAACACACAAAAAATGACGTAAGGTCCTCCATTTTTAATAATTAGCTAAAGTAAAGCAGATCGCTGCGGGCTGATATTATCAGGCTGGGAAGGTCCCTGGTTATTTTGCCCTTCCCAGCCTAAAAATACAAGTGCGCAGCCGCCCCAATAGTGGCGCATCACTCTAGATGGGCTAACTTTGGTGCTTTACATCTGCTCTTTCCTATTGCCCTGGTGCACTGACAATCGGGGTAAGATTTTAGGGGTTGATGTCAGTAGCCGGTGCTGACATCAAGCCCTGGTGTTAGTAATGCAGAGGAGTCTGTCAGACACCCCCATTACTGATACGGAAGTAAAAAGATTGAAACAACACACACAAAAATATTTATTTGAAAGAAAAGCTCCGAAAATTTCCAATTTATTAAGATAAAAAAAAAAGAAACGCTGATCAGCCATAGTCCACATGGAGGTCCCACGACGATCCTCGACTCTTTTGTTCAAAACCTATGGAACTTCATTCATAGAATGAAGCTCCATAGATTATCACAGTAACCACTGCCAGGTCTCACAGCGCACTCTGCGAGATCCGGCGGCTGTGATGAGCGCTGGTGTCCTCGGTAAGGTTACAGCAGTTCAGTCATTGGGTTACACACAGGGCAGCGCGACAGCCGGGAATGATGAGCGGTGATGTAATGATTCCACCATTGTTTGTTCTTCAGTTTTCTATTTATGATGTTCATTGTATTGTAAAAATAACCTGGCAATATGATTCTACAGCCCAGTACAATTACAGAGATACCTAAAAAGTGTAATATTTTTTTTTTAGCTTAAATGAAAAAAAAATTGGAACTCATGGAAAACAAAAAAAAAAAACAGTTCTGTGTTGCTATTGTCTGCGACTTTTAATTATTTTTAGTATTTTATCAATTGACCCCTATGAGGGTTTTTTTTTTTTTCTTTAGTGTGGCATGCTAACTTAAAAAAAAAAATAAAAAAATAAAACCTATTTGGGGAAATTACAATTTTATGATCTCTTTTTATTGCATTTTTGTAAGTAGATGTGAGCAAAAAAAACCTCCATTCTTAGAAGTTAAAAATTTTTTTGATATATATTTAATTAAGACATTTACTGTTTGACTTTATTTAATATTTTGATCAGGCGTTTTCCATATGTTGTGGTACGAAATATCCTTATTTTTTATTTGTTTTTATTTCTGAATTATTATTCACTTAACACATTTTGGAGTATTCTTTTAGTTTATCCTCATTAGCAAATAGAAAACAAAAACACACAAAAAAGGCATAATAATGCTAAATTAAAGGAAAAATAGTACAATGGAATGATTAAAAATAGAAATAAAATAAAATGGTCTGTCTTTAAGGCTAAAACCAGTTGTGTCCACAAGGGGTTAGAAGAGCATTCCATGTATACTGCACTGGCTGCAGGTGATTGCGGATTATGAGGTCACGGAATGTTGTGACGGTGATATATAAGCAGCTGCCGAACGGAACTCCTCTGAGGGTTACAGTTAGTGGAGTGTGAGTATCATCCTTATATTAGCTCCTGATTTATGTCCTATCATTTCCCTCGTGTCTGTGACTGTCGCTCATCATTTTCCTCATTCTCTACTATTTGAACTTTTCTTTATCTGATAAGCAAAATGTGTCATGTATCCAACCGGCCTTCCGTCCCTGTATCCACCATCCATACATGGGTACAATACATCGTTATGTATGGATAAAGTATCATTAGAAATATAGAAGTTAGTGCTATAAATCTTTATTTCTAACGTTTTAATCACAGTTACATAATATTGATTAGTAGTTAGTGATTAGTAATCCATGGAATGGGGTGACATCACACGGTGACATCACGGTAACTGCCGAGGGGACACTCACTAGAGGGATTCTGTTGGCAGTGAAGTGTATGTAAAGGTTTTATTATTCTCTTTTTATGTGCTTTATTATGTTCTGTTACTTTTTTCTTTATCTCTAGGTATTAACCCCATAATGTCTGGATGTCTTTTTCCCCCTTATAGATTTTTTTTCACTGATATTTAAAAGTGAACCTTTAGTTAATGAGATGAGGTGTCAGAACCCGACTGTTCCCCCTTCAGTTCCTCACAAATATCAATACAGAAATGAAATTTGATGTCTACTATAATTCTTCTTTTTCCCCATTCATTTTAGGATTTTGTGAGTTTGTGAGAGTTATTTGAGAGAAAAATAAGGTAAATTCTTACTTAACCTAGATCTACAATTTCTATGATAGACTAGGGCCACATGATGGCGGAGAGTCACCTTCCATGTCACCCATAATCTCCTGCCCATTGAGAAGCATTGAACTCTGTGTGAGGAAGGACAATGGCAGGTGACCCTGTGTTACCATTGAACATTAGCCTTAGGGAAGAATCAAACGGCCGCATAACTCAGGTGAGGATCGCAATGCAATGCTCGGACTGGCCGCTGGCTCTGCGGACCTGAGCATGACAGCTGCATAGAAATACTCGCTCTGGTCGGGAAAGCTGCCGGCCACTCTGAGCATTGTGCTGTGATCCTCCTCCGAGTTATACAATCGTCTGGCTCTACCCTAAGGCCAAGTTCAGACATGGCTGATTTATATTGTCCAAGTTTTGGGAAATTCATTCATAAGGGGAAATTCATCTTTCATAAAATGTACAACTTTGGATTCATGATGCAACACAAGGTACCAAAAACAATTAAGCTCCTTCTGGCTTTTTTTACACCAGCCCTGACACTTTCCAAAAACATATATGCGGCCTAGTGGAAGGGCAGGAAAAGCCAAACAGAATAGTTACAGTATAATATGCACCAGAAGGTGTTGTAAAAGGGGCAAAATCCAGCCGAAGTCCAGTGTTTGGGGTCATGTTTGGAGGGCTTTCCATGGCGGTTTGGGGAGACATTACTGGATTAAATGTCCCAGATTTGGCTACTGTAATATAGACAAGTATGTTATAAGATGGATCTCTATTCTATAACTACTGTTTATATCTGATTATAAAAACCCTCTAGTGACCATTGATGATCTTCTTGTCATGATCCAGGTCGGGGTTTGCTTTCGGTTTCCCGGCCTGGTCAGGCGGGGATTAACTTTCTTTTGTGACTGTTTCCCCACAGTGTATGACCCGGCTTGACTTCTGACCTACCCATCCGTCTTCTGCTCTTGTTTTGGATTGTTCTGTCTGGCTCTGACCTTTGGCGTGTTTCTGGCTGTTCTTTCGTCTCGTCCTCTTGTTACCGCGCTCCCGACCGGCTTTTTGACCTCTGGCTTGTTTCTGACCTTGCTTCTGCCTTCCCCTCTGAGACTGCGTTCCCGGCTGTTGCTGACTTGGATTGTACGACCACTCTACTGCTCCCTAGCAGTGTTTGCTCAGGCTCTACAGGTCTTCACTGCTTGAGGTAAGCTCCCTTTCTCGCCCTCTGGTGGTTGCTCCCTGTATTGCACAACACTTCTGTTATCAGCTATGGAGCAGATACAATCAATACTCATTGTCTTCCTTACTATTTAATAGAATGAAGGTTGCAGAGGAGGAGAAGGAACATCAGGATGAAATGTACGTATCTGAAATAACTGGGATTATTGATTCTCCCATACTCTCCCTGTAATAATATACAGAGATATTTGCACTATTAAAGCTCAATAGTATAATTTATCTTCCTACTATTCTGGTAAATGTGTATGTGTAATATCGTTCATTGTCTTCCTTACTATTTAATAGGATGAAGGTAGCAGAGGAGGAGGAGGAATATCCAGATGAGATGTATGTATCTGATATAACTGGGATTATTGATTCTCCTATATTCTCCCTGTAATAATACACAGTTATGTCTGCACTATTAAGGCTCAATAGTATCATTTATATTCCTGCCATTTTGGTAAATATGTTTGTGTAATATTAGTCACTGTTTTCCTTGGCTTTTTCTTTAACAGATGGATACAGAGAGTAAAGGACGCAGAGCCAGTATTCCGGTATTTATCTTATTCCATTTCCCTACCACATTCATATAGGAGTAGTGTGTGCACCAGTAAGGGGAGGACTCCATAATGATGGCATCATGGCATTACTGGTCTCACTCATGGATTGTTTCCATATGAAGGATACGATTGTTTTCATTAATAGAAAACGTAGACCTCGTTGAATTCTTCGTAGTGTTGCTCATCCCTTTCCCCATAGGATAACAATGAGGTCATTAGCGAATTACGGTAATGCCACAAACTCACCCGGACTTCTGACCAACGAATTATTGTCTTGGAGCCTCAGATTAAAGGATAATCATACTGTGCAGCACAATCTATGCGGATGTAGAGCTATGTAGATTCTAGAGGTTGTGTCCATGCTGTTATCTGACAGATTATATACAGTAGACAATATTTCTATAGGCTTCATATTAGCCAAGGTGTTAATGATTCTAATCACAGCTGTATCTTCTATTACAGGCCTAATAAATTTGGAGAAGTGTCCCGCTGGCCTCGTCTGGAGACAATTCTGTAAGTTCGTGTAATAAGTACGGTTCCCCAATATTTTTATTTCCATAATTAATGCATCTACAAGGGGGAATGATGTAAAAGATTGTAGGAAATTCATGAGGATTTCATATCCCCACAAGGTCACTGTGCCACCATCAGCAGACACGGGGACACTCACGTATAAAAACTCTTCTAAGACAAAGTATCAGCGTGACCCATCACAGCCAATCAGAATCCAGATTTCACAATCTCAGCTTCCTTTAAAATGAGAGAGATGATCTGATTGGTTGCTGTGAGTAACACTGAGGCTTTTTCTTAGGCCATGTTCACACATTCTGTATTTGGTCAGAATTTTACATCAGTATTTGTAAGTCAAAATCAGAAGTGGAACATTCAGAGGATAAGTATAATAGAAAAACACCATCACTTCTGCATTTTCCCCCACTCCTGGTTTTGGCTTACAAACACTGATGAGAAATACTGACCAAATACTGAATGTGTTAATGTGGCCTTAGAGCAGTGTTCATGGACCATGTCTGGGAGTTTTATGAAACCCTTCATGTCCTCCATACACGGTCCACCATAAATGCATCCTTCATTCTGCTAATGCTTGGAAACTGGAAGATAACAGTGATGATGGATAGAAATTCAGAATTTATGAGAAAAAATTCTCGTATAAAATGAGTGATTATAAAAAAGGTAATTTATGAGAATTGCTACATAGAGTCTATGTTATATATCCAATAGTGAGGAAGATGAGGATGAAGGAGAAGAAGAGGATGAATTGGATTTCGATGAAACATCTGAAGAAGACAGCAATAAATCCATCAGTTTGTAAGTAGCAATAGTGAGATTATAACGTACTCACCCCACTCCCAGAACATCCGAATCTCCTGGAAAAAGTTACTCAAAGTTGAATATATAGCAGTTGTGTACAGTCAGATAATTTTATCCGTAGGCTTCCTAACCATCAATTCTTCTAACCAGAGCTGTGTTTTTTTATTTCAGTCGCTTTGGATGTGATATCAAGATGGCATGGCCTAGTGAGGAGTCACTGGTGTAAGTGATTGGGGTAATCATGGTGCACGACTTTCAGTGTTTGAAGTCCTCAGTTATTAAAAAGTTTAAAAATTGGCAGCATCGGATCCCATAAAACTATTTTTTTTCATACTTACTCTATATAGTTATTCCCCTAAATGTTACCGTTTGTCTTTGTATTTATTAACGAGACACACTATATAGATGAGGTTTTCTGTAGGTTTCTTATGTATCACTGTTTCTAATGAAAGTTTAAAATTTTTATAGGTCAATGAAATATGTAAAAACAGCCTGGGCGAGCACAGAATCGATCAAGTAAGATATTAGAACTTTTATTGCAGAATTTGCATTAATGGAACCCATAGACCAGGACTGGGGAGAATCTTGGAAAAAAATGTATATATATTTTTTTATTCTGTGTGAGAAGCTAAATTTTCCATAATTTCTAACACTTTTTCTGTTCAGAAAAGAGACAGAGAATTATCAAGTTACAAGTGTTAATTCATTGCTCATTTAATGCCCTTTTGTGTCGTAACACATTGGGGCCCAGCAGACAATTATTGCCCCACATCGGGCACTTGTCTGTCATGGAAGGGCACGAAAGGGGTCACTATACATCAGCTGGTCAGAAAAGAGGTAATGAAGAGAAGAACATAAAATAATAAATAGAAAATGGCTACTGAAGTCAATGTTTCCTAAGTGACCATTCGCCCTTTAGTATCATTATGTTGTTTGGTGCCCACTGGATGCCAATTTCTAACTTATTGTTCCCATAGCACACCAATGTCTAAGAGCACTAATAAATGAACAATGAGTGGCAAGTGGGCGCTATGGAGGCACTGAACTATGTACCATTTTGCCATTTATTGCATCTTTAAATATGCCATTTATTTCTAATCAGTGCCCAAGTGCCACCATTTAAAGGGCATATAGGGCCTTTTCTTTTACTATAGGCCTAAAGACTAACATTAAGGTACGTGCTACCTACCTGCCTGTTGTGCCCGATCCCAATCCTCGCTGGCACAGACCGGTCACAGAGTGTCGATAGAGCGGCGGCTTCTTTTCCGCTCTGATCTGTTGATGGGTTTGACTGCTGATCTCATGCTGATTGACAGCCAGTGCCTTAACTGCAGGAAGTCGACCCCACTGTATGATGACCCCACAGTCACACCAAAAGTTTTACGGAAAATAAAAAACATTATATAGTCACCAAATCCAAGATCCTGATGATTCAATCGGGCAGACCAACGCGCTGTATGTCATCATGGCAGCGCACACACAGGATGTTAGACTTTCATCGGCAGACAAGCGTCTACACAGCTGTACCACTACTTCCATATGTAAAAACATGACCACAGGGTTTCTTTAACCCCTTGATCCACAAGCCTGTTTTCACCTCCTGACCAGGCCAAATTTTAGAATTCTGATCAGCGTCACTTTATATGGTAATAACTCTAAAATGGTTAAACATATTTTACCATGAAGAAATGGGTAGAAAAGACACAAAAATGTGTCACACAATTTCTACTAAACCTGGGAATACCCCATCTGTGGCTGTACAGTACTGCTTAGTCACGCTCAGAGGCTTGGGAGGGAAAGAGCGCTATTGGACTCTTGGAGAACACATTTTTGTAGAATAGTTTGCAGATTCCACTAAAGGCCAGAAGAGCAGAATCCCCGCCTAAAGTGACCCCAGTCTGGGATTTATCTATAGGTGTTGTAGGGCCCACACATTGTAGTGCCCAGTACGTTGTAGTACCCATACATTGCGCCTAGCTTGTACTTCTGGAAACACGCACCCAATGGCATAACGTTTGCTCCAATGCAAAAGCTTCAACAGGACCCCCAATTAATTCAAGTTTTTTTTTTTATAGCAATGGTCTTTTTATACAGGCCAAAAATACTTTTTGGGCCTCCTAGGCTCTGAGGTTTGCATCCCCTGCACCTATTGTAGTTACACCCCTGCACGCACTTCATAAATTAAGCAAGGTCTCACCACTACAGTACTGACAGACATGTGGACGCTAAATGTGGTTTAAACACACTGGGGCTCAGATATTTAATATATCCTCTGACAGCAGATTCTCGGGGAGAATAGATGATATTTTCTAAGTATCTCAGCATGGGCCAACACAGAGCCAATCCAGTAAGTAATAAGAGCGATCACGGCTGCATTTACTCTAATGAAACCTTGGAGTTTTGAGCGATGACATCATACAGTGACACAAGCAACGGACATTACACAGGACAACATGTATATATCCTCAGAATGTTATGTGAACTGTCTGTATCTCAATTTGTTTGTTTTGATTTTGTTTAGACCTAAACGTAAATGGTGGATCCCGAAATTCTTCAGGAGAACGAACAGGACCAAAGTCAGAAACATGTAGGTTCTTTACCCTCTTCCCACAAATGGACGTTATGTCCTAATTTCTGTCTTCTAGATGCAAAAGTATTTAATGTTCCGTCCTGGTAGTTACACAGTCAGGAGATCTGTCCCCATGCAGATGCCTGTGACAGTGAGATTTATACAATGAGCTACTAACTAGTAATGACATCTATCTATATCATATAGTGAAGTCGATGAGACGGGTCACACATTATGTTTATTGTCTGTGTCCTTATGGGACCAGGATTTGTTCCTGGTTATTATTTTACATGTTATTTATTTCTGATCATTTCTTCTATATTTCCTACATCAGCAGTGACTACGAAGAAGAACTGAACCGTCCATCAAAGTAAGGAAAAGTTTCCCTCATTGTTGTATGTGACATGTTGTTACACTGAGGCTGATAATATCAGGGGTAGATAAACGTTGTGTGTTCCCTTTATATCTTTATACTATATTTTATATTTTTAATGGAAGAAACCAATATATAAATGTCTATAAGTCCCATAGTGAGAGAAAAGCCTTTCCCTTTACAGTTCCTGACTTTTATACTCACTAACCCTCCCGTCCTTTCTTCTCCATTTTATACACTATTTAATCATTTTTTGGCTTCCTCTTAGGCTCCTCAGAGCATTTTTTTGTTGCTTCAGCACAAAAACTTTAGAGTAAAGAAAAAACGGAAAAAAGAAAGAAAACGTAAGTTTTGTTTTTTTTTAATAATTTTTTATTGAATGATTTTAAGATTTACAAAATCTAATCCGTATCATAGGTTTTCAATAATTATCATATAAACAGTCGGGTGGTGACAAGTGAGTTTTATTCATATGGAAAAACACGTTACTATATGTTGATGAAGGTAGGTGGAGGGTGTATAGGAGGGGAGACAATCCCAGGCAATCCCTCGATGTGTTGCGGCTGTCGATCAGCTGTGAGACATGCAGCCACGGCAACTAAAGCATTTTTTCGAGGGCACCAAAAATACTCAATTAGCCCATGAGCATGCTCATATAACACCTTATCTGACCACGCTCGCTCACCACTATTTCCAATGCTTATCAGCCACGAAATGTTATCAGGTTGCTGAAGGGTGGTTATGGTTTTCTACTTAAGCCTGTGTCTTGGCTTCATAGAAGACTGATAATTCTATATTAATATACAACCAGTGTATTGTATAAGTGATCAGGTGAGACTGCAGGTTCAAGCTTCTTATGATCAATAAATATTTGTTTTAAATAATATAAAAAAAAAGAAAAGTAAAAGTTCAAATTACCCCACTCCCATTTCAAATTGAGCAAGTAACAAAATCTAAAAAATAAAATATATTATGATATTGGTATCAGGGCAAAATAATAAAAATTACAAATAATAATCCCTTACAGCGAACGCCAAAAGGGAAAAAAAATCTAAATGGAAGAATTTCCATTTTGTTTTTTGTTGCCTCACCTCCCACCCCCCCAAAAAAATGGAATAAACTGAAATCAAAAAGTTGTATGAAGCCTAAAATGGCACCAATAAAAATGTCAGCTTGTATAACAGCCTTCACACAACTCTGTTGACTGAAAATTGAAAGAAAATTTTTTGGGGCTCTCAGAATATAGAGTCTGAAGCCACATTGTTTTAAAAGAAGCCTGTGATTCGGAGCCTGACTGCATGGTTCCACTCAGGTACGTTTCTCTCTGAAATGCTCCGATGTTTCCAGAGACTTATCTTTAGATAGTAAAATGATCTGCAGTCTGAAATTGGACGTGCCGGATCCTCAACTCCCCTGACAATCATCTATACACATTAGACTGTCATTAGCAATGAATTCCTAAATACCTTTAGTTGGCAAATCCCAATGGTTTTATCTAGGGAAGTAATCACTGGAGAATGTGAGTATGCTTATCGTGCCTTCTATAGGAATGGCCGGATGTAATACCACATTTCCCCTGTAGTGGCCGCTGCTTGGAAAACAAGTAGCTGAGAGTAACTTCCGCCAACAAAATCAGTTGATTGCTGGAGATTTTCATTAGCGGATCTGAGACTTTTATTCGATCGCTCAGATTATGTCTGTGTGATGGGATGACCCTGTTAGATGTAGATGGATTATCGTTGCTAGAGGCTGAACGTCTGCTAAAAATCATCTATTGTGACTTGTCACATTGCCGAAAGCATGACTGGGGTTAGTATGATTGGCGTGAGGACTTCTGTGGCTGGTAATGGGATTCTTCTGGGTGTCACGTGCCGGGTACTTCATGATGTGTGATCTGTTTATATAGATGGCTCTGTGCTCACTGCTCACAGGAGAGCCCCAGATATTACACAGGATGCATGGATGTTACTATATTAATGAACAAAGTGGGGAAATAATTTTTTTTATATCTATATGTACCCATGTTTCCTGCATGGGCGCAATATAGGGGTAAATATGTAGCAGATTTTACATCTGGGTTAGCGGGTGGTACCTAAAAAATGACAGTAAAGTGAATGAGGATTTAACAAATTCAATCCACATGGAGTGGAAAAAAAAATCCATGCGGAAATTGGTCTACAGTGCAGATTTTAAAACCTTGGTGACTTACGACGTGCATACACCGGTTATGTCAGGAGATGAGCAGACTTCATGCTCTGTGGGTGCCGGCTGTGTGTAACTGCTGGGATTGGAGCTTGGTGTGAACACGGTAGTTTAACCCCCTTAGATAATGCAGTGAATTGTGACAGCAGCATATGGGCGGTTGGAGAGATGTCTGTTCCATCACGTGCAGGTCCCCCCCTTCCACAACAGTATGCTGATGGTACTGTCATGGCATCTAATGAAGTTCCTGACGTCTATCCATGTTTGTGCGCCTCATGGGTGAATAATTTTACAAATTCTACAATATTGTAGCTTATTGACCCAGAAAAAAAAATGGTGTAAAAAAAAAAAGGCTATTTCTTATCACCTCATTCATAAAATTGGTGTAAAAAAGGGCTATTTCTTATCACCTCATTCATAACAGTCCGAACAAATAAAACACATTATTAATACTGTGAAATAAATGTCAAAATTTCTTTTTTTTTGGAACACTTCACTTCTTTATAAAAAAAAAAAAAAAAAAAAAGGAAAGTCTTTTTTTCACCCCAGAATAAGTGCCAATAAAAACTAACTAAAGTTTGTAATGAAAAAAAGCTCTATCAATGGAAAAAAAAGATATGGCAGGCGCAGCACAAAACAGTATTTTACTTGTATTTTTTTTCTTGTAGTAAAAGAAAAATCGAATTTTGCCATTTTTTTTCCTACAGATGCACATCAGGATTTGTACGAGCTGCACGTTTTCTTGCCACCGCATTGCAAAGGATGAAGTCTGAAGAGGAAAAATTAAGTCACTTCTGCCCATTAATTATAGTGGTCCGTGGGGTCTCTGCACCCAGACAAGACAAAGGTATCCTTAGCTTATATAATTTATTTATATATTTTTTTATACTGTGTGGTTTTCATTGTATAAATACTTCATGTAATAATCATTTTTCTATTGGAATATTCATCAAACAGAAGTAAAGAAAAAAAACTGATAACGGGAAAAGCCAAATTCTGAGGACACCAAGTCGGACTATGCATCTGAGTCTCAAGAAATTAGGACACAGCAGCCTTCAGAGGTAGATTGCCCTCTTGTTAATTCCAAAATGCAAAATCTTGTGGTGAGCAGGTACATCTGCATGGGGTGTAGATGTTCTCCTCTCACAATCACGTAAGTTTCCTAAAGATATTGAACTTTCAACCTCCACCACAAAAGTTTGTAAACTGATTGGAGAATTTCTGATCTTCACTCATCTGATTTATGACTTTACCAAAGTTCAGGCCAACTTCCATGTGGCCTGTGATCTGTGGTTATAAATAAGCACAGAGAAGTTCAGAAAAAAATAGATAAAAGGGTTACAAACTATTCACCATATTCCCCTGCAACTGGGGCTTCTAAGGACGTCCTAGTAACAGTGGAGGACTGCAATATAAAAATATGAGAGAACCCCTCTAATTCTATCAAATCAATCAGGGGCATAGGCAAAATTTACCGCACCACCTGCCCCAACTACACCATTAAAGAGGACCTGTCACCACTTTAAAATGACCGTTTTTTGCTCTTATTGTATTCCTGCTTCTCCCCTGAGTGTATATATAGAGAAGAATCTGGCACTGAAAAATTATAGAAAATCTTGAATTTATTGTATACAGTCATTCCAGTACTGTGCATATAAATGTGACGTTTCGGTCAATCAGACCTCTCTCAAACATGCACTATATAAAAAAACAACAATACAGGATTACAAACTGTCAACATGAGTATGAGTAAGTACTGTTTTTTTTTTTCCCCAGAGATTTGGGCTTTTTGATATAGTTCTAATTGTTATAGTCTTTGCCAAGGGTATGCCGCTCATAGAGTTCCTTGGGGGGGTGTGTTTAGACTTCTCTGCTCTATTACTCTGTTAACAAAAGTAAAATCCATAAAAATTAGCACTTAATAAAACGCCTATATCTCCGGAACCGTGTGATGGATTTTTTTTATAAAAATAAAAAAACAAAGAATGTAATACTCAGGAATAAAATAAGAGCAAAAAGTTTCCGCTTGTGATCTGGTGACGGCTCCTCTTTACAATAAAGCGTCTGGCTCTACTAACTGAATTAGCAACCCTGAACCCCGCTCCCGAAGCTTGCTTCATAGTGCTGTATGTAGCAGGTGTACGATTACTGTGAGTATCTGTGTTTTACCTCTGAATATTGTCATCTCTACAGAACGTCGCTATTCCAATACACAAGCTCCAAGACATTCATAGAGCCATGGAGCTGCTTTCCGCCTGTCAGGGTCCAGAGAAGAACCTTGACGAGGCAAGCAAATGCAAAAACCAGTTTTGGGATTCACAACCAGTACCAAAACTAAGTAAGTTGTCCCCAGGAGACTCCCAAATTCATCCATTGCTTGTTATTATGTGTTTTACATACATTAACATGTGATTTTGATGGACCACTTGAACACTCTGCTCAAAAAGTTTGGCCCAAATCTCTGGAACAAAAAAGCCAAAAAATAAGAGGTGGGAACTTAGAAAAGATGGGGGTAAAAATACCAGATTAATCAAGGCGCAATAGCAGCTATGATAAGTCTGGCACATTTTAAGACTGTCTATTCCAAGTTTACGCTATCTAAGAATTGGACAGAATTCATAAATTATGTGTCTGGTGTATTCTCGGATCGCTCTTTAGCAAAAAGTATAATATATTTTCTGAATTTCGTAGTATACACTGCAAAGAGTAAACTTTAGTTTAGTAACATTTCATCCACCTAGCTGGTACTCTAATATACTGAAAATTACAACTCGAACACCCTGGTAGGAAACATTTGGGTTTATCCACCACATTGTAGAACTTACACCGTGACTGCAAAATCAGACTACACTGGCTTTGTTTGTAGTCTGTTACCATGGAGATGCCTTTTTCAAGATACTAACTGTAAACACAAATATTATGGTGTTTCTATTTGTTTACACAGGTGGATGTGTTTTAAGATTGAGTTTAGGACATAATGTTTTACAGTGGAATTTATATCCTATACTAAAATATACTACATGCCACTGAGAACATGTGCCATAGGCTGGAGTGAGGACATTATAATTTACATTGTGGATCTGTGTATATTGTTCTCTAATGCTGGCCTTTTCATTTTAGATGGAATTGTAATTTGTTATGGTCCGTTCGACCCTGACGAGGGTACCATGAGCCATACGCTCTGTTTCAGGGCTTCATGTGGGACACGTTAGACCTGAGCAATGCTGAAGTGGTAAGTCACCAACTCCTGGGTCATTGCATTAATTGATGTAGCAGTGTCCAGTCCTTTTATCATATACAGCATACATAGGAGTAGAACGTCCGTAAAGGGCTGTCCAGTACATAGATTTCCTTAGGATAGGTCATCAATACCAGATATGTGTGGGTCTGACACAGGGCACCAGATGGAAACTATAGTGGTCCCTAATGCAATCAAAAATATTCTATGGCTCTTACGTTTTTATAATTTGGAAGCAAAGGTGCTCAGATCCTGCTGCACAAGAAACGCAATATTCTTGCTGCCTGCAACCACCACTAGAGGGAGCATGGGAGCTTACTGCATACTGATTCTGTCAGCTCCATCTAGTGGTGGTTGCAGGGAGCACAAACATAGCGGACAATGCTGAGCTCAATCTTTTGTATAGAGTAAATGCCATGAACTAAAAATGTATTTTGACACCTGCATTTTTAGAGTTTTAAAATCCAGATTAGGTTCTACATCTACAATGTGGTTAATCTATGTACAGAACTGCTGGCCCGTCCATGGTAGACTCTGTGTTGCAGATTTTACCTATGGATTGTTTACAGGAAAGCTGGGTATTCTTTGTTGTATCCTTGATTTACTGTAATGTCTGTCCAGGCTTTGTAGTAACGCCGATCTTTCTCTTGTTGTATATCCACTGTCCAGCTAAAAGAACTTTACACTTTGCTGATGAGAATTACGTGGACAACATGTTGCTCATCGACTCTTCCCTGGAGGTTTTACAATGGCGAGTAGCTGGGGTTTCCCTGAAATGAGATTGTTGGGTTCACATTGGTGTCAGAGTTTCCATCGTAGATTAGTTTGTTTTTGACCAGAATATTTTTTCAATATAATGGCTACCCTGGTAAACCTCAATGAGCCTTAATGTAAGTAACTGGGGTCTGTTTGGTCACCGCCGGAATCCATCATCTGACTTATCTGCCATACCTCTTTGCCATTGGAAAGCGAAGCTTATCCAATATCCCTCTATTTGTAAAACAATTGGAGATCTAACAAGAAGAAAGTGAGTAGTGACCCTTTAAATCTAAATGAAAGCACATTGTCCCCTTGATGACATAAATCATACATCTACGCGGACCACGTGCTTGGTTCTGGCTCGAGAGATGTGTTATATAGTCAATATCTTGACAATTTCTAAATCCGTATTCACACATACTATAAATTGCATTTTCAATTTGCATTATAAACTGTATTTTTTTCAGCTGCTTTTTATCAGCACGTTTTCTACAGGTGTCAATACCAGAATACACAATAACAAGGTGCTGTAATGATTGTATTTTTTGTGCGTTTTGTTTTTATTCATTTTCCCCCTGATTTGATGTATTTTTGGAGCAAATTTGAAGTAGCGTCTGCGCTTCATAGGAGATCATCAGTTTTAGAATAGACTGCAATACTATGTTATTGGAGAAGCGATCGGAGGTTCAAGTTCACTAGGGGGACTAAAAAAATTGAGGAAAAAATAGATATAATAAAAGTTCAGATCACCCGCTATTTTCCTGAAAGTGGAAAAATATCAAAAAAATGAATGTATTTGGAATCATCGAGTCTATAACTTTTGGCTTTAAAAATTAATTAAGTATAATATTTATTCCTTCTTGTGAATGCTAAAGTAAAACATTGATCGAATTGTAGAATTGCAGTATTTTGGTCACTTCGGTTCCCCAAAAAAGCTGGAACGAAAAGAGATCAGAAAGTTGTGTGGACACCAATAAAAACCGCAAAATACAAGACCGCTATAACCTGGAAAAATAAAGTTACGGCTCTCAGATTGTGGTAACACAAAACTATTCTTTAATACAAATATGCTTTCTCGTTAAGTGCACTGATCTTTAGCACAAACTAATCACAAAAATGTTTACTTTAAATGTCCCAGACTACGTCAGCCCCCTCTGTGCATCCGCCTTACATGTACAGCATATTCCGGGTGCACAGTAGGAGCTGACCCGACTCCATTCACGGTGGGTGTCGACCTTGTAATACAGCCAGCACCTGCCTCTAACAGCAGCAATCAGAGCTTGTGCTGATTCCTGCTGATTAACCATTTTAATACCTCTTTAATCTCTCTGCAATCTGTAGGCGACCTATGTAGATCACTGATGGTAGTACCTGTGTATCTATTACAGGGCGCTGCGTCCTCCAGTTTGGCTGTCTCAGGGGCATTGTGCTGTAAGAGTGTCTTCCCACAAGAAATGAGTTGGCTTTATAATCCGTATTTATGACAAGTAAGTATTAGTTATTATTGGCCTGCTCTTCTGTAATGCTTGATAAAGTATGCCTTGCATAGATCCACCGTGCAGATGTGCTGACCGTACTCCTAGAGACCAGGACTTTTTGACCCTCTTGGTTTTTTACTGAAATTTTACGATTGCATGTGTATCACATTGAAGACAAATCCAAGGCAGCAAAAAATACTATCAGAGCCCATAGGGGTTGTGGGGGAACGCTGAGAAATGCTGCTGTACAGTTGATGATGTCAAGGATCTTTTTGCCTGATTCTTGTAGTGTAAAGAAGATGGTAGAAACCAATTTCCTTTGTGTCCAAAAAGAGATGCGATCAACACGCGTGACTTCAGTCCTCATCCGAGAAATTACCGGAGAGTAAACCTGGAGGGAATTTTCCAAGCCGTTTCTGCAGCAGGGGTTGTTCTACCAAAGCCGGTGTCTACATGCAGGTCCGGTATGTATTGCCTATATGCTTTACGCCTGTACTGTATATACCTACCTCCTGAGGCCATGCTGCATGTCGCCAATACTTGGCATTCATTTCATTGTGAGAGTAAAGGCCTTAACTTGTGAACACATTGTGTGTATGGTATACCAAAGAATTGCTGTCTTTTTTACGCCATACACATGCAGTATAGTTCTGCAAGTTGAAAAAAAACAAAAACCTCTAAAATAATAATTCTGTAATGTCATAAACAGAAATCAGTAGTACAAGTGAATACAAGAAACTTTTGTAATTTATCTTAGTACAGAAATCAGCTTTTTTCTTAATTTCTTCTCTCTTCCCACCTCTCAAATTCACCATCCATTCTAAAAACTAACAAAATCTGTGTTGATGGACTATCTGTTTACAATTTACAGCTATAAAATGAGAGAAAATGAAGGGGAGAGAAGAATGAGGGAGAGAGCAGAAAGACAATGCTGGATTCACATCTACACTGCTCACTACTACTAAATAATGTCCTCCATGCAGCTGCTGCTTATGGACATGTGCTACCTAGAGACAGGTAAGGAAAAATCAATCCCTCATGTCTGTGTGTGCTGTGTGTAGGAGACATCATAGCAGCTAGTCTCCACCCAGTAGCTCAGAGACAACTGGAAATGAGTGAAAAATGTCGGATATATAATGGCCAGAAATTGTTATTCCTCATATGCACACATGGCAGCTTATTTTGAAAAGTTATCTGAAACTACAGGTACGCTTTAAAAATGATTGTCTATTTTTAGGCTAAGACATCAATGTTAGATCCTACTCGTTCTCTTTTTAAAGGGGCCACAGCGCACCTAAAGTCCCAGATAAGGCCTTTAATAATAGTAATAATGTTCAGACCAATTCTGTGTTTCTCAGCTAACTGGGACGGGGGTATGGGGGTGTGTCTTATAGTCCGATTGTAGTTTACCGGGGAGAGCAGCGGCAGTTGAGCGTGTTCACAGGTGGCAGAGTCGCAGCTGTAGGAAGCCAGCAGCAGAAGGAGTGGTGCGATGATAACGTAAAGAGTTTTTATTCTGAAATCTGATGGCAGATCTGCTTTTTTGGGCAGAGCGATCAGTTTTGGTCGGAGTATGCATCAGTCCCAATTTTTGGAAGTGCGCTTGGTATTGCCAGACGTGCATACCAATATTGGTTACTTTGTCTACACAAGACCAAACTCTTAGCTACTTGTCAATCGATGAACCAACAGCAGGAAGAATAGCTGTCAGCCAGGGTGCGGCCAAGAGTTATTAAAGCTGTAAAAGCACCACAATTGGGTCAATAGTTGAAATTGAAATGTCCCTGTTATTTTTTATGCTTTTCTGTCCTGATCTGTTTGTTCTGTTCATTGTATCTGTAACCATATAATGTTTCTCCCCTCCTCAGGTTGTAGAGGAAGCTCTGGACAAAGCTGGGGAAGGTCGCACATGTATCGCCATCGCTCACCACCTGTCCACCATTCAGAACGCAGAAGAAATCACCGTGATCCAGAACGGAAACATTGTAGAACGAGGGTCACGTCAGTAGATGAAGGGGGTATAACACTCACTGGCCACAATACAGCTCGGACCCACATGAGAAGGACACATGAGCGGACATTCAGATGTTACTGTGAATCCAAGGACCATTAACGGGCCAGCACTACGGACATGACATCGGGACTGGATCTCTCGCTCTTTGTTCCTTCTAATGAGAATCAAACATAAAATGACAAAAATGAATGTTATGTTTTGTAAAAATGGGTTATGTCGCGTCGCGTTATTTACAGTATATGTTGGGTGGAAGCAAAGGCGTTGTTATAGAGTCCCAGATGATGAGCGCTCCACTAGTGATGGTGGTGCTGTTCTCTGTATGCGCTATTCACTTATTCCCGAATGCAGTTTTAAAAAGGAATAAGACCCCTTCACAATCTCTATTTTAGTGCGTATCGGCGGTCGTTAAGGGACCTTATTCTCTCACCGCCATTTTAAAACGGCATCTGGAAATAAGTGAATAGCCCCACGGGCGAAATTCCCACCGGTGACAGCTGTGCATGACACCCTGCGGTATCGGCCCTGAGACTTCTGTATGTAAGTGGTTAAAAGACCCTCTTTGATAGGATCGACCACCCACGATCGTAATCAAAGGTGCCATGATACCTCAAGGTCATGTGATGACTCCAGGGTACAGAGGCCTGTGAGATCAAGGGTCTTACTTTTTTTTCCTTCCACATTGCTTTAGTTCTCGTGAAGCACCTAAAGGGTTAATAAACTTCTTGAATGTGGTTTTGAGCACCTCGAGGGGTGCAGTTTTTAGAATGGTGTCACACTTGGGTATTTTCTGTCATATTGACTCCCCAAACTCACTTCAAATGTGAGGTGGTCCCTAAAAAAATGTTGTTGGAAAAATGAGAAATTGCTGGTCAACATTTAACCCTTATAACGTCCTAGCAAAAAAAAAAATTGTGTCCTTAATTGTGCTGATGAAAAGTAGACATGTGGGAAATGTTATGTATTAACTATTTTGTGTGATATGACTCTCTGATTTAAGGGAACAAAAATTAAAATTTTCAAAATTGCTAAATTTTCACAATTTTTGCCAAATTTCAGTTTTTTTTTTCATAAACAAACGCAAGTCATATCGAAGAACTTTTAGCGCTAACATGAAGTACAATATGTCACAAAAAAAAAACAGTCTCAGAATCCGTGGGATCCGTTGAAGTTTTCCAGAGCTATAACCTCATAAAGTGACAGTGGTCAGAATTGTAAAAATTAGCTTGGTCTTTAAGTACAAAATTGATTCTGTCACTAAGGGGTTAATGTTGGAAAGTGCTTTGAGTTTTTTAATTTATTTATTTTTTTACTTTTTAATAGTGCTGTATTTAATGAGGAACATACAATTGTCTTTCTAAACTAATGGGGGCTTTTCCAGTGACTGCTAGTAAGGCCGGGGTCACACTTGCGCAAGTCTCTCATATCAATACCTGGCACTGCCGCCGGCACTCGAGACCGGAGTATGCGGCTGCATAGAAATACATGCAGCTGAACGCTCCGGTACCGAGTGCCGGCGGCAGTGCCGGGTATTGATGCAAGAGACTCGAGTGAGTTTCTTGCATCACACTCGCAAGTGTGACCCCGGCCTAGTGGCCATGATGGCAGTGAGCTTGTCAGCAGCATTACATGTCATGGACAGAACTAGCCTGCTGCTGCTGGCGGCTGTCTGTGTCTGCGCTCACTTTATAAGCCATGGAGGCAGCACATATTCGGCCCTTTGCTCTCTGCTCTGTTGTGTGGCTGCCGGTGTGCCCTCACTGTGCTGCAATAGTGAGGGCACAGGGGGCAGAGCCAGCCCGACACTGAGGGGATGTCGTCACCAGAATGGAGGAGGAGGCAGCCTTATCCTCTTCATGGCTTGTCCTCCTCCTTGCGAGCTACAGGTTGGGGAACCCTGTGGTAATTAAAGTACCGAAAAAAAAATGATTATGGAATCTCACGTTATTCAATTTTTAAACACTTGGAATTTTTTTTTCGCTTGATGCAATGAATGATGTCAGTGAAAATGTTCAATTCGTCCTGCGAAAAACAAGCCCTCACACGGCTATGGGGACAGAAAAATAAAAAAGTTATGGCTCTTGCAAGAAGGGGAGGAAAAAACTAAAACAATAAAAAGGAAATTGGCCATGGTAGGAAGGGTTTAAAGAACCCGTTTGTTTTCTTAACAGAAAGTTTTAATTTACTCTGAGTGAGGTTGAGGGAGAATGTTTTTTTTTTTTGTTTTGTTTTTTATTAATTTACTGCTTTTGAAGAACCTAGTGGCAGTGAATTTTTTTTTTTTTTTTTTTTTCACAGTGGATTTTTGAACTCGTCAAAATCCATGTCAGAAAAGTCCACGTGAACACACCCAAACACTTATCTGCTTGAACTGTTGGTATGGTGGATGCAAGAACATTTACTACCAGGAGATGGCAGTAGAGTAATGTATAATACTAGATGCGAAAATTAAAAAGAAAAAAAAAGATATTAAAACGTCTGCCGATAACAAGAATTTTTAGATATTAATTCGATAGATATCTATATGGATTGGGAAGTTCACTAGTTAGAAAACTATTTAACAGATGTTGAATAGATTGATATATGCAGAATAGATATTTGATCAGTAGTAATATGGAAAAAATCAGGGAAAGAAAATGTCTCTGGTCTCACAGTGAAAATATATTTTTTTTATCAGAAAGTATAGGCCATGATTTAAGTAATTTTCCCAGATAACCCATTTTAAATTTTTTCTACTATTTGGCCATTTTCAATTTTGTCTACAAAACTCAAGCTCCAGATGTAAAGATGTGACAGCTTAATAGCTGGATATAAGCTTTGTATAGGCCTCATCATATACACTGTGAAAAAAGAAATCCTGAGTTCAGTTTAATATGATGGCAACACTGGACATGAGAACAGAAAAGAAAATGGACAGTGACCAGATGACCGTTGAAAAAATAGCTAAAATCAATGTACCGTAAGCCCAGTCAATACACCCTCTATGGTGTGTATGTTCAGTTGCTGTTGCTCCATGTGTAAAAGATAAATCCTCAGTAGAACAATGGTTTTGAAGGAGGGAGATGCATGGATAAACTGCTGCGCTGTTGTGCATAGAAAAGTCATCACACAAGATATGGTGCAAAAGGAGAAAAGCTTGAGTCGACGCGTTTCAAAGCTGTACCAGCTCCTTTATCAAGATAAAACTACAGAAGACTCTAAGGGTATCGTCACACATTGAAATTTTCATCGCTGCGACGGCACGATTCGTGACGTCGCAGCGTCGTATAATCATCGCTCCAGCGTCGTAGACTGCGGTCATACGTTGCAATCACGGCGCTGGAGCGATGCCGAAGTCCCCGGGTAACCAGGGTAAACATCGGGTAACTAAGCGCAGGGCCGCGCTTAGTAACCCGATGTTTACCCTGGTTACCAGCGTAAACGTAAAACGTACGTTTACGCTGGTAACCATGGTAAACATCGGGTTACTAAGCGCAGCCCTGCGCTTAGTTACCCGATGTTTACCCTGGTTACAAGCGAAGACATCGCTGGATCGCTGTCACACACAACGATCCAGCGATGTCAGCGGGTGATCAAGCGACGAAAGAAAGTTCCATACGATCTGCTACGACGTACGATTCTCAGCAGGGTCCCTGATCGCAGTAGCGTGTCAGACACAGCGATATCGTAACGATATCGCTAGAACGTCACGAATCGTAACGTCGTAGCGATGGAAATTTCAATGTGTGACGGTACCCTAAGACTTCTTTCACACTTCCATCGGCAGGCGGCCATCAGAATGCATCGATGTAACGTATCGACGGATGTCTTAAAAATAGTGAAAAACGGATGTAACACATCCAGTCTCCTGACGGATGCGTTGAACTAGGCGCTGCCTGAATTTCAATGTATAAAATTCTGGAGAGAGAGAGATTTTCCCCTGACTAGAAAATCCTTCCAGGCATGCTCAGAATACAAAAACGGGATACATCGCTGGATTGCTGTTTTTGACGGTCAGCGTCGGATCCTGCGTCCATAGGTGTCCATTAGAGCCGACGACGGGCAGCGCAGGACCAGTCGCTGAGCGATTTTCCGATGTGAAGAAAAAAACGTTCCTCTGAACGTTTTCTCAGCCCGACGTACAGCAATTTTCCGACCGATCCAGTGGTCGACGGATGAAACTGATGGCCATCCGTTACAATCCGTCGCTAATACAAGTCTATGGGGAAAAAACAGGATCCTGCAGAAAAATTTGCAGGGTCCTGTTTTTTCAAAAATCGACGGATTTTGACGGGAGCTAAAAGACGGAAGTGTGTAAGAGGCCTAACAGGCAACTTTGCTTGTTAGCGTCTTCTGTAGTTTTGTCTTGAACATAGAGCTGAAACGCGTCGGCCCAATACACTGCATTTCTCCTTTTGCACCATATCTTTTGGGAGACTTTTCTATGCAAAACAACTCTGCAATTTATCTGTGGATCTCCTTTCTTTCTATCCAGCCAGGAATGTCTGGCACTCACACTAATGAATAGAGTTAACCAAGCATTTTGATGTGAAGTTCCATTTGGAATCTCCAAGAATTAGGACCACTGAGGACATGGCCATAAATATGTTTGAAAAACCATAGATTGCAGAGAGAGACATTTGGAACTGCTGAAGAAGCTGCACCTAATGGCCTGAGAAGGGCATATTGGAATGCACAACAGCTGCAGGCTTGTGTTATGGACTGTTTTAGCACAATAGATGGTGCTGTGTTATGTGTTACAGTTTGGTAATACTGTATTGATTGACCTCTTTGTTATGTATAGCATTCCACATATATGTAGCTAAATCCAGAAAATAATCGACTTATTACAGTGGCTTTATCCTTTTTTTTTTTCTACTGTATCAAATCTCTGAAAAGGTGGGTGGTGCGGTCCTAATAAACAATAACATCACAAAATAGTTCCAGATGCCGAATGAATAAAGATAAGAAAACAACATTATCCTTTCAATTGGAGCACGTTGCCAAATATTATAAAACTATGTGGATTTTGGTTGCACGTTATTGTTGCAGGATGACCTATGGCTGTGTGGGCTGGTATTAATTCAATGCAAAAAAAATCAAAATGAAGGCACTTATTGTGTAACTCTTGGCTCCATCTTCATGTGTCAGGAAGAAGGAACAGATAGAAAACATATACATTTTATTGTGGGGTCTGAGTGGGTGTCTCCCAACAGGCTCATAAAGATGGAAACTCCAACGCCATGTATTTACGAGTAAGACCAACCTTAATGTCTCACATCCACCAGAGGAAAAAATGTACAAAAACCTTCAAAAATGCAATTTATAAGTTAACAGTCAGTAAGAGAAAACTTCGGAAATTTGAAGACAGGATGTAGGAGGAAAGCTTATCATGAGTAAATGTCCAAATTCACAATTTCATATTGTACTTTATTCAACTAATCACGGAATGAGCAGAAGACTTAGAAAAGTAATAGTTGACAATTAGTGAAAATTTGCTATATTCAGATTTTTTTCTCTTTTGCAGTTGCCCAGTGTATAGGAAGCAATTGCCCGCATTTTCCTGTACAGAGAGAAAAAAAATATATGGTGCATTGTACCCCAATGGAGGTGAAAAGTACTCTTTTCGCACTACATTTGGAGACTGCAGCCTTATGGCTAGATTTGGTGTACGTGCCACTAGTCCTAATGGAGACAGTTGTGGTCTACAATTTATGTGCCTATGTATTATTCACCCCCCTTCTCCCTGTTTTGGCCATCAGTCTTTCTAGTTTATGCAGTAACCTGGTATTATTTTTATATTTCCGGTTGGTGTAATTAGCGAATATCAATGATGTGCAGAATGAGGGCTCATTCAGACGTCAGTCATTTTTTTAACGAGAAAAATTATCCAAGCTACATCAGATTTTTTGGAATGGGAAAAATGTTTTTCCAGTTTCTCCTATCAGCCTGTGAAAAACAGACATGGTAAGTGTGATGGTGTGATATGCTATGTGGGTATCATTTTTGTGTATATTTATATTTTACTTATTTTCATGGTGTTCTCTTGTAGGATGAGTTGTTATTTGCCATCTGATATTCTCCCCACAGTTCTGTATTGTTATCTCTCCACAGGGTCAGTGAATAATGTTGTTTGCTAATATGCTAATGACATGTTGACCTAGCTTGTTGAAACAATGAGCTCCAGTGACCAACCCCCCTAACCTGTGAATGAGGAGAGGGACTTGTAAATATCAGGGAGGTGAGACAGAGATCAGATCATGTGTGGAACCATGATGTGAAGAGCATATCAGAGAGAAAGAAGGGTATATGGACTATGCTATCCTCTGCTGGATTGTTGGACTTTTATCCTGTTACTGAACTGCATTTGTGTTCTGGACTAGTGTATCCTCAGTGTGGTGGATCTTATATATGGACCTTTTGTATTTTTGCGTAAATAAAGGTTCTTGGATCTTTTCAGTCATCTCTCGCTCTTGTGTGATACTGGAGAAGGAACCCGTGACAGTAAGGATGGCATCCGAGTGCTGTCCGGATTTTTCACAGATCCATGTACTAACAATTAGCAAGGTTGATCCAACACTCGGTGGCTCAGTATCGAACAAGTCTCTATGCTTTTGTGCAGACTTCTCAGACCGAGCAAAAAAATGGACAGGTGAACTACCATATAGACCAGTGTTTCTCAACTCCAGTCCTCAAGACCCCACAACAGGTCATGTTTTCAGGATTTCCTTAGTATTGCACCGGTGATAATTTCATCACCTGCTTAAGCATTAATTCCATCGCCTATGCAGTACTAAGGGAATCCTGAAAACATGACCTGTTGTGGGGTCTTGAGGACTGGAGTTGAGAAATACTGATATAGACAATCATAGGTACGAGTGCTATCTGTGAAATACAGTATGATGAAAAACTGATGTCTGAATGAGCCCTAAACTTCACAGCTTTTTTGCAAAGTTGTAGCTTGTATTTCTTATACCCAGGGCAAAAAATATAGTTTGGTGCCCTAGTCATGTATCTAGATACCATGGATAAGGCAAAATGGTGTGTTGGTGTCCACCTTTTGGCATCCAAGCGTGTGATCCACCAGTCTCCTGCCAGCTGTACCCTTAAGTCATTGCTATCTGATAACAGGCACCAAAGATGGAGAAGAGAGTGGGGAAAAACGGAGCAGTAGTTTATTGCTATCCGAGTACAAAATAGCTTTAATAACAGGTGTATTATTTATTCCCAATTGTTATACAGCACCAACATATTCCACAGAGATTCCCACTATTGACATCACTGCCCAATAGGTCTCCTAATTATTTAAGACCTTTTCATGTGCACACTGAGGTCAATCTCCGTAGGGAAACACCAAAAGGTGCAATGATCATGGTCGCAGAGGGTGCAACCGGCACCGGGTCCATGCCAAATGATGACATGCATTGCCTGGAGAAGAACAAGGGACATTATTACTGGAAGATGCCTAGGATGGAGGACATTGTTATGGGATGGGGTCTAGGATTGAAGGGGGAATAATTACAGGAAGGGGTCAGAAGAGTGGACGTTATTACTGAAAGGGGCCAGTAGGGGGACATTATATAATTGGAAGGGGGCTTAGGACGGGGGACATTATACTAGGAAGGGGACCACTGATGGAGGACATTATATCAGGAAAATACTCAGGATGAGAGACATTATATCAAAAAAGGACCCAAGATGGGGGGCATTACAGTATATCAAGAAGGGGCCCAGGATGGGGGACATTATATCAGGTAGACATTGTTATGGAATGGGAACAATGGGAGGGGCATTATATCAGGAAGGGATCCAGGATGGTGGCCATTACAGCAGGAAAAGGCCCAGGATGGGTGACATTGTTATTGGATGTGAAGGCATTATTAAAGAAAGGGGCACAGAAAAGGGACATGATTCCTGGAATGGGCCAGGAGGGGAGCTGTATTACTGTAAGGGGCCAAGTCATGGGACATTATTACAGGAAGGAGACAGGACAGAAGATATTATTACATGGGGGGGACTGTGAAGATCCATGTTTTTATAAGGGCCCATACATCTGATCAACATACAAGTGAGGACCCAGGTCCAATTTAAACACTTAAATTGTAACACTCATCTGTTAATGTAATCATACATTCCCAGGTTGAATAATAGAGTAATGAGGCAAGGTGTCGAGGAAAATATGCTGAAGATTTTTTATAGTTAATAAAGGATCCTCATCTCGTTGTCAGAATGGAGAATGGTTACAATGATCATCTACTTTTTTGGAGGCCTTATCATGCATTACACAGACAACCCATTCGTATGAATTACAACTGTGTAATGTTTCATGACCCCTTTATGAAGCTGCAAAGTAACTGAGGATCCGACTTGATTATAGCGAGACACTATGTGATCAGTTTGTTGTTGAGAATCCCTTCCGACAAGTAGGAAATGTCCGAAGTGGAGAATCAGAAATTCAGTTTTGGAATAAATCTGTGGCATGCACAAGGTTAATAATACGGATTATTGTCCTGCTATGAACGGAAAACTTATTATCAGCTCTAAAGCTCCGAATTTTGTTTGTTTCTATGAGAAAGGCTTTTGGGGAGAATCTTGATTAAAGCACAAGACATTTCTGAGAAAACGACGGAAGGATGTCTGCCGCAGTCTTACAAGAATGCCTTATATAATAAAATAGGCATTTCTTAATTTCCATAGATGGAGAGAATCTGGCGGTCTCCTGCGCCTTGCGTCTTCTTGAGGTCGGAGTCTTGAGACAAGCTGGCATTTCCCTGAGATGTGTTTAATATGAGACACACAGTTCGGTATGTTTGCCGGTCAGGTTTAATACTCGGCGGCAGCTCGGGCAGAATGAGGCTTCTGTGCTTCAGTTTGTTTGATTAAGCATTTCACGGCTCCAGCGATGGACGGGAGTTGGCTGAATCTGTTAAAAATGAAAAACATTTTGAGAAGAAACAGGAAATCAGACTTCAAATGTTTCCCACTTTCTAGCTGCGTTAAGTGCTTCTGCAAATAAAAGGTTTTAAATACTTAAAAGGGAGTATTTATGTAGAGCGGAGCCTCACAATAACACACCAACAATGTCAGGATGGGGAGGTAAAAGCCACGTCCAGTAACCGGACAGAAATGAATGGAAGCTTTTACAAATATTAATCTCTGCTTCCTAGGACTCCACTTTTATGTGGAAATACGGCTATGGGGAGCAATAAAGTGAAGCCTGGGTGACTACAAGTCTAAGACTTGATGAGATACTAAGTAGTTCTGCTACTGACTTGACAGTAATAACTTAAAGGGTGGTCAACCGGGAAGGGTTGGCACATGGTGGGTGGATCCGTGTGGAAGAGAAAAGCTATGTAATGTGTACAGATCCATGTATACTGAAGTAATACATATTCAAATCATTTAACCATTTTGTGGACCTCAGAATGACCCCCACGGACCACTCCAAATGTGCATCATCCTTAATAAAATTAATATTCACACTTGTACTAATAATTTCCAGCTAATTTTTATATCTGGGAGTAGTGGTATGGCTGTGTAGATGCTTGTCCTTCAATACAAATTAAAAATTAAAAGTTTTCTATAGAGATCCGATGGGCCAGTTATGTGAAATCTGGTATGGAAGCCATATGCAAATCTGTCTGGAAGTGCACAAGGGGGTGTCAATACTTCTTCCAAGTGCTTGTACATTAGATTCCTCATGATTGGCACATTGGACCTATGCAAAAAAGGTATTATTTTGGGGCAGCAGCTGACCAGGCAGTTACTGTCATGTCCCATGACTTGGGAATCATACAGTGTTGTATCATTGTATTGTTGTTAATATTCTGCTATGCAATCAGTTTGCCTTTTAGAAGTTTGTCCCGTTTCTCTCCCTGTAGCCCAGCTCCGATGTAAGAAACCCCTCCCATTTTCCTCAGTTAGTGTTTGTCAACCATCTTCATCTGAGGTTCATCCCGGTACATCAATGCTTCAGAATTGTCTTTTTACCTATTGCAGCTGTTGCAGCTTCTGCTGTTACTATTATGCATAATTCAAGAATTCAGCCTGAGAATAAACTTCTTCTGGAATCTTCATACGTTCCTCTGCAGTCGAGTCAAGCTATTTGATGAAGTTTCATTGTGTGAGTACTGGTTTAGTACAGACATCCATTGAAGCGCTGTCTCAAGAACACGACACAGCCTTGTTATAGATTCAGAATAGAGACAGGTGAGGAGCTAAATCAATTTGATAACATATTATAATATAAGTAGAATTTCCTGGATGAATCTAACTGAATCGGCTGAATCTCAATCTGGGCAGATTTGAGCAAAATTTGGGTGCATAGATAATAATAGTAGGCAGGAGTGAACTTACAGACAAGTCATCCTAATCAGCAGATTCTGTGGGATCAGCTAACTACATATATGTGTAAGGAGATGGACATATTGTCCATGTGTCACGGGAGACCTAGGCAGGAAAGAGCAAAAACCCAGGCCCCTGCGATTTCCCTCAGACTAGGGATACCCTGACTGACCCTCTCTCAGAGTTTACACTAATGGTGTGCATGTCTGAGCCTCCACCCTCACCATATCTCCTGTTTCAACCCTAGGCTGAAACTACCACCCACCACCCAGTGAAGAGTCCACACTCCAATACCCACAGTTAGCACAGACAAGGATAACGGAAAAGTAAGCACCATGCCGCAGTCACTCAGGAATACACTATAAATGCAGAGGGCAAAACAAATACAAATATAGGAAGGAGCAAATAAGACAAAGGGAAATACACCACCAGCAACGAATCTCCAACAACCAGCTCTCCACTCCAGACCGAGATAACCACGCACAAGACAGAAGCTATAATCGGCGACGCCCAATGTTCAGGATAACTATTTAAAGGCAGTGGGCATGGCCCAGCTTCCAATCCGAGCACCAGGTAAATTAACCCAGGACATCTAGATAAAACCTAGCCGACGCCAATGAGCGCATAGTGAAGCGGAATTACCGCTGTCTGTCGAACGACCTGGTCTGAACAGCGTCCGACATGACAGTACCCCGCCTTCTACGAGGGACCCCAGGGCCCTCACGGCTTATAGGACCCAGCTTGTCCGGATGGCGGCGGTGAAAAAACCTGACCAGCCGATCCACATGAACGTCTGAGGCTGGTACCCAGGACCTCTCCTCAGGCCCATAACCACGCCAGTGTACCAAGTACTGTAAGGTGCGGCGCACTACACAAGAGTCAACCACCTTGGAGACTTCAAATTCCAAATTACCATCCACCAAGACTGGAGGTGGTATAGGCGCCGCGTCCACGGAACTCACCACCTTCTTTAAAAGAGACCTGTGGAACACGTTATGTATCTTATACACCATAGGAAGCTCCAATCGGTACGCTACTGGGTTAGTGACAGCGGTGACCCTAAATGGACCAATAAACCGTGGACCCAATTTAAGGGATGATATTTTGAGTCTTATGTTCTTTGTGGATAACCACACCCAATCATCCACACTCAGGTCCGGACCTGGCACACGCCTACTGTCAGCCACACGTTTGTACCTGGCACCCACACTCAACAGGCGCTGTTTAACTCTCCTCCAGACTGATGATAATTGTGCTCCTAACTGGTCTTCCTCCGGGACACCGGAAGAGCCCCCCTGACTCAAAGTACAAAATTGAGGATGAAGCCCGTAAACACAAAAAAAATGGAGACTCCCCAGACGACTCCTGGCGGTGATTATTGATGGCAAACTCAGCCAAAGGAAGAAACTTCGACCACTCCTCCTGGTTATCCAAAACAAAGCAGCGTAAGTACTGTTCCAAATTTTGGTTCATACGCTCGGTCTGATCATTAAAGATAAAGTTTAGCGTCCACTCGGTCAGAGTTGCGAGGTGCTGGTGTAATGGATCAGTTGATCCCAAGTACTACTGAATATGGTTTCACCGCACACTCTAATGAGATCGTATAAATTGCTTATAAACTTTTATTTTAATCAAAATTATAATCGGGAGCAAAACAGAAATATAAGGTAGGATGCGATATGTACAGACGTTTCGGCTCCACCAGAGCCTTAATCATTGCATCGCTGTGAAAACAAAGAGCGTGTATCAAAAAACAATTGAGAACAGACAATGTGTAGATAAAAATAAAAATAAGAAATAATAAGAACCATGACATCATTCCCAGTGGTCAAAAAATGATACATAGTGAAAGGACATATATGTACAGAATATATATACAATATCATATGAATCATGTTGGACTGGTATCACTTTAAGTATGCACATAAGAAAACGTATATTACCTTTTCCACAGTCGATATTGGAGTGCAGATTATAGAACAGAGATCCCGCAGAGCCCTGATATGGCCGCAAGGAATAGCATCGTGATTAATACAAGTGCCAACCATATCATAAGAGGGAGTAAATTGGTAGAGTGATATAATACCTATAGCTGTAGTACTGCTCATATAATGTATGTGGGTGGTGGCCCAGTGGTTATGCAGTATTCTGTGAAGAGATGAAAACCCATGTAGAAATGAAAGGTAGAATTTGTATAAGGGAAGCGCTCTTCATAATGCCCATAGGGACATAAATTGTATCTGTGAGAGTATGTGCACAGATTGGTTACCTGATCCTGCCTGGGGATAAGCAGCGCTCCCGCGCCTTGCTGTGTCAGCGGCGTGTATAGGGCTCA
Source organism: Ranitomeya variabilis (assembly GCF_051348905.1). Classification (NCBI taxonomy): domain Eukaryota; kingdom Metazoa; phylum Chordata; class Amphibia; order Anura; family Dendrobatidae; genus Ranitomeya; species Ranitomeya variabilis. The sequence continues at coordinate 51,095,783 of NC_135237.1, read as the reverse complement.
TATATCTACGGAATGGACTTCCATCAAAACCAAAACTGAAAAATTGTTGGTATACGGAAGACTACTCTATGAATAGAGTCTACAAATGGAACGATACCTCCTCCAATCACCAAGATGACCGTGTTCCCAGCTGAGGAGGGCAAGTCAGTGATAAAATCCATGGAGATTTCCGTCCATGGCTTACTAGGTACCTCGAGAGGAAGTAGTGTGCCAACAGGACGGGAGCGGGTCGTCTTAGTCCTAGCGCACGTGGTGCAAGCCGACACGTATGAGACCATGTCCTGTCGGATCTTGGGCCACCAAAACCGACGTGACACCAACTCCAAGGTACCCCTAACCCCTGGATGACCAGCCAGGACAGCATCATGATGCTCCGCCAAAACCTTTAAGCGGAGATGAAGCGGTACAAACGTTTTGTTGACGGGAAGCTCAGATGGTACCTCCTCCTGGGCCTCGGCAATCTCAGCCTCAACCTCGGTAGTGAGAGCCGAAACCACAACACCCTTTTGGAGGATGGGTACTGGATCTTCCCGAGGCTCTTCCCCGGAAAACACCTGGACAAAGCATCCGCCTTAGTGTTTTTAGAACCAGGTCTGTAAGTGACAGCAAAGTTGAACCACGTGAAAAACAATGCCCAGCGAGCCTGCCTGGGGGACAGACGCTTGGCAGACTCCAAATAAGGCAAATCCTTATGGTCGGTAATAACCGTAACCTGATGAACCAACCCCTCCAAGAAGTGTCGCCATTCCTCAAAGGCCAATTTGATTGCCAACAACTCTCTGTTGACGATATCGTAGTTACGTTCGGCGGGCAACAGTTTCTTGGAAAAATAGGCGCACGGACACAAACCGCTCAAGGATGAGCCTTGTGACAACACTGCCCCCACACCAACCTCAGACGCATCGACTTCTACAACAAAAGGCTTCGATACATCTGGCTGCACCAGAATGGGAGCCGAAACAAACCTGTTTTTAAGAGATTCAAATGCGCACACAGCAGCCTCAGGCCAAACGGAGAAATTGGTACCCTTTTTAGTCATGTCAGTTAGCGGTTTAGCAATGATAGAAAAATCCTTGATAAACTTCCTATAGTAGTTAGAAAACCCAAGGAACCGCTGAAGTGCTTTTAGGTTATCAGGCCGTTCCCAATGCAGCACCGCTTGCACCTTAGCGGTGTCCATTTTAAAATCAGAAGCAGACACAATATAGCCCAAGAAAGGCAACTCCTGTACCGAAAATACAGTCCAGTTTTGCATATAGCTTATTCTCTCTGAGAAGCTGTAACACCTGCCTGACATGATCTAAATGAGTATCACGGTCACAAGAATATATGAGGATGTCATCTAGGTACACAATAACGAACTTCCCCAAAACATGCGAGAACACATCATTTATGAAATGTTGAAACACTGCAGGTGCGTTTGTCAACCCAAATGGCATCACCAAATTTTCAAAATGACCTTCAGGGGTATTAAAAGCCGTCTTCCACTCATCACCTTGACGGACTCTTATAAGGTTGTACGCCCCCCTGAGGTCAAGCTTGGTAAACCACTTAGCTCCTGCCACCTGGTTGAACAAATCCGGTATCAATGGCATAGGGTATGGATCACGAACCGTAATCTGGTTTAACTCCCTGAAATCCAGACACGGTCGTAGTCCACCATCTTTCTTCTTAACGAAGAAGAACCCTGCTGCCTTGGTGAGGACGAAGGCCTGATGTGCCCTTTGCTCAAACTTTCAGCAATGTAATCTTTTAGCGCTTGTCACTCCGGACCGGAGATGTTAAACATCCTTGCTTTAGGCAACTTGGCCCCTGATTTAAACCTGATAGAACAGTCATAGGAGCGATGTGGTGGCAACTCTAAACAACCCTTTTCAGAGAACACATCCACAAAATCCTGAAGTGACTCAGGAACGCTTGGAGTCACAGCAGAAACACATGTGGCTAAGCAATTCTCCTGACAGAAATCACTCCACTGAATTATGTCCTGAGTTTTCCAGTCAATAACTGGGTTGTGTGTAGACAACCATGGAAAACCCAGAACCAATTGTGCTGGAAGACTCTTGAGCACCTTACATGTAACCTGCTCGAAATGAAGAACCCCAATGTGGAGTTTAACCTCAGCCACAAACTCAGTAATCTCCCCCTGTGGGAGAGGAGCAGAATTGATGGTGACCACGCGGATAGGATGAGGCAGTTTTTCAATCCTAAAACCAGCAGTGCACGCAAATTCCTCATCAATGAGATTTGTGGCAGAACCACTATCCACAAAAACAGTGATTGACAGCTCTCTGCCAGCGACAACAACTTTGGCAGGGAGCATGCACTGAGAAACCATCAAGGAGGATATACATAAGCTCAGATTGGACTCCTCCACACCCTCTGAGCTTAGAAGTTTTCCGCCGTTGTGTTTTTCTTTAACAGCAGAGGACAGATATTAATAAAATGACCAGTTTTACCACAGAAAAAACAGGCTCCCTGTTTCCTGCGTACAGAGGCTTGATTCTTAACATGTGATACCCCTGCGATTTGCATAGGTTCTGTGGGCTCACCTGCAGCAACTTCACGTGAACCTAAACCTTCACCCACAGGCCGCGTCTCATGATCCCCCTGACGCAAAAGGCGATCAATGCGGACAACAAGACTCATAGCGGAATCTAGTGAAGCAGGAGTCTCGTACATCAGGAGGGCTTTTTTAACCCTATTAGAAACTCCATGAATAAAGTGACTCCGCAGCGCAGGCTCATTCCACTGAGTGTCAACCGCCCAGCGGCGAAATTCAGAACAGTAATCCTCTGCAACACGCTCCCCCTGGCAAATAGTGCATATCTTAGATTCTGCTAGAGCCATTCAGTCCAGATCGTGGTAAATGTGTCCTAGAGCAGAAAAAAAACTCTCCACCGAGTTAAATGTAGCAGAATCAGATGGCAAAGAAAACGCCCATGCTTGGGGATCCCCGCTTAATAATGACAACACCAGGCCCACACGCTGAGCCTCATTACCGGAGGAGATCGGGCGCATACAGAAATACAGTTTGCAAGCTTCACAAAAAGAAACAAATTTACTGCGTTCCCCAGCAAATTTTTCAGGCAAAGGAAACTTAGGCTCAGCAACTTTACCTGTAACTCGGGCTTGCACATTAGACACTGCTAGTCCCTGTTGCTGCACTGCCCCCCTTAACTCAGTTACCTGTTTGGACAGCGCCTCCAAATGGCGGGTTATGGAAATCATGGGATCCATGGAAATAATGTTGGCCGATTATAATGTCACGGGAGACCTAGGCAGGAAAGAGCAAAAACCTGGGCCCCTGCGATTTCCCTCAGACTAGGGAAACCCTGACTGACCCTCTCTCAGAGTTTACACTAATGGTGTGCATGTCTGAGCCTCCACCCTCACCCTATCTCCTGTTTCAACCCTAGGCTGAAACTACCACCCACCACCCAGTGAAGAGTCCACACTCCAATACCCACAGTTAGCACAGACAAGGATAACGGAAAAGTAAGCACCACGCCGCAGTCACTCAGGAATACACTATAAATGCAAAGAGCAAAACAAATACAAATATAGGAAGGAGCAAATAAGACAAAGGGAAATACACCACCAGCAACGATACTCCAACTACTAGCTCACCACTCCAGACCGAGATAACCACGCACAAGACAGAAGCTATAATTGGCGACGCCCAATGTTCAGGAGAACTATTTAAAGGCAGTGGGCATGGCCCAGCTTCCAATCCGAGCACCAGGTAAATTAACCCCGGACCATCTAGATAAAACCTAGCCGACGCCAAAGAGCACATAGTGGTCAAAAGCGGAATTACCGCTGTCTGTCGAACGACCTGGTCTGAACAGCGTCCGACATGACACCATGTTCCACTTGAAGGATCAAGCATAATGTTATGTGATGTTGTGGTGTGTAATGTGAATATTGTTATGCGTTAAAGATGTTTGTATGTGTATTGATTTTCATTCTTAGTGATGAAGCTGTATTCTGCCCAGCAACAGGCAGCTGACAGGGACAGTGAGAGTCAAGAGTTGGGACTACCCCAGAGAGGGATGGCCAATGTAACAATATCAGAGACTACTTCCTGGTAGTGAGTAACATATTGACTGGAGTACATAGAGAGAGGACTTGAGGTCCAATGTGAGCAGAGACTCATTCTGGGGTGTCCCTGAGGCGAGAGGAGACCAAAGCAAAGAGATAGCAAGATCCAGAGCGAAAGTGAATGATAGACAGAGTGATCTACCGAAGACAGGTCTTGGGAGAGGACACATAGCAGAAAGGCACAGAGAATGTAATGGGCCTCAACAGGATTGAGTATGTAAGATGAGTAAAGTGCCTGGGCGGGAGTTCCAGAGCATCAGTAATAGAGGATTGTCCATATTGGCACCCTATGGGGAAAGAAGATGCCGAGCTGTTGCTTAAGTAAATGACTCTTGCTAAACAGGACTGTTGTTTTGAGTTGGGTTGTGGTGAAGTGGAAAGAAACAGTGGAGACAGAGGACAAGTAAAGAGGAAAGGTCAAGGTAAAAAAAAAATAGAGAAAAGAAAGAAGGAAACTGTGTGGAAATTGCTTCTAGTTTTAAAGGAAACTGTGTACTCGCTATCTCTTGTACATATTCCCTACAAAGTTCCCATTCAATGAAATGTTTATTTTTGAATGATGATCTCTTTCATTGAACTGTGAAACATCTGGCCCTGGCAAACCAACAACATTGGTTACAAACGGCCTGCACAGGCATAGTGCCCTCTCAGCACAAGTCCACACACCCAGCCAGGGCTCCCACCTTCATGAAACATGCCAGGGCATAAGAGACAAGACCCTCGCCCATGGCTGCCGCCCCCCGCTATGTTGCAAATGCAACAGATGATGTCAGGTAGAAAGAACAATCGGCATGTTGAATTTCAGTATAATATCCATCTTTTCTCAAAGAAGATAAATCTCCGCTCGAACGGTCTGGCAGCAGATTATTTTTCTTCTCCCACCTAGAAATGCATGAATGCTTGGTGAAATTGAGAGTGCATGTTTATAGGTATAGCTACCTATAAAATATCTTATAAAGACAAACCGTATAATGAACATAAACAGTGAAACAGTGTATATAAAGGTATTATGGGCAGGGGCGACTCTTCTGTAGCGGGAAGTGAAATGTTATCCTGCATGCCTATGACTAGCCATGATAGCAAAATGCCCTGCAATGTATAGCAAGCAACATATAATCCTCAGGCGAATAAGTAGAGATAGATTAAGAAGCAGATTTATTATAACACTCCAATGCAAAATCTGTCACAACCCCCCATCTTGTGCCACTTTATCACTGGCCTTTAATTTGGTAGCAGAGTAGCCTATGGGCCCCTTAGGTACCAGGATTAAGAACAACTGCTACTTCTGCACCCCCTGTATGTACCCCTTTGCGCTCCCTACATCTGCACCAGAGTTTTCCCATGTCCGTAAAAAAAACATATGTGTTCATGATTTTTTTTTTAAGCTGGAGAGTCTTTTAAAGATAATTATTATTACCATATTTATCCCACTATTACAGTTCACAGTGAAGGCAGCGGATGTCTTGATATAAGGTTTGTGGTCTGTAGACATGTATCACTTACAGTCTTAATGATTTATTGTGATCATCCAATGTCTCTGGAAAAAAAGAGATCAGTCCGTTATTTTTGAGAAACTGTGCAGAGAAAATAAAGTTGGCAACCCTGACCTACACCCCTATTTCAGTATATGGAATGGATGTCATGATGAATACTATTTTTCAAGTTCCCTTCTTTCCATTTTTTTTCAATGCAATATAACCACATTAATTCTTCCTCTGTTCTTTGTACCATATAAAGTTTACTGGTGCCCTCTTTGATATAGTTGATATAACCACAGGAATGTGATTAAGTTTTCCCCATGACCCTAACTGATGTCCTCAGTTATAATAATGTAATATTTGTAGTAGGAAGACCTACGGAATCACCGACCGCAGTGAACTCATGAACTTCTGATGCCTTCAGGTAGTTAACATTGCCCTGAGTTTAGAAAAATAAAATGCTACAGCAACTCCTTCACTTGCTGGAAGTCCAGGATAGAATACAAGCGCCCACGCGTTTCCCTCCCTGATTGATTACTCATAAATTGCTTCCTCTGTGTGTCCTGTAATGTTATACTACAGTATGAGCCTTGTTAGTTAAGCACTCAAACGTTTTTCTACCCTAATTCAAAAGATACTTCATTCATAGTGACAAATGAAAAAAACATGAGGCATGGTGAGCATGTTCCACCAGGAAGCACCCTTCATTTACTAAATTTGGATGAATTTTGGCATGTACCTGAAATAATCCCTTAGGAAGCAGTGGCGTACTACCAATGGTGGTAGGCAACAAGGCTACTATGGGACCCGTGAGCCGAGGTGCCCAGTGCCACCATAAACGCTGGGTCCTCCCTTGCCCCTGCCCTTCATTGCACGTTCAACTGTATCGGAATCTTGGATGCCAATACAGTTGAAAACAATGATGAAAGCAGAAGTGTCAGCTGATGCGTCCTCCTCCATCATTCTTCTTTGGCATCTGACGCTTCAGCGTTGAGATGTGTAGCGCTTCAGAGCGCTCGTTGCAGAGACCGGAGCAGTGAGGGAACGAGGAAGAGAGGTGAGTATTGTATTTAACTTTTTTTTAATTGTGTTGGCCATAATACTGTATGGAGGACTATGCGGATTGCATTATATGGCAAAGAGGACTATGAGGAGTGCATTATACTATATGGAGGACTATGGGGAGTGCATTATATTGCATGGAGGACTATGGGCAGTGCATTATAGTATATGGAGCACTATGGTGAGTGCATTATACTACATGGATGACTATGTGGAGTGCATTATTCTGTATGGAGGATCACGGGGATTGCATTATGCTATATGAAGGACTAAGCAGAGTGTATTATACTATATGGAGGACTATGAGATGCATTATACTGTGTGGGGGTGCATTATACTATATTAAGGACCATGGGGCGTGTATTATACTATATGGAGGACTATGAAAAGTGTATTATATTGTATGGAGGACTATGGGGTGTGCATTATACTATATGGAGCACTATGAGATGCATTATACTGTGTGGAGGAATATGGGGAGAGTATTATACTATATGGAGGACTATGGGTGCATTTTACTATATGGAGGACTATGGGGCGTGTATTATACTATATGGAAGACTATGACAAGTGTATCATACTGTATGGAGGACTATGGGGTGTGCATTATACTATATGGAGCACTATGAGATACATTATACTGTGTGGAGGAATATGGACAGAGTATTATACTATATGGAGGATTATGGAGAGTGAATTATACTATATGGAGGACTATGGGTGCAATATATGATATGGAGGACTGTGGGGAGTGCATTATACTCTGTAGATGACTATGGGGTGCATTATACTATATGGACACTATGTGGAATGCATTATACTATATGGAGGACTATGTGGAGTGCATTATGCTATATGGAGGACTATGGGGGTATATTATACTATATGAAGGACTGTGGGGAGTGCATTATATTATATAGAGGACTATGGGGGCATTATAATGTATGGAGGATTATGGAGCCATTATACTATATGGAGAACTATTGAGAGTGCTTTATACTATATGGAGGACTATGGGAGTGCATTATAATACATGGAAGGCTATGGGAAGTGCATTATGCTATATGGAGTACTATGGGTGCATTATGCTATATGGAAAACTATGGGGTGCATTATACTGTATGAAGAGCTATGGGGAGTGAATTATACTATATGGTGGACTATGGGGAGTGCATTATACTCTGTGATGACTATGGGGTGTATTATACTATATGAACGACTATGGGGAGTGCATTATACTACATGGAGGATTATGGGCTCCTCATTATACTGTATGGAGGACTATTGATGTGCATTGTATTATATGTAGGACTATGTGGTGCATTTTACTATATGGAGGACTATGGGTAGTGCATTATACTATATGGAGGACTATGGGGCACATTATATTTTACGGAGGACTATAGGGAGTGCATTATACTATATAGAGAACTATGGGAAGTGCAGTGTACTGTATAGAGAACTATGGGGGTGCTTTATAGTAAATGGGGGACTATGAGGTGCATTATACTGTATAGAGGACTATGGGGAGTTCATTATTCTATATGGTGGATTATGTGTGCATTATACTATATAGAGGACTATGTGGAGTGCATTATTCTCTATGGATGACTTTGGCATGCATTATACTATATGGAAGACTATGGGGAGTGCATTGTACTATATGGAGGATTATGGGCTCATTATTATACTGTATGGAGGATTATGGACAGTGCATTGTACTATATGTAGGTCTATGGGGTGCATTATACTATATGGAGGACTATGGAGAGTGAATTATACTATATGGAGGACTATGGGATGCATTATACTATATGGAGGACTATGGTGAGTGTATTATATTATGTGCAGTACTATGGGGTGCATTATACTATATGGAGGACTATGGGTAGTGCATTATATTATATGGAGGACTATGGGGAGTGCATTATACAATATGGAGAACTATGGGGAGTGAAATGGACTGTATGGAGGACTATGGGTGCATTATACTGTATATGCAGGACTATGGGGAGTACATTATACTATATGGAGGACTATGGGGTATGCATTATACTATATGGAGAACTACGGGGTGCATTATACGATACTGAGTACTATGAGTAATGTATTAAACTATATAAAGGACAATGGGGAGGGCATTATACCATATCAAGGACTATGGGGAGTGCATTATACTATATGGAGGACTATAGGGTGCATTAAACTGTATAGATGACTATGGGGAAGCATTATACTATATGGAGGACTATGAGATGCATATACTATATACTATATATGGAGGACTATGGGGAGTGCACTATAACATATGGAGGACTATGGAGGTGAATTATACTGTATGGAGGACTACTGGAAGTGCATTATACAATATGGAGGACCATTAGGAGAGTATTATACTATATGGAGGACTATGGTGAGTGCATTATACTATATGGAGGTGCATTATACTATATTGAGGACTATGCATTATACTATCTTGGAGACTTTACACTTTATTGAGGACTATGCGTGGGCCATTATACTGTATGCAAGTAATTGTTCAGTGTGAAGATTTGTGTGTGGTCCATCGTACTATGTAAATGGCTGTGTGTAAGCAATTATACTGTTTGGAAGGCTACTGGGGGGCCATTATGCAGTTTGGTGAGGTGTGAGGCCATTATACTACATGTAGGGCTCTTTGGGGGTCACAGTTGGGGGACCATACTGAGTTTGGGTCACCATACGGGGAGTTGAGATAGTGAATAGTAGGGTCATCATACTGTGCGTGTGGAGGGTATTGTGGAGGAATTCAGTGTGGGAGTATCACACAGTGTTTGTGTGGCACTTTTGTTGGCATCATTATTTATGGGTGCAATGAAAGGGGAATCTAGGGTGTTAGTAGGAGGCAAACTACTTTATAATGGCTGCAAAGTTGTGGGATATGCTCTTCTGGGTCCCTGCTGAGTAGTAATTATTTTTCTTGTGGTAGGCTCAATTACAACTTCTACCATGGGACTCCATGATTTCTGTACCAACTCCTGTTAATAAGCTTATACTATGTTCACACTTCGTTTGCACTATGTTTGTGTTTTTGCTGGTAAATGCTACCAACATAAATTACATAAATATCTATACAGGAAAGAAATATATCTTGGTACCGTGTTAAATATCTATAGGCTTCTATGGAGTGGATATGCCAAAAGATAGCTGTTGTCTAGGATTTTTGTAAAAAAAAAAAAAAAAACAAGAGAAACTATGGTGCACGTCTGGGTCATGTATTTGGGGTATATGGCTAGAGGTTTTTTTGCCGTGCAGTATATGCCAATCACTCGTAGCTATTATTGTGTAACGTAACTCAACCTGTAATCTTTGGTATGATAACAGTACAGGAAGGATCATAGCGGTGCAGGCAAGTGTTGTGCTTTAGGGTATATTTCCAATAGACTGATTAAACCTGAATCTTTTGAAGCGGAAATTCTGTAGTGTTGAAAATCATAACCAAAAACTGCAGAGCAAAAATGCAACAGATTTGATGCAACACGTGCATGACCTTTGGTAAGATTTCCATTGTTCTGTAATACACTGCAGATTTTTAGCCCACAGATACTAGGAAAAAAATTGACAGATTTGACAGCATAAACACTACATGGAAATGTATTCATATTCTGTGAGGCACTTTGAAGCTATCTCACTATGTACAGTATATTGTCAGTATTGTGGTTAACTGCTCACCAGAGGTGACACATTGACGGATGTCAAGTGGGTCAGCAAGGACCAGGAAAGCAGTGTGTACAGGGCATCAGAAAAATAAGCGGAACAGGTAGCACAGATGAAGCAGAGCATTTTGTGTGGATACACACAGGAACTGTATTGGAAATATTGGAAATTGTCATCTACCAGCAGAGATGCAGTTAATTAAAGGTTTGTATTCTGGTATCTTCTCTCTGGGCAATAGTTAATAGCAGTGCAGTATGCAAATTTGGACTTGCAGTGAGTTAACGGCAAAATAGCAGTGTAGTTTAGGCAAACTGGAGACTTTCTTGAAGAGATGCGTTACCTTGATTGCAGAGGCCAGGTGTGAACAGCAGCAAAAAACAGATCTGAAAAGGGAACTGAGGAGGAGAGTATTCTTTTTTAATTTAAGATCAATTATTGCTTATTTTGGTTGGTTGTTTTCACATTAGAACAAACTTTGTATTGTTTAAGCAGAATAAAACACAATAGTTGATGACTATGGATATTTTGGGATATTTTGGTATATTTTCCAAAGGGAAGGGGGGTAACTAAAATTATTGTAGCCCTTTACTTACTCCCTGATGAGAAAGCTAAACAAAAAGGATAGATTAAGTAGATAGATAGATAAATAGCAGAAATATGTAATATGCACAGGTATAAGTCTTTAATCACAAAACCACTGGCTCCAATACAAATAATCCCAAAATAGAAGCACTACAGAAAATATTTACAAAATTAGTAAATTTGATTAGCCCATATGTGGCGACGTTTCATCTCAAAATATAAGAAGTCTTTCTCAACCAGGATCAGGGTGTTAAAGAAGCATCGTATACTGTGCTGATGGTCCGTATGGAATCTGATTTATTTTACACACACATAGACTTGAATGGCTGAGTTTTGCCTTAAAGTCTGGGCTACCGTACTTGTAAGCAGACTGTAAATAAGCCCTGAGATATTTCATCTAAAATTCCTGAAAACTTTTATTTAATGCTGTCTCCAGCCTGGAGTCTGAAGCTGGAGAGAATGTAGGGTCATGAGAGAATAGTAACTTTTAACAATTTTAAGTGTGAGCTATTTTAATACTTATGTTCAAATTCCATTAATAATGACTCACATGATAAGCGTCTTTCACAATGCAACATGCAGGCAGAATGCCAGTGGCACCCAAATAGTTTTACAATGGTTATCCTGGAGGGTTAACCAGAGTTTACACGCAGCAGACTGTATGGTTGTGTTTGTTTATGATGTAGGTTATCTTTATATACAGTGGCATGTAAAGTTTGTGCACGAAAAAAAAATCAAAATTACTGTTATCATGAACACTTAAGCAAGTTGAAGATGAAATAATCTCTAAAAGGGCTAAAGGTTAAAGGTGACACATTTCCTTTGTATTTTAGGTCAAATATATTTTTTTCATCATTTACATTTTTAAAAATCACAAAAAGGAAAATGGGCAGATACAAAAGTTGAGGCACCCTGCATGGTTAGTACCTAGTAGCACCCCCGTTTGAAAGTATCACAGCTTGTAAATGCTTTTAGTAGCCAGCCATGAGTCTTTCAATTCTTCTTTAATGGATTTTCATCCATTCTTCCTTGCAAAATTCTTCCAGTTCTGTGAGATTCCTGGGTCGTCTTGCATGCACTGCCATTTTGAGGTTTATCCACAGATTTTCAATGATGTTCATATCAGAGGACTGTGAGGGCCATTGCAAAATCTTTAGCTTCAGCTATAGCTGAACAATTTTGCACCCATATTGACTTTATAATGCTTGCTAGTGCAAGACATGGATGTGTTATTCTATTTCTTGTATCGTCTTTGGATGAAAGTAAAACACAAATACATGCGCACACATATGTGTAAACCAATAACCATGTACAGGTAGAGTTACAGTGGCATGTAAATGTTTGGGAATCCCCTGGTCAAAATTACTGTTATTGTGAATTTGTGAACAGTTAAGCAAGTTGCAGATGAAATGATTTCTAAAAGGCCTAAAGCTAAAGATGACACATTTTCTTTACAGTGGGGGAAATAAGTATTTGATCTTTCGCTGATTTTGTAAGTTTTCCCACTGACAAAGACATGAACAGTCTATAATTTTAAGAGTAGGTTAATTTTAACATTGAGAGATAGAATATCTTACATAAAAACTAGAAAATCACATTGTATAAATTATATAAATTTATTTGCATTTTGCAGTGAGAAATAAGTATTTGATCCCCTACCAACCATTAAGTGTTCTGGCTCCTACAGACCAGTTAGACGCTCCTAATCAACTCGTTACCTGCATTACAGACAGCTGTCTTACATAGTCACCGTTATAAAAGATTCCTGTCCACGGACTCAATTAATCAGTCAGACTTTAACCTCTACAACATGGGCAAGACCAAAGAGCTTTCTATAGATGTCAGGGACAAGATCATAGACCTGCACAAAGCTGGAATTGGCTACAAAACCAAAAGTAAGACGCTGGGTGAGAAGGAGACAACTGTTGGTGCAATAGTAAGAAATGGAAGAAATACAAAATGACTGTCAATGGTCATCGTTCTGGAGCACCATGCAAAATCTCACCTCGTGGGGTATCCTTGATCATGAGGAAGGTGAGAGATCAGCCTAAAACTACAAGGGGGGAACTTGTTAATGATCTCAAGGCAGCTGGGACCACAGTCACCAAGAAAACCATTGGTAACACATTACACCATAAATGTTTAAAATCCTGCAGTGCCCACAAGGTCCCCCTGCTCAAGAAGGCACATGAAGTTTGCCAATGAACACCTGGATGATTCAGTGAGTGATTGGGAGAAGGTGCTGTGGTCAGATAAGACAAAAATTGAGCTCTTTGGCATTAACTCAACCCGCCATGTTTGGAGGAAGAGAAATGCTGCCTATGACCCATAGAACACCGTCCTCACTGTCAAGCATGTAGGTGGAAAAATTATGTTTTGGAGGTGTTTCTCTGCTAAGGGCACTGGACTACTTCACCGCATCAATGGGAGAATGGATGGAGCCATGTACCATAAAATCCTAAGTGATAGCCTCATTCTCTCCTCCAGGACATTAAAAATGGGTCGTAGCTGGGTTTTACAGCAAAATCATGACCCAAAACATACAGCCAAGGTAACAAAGGAGTGGCTCAAAAAGAAGCACATTAAGGTCATGGAGTGGCCTAGCCAGTCTCCAGACCTTAATCCCATAGAAAACTTATGGAGGGAGTTGAAGCTCTGAGTTGCCAAGCGACAGCCTCAAAATCTTAATGATTTAGAGATGATCTGTAAAGAGGAGTGGACCAAAATTCCTCCTGACATATGAGCAAACCTCATCATCAAATACAAAAAACGTCTGACTGCTGGGCTTGCCAACAAGAGTTTTACCACCAAGTATTAAGTCTTGTTTGCCAGAGGGATCAAATACTTCTCACTACAAAATGCAAATAAATTTATATAATTTATACAATGTGATTTTCTAGTTTTTATTTAAGATATTCTATCACTCAATGTTAAAATTAACCTACCCTTAAAAATATAGACTGTTCCTGTCTTTGTATGTCAGTAAACTTACAAAATCAGCAAGGGATCAAATACTTATTTGCCCCACTGTACATTACACATACAACCTTGCAGCCAGGGAAGAACAGGGGTCACAAGTAACTCACTGTGAAAAACAGTATGGGTTATGTAGGTGGGACCCTCACCAGTTATCAACAGATATCACCTAGACATGGGGAAGCTGATAACTTGTTTAAGCTGGAATACCTCTTTGTAAGCAGATATAATCAATTTGTTAGAAATCGAGCAAGCAAAGTATTCTAGTATTTTTTAATACAAGCAATTATTTGTACTTGCATTTCAGAAGAGGCAATTTGCATACTTGCATATAGGCATTTACTAAATGACACTTAATGCTGATGCTTTTACTGCATAAAGTTTGCACAACTATATATTCCTTACAGGTTTGTGCATGTAAAGTAACAGCCCATAAAAGCTGTATAAAAACAGTTCAACTGCATTGGAAAAGAAATTGTAATAGTACACAGTATAGCAATATGCACGCTACATTAACGTCCAGCAGATGGCGACATTATCTGCTGGAACGAAGTCTTACTATAATATAAGGAACATGTAAGATAGAGAAGATTTTAAATAAAATGTATAATACATGGGAGCAGGAAAAAACTGCACTTAGGGTTAAACATTTCACCATCATTAGCAAACTGAAGATGTTCTATTAGCCTCACTATAAATCACTTTTTTATGGAATAACGATAAATGAATCAGATGCGTCATAAATGACATAGAAGTATCGTTTCTCCTTGGATGAACAGAATAATTTCCATCTCCAGGTTTCATAATCATTTTTTGAAGGGTCATGGTGTATAATCCTTTTATTGGAGTATTGTGTCTGGTCCTGACATGAGGCATTGTACATTATGGCTGGTCCTGATGTGAGTGTCAGCAAAGGCCACAGTCATGGCCCACATTGGTGTCTGCTTTAGCGTGCCCTGACCAGCCACATCACATATATACAGTCCCGTTGTCTCACTTGCTTGATTCTCCAATTCCTCTCCTAAATACAGAGACATTTCTTCTCCGGTGTTGGTGCATAAAGAGACAGAGTCCATTTCAAACTTTACTGGTTTGCAATCGCAGCACATCCACATCAGTTACAGCTTCAATAAAGAGTTCTGCACCGTTCACATTCTTCACTTTCCCTGTGCTCGTCCCTATGTCCTCCAGTTCGTACCTGGGATGTCCTGTCCTGCACGGTCCCGCAGTGTCCTCCCTGTCTGGCTTGACTACCCTTAGGAGTTCCCTTGTCCGTTTCGCCACAGACATGAGGGCATCTGCCCAAGTAGCAAACTGCCACATCTGTAGGAGCGACCTGCGTTACTGTCCTGTCGTGACTCTTGCTGTAGCTCCTGCTCTTGCTACCCCTGTCACTGCTTCTTTCACTGCTGCTGTCACTACTGCACTTCTGGCCCACTGACCCTGGACGGCTGGGCTTCTCACTTGGAACCTTATGGGACCCACTGCGTTGCCTCGGGCTCTCGGACCCTACGGGACTGGCTGGGCTCTCTGGCCCTCCTGGCCTATCCGAGCTCCCTGGCTACACTACCACTAACCAGGAGATACTCCTTTCTTATCCACAGCTGGCCCCTCCTAAGTTTAACTATTTACAGTCCTAAATCACACAGTATATGCATATGTACATAGCAGCATAATGCCATAACAATAAGTTAGATATACATGACACAATAGTTGCTGTAACCCCCCTTTCACTGACATTGGGCATTGTGCCTGGTCCTCACTGTAACACTCACACCCAGACTGGTTGCTGCGAGTGAGGATTGTGGCCCCACTGTGCCATAAGCCAGGCTTACCCCAGAGGGTTGTGACTAAGCAGCTACCTTGATGTTCGCTGGAGCCTCTAGTGGTGAGGTCAGGCTTGTACGGCAGGTCTCTGCCATGTACCACTCCAGGGCAGAATTTGGCCGTGGCCGCTGACCCCCAGGTGCAGGCAAGTACTGTAGATATACTGTTTCGCTCAGCTGATACATAGGCAAGTACTGGCAACCATGGCTGGAATGCAGACAGATCAGGGTGAGTGGACTCTGCTGACACTCTGGCAGGCAGGTGGGCACAGCTGACATTCTGGCAGACAAGCGGGCACGGCTGACACTCTGGCAGGCTGGCCCCAATTCAGACTGGAGGGACTCCCACAACACATTGATCTGGCAGGCCACCTTGTCTGAACAAAATGGATTTGAGCTGTCCTTTTGAGACTAAGGCTATGTGCACACGTTCAGGTGTTTTCTCTTTTTTTCGCGATAAAAACGCATAAAAAACGCATACATATGCATCCTATCATTTAGAATGCATTCTGCAATTTTTGTGCACATGATGCATTTTTTTCCGCGAAAAAAAACGCATCGCGGTAAAAAAAAGCAGCATGTTCATTAATTTTGCGGATTTTTTGCATTTTTCCCTCTATTTAATGCATTGGGGAAAAACGCAAGTAAAAGCACAAAAAACGCGAAAAAAACCGCGGATTTCTGGCAGAAATGTCCCGTTTTTGTCAGGAAATTTCTGCAAGAAATCCTGAACGTGTGCACATAGCCTAAGTTATGAGTTTAGGATTTGGGGAGTATGTGTGTCTGGGTGTGGAGGGATGGTTCTAGAAGAGATGTCTTATAAATTGGGAAGGAAGTCTGATTATATTACAAAGTTACTTATATTCACCTGTACTATCGACTTACACAATAGAATAGTTCCCATTAAATTGTATTATCCACTGTGATTTACAGTAGGCACTAAAAAAGTTCATATGATGTACAAAGTGCACATATAAATTCATACTGTTAAAGGGAACCTGTCACCCCGTTTTTTCAATATGAGATAAAAATACCGTTAAATAGGGCCTGAGCTGTGCTGTATAATAGTGTATTTTTTGTCCCCTGATTCCCCACCTATGCTGCAGAAATACCTTACTAAAGTCACCGTTTTCGCCTGTCAATCACGCTGGTCTGGTCAAATGGGCGTGGTTAAATCACTGTTTCTCCCCCCGCTCCTCGGCGTGTCTGACGTAAACTCAATCTGCGAATCGCATTAATCGGTATTTTTATCTCATATTGAAAAAACGGGGTGACAGGTTCCCTTTAAATATATGATAGTGCAGAATTATGTGATGATGATGATGATGATTATTATTATAAATAATAATACTATATGCATTGTGGTAGATCGGATCACTCTGCTGTACACAGAGGTAGACACAGGAACACTGTCTCTTTAAGAACTTCCTTTGGTTTATTATAGGTAGCATATCCCAAGGTGTAATAAAGCAAATACAGCCCTCTGGGCAAAACAGGAAAACAAATCAAAATGATAGCACAAAGCACAGTCCTTCTGAGAGCGGGGTTCCTCCTGATCAGCGCTAGCAGAACACACATGGTTCAGGTTGGTTCCAGCCAACCACTTCTCTGGAGTGTTTCCTCTCCAGACACTGAACACTGCTGCCTTTGAAGGCCAGCTACTTAAGCCCCAGACCACACCCTAGGGTGGAGATAAGGTGGACATACTCCCACCTGCTCTATGGATGTCCACATAAAACTCAGCCCATTATACAAATTAGCTGTAAGTAGTGATGAACGAGTATACTCGTTACTCGTGTCTCCCCGATCATGCTTGGGTGCTCTCCAAGTATTTGGGCATTCTTAGAGATTTAGTTTGCAACTGCTAAACAACCTGAATACATGAGGGGATTGCCTGTTTGTTAGGGAATTCCCACATGTATTCAGCCTGTCTAGCAGCAGCAAATCATGCAGCTGCGGCGACGAAAACTAAATCACTGAGCAAGCCAAAATACTCGGAAACCACCCAAGCATGCTCGGGAAAACCCGAGTAACGAGTATACTCGCTCATCACTAGCTGTAAGCCTTCACCGCACTTAGTGTGCTGGAGGAAAATCTCTGGTAGTCGGTAAGACTGAGACAGTTTAAGCCTGGAGATCGGGTGTTGATGTTGATCTCCATGGTTGAAAGCAAATTCCTTGCCAAGTGGCAAGGACCATACGAGGTGGTCGAAAAGTTGAGGGATGTCAACTACAAGATCCACCAACCAGGGAGAAGAAAGCAGTACCAGGTGTACCACATTAACCAGCTGAAACCGTCAAACATATCACCCATCCAGCACTTTAGCAGTGACTTTGTCACAGCATACTAACCAACAATTCTTTAAGTAAAATAGCAATGCCCCTAATAGCCAGTCCATGAGCAGGATTTACATAAACTCTTCCCTTTTTCTTCCTGGTATATACCCAAATTGCTGAGAATGTTTCTGAAAATGCGGTACAGTCTCAGAATATTTGGGGCTGTTGGCAACTATGATAATATTTGGAGCTGTGTGCTGAAATGACCTAAATTCCCTACTTTTCTTCACACCAAAACAAGTTATAAAAAATTAATTAAATTCTATCTGCAACCTCCACAAGGGGGAGCTCTCTGCATACAGATTCATAAACTTCTTTTTGAACGTCACTCAACTATGACTGCTGAAAAAACCCAACTATTTTATCACTTAAAACTTGCTATAGTGGCACTGGAGGAGTTTTTGTGGGTAAAATTTTCCTCGAAAAGACTTACTGTAGATCATATGTAAATATGTATAGAAGTGAGACAACCATACACTGTACCTTCACTGCATGAGCATTATCCCTAATGTTGTGAGTCTTTCCTTCCCTACAAGTCATTAAGAGACATTTCATCTTTTCCATGTGTTTGCTTCAGGTGCTCCAGCTTCATTCTACACTTAAAACCCCCCAAAACAGAACAAAACAAAACAAAAAAAGCCACTACTGATAGATCAATTTGGAATTTAGTTTGTGATCCCTAGTGGGGACTGGGACTGATATATGTGATGACAACCTTTGCAAAGCACTATATTATAAAGTGGTGCCATATAAATAAATACTACATATAGTATTCTTTACTAGACATAGACAGTATATTGAGGCATTGTCTTATATTTAACCCCTTAATCCCATATGACGTACTATCCCGTCGAGGAGACCTGGGATGGGATAGTACGTCATATGCGATCGGCCGGGTGTCAGCTGACATCACGGATCGCTCCTGGCACATCAACCCCTGGAGCACTGCGATCATGTTTGATCGCAGTGTTCCGGCGGGAAAAGGGAAGCATCGCGTTGCTCCAAGGGTCTCCTACTTCCTTCTCCCTGCAGGCCCTGGATCCAATATGGCCACGGGGTTCCTTCCAGGTCCTGCAGGGAGGTGGCTTGCAAGCGCCTGCTCAGAGCAGGCGCCGGGAAGCCTCCCTGCAGAGCCTGCCAGATCGCTGATCTGACACAGTGCTCTGCAAAGTGTCAGATCAGCGATCTGACCCTATAACACGATGCCCTTCTTCCCCCGGGTAATGTTATAGAGTTTAAAAAAAAAAATATTCACATATGTAAAAAAAAATAATAATTCCTAAATAAAGAAACAAAAAATATATATATATATATTATTCCTATAAACACATTTCTTTATCTAAAAAAAAGCAATAAAAGTACACTTATTTAGTATCTCCGCGTCCGTATCGACCCGACCTGTAAAACTGTCCCACTAGTTAACCCCTTCAGTGATCATCGTAAAAAAAAAAAACCGAGGCAAAAAACAACTCTTTATTATCATACCGCCAAACAAATGTGGAATAGCATGCGATCAAAAATACAGATATAAATAACCATGGTACCGCTGAAAACGTCATCTTGTCCCGCAAAAAACGACCTGCCATACAGAGTCATCAACGAAAAAATAAAAAAGTTATAGTCCTCAGAATAAAGCAATGCAAAAATAATTATTTTTTCTATAAAATAGTTTTTATCGTATAAAAGCGCCAAAACATAAAAAAAGATATAAATGAGGTATCACTGTAATCGTACTATCCCGAAGACTAAAACTGCTTTATCCATTTTACCAAACGCGGAACGGTATAAACGCCCCCCCAAAAAGAAATTCATGAATAGCTGGTTTTTGGTCATTCTGCCTCACAAAAATCGGAATAAAAAGCAATAAAAAAAGTCACATGCCCGAAAATGTTACCAATAAGAACGTCAACTCGTCCCGCAAAAAACAAGACCTCACATGACTCTGTGGATCAAAATATGGAAAAATTATAGCTCTCAAAATGTGGAGACGCAAAAACTGTTTTTTGCACTAAAAAGTGTCTTTTAGTGTGTGACAGCTGCCAATCACAAAAATCCGCTAAAAAAACAGCTATAAATAGTAAATCAACCCCCCCTTCATCACCCCCTTAGTTAGGGAAAACTAAAATAAAAAATGTATTTAAATTCCATTTTCCCATTAGGGTTAGGGTTGGGGCTAGGGTTGGGGCAAGGGTTAGGGTTGAGGTTGGGGCTACAGTTAGGGTTGGGGCTAGGGTTAGGGTTGGGGCTAGGGTTAGGGTTATGGTTGGGGCTAGGGTTAGGGTTGGGGCTAGGGTTAGGGTTGGTGCTAGGGTTAGGGTTGCAGCTAGGGTTAGGGCTAGGGTTAGGGTTGAGGCTAGGGTTAGGGTTGGGGTTACGGCTACAGTTAGGGTTGGGGCTAAAGTTAGGATTGGGGCTAAAGTTAGGGTTAGGGTTGGGGCTAAAGTTAGGGTTAGGGTTTGGATTACATTTACGGTTGGGATTAGGGTGTGTCAGGGTTAGGGGTGTGGTTAGGGTTATGGTTGGGATTAGGGTTATGGATATGTTGGAGTTAGGGGTGTGGTTAGGGTTGGGATTAGGGTTAGGGGTCTGTTGGGGTTAGGGGTGTGTTGGGGTTAGGGGTGCGGTTGGGGTTAGGGGCATGTTTGGGTTAGGGGTGTGGTTAGGGTTATGGGTAGAGTTAGGATTAGGGTTAGAGGTGTGTTTGGGTTAGGGTTTCAGTTAGAATTGGGGGCTTCCACTGTTTAGACACATCAAGGGCTCTCCAAATGCGACATGGTGTCCGATCTCAATTCCAGCCAAGTCTGCGTTGAAAAAGTAAAACAGTGCTCCTTCCCTTCCGAGCTCTCCCGTAAACAGTGGTTTACCCCCACATATGGGGTATCAGCGTACTCAGGACAAATTGCACAACAACTTTTGGGGTCCAATTTCTTCTCTTACCCTTGGGAAAATAAAAATTTGGGGGTGAAAAAATCATTTTTGTGAAAAAATATGATTTTTTATTTTTACGGCTCTGCATTATAAACTTCTGTGAAGCACTTGGTGGGTCAAAGTGCTCACCACACATCTAGATAAGTTCCTTAGGGGGTCTACTTTCCAAAATGGTGTCACTTGTGGGGGTTTTCAATGTATAGGCACGTCAGGGGCTCTCCAAACGCAACATGGCGTCCCATCTCAATTCCAGTCAATTTTTTTTAATGAAAAGTAATGTGCTGGCCTAATACACAATAAGCAATAATATGTGTTAGTGTCTGACTCAGATTAATCACAGATATTAGTGTGAGATCTTCTACTAGAAGAAACAGCACATGATTAGTTAGGTAGTTGTTGAATTAGTTAGCAGTGGACCTGAATGTTAATTTAGATAATTCCTTGGTTTAATAACGCCCTACCTTCATATGATAAAATGTATAATTTATAAAGGTTAGCTGCTACTTCTATATAACATTACATTCAGTTATATAACACTGGGAACCTGAATAAGTCATATGTAAAGCATTTCAGCTTTTTGGAATAACTGAATGTTATGTGGAGTATAGAGAGCCCGTGAGGCCTCACATATTACAGGCCGACTGTATCTACTGCCTTTCACAAATTTATTTAACGTGCTGAATGGTTAGGTTCCCATATAATATGGATCTTCACTTAAGAGTATAATAAGACCATCACTTTATTTCTCATTTTAGTTGTGCACATTTTCCATTTTATATATTTACTAGATGGTGGCCCGATTCTAACGCATCGGGTATGCAAGAATATGCATGTCCACGTAGTATATTGCACAGCCCTCGTAGTATATTGGTCAGACACGTAGTATATAGCCCAGCCACGTAGTATATTGCCCAGTGACGTAGTATATTGCCCAGTGACATAGTATACAGCACAGAGCCACGTAGTATATTGCCCAGCCATGTAGTATATTGCCCAGTGATGTAGTATATTGCCCAGTGACGTGGCCCAGTGACGTAGTATATTGCCCAGCGACGTAGTATATAGCCCAGCCATGTAGTATATAGCCCAGTCATGTAGTATATTGCCCAGCTATGCAGTATATTGCCCAGTGACGTAGTATATTGCCCAGTTACGTAGTATATTGCCCAGTGACGTAGTATATTGCACAGCGATGTAGTATACAGCACAGAGCCACGTAGTATATTGCCCAGTGACGTAGTATATTGCCCAGTGATGTAGTATATTGCCCAGTCACGTAGTATACAGCACAGAGCCACGTAGTATATTGCACAGCGATGTAGTATACAGCACAGAGCCATGTAGTATATTGCCCAGCCACGTACTATATTGCCCAGCCACGTAGTATACTGCACAGCGACGTAGTATACAGCACAGAGCCAAGTAGTATATTGCCTAGCTATGTACAGTCATATGAAAAAGTTTGGGCACCCCTATTAATCTTAAGCTTAATGTTTTATAAAAATTGTTTTTTTTGCAACAGCTATTTCAGTTTCATATATCTAATAACTGTTGGACACAGTAATGTTTCTGCCTTGAAATGAGGTTTATTGTACTAACAGAAAATGTGCAATCTGCATTCAAACAAAAATTGACAGGTGCATAAGTATGGGCACCCTTATCATTTTCTTGTTTTAAATACTCCTACCTACTTTTTACTGACTTACTAAAGCACTTTTTTTTGTTTTGTAACCTCATTGAGTTTTGAACTTCATAGCCAGGTGTATGCAATCATGAGAAAAGCTACTTAAAGTGGCCACTTGCAAGTTGTTCTCCTGTTTGAATCTCCTCTGAAGAGTGGCATCATGGGCTCCTCAAAACAACTGTCAAATGATCTGAAAACAAAGATTATTCAACATAGTTGTTCAGGGGAAGGATACAAAAAGCTGTCTCAGAGGTTTAACCTGTCAATTTCCACAGTGAGGAACATAGTAAGGAAATGGAAGAACACAGGTACAGTTCTTGTTAAGGCCCGAAGTGGCAGGCCAAGAAAAACATCAGAAAGGCAGAGAAGAAGAATGGTGAGATCAGTCAAGGACAATCCTCAGACCATCTCCAGACAGCTGCAGCATCAACTTGCTGCAGATGGTGTCACTGTGCATCGGTCAACTATACAACGCACTGTGTTTTTTGCCGCCATGCATAACGCCTTTTTGTATTACCGAACAACTCAATCTTGGTTTCATGTGTCCACAGGACCTTCTTCCAAAAAGAAATTGGCTTCTCCAAATGTGCTTTTGCATACCTCAGCCGACTCTGTGTATGGCGTGCTTGCAGAAATGGCTTCTTTCGCATCACTTGACCGATGCACAGTGACACCATCTGCAGCAAGTTGATGCTGCAGCTCTCTGGAGATGGTCTGAGGATTGTCCTTGACTGATCTCACCATTCTTCTTCTCTGCCTTTCTGATGTTTTTCTTGGCCTGCCACTTATGGCCTTAACAAGAACTGTACCTGTGTTCTTCCATTTCCTTACTATGTTCCTCACAGTGGAAATTGACAGGTTAAACCTCTGAGACAGCTTTTTGTATCCTTCCCCTGAACAACTATGTTGAATAATCTTTGTTTTCAGATCATATGACAGTTGTTTTGAGGAGCCCATGATGCCACTCTTCGGAGGAGATTCAAACAGGAGAACAACTTGCAAGTGGCCACTTTAAGTAGCTTTTCTCATGATTGCATACACCTGGCTATGAAGTTCAAAGCTCAATGAGGATACAAAACCAAAAAAAGTGCTTTAGTAAGTCAGTAAAAAGTAGGTAGGAGTATTTAAAACAAGAAAATTATAAGGGTGCCCATACTTATGCACCTGTCAAATTTTGTTTGAATGCAGATTGCACATTTTCTGTTAGTACAATAAACCTCATTTTAAGGCAGAAACATTACTGTGTCCAACAGTTATTAGATATATGAAACTGAAATAGCTGTTGCGAAAAAAACAATTTTTATAAAACATTAAGCTTAAGATTAATAGGGGTGCCCAAACTTTTTCATATGACTGTAGTATATTGCCCAGCCACGTATGTCACAGGTTAAAAAATAACAAATAAACATACTCACCTTCCGATCCGAGGGCCCCTTGTAGTTCTAACATACTCACCATACTTGTAGTTCTGTCGCCTGTGCGCGGTACAGGCGGCAGCTTCCGGTCCCAGGGTGTGATGACGTCACGGTCATATGACCATGACGTCATGACAGGTCCTGCTCGCGCAGGCACGCAGGTCCTGTGATGATGTCGCGGTCACATGACTGTGACATCATGGCAGGTCCTTCTGCCATACGATAATTGGTACGGGAACCTGCCGCTTGCACAGAGCGGTTATCGGAGGGTGGCGAGGAGCGGGAAAGGCAGCGGAAGGTGAGTATATAATGATTTTTTATTTTTTTAAATTATTTTTAACATTAGATCCTTTTACTATTGACGGTGCATAGGCAGCGTCAATAGTAAAAACTTGGTCACACAGGGTTAATAGCGGCGGTAACGGAGTGAGTTACCCGCGGCATAACGCGGTCCGTTACCGCTGGCATTAACCCTGTGTGAGCCGTGACTGCGGGGAGTATGGAGCAGCCGGCCGGCACTGACTGCAGGGGAGTAGGGAGGGACTAATTGGACTGTGACCGTCGCTGATTGGTCGCGGCAGCCATGACAGGCAGCGGGCGAGACCAATCAGCTAATGAGCAACCGTTATGGAAGTTGCGGACAGACAGACGGAAGTGACCCTTAGACAATTATATAGTAGATTAAAAGTTATATTTTGGAATCTTCAGTTAGGAATTATTTACAATTATTGTCAGTCTGTAGAGAATTCTCATAGCATGCATGATGTGAGGATTCACAAGTCTGCGGTAACATAGGGCGACTGCAGACTTGTAGCCTAAGGCCGGACAACCCTTTTAAGTTAAAAAGGACACAAGAAGGAGTGAATCAGTATCATTGGAAGAAGAAACTCCCAAATGTCCTTTCCTATACCAGAAATGCCAGGTGTTAAGATTTTCCCAATGGCAGGGAAATCAAAATAACAACGGACTAGCTCTCGGGTGATGGGAACTAAAGTGACCGTGACCTGAACCTGACACGACACTGGAAGTAGCCGGGGAGTGTTTCCTACGATGCCCTAGACACCACGCGCCAGCCGGAGATCTAACTACCCCTATCAGAGGAATATACAGGCCTACCTTACCTCCAGAGATGAACCCCAAAAGGAGATAGCAGCCCCCCACAGATATTGACGGTGAGTCAAGAGGAAAAGACATACGTAGGATGAACAGCAGATTTAGCACAGTGAGGTCCGCTTACTAGATAGCAGAAGTACAGGAAAGAGTCACTTCACGGTCAACTTCAAAACACTACTCAAAAACACCATCCTGAAATTACTTTAAAACTCCAGTGACAACTCATGCCACTGGAGTGGCAATTCCAGTCCACGAGAGCTTCCAGCTACAGAGAGTCACATTGCAAATAGCTGGACAAAAATAGAATAAACTAGAAACAAAATTCAACTTAGCTGAACAGGATCTTGAGGCAGGAGAATGCAACAGAATGCTACTGATACATTGTTGGCCGGCATCAGACCAGCAGCCAAGCAGCCTTAAATAGGAAACTCCCCTAATGGGTGTCAACAGGTGATCAAGGATAGAAGAAGGCAAATAAGTGGCACTACCATAAAACACCACCGGGGGAGCCCACAAACAGAATTCACAACAGTACCCCCCCCTTAAGGAGGGGGCACCGAACCCTCACCAGAACCACCAGGGCGATCTGGATGAGCACTATGAAATGCACGAACCAAATCAGGAGCATGAACATCAGATGCTGTCACCCAAGAATTATCCTCCTGACCATAGCCTTTCCACTTAACCAGATACTGAAGTTTCCGTCTGGAAACACGGGAGTCCAAGATCTTTTCCACCACATACTCCAACTCACCCTCAACCAGCACAGGAGCAGGAGGATCAGCAGACGGAACAACCGGCACCTCATACCTCCGCAACAATGACCGATGAAAAACATTATGAATAGTAAAAGATGCTGGGAGGTCCAAACGAAAGGACACAGGATTGAGAACCTCCAGAATCCTATAAGGGCCGATAAACCGAGGCTTAAACTTAGGAGACGAGACCTTCATAGGAACAAATCGAGAAGACAACCAAACCAGGTCCCCAACACAAAGACGAGGACCGACACGCCGATGACGATTAGTGAACTGTTGAGTCTTCTCCTGGGACAACTTCAGATTGTCCACAACCTGTCCCCAAATCTGATGCATTCTATCAACCACAGCATCTACTCCAGGACAATCCGAAGACTCCAATTGACCGGACGAAAAGTGAGGGTGAAACCCTGAATTACAAAAAAATGGAGAAACCAAAGTGGCAGAACTGGCCCGATTGTTAAGGGCAAACTCTGCCAATGGCAAAAAATCAAGCCAATCGTCCTGATCAGCAGACACAAAACACCTCAAGTAAGTCTCCAAGGTCTGATTAGTACGCTCAGTCTGGCCATTAGTCTGAGGATGGAATGCAGACGAAAAAGACAAGTCGATGCCCATCCTGGCACAGAACGCCCGCCAAAATCTAGACACAAACTGAGTACCCCTGTCAGACACTATATTCTCAGGAATACCATGCAAACGCACAACATTCTGAAAAAATAGAGGGACCAGCTCAGAGGAGGAGGGCAATTTGGGCAAAGGTACCAAGTGAACCATCTTGGAAAAACGGTCACACACCACCCAGATGACGGACATCCTACGAGAAACAGGAAGGTCAGAAATAAAGTCCATAGAGATGTGCGTCCAAGGCCTCTTAGGAATAGGCAAGGGCAACAACAACCCGCTGGCCCGGGAACAGCAGGGCTTAGCCCGAGCACAAACATCACAAGACTGCACAAAAATACGTACATCTCGAGACAAGGAAGGCCACCAGAAGGACCTAGACACCAGATCCCTGGTGCCAAAAATTCCAGGATGACCTGCCAACGCGGAAGAGTGAACCTCCGAAATAACTCTACTGGTCCAGTCATCAGGGACAAACAGTCTACCAGGCGGACAGCGATCAGGCCTATCCACCTGAAACTCCTGCAAAGAGCGCCGCAGGTCTGGGGAGACAGCTGACAATATCACCCCATCCTTCAGGATGCCAGTAGGTTCGGAATCACCAGGCGAGTCAGGCTCAAAACTCCTAGAGAGGGCATCCGCCCTCACATTCTTAGACCCAGGCAGATATGAAACCACAAAGTTAAATCGAGAGAAAAACAACGACCAGCGCGCCTGTCTAGGATTCAGACGCCTGGCTGACTCAAGATAAATTAGATTTTTGTGGTCAGTCAAGACCACCACCTGGTGTCTAGCACCCTCAAGCCAATGACGCCACTCCTCAAATGCCCACTTCATGGCCAAGAGCTCCCGATTTCCAACATCATAATTTCGCTCAGCGGGCGAAAACTTTCGAGAGAAAAACGCACATGGTCTCATCACTGAGCAGTCAGGACCTTTCTGCGACAAAACTGCACCTGCTCCGATCTCGGAAGCATCTACTTCAACCTGGAACGGGAGCGAAACATCAGGCTGGCGCAACACAGGAGCAGAAGAAAAGCGGCGCTTAAGCTCCCGAAAGGCCTCCACAGCCGCAGAGGACCAATTAGCAACATCAGCACCCTTCTTGGTCAAATCAGTCAAAGGTTTAGCAATGGCAGAAAAACCCGCTATGAATCGGCGATAGAAATTAGCAAATCCCAAGAATTTCTGAAGACTCTTTAGAGAAGTAGGTTGTACCCAATCACAAATAGCCTGAACCTTAACAGGGTCCATCTCCATAGATGAAGGGGAAAAAATATATCCCAAAAAGGAAATTCTCTGAACCCCAAAAATACATTTTGAGCCCTTCACAAATAGAGAATTAGCTCGTAAAACCTGAAAAACTCTCCTGACCTGTTGAACATGAGATTCCCAGTCCTCCGAAAAAAATCAAAATATCATCCAAATACACAATCATAAATTTATCCAGATATTCACGGAAAATATCGTGCATAAAGGACAGAAAAACGGAAGGGGCATTCGCGAGACCGAAAGGCATTACCAAATACTCAAAATGGCCTTCAGGCGTATTAAATGCGGTCTTCCACTCATCCCCCTGCTTAATCCGCACCAAATTATACGCACCACGTAGATCGATCTTAGTGAACCACTTCGCCCCCTTTATGCGAGCAAAAAGATCAGTCAGTAAAGGTAACGGATACTGGTATTTAACTGTAATCTTATTCAGAAGTCGATAGTCGATACAAGGTCTCAATGAACCATCCTTTTTACCCACAAAGAAAAACCCTGCCCCCAGTGGAGACAAAGAGGGGCGAATATGACCCTTTTCCAAAGATTCTCTGATATACTCCCGCATAGCAGTATGTTCAGGTACAGACAAATTAAACAAGCGACCCTTAGGAAATTTACTACCGGGAATCAACTCAATAGCGCAGTCACACTCTCTGTGAGGAGGGAGAGAATCAGTTTTAGGCTCCTGAAAGACATCATAAAAATCTGACAGAAATGCTGGGATCTCAGAGGAAGTAGATGAAGAAATGGGAACCAAAGGTGCATCCCCATGAATCCCCTGACATCCCCAGCTCAGCACAGACATTGATCTCCAGTCCAAGACTGGATTATGAATTTGTAACCATGGTAATCCAAGTACTAATACGTCATGTAGATTATATAACACAAGGAAACGAATAATCTCCTGATGGTCTGGGGACAGATGCATAGTCACTTGTGTCCAATATTGTGGTTTATTGCTAGCCAAAGGTGTAGAATCAATACCCTTTAAGGGAATAGAAACCTCCAGAGGCTCTAAATCAAACCCACAACGCTTGGCAAAGGACCAATCCATGAGACTCAGAGCGGCGCCAGAATCCACATAAGCATCCACAGTAACAGATGATAAAGTACAAATCAATGTCACGGACAAAAGAAATTTAGACTGCAAGGTACCCATAGAAAAAGATTTATCAACCTTTTTATCAACCTTCTTTATGCGTTTAGAGCATGCTGATATAACATGAGCTGGATCTCCACAATAGAAGCACAACCCATTTTTGCGCCTGTAATTCTGTCGTTCGCCTCTAGACAATACACTATCGCATTGCATATGCTCTGGTGCCTTTTCAGAGGTCATCGCCAAATGATGCACAGGTTTTTGCTCAGAAGATACCGCCATATGGTGCACAGGTTTTTGCTCAGAAGATACCGCCATATGGTGCACAGGTTTTTGCTCAAAAGATACCGCCATATGGTGCACAGATTTTTGCTCAGAAGATACCGCCATATGGTGCACAGATTTGCGCTCCCGTAAACGCCGATCAATCTGGATAGCCAATTTCATGGCATCATTCAGACCTGTAGGCACAGGGAACCCCACCATGACATCCTTCACGGCATCAGAGAGACCTTCTCTGAAATTAGCTGCTAGAGCGCACTCATTCCATTTAGTAAGCACCGACCATTTACGAAATTTTTGGCAGTATATCTCAGCTTCATCTTGCCCTTGAGAAAGAGCTATCAAGGCTTTCTCAGCCAAAATCTCTAAATTAGGTTATTCATAAAGCAACCCCAAAGCCAGAAAAAACGCATCTACATTTAATAACGCAGGATCCCCTGGCGACAATGCAAATGCCCAACTTTGTGGGTCACCCCGCAATAGAGAAATAACAATTTTAACCTGTTGCGCAGGATCACCAGCAGAGTGAGATTTCAGAGACAAAAACAATTTACAATTCTCTCTGAAATTCAAAAAACGGGATCTGTCTCTGGTAAAAAATTCAGGCATAGGGATCTTAGGTTCAGACATTGGAGCACGTATAACAAAATCTTGTAAGTTCTGGACCTTTGTAGCCAGGTTATTCAGACCTGCAACCAAACTCTGTGGATCCATGATTCAAACAGGTGTAACCAAAGCCATTCAGAGATTAAGAGGAGAGGAAAAAAAAAAAAAAGCTGAAGACTGCAGTTTAAGCAAGGAGTACAAATAAGCACTAAGGTGCACTTTCCAAACACAGAAGAAAAAAAAAACCTTTTCATATCCTTTCCTGCTTTAGTGCATAGTTTTAACACATGTGGGCCGGCCAAACTGTTAAGATTTTCCCAATGGCAGGGAAATCAAAATAACAACGGACTAGCTCTCGGGTGATGGGAACTAAAGTGACCGTGACCTGAACCTGACACAACACTGGAAGTAGCCGGGGAGTGTTTCCTACGATGCCCTAGACACCACGCGCCAGCCGGAGATCTAACTACCCCTATCAGAGGAATATACAGGCCTGCCTTACCTCCAGAGATGAACCCCAAAAGGAGATAGCAGCCCCCCACAGATATTGACGGTGAGTCAAGAGGAAAAGACATACGTAGGATGAACAGCAGATTTAGCACAGTGAGGTCCGCTTACTAGATAGCAGAAGTACAGGAAAGAGTCACTTCACGGTCAACTTCAAAACACTACTCAAAAACACCATCCTGAAATTACTTTAAAACTCCAGTGACAACTCATGCCACTGGAGTGGCAATTCCAGTCCACGAGAGCTTCCAGCTACAGAGAGTCACATTGCAAATAGCTGGACAAAAATAGAATAAACTAGAAACAAAATTCAACTTAGCTGAACAGGATCTTGAGGCAGGAGAATGCAACAGAATGCTACTGATACATTGTTGGCCGGCATCAGACCAGCAGCCAAGCAGCCTTAAATAGGAAACTCCCCTAATGGGTGTCAACAGGTGATCAAGGATAGAAGAAGGCAAATAAGTGGCACTACCATAAAACACCACCGGGGGAGCCCACAAACAGAATTCACAACAGCCAAGCACCATTCACTACACTTTTACACGAGTTCTCTGAGGTCTCGGTGCCCTCTAGTTTATCTCTAGGGGGAAACCTTAAGGCTTTAGAAAATAATTGATATTGATCGATTAGGATGAATGGAAAACAAATCTATTAAACAGGGCGAATTACATCATATTGTAAAGTTTAACAATTATTGCTAATTATTGAGGTTAAATGAGAAAAATTTGACTGATTTTCTTTTTTTGCAGAAATACCACCACTTTTTGTTTGTGGTCTTTGGTATTGCAGCCCAGCTCCATTTAATCAATACCAGATATGGCCTGTGGACAACAGTGGTGCTGTGTTGTGGCAAAAAAGTCTAATCTCCAGCAAACGCTTTTAAAGGAATATATTATATGGACAACCATAGAGGGGGTGGGAGGTTGTCCACCTTATCTCCACCCCAGGGTGTGGTTTGGGGATTGAATAGTTGGCCTCCAGAGGCAGTCAGTATTCAGCAGGGCTGGAGAGAGAAACTCCAGCAGTTTGTGTCCTAAGGAGGAAAGACTGAACCTGTGGATGCTAACTTCTCCAGAGCGGGCAGATCCCCGCAGATGTATGGAGGGTGATACACAATTTTGCTTTGTTTCTCCTGTTTTGCCCGTGGGGCTGTGTTTATTTTTCACTTCATGTTGGTTTATGCCGTCTGCATAATAAACCAGCAGAAGGTTTAAAGAATCAAGGTTCCCGTTTCTACCTCCGTGTGCCACTGAGTGAGCTGATCTACCTCAGGGTGAAATCTGCAGAAAAAACGCCAAGAGAGTTGACATGCTGTAGATTTAAATCTGCTCCAAATCTGCAAGTCAAAAATAAGCAACGCGTGCACAAGACTTCAGGATTCTCATTCTCTTTGCTGGTATCAGGAAACCCTTCAGGTTTTGTGATAAAAATGTGCAGAAAAAAAACGATGCAAAAATGCATTGTGTTAGATGATGAACTTTTGATGAGTTTTTGCTGTTGCAGATTTTCTGCAACATTTCTGCACCCACTAAGTAAAACAGGTCACTCGGATTTTTTTTTAAAATAAGTAGCGTCAAAAACTCACCAAAAACTCATTGTGGAAATGTAGCCTTGGAATGATCTAAAAAATAAATGACCAATTATTAAAAAAAAAAATAATGTTTGACATAAAAACTTGATTTAAACAATTGATCAGATCTCCTGAATTATTAAGGAGTCCATAGCCAGTTTTAGAAACAATAAGAATTACGATACTTTGATAGATCAGATCTCTTATGTGTGCCCTTAGGCAATACTGGAATTGCCAGGAAAGATATTCATTGATGCTTACTCCACCCGTTTACGTCATTTCTCTTTTTAAGTAAGGCTCAGCGCACATTTCGTAAAAAAAAAAAAAATAGTAAAAGGAAAAACAAAACAAAATAAAACACTTTTGCTTCTTAAATCAGAAGGTGTAAATCACACAAACAGGTTTTATTTTTCGGAACACACAATACTTTAATAAGCATGTACGGAAACAAAGAACGTCGGGCAAACATTTGTTTTGCGACTGACTTTGCAATCAGAAAGAGGTGCCCTCCCGAGTCAAAACATCACTCAACCACTGATAAAAATCTTTTGGCCGCTTAAATTGTACTTAGGATTTGTGGCAATCTGGACTCTATCTGGAGAATACCACATGCTGTTACCTCGTGCCAACAGAAACACTAGGCTGTAGAATTTAGCTTTGTTCAACATATCTATTTATGTTAGATTCTTTAGGCTGAAAGACGTATCGGTTTCCAGGATATAATAAATGTTTAAGGCTCATGACAGCCGAGAAGAGGAGATCAGATAAGGTCGATATTTGAACTTTTTCCTTTTTATTACTGTACAAGCTTGATCTTTGTGTTATTAAACTCACTTTGTCTATAGATTCATCAAATGTTCTATCGCGCCAGAGTGAAATATCATGTTATGGATGACTTCAAGATACAGGGCATGAACAGTCTAAGCAATGAAAAAAAATCTTTGTGCATATAATGCGGCTTAATTTTAACTTTTTAAAAGGAATATGACATCAGAAAATAACCTATTGTTTATATAGAAATGTTGTGTTACATTTATTAAAAAAAAAAAAAAAATTGCACTGCTAAGTAAGGCAGGCAGGTAAGATTTTAATACTGTTTACCTGCAAGTAAAAATTGTTTCCAGACATAATTATTTCCTTTTTAGAAACAAAATTAGTAATCTTGCAATTCTCACAATGGCCACTGGGGCTATTTTAGACTCATACTTCCTGTTTTTTCAGGAAGTCTTTACAGCAGTTTCCTTATCATCAGAGGCAGGGATACAATTACTGATAATACTCTATACAAAGCTGATAGCACAGGATCCAACAGTCACAATGGATGGTATCAGGTCCACCTGCTACATCTCCCTTCGCAATAACGTTTGCACAAGCTCATTAGATGCTTCAATGCAAAATATTGAATCTGAGACTAGTTTGTTCATTGTAGTTAATGTACTTGTGGATTTCCTCAAACAGTTAGCTACAGTCTAAAAAGAAGCCCCAGTGGCCAATGTGAAAAATTGCAAAATTTCTCGTTTTCATTTTTAATAAAAGTTGTAATATGAAGAAATAAACATTGCCTATAAATTAATGTGAAATTCATATAAAAAGACTATGTAGAAACAGTACAATGTAGAAAGTGAAAAAAAGCCTTTTTGGCCTTTTTTTTTTAAATGCCACTTATGTTTCACACTAAATAACCTGATATATTGTTGCAAAGGATAATACGAAAGACACTTAATACCATATGCTTTTTTTGTAACATATTTTGGGTTTTTTTAAATCAATTTTTTAATCTCATTAAATAATTAGAATGATTACTAATTTACTTTTTTGTGATGATGAGTCGCTAACGTATGGGTATGCTAAAAATGGGGAACTGGTACTTTTGCTATGTCCTGTTGTACGTGCTGACTTTGTGGACAAATACCTACCTATCATTTTTATTATGTCATTTTTGAGAAGGGGGTTAAATTTTGTTTAAAAAAAATTGCAAAAAGTAAAGACATAACTGTGAATGTCTGCTTTTGAACACCTTTTTTAGAAGTCCAATTTGACACTCATACAATCGTTACTAATATTGTGGCCTTCTGCCACATTTTGCTTTCTGCACATATACTGTATCTAGCTACCTTGGGTTTCTTATTACATTATTTTTTGGAAAGTGTTAAATACTTGCGATAGAAAAAACTGTGAAAATGTAATTATAGTGTTGTCCGAATTGTATGGTAAAAGCAAAAATGGCAATGGACGGGTAGTGTGAAATAAATAGCCCCGTGCCAAGGCTAAGATGGTTGGAGCCGCTAGCACAGGGCCGGCCCGAGAGATTACGGCGCCCTAGGCGAAACTATTTTGTTGCGCCCCTACTATTCTTGGCAGTAGATGAAAACTTGGGATATAAATTTAGGAGCAAAATAAACCACAACAACAATGATTAATTAACTCTCTCCTAACTCTTTAATCTTCTGAGAAGTTGTATAGGACAAATATATACTGTACAAAGTAATCAATAACACAAAACAAAAACGACCATAGGTAATTAAAATTTTTGTTTCCTTGCCTTTTTTTTTCTTATTATAATTATTATTATTATTTCTTTATTTTTTTCTCTCGGCCGCCCCCTTAGTGTAGTGTGTGCTAAGTGTGCATTTTTGGTTGTTTGCTTTGCTTTGCCAACATTTGAAAACTTAGGAGCAAAATAAACGCGCGGGATCAAACACCTGTCAGCAGACGATGCAAACGACTCACGTCCGTAGTTTAGCGCCTCCTTTCTGTGCGTAAATTGAAGCTCAACGGTTTTTCTGTTAAATTTATGGTAAAAAAATTTATGTACACTTTTCTTTCCATCCCTAAAACTTTTTGCCTTTTGAAAAGATTTTTTATAATTTTTTCTATTTTATCTCTGGCGCCCCCTTAGGGTCGGCGCCCTAGGCGGCCGCCTAGTTCGCCTATACGTTCGGGCCGGCCCTGCGCTAGCAGTAGCAGAATTGCCACCACCTCCACTGGCACCAGCCATTTGTATAGTAATACAAATACTGCGGTCATAATTACCCTTCTTTGCCTCCAGTAAGTGAATTACTGGGGAGGGAGTAAAGTTCCTTATGAAATATATGGCACATCACTCATTTCAGTCACAACGGGATGATGTTACCTCTGACAGCAAGCCCATCAGTTTGAGTCAGTGTACTGCGCTGAATGGTTTACTTGATCACAAAAAGTCTTCAGAGTCTAAGAGTATGTGCTTACGATCTGAAATAGCAGCGATTTGGATGGAGCTCACCTGCGCTGTATTCAAAACGCTGCATTTTAGGTTACACGCACAGTGGATGGGATTTCTATAAATGCCATGCCGACTGTGCTTATATTTGATGCTGCGTAAACTCACCGGTGGTGCAGGTTTGCGAGCCGCAGTATGTTAATTATTTGCAGCGGAGACTCTAGTCTCCGCTGCGTAGTCTCACCCACAGCCATTCATTACATGTAGTAAATCCACATGGTTCAAGGAATTGAATAGAATTGATTAACCTGTGTGATTAGAACAAAAATGACCTGCATCCAAAATGCTGCTCTATCCTGATCGAGGGCACATAGCCTAACGCACATCTTTTCAGGACAAATGGAGGTTTTGCAAAAATTTGAATTTTTTAATCTGGTGAATTTGAATTTCAAAATATTTAATCATCCCTTTAGTAGTCATATTAGTTGCCATTTTGTAATTGGCTCCTTGACTTTAGGCTGAAGCCTTTTGGACTTACTCACAGGTTTTGTAAGTCACGCTCACTTTTGCTCACGAGTAAATGTTAAATCATATGACATGCTGTCAATAGGTAGAATAAAAGGAGCTACTCACAGACAAAAGAGGGAAATTAATAAGTAGCGGCTCCAGCTCTGACTCAAAATGCAATACTTCTGCTGCAGAGGAACTGTTGGGCTGTGCTTTGCAATGCCAACATTAGCAGTTGGCTGATGGTGTCTGGGTACCCCTATTAGGGGGACACGTCACTAATATTCAAAGAAGGCATCCAGCAGAACTAGTGAATATGCATGATTTCAAGATAAACACTGTAACAACATATTGGACGTTTTTGACGCCAAAGTATTAGGACATATCACCCCAGTAGCTTTAATGATATCCCATGCACTCACAGGCATTGAAGGGGTTGCTTACCACTAAGATCACTATCACACCCGGATGCAGCTAACAACTGTGTAATCATTAAGATAATAAAGAAATGTCTTTATAAAGTTACTCAAGTTTTTATGTTGATATCAAATGTTTTCCCATGAAACATTTATGTCCAGTACACGGTATACATGTGTGATATTTTCAGGTCTCACCTCTGGAACTTCAACCTTTAGTCTTGCTTACATAGCATCTAGGCTGACATAGATGAGTGGATAAGACAAAATTCGAATTTGCCTTTCTGTGCATTTTCCCCAGGAAATTCGAGTTATGGAGAAGTTATTCTCTGCTAATTTAATTTCCCTTATTAAGCTTTGGGGTCTCTATAGACCTCAGAGCATAATAAATGTAATATGTAAAAAATCTGAAAACTCCTTATACTCACCTCACCGCTCAACGCTCCTCACTTTCACCCATCCGGTTCCTGTATCTTCGGATCCTTGATGGTGATATTTTGATATTGTGATATGCCATATTAATATGTTCATATATTTTAATGTATTTTCTGCATAGAAATGCTGTATACTGTTTGATACGGGCTAGTGCAATTCCTTCGATCATATGGGTATATCCAGAGAGAGAAGTGGCTACAGTTGGCCAGCATAGATGGTCGGAGGAGTGTGGGGGTTAAGGAGAGAGTTAAATGAAGAAAAGTCCAGCTACCACAATCCAAAAATAATAATGGATGGCTTTATTGAATAATCTCCAAAAATATGAACACGACACAGAGTGTAGATATGCAATGTTTTTCAGATCAATTATTATGATCCTTTTTCATGGCCTAAAAAACTTTTTTATGCCATGAAGAAGGATCATAATTGATGTAAAATTTATTGGATATCTACACTTTGTGTCATGTTCATATTTTGTGTATTAGTCAACAAAGCGATCCATTATTATATTTGGATCGTGGGAGCTTGACTTTTCTTTGATTTTCTATGATTACACATGAACCGCGTGATCCGTGCACCTGGTAGTGAGTTAGCTGGACTTTTCTGTTCCCTAAGGAGTTTCTTCTCTTTAGAGTTAATCATCAGATTGGAGTGAGGATGGAAGGAAAGTAAGACAAGAAGCTAGCCATATACTGAGTGTGTGTCCAAGGGAGGAAAGTCTGATATAACATGAATACAAAGGCAACTGGTTTAGCAGCAGTCTGGATTTTGGTATGGCCAGAACATCTAGTAGATCCTAGAGAATGGACAGCCAGCCAAACTGGGAGCTCAGCTGCAATGGATACATCCAGAAGCCCTAAAGGTAAGGCAGTGAGTTTGTGGGGACCATGGACAGCTAGATGAAGTGTGGCTGAAAAGGCAATGTGTAGAGCTGGAAGTGTTAGTGAAATAACACTAGGCTTCCAAGGTCCTGGACAGAAGTGGACTGTGGTTAGTGAAGGAAAGAAAGCAAAATTAAGTTTTCGAGAGGGCCCTTTTCTGTTCTCCATGACTGTGCCCAATGCACAAAGCAAGGTCCATAAAGGTGTGGTTGGGTGAGTTTGGTGAGGAAGAACTTGACTGGTCGCACAGAACCCAGACCTTAACCCCATCAAAAAACTTTGGGATGAACTAGATTAAGGACCTGACCCACTTTTCCAACATCAGTGTCTGTCCTGTCATCTGCTCTTTTAGATGCTTAGGTAAAAGTCCTTAAATACATATGCCAAAATCTTGAATAAAGCCTTCCCAGAAAATAGGAAAATGTTATAGCTACAAAGGGGAAATACACTCCATATTAATGCTTATGGATATAGAATGAGAGGTCATGTAAACTATTGGAGTAATGTGTTGGTGGCTTAAATCTTTTGCCCATATAGTATATATATCAATATTGCTATTTTGCGTTTTTGCTCCAATGGAAACAAAGACGAACAGGAAATTATTTCCATCCAAATAATAGAAAGCCATTCCCATTCTATTGTTTTAGGCTGTGTGCACACGATGCGGATTTAGTGCGGATTCGCAGCGGATTTTTCCGCGCAGAAATGCTGCAGATCCGCACTGTGATTTACAGTACAATGTAAAGCAATAGTGAAAAAAAAAAAGCTGTGCTAATTGTGCGGAAATATCCGCGCGGAAACGCTGCGGATTTAAACGAAGTTCATGTCACTTATTTTGTGCGGATGTGCAGCGTTTCTGCACCCTTCCATTATAGAAATCCACAGTGGTAAAAACTGCAGAAAATCCGCACAAAATCCGCATCAATTCCGCATAAAAACCGCACAAAATCCGCGGCAAATCTGCACCTGCGGTTTCTGCCAGGAGATTTTGTGCAGAAAATTCTGCACCCCATTACGTAACGAGTGCACATAGCCTAACATATAATTCTACTCTTTCTTCTGCCCCTCCACCCCCTGTCCCCGCTAACCCAATGAAAAAGTATTTTTCCCCCCGATATTTGTTTTTATACTAGTAAGAATAATCCTATTTTCCAGTTAATGACATCAATATGTTCTCTTGTCTTAATCTTTACAAAAACGTTACCACCTCATATTTTATCCCTACCACAGATAAGGGCTGATCCTCAGCAGCTGGAAGAAAATTATGTGCTGATGTACTACTATATTATATTTTTTATTTCTTATCCAAAAATAAATGTTGCTATAGTTCTGATATGAGCCGCCTTCCTCGTGTTTATTTTTGTTTTTCATGACCCCTATCTCAACCTACATTTTGGGCCAATTTTATATACCATGTTATTGCTGCATGAAAAATAACTTTATTTCAAGGGTAATTAAAGGGGTATTCAAGGCAAGTCAAATAATTCAGGCGATATGCCATCGTGGACTTGATTACAGGGACCACTATAATCATGAGCATAAATGGGCTTTGGTGTCTACCAGAGATGGTGCAAACTCGGTCTGTAATCTGTGGCCACTGACGGGAGACCTTAAATGGCATCCGATGCTCCTCTTTTCAGTAGCCAGCCCGGCGCATCGGCATTGTTTCTGTATGACGCACTTGTGACATTGCATGAAACCAGCTAGTCAAAAGAAGAGGAGCGGATTCTGGTAGGTAGGTGGCAATTCTAAGGTCTCCTTTCCATGCATCACTGATTACTGGTGTGGCGGCTGGACCGCACAGATTCTGGTAGGTAGGAGGCGGTTCTAAGGTCTCCCATCTACCCATCACTGATTACTGATGTGGCCGCAGGACTGTGTGAATTCTGGTAGGTAGGAGACGGTTCTAAGGTCTCCCGTCTACCCATCACCGATTACTGGCGTAGTGGCTGGACTGTTATGATCCGGTGACCTTGGAGCCGCATGAGACTTTCTCAGGAGAAGGTGGAACCTGTACTGACCGCAAACCCTAAACTGACACCGCAACTAGAAGTAGCCGTGGGGTGTACCTAACACATCCTAGACACCTCGACACAGCCGGAGGACTAAATACCCCTATAGATGGAAATGGGAATTCTATCTTGCCTCAGAGCAGAACCCCAAAGGATAGGCAGCCCCCCACAAATATTGACTGTGAGTAATAGAGGAAAGACACATGCAGGCAGAAATCAGGATTTAGCAAAAGAGGCCACGCTAGCTAAATAGGAAAGGATGGGACAGAATACTAAGCGGTCAGTATTAAAACCCTAAAAATATCCACAGCAGATAATACAAAAATTCCACCATCTAACTAAAGACATGGAATGTATATCTCCATCTCCTGAGAATCCAACTTGACTGAAAAATCCAAACACAGTCTAGCTGGACAAGAAAAAACATTGAATAGTACTGAATTGTAAAGCACACAGCATGTGTGCTGCAGAAACTAAACCAGACACTTATCTTTGCTGATTTGACAGCAGGGCAGGAGGAACCAGACAGAGATGCAAAACCTCCAAGAACAATGGACAACTGGCAAGGGCTAATGAATCCTGCACACCTAAATATCCCAGTCAGAGCTGCAATCAGCAGGGACACCTGCCCAGGATTGCAACCCAGGGACAACTGTATTACTACTAACAACCACCGGAGGGAACATATTTCACATATTTCCGCAATAAAGATCTATGGAAGACATTATGGATAGCAAAAGAGGCCGGAAGGGCCAATCGAAAAGACACCGGATTAATAATCTCAGAAATCCTATAAGGACCAATAAAGCGAGGCTTAAACTTAGGGGAAGAAACCTTCATAGGAACATGATGGGAAGACAACCAGACCAGATCCCCAACCCGAAACCGGGAACTGTTATGGACCTGGTGGTTAGGAGCACCCGGAATGACCTGATGGTTAAACTGTAGAACAGGACCAGCTCTGGGAAGTGGGAGCTCTGCTGACCGCAAACCCTAATCCTATCACACACACTAGAAATAGCTGTGGAGCGTACCTAACTCTGCCTAGACGCCTCTTCACAGCCTAAGAGCTAACTACCCCTAAAGATAGGAAATAAAGCCTTACCTTGCCTCAGAGAAATTCCCCAAAGGAAAAGGCAGCCCCCCACAAATATTGACTGTGAGTTAAGATGGAAGTCACAAACACAGGAATGAAACAGGTTTCAGCAAAGGAGGCCAGACTTCACTAAACAGACAGAGGATAGAAAAGGTATCTTTGCGGTCAGCACAAAAACTACAAAATACCACGCAGAGTGTGCAAAAAGACCCCCGCACCGACTCATGGTGCGGAGGTGCCACTCTGCATCCCAGAGCTTCCAGCTAGCAAGGCAATATCATGATAGCAAGCTGAAAAAGAAAACAATGAACAACAAATTAACTAGCAGGGACTTAGCTTCTGCTGGAGTAGACCGGTCATCAGAAAGATCCAGGAGAGATCTGAACCAGTACTAAGACATTGACAGCTGGCATGAAGTAATGATCTGAGTGGAGTTAAATAGAGAAGCCAGCCTAGCAGTAAACGAGGGCAGATGAGGAAGGAATCTCAGAACCAGCAGCTCCACTCACAGCCACCAGAGGGAGTCCACGGACAGAACTCGCCGAAGTACCATTCATGACCACAGGAGGGAGTTCGAGAATGGAATTCACAACAGGGAACCAACACACCGACGACGCATCTCAGATAAGTTTCCAAAGTCTGATTAGTTCGCTCGATCTGGCCATTTGTCTGAGGATGAAATGCGGAAGAAAAAGACAAATCAATGCCCAGCCTAGCACAAAAGGCCCGCCAAAACCTAGAAACAAACTAGGAACCTCTGTCGGAAACAATATTCTCCGGAATACCATGCAAACGAACCACATGCTGAAAAAACAACGGAACCAAATCAGAAGAGGAAGGCAATTTAGGCAAAGGCACCAAATGAACCATCTTAGAGAACCGGTCACAAACAA
This sequence comes from Ranitomeya variabilis, assembly GCF_051348905.1. NCBI lineage: Eukaryota > Metazoa > Chordata > Amphibia > Anura > Dendrobatidae > Ranitomeya > Ranitomeya variabilis. The sequence continues at coordinate 51,054,423 of NC_135237.1, read as the reverse complement.
CCCAGATGACCGACATCCTCTGGGAAACCGGAAGATCAGAAATAAAATCCATAGAAATATGCGTCCAGGGCCTCTAAGGGACCGGCAAAGGCAAAAGCAACCCACTAGCACGGGAACAACAAGGCTTGGCACAAGTCCCACAGGACTGCACAAAAGAACGTACATCACGTGACAAAGAAGGCCACCAAAAGGACCTACCAACCAAATCTCTGGTACCAAAAATACCAGGATGGCCAGCCAACACAGAACAATGAACCTCAGAAATCACTCTACTAGTCCATCTATCAGGAACAAACAGTTTCCCCACTGGACAGCGGTCAGGTCTATCAGCCTGAAATTCCTGACGAACCCGTCGTAAATCAGGGGAAATGGCAGAAAGGACCACCCCTTCTTTCAGAATGCCGACCAGTTCAAGGACCTCAGGAGAATCAGGCAAAAAATTCCTAGAGAGGGCATCAGCCTTAATATTCTTAGAACCCGGAAGATACGAGACCACGAAATCAAAACGGGAAAAAAACAAACACCATCGAGCCTGTCTAGGATTCAGCCGTCTGGCAGACTCGAGGTAAAACAGATTTTTATGATCGGTCAAGACCACAATACGGTGCTTAGCTCTCTCAAGCCAATGTCGCCACTCCTCAAACGCCCACTTCATAGCCAACAACTCCCGATTGCCGACATCATAATTGCGTTCAGCAGGCGAAAACTTACGGGAAAAGAAGGCATAAGGTTTCATCAAGGAACCAACAGGATCCCTCTGAGACAAAACGGCCCCTGCCCCAATCTCAGAAGCGTCAACCTCAACCTGAAACGGAAGAGAAACATCCGGTTGACGCAACACCGGGGCAGAAGTAAATCGGCGTTTAAGCTCCTGAAAGGCAGAGACAGCTGCAGAGGACCAATTCGTCACATCAGCGCCTTTCTTCGTCAAATCGGTCAAGGGTTTAACCACACTGGAGAAGTTAGCAATGAAACGGCGATAAAAATTAGCAAAGCCCAAAAATTTCTGAAGGCTCTTCACGGATGTGGGCTGGATCCAATCATGAATGGCCGAATGGCCTGAACCTTAACCGGATCCATCTCTATAGATGAGGGAGAAAAAATGAAGCCCAAAAAAGAAACCTTCTGCACTCCAAAGAGACACTTAGACCCCTTCACAAATAAAGCATCATCACGAAGGATCTGAAATACCATCCTGACCTGTTCCACATGAGACTCCCAATCATCGGAAAAAATTAAAATGTCATCCAAATATACAATCATGAATTTATCAAGATAAGTCCGGAAGATATCGTGCATGAAGGACTGAAAAACAGATGGAGCATTAGAGAGTCCGAATGGCATCACAAGGTATTCAAAATGGCCTTCGGGCGTATTAAACGCAGTTTTCCATTCATCCCCCTGCTTAATACGAACAAGATTATATGCCCCCCGAAGGTCAATCTTCGTAAACCAACTAGCCCCCTTAATCCTAGCAAACAAATCGGAAAGCAGAGGTAAAGGGTATTGAAATTTGACCGTGATCTTATTCAAGAGGCGATAATCAATACAGGGTCTCAAGGAGCCATCCTTCTTAGCAACAAAAAAAAATCCTGCTCCCAATGGTGAAGAAGATGGCCGAATATGCCCTTTCTCCAAAGACTCCTTAACATAACTCCGCATGGCGGTATGTTCAGGCACAGACAGGTTGAAAAGTCGGCCCTTAGGAAACTCACAGCCTGGAATCAAGTCAATCGCACAATCACAGTCCCTATGCGGTGGAAGGGAACTGGACTTGGGCTCATCGAATACATCCTGAAAATCAGACAAAAACTCTGGAATTTCAGAAGAGGAAGAAGAGGAGATTGACATCAAAGGAACGTCATTATGAACCCCCTGACATCCCCAACTAGTCACAGACATATAGTAGAATGAACAAAGAGCTAGCACTCGACCGTAGGTGGAAGTTGGTGGTGCAAGTGAACGGAGTCCCAAGACCCCAAAACGTCCAGAAGAATCAAATCACTGCACTCATCATAGTTCAAGTCAAGTTGAAGTGAATATTTATTGAAGGTGAACACGAAGAAATAAGGCAACAAAGAATATTTAACGTTTCGGCCACTCGGTGGCCTTGATCACAACTGATGCTGTAACAAGAATAGAAAAACAGTGTATAAACATATAGTATGTACAGTGCTAAAAAGTAAATAAATATATACAAAATATACAGAGGACTATCCATACAAAGTATGGATATAATGGACCACATGTCAAGGAATGTTTTTAAAGAGACAAAGATGAAGTTCATCATTAGCAATAGACCTATGTTAGATACAAGGACTTTAAAAACCAAGAAAGGGTTACTACAAGAAATTATGTATCTAGAGAGATGGTGCAGTAAGTAAGGATGGATAACGTACCCTTAGTAGGTAATTCGTATACCGTCATGTGATAGTAGGGTAGAAAACTCAAAGTAGGGGTGGCCCAGATATTTCCTGTATAGAAAGCAATAGAAGAGCATGATATGATATATATATATATATATATATATATATATATATATATATATATATAGAGTAGTATAGATAACCCAGGGGTTGTTGCATGGGGTTAGTGTAACACTGGACTGTATGTGGGATTACACAGCATATATAGAGGTATTTACCAGAAGGAGCTTTAAAGTTCAATTGTATTTGTCCAGGACAGAGTACCACTCGTTTTAAAATATCTGCCGTATGTTGGATAGACTGCAATATAAACGTATTAACAGGCTGAAAAAAAACCCCAGAGCTGCGCAAAAAGTAGTGTGTTATGTACATCCATAATAACTGTACCTTAGTAGTCTACGGCCCGTATCCTATAGTCATGGGAAGCCCAGGAGTGGGTAGGGGAAATAAGGTTCTCCACACCAAGTAGGGACCCTCAGCATAGGATGGATCTGCCTATTAGAGACCAGGGATGTGGGCATATTAAAACGGACGTAATTACTTGGAGTACTTATCTGTCATAGGGCCGTAGTCTCACATGGATTGGTGGCGCAGTGTATGCGCAGTCCGGGACCGAGGAAACGCCGACACAGCACGTGTCTTGGCGGTGGAAGCGGCAACGTCCAGCATGGGAAGCGCCGCACAAAATATAGTCCACCGGTCCTGCGACCGGAAGTACGTACGGACGCCAGCGCCTGCGCAGTACCGCACCAATGTTAGTGAGTTCGGCGCCTGCGCACTAAGGGAGGCAATCGGCGCGTGCGCTGTGTATCTAGGGAAGGAGCAGAGCAGGAACGGTGTAACATAGTGACAAGCGTGTTTGGAAATAGCGTGAGGGACACACTATTGGCATGGGTGGTATGGGGTTGTATATGGCTCGCTGTGTATCAGCCGCTAATTGGGCCCAATATAAGGGGCAATAAGAAAAATGACATTGATGTGAGCAGATTGAGAGCACTGAATAATAGGCAGTAGAAAGATATAAATAGATGTATATAAAAAAACATACAAGGTATAAATATGTCCTGTAACAGAATGTTAAAGGGGTACCCATAATATCTAGAACAGGATATCTAGTAGGAGTCCAAACTACAATTGATTATTCACAGTACTGGAGGCACCTTGAGTTGAATGGGTAAAAAAGTTATCAATGTAACTAATGGAAATAATATTATAAGTTAGATAAATTGAGCCAAAGAAATGAAAAAATGAATGAATAAAGTGAAAAAAAATTATTGAAAAAAATTATTAAAATAGAATAAATGAAAAAATGAAATAAATTTATTTCATTTTTTCATTTATTCTATTTTAATAATCAATTGTAGTTTGGACTCCTACTAGATATCCTGTTCTAGATATTATGGGTACCCCTTTAACATTCTGTTACAGGACATATTTATACCTTGTATGTTTTTTTATATACATCTATTTATATCTTTCTACTGCCTATTATTCAGTGCTCTCAATCTGCTCACATTAATGTCATTTTTCTTATTGCCCCTTATATTGGGCCCAATTAGCGGCTGATACACAGCGAGCCATATACAACCCCATACCACCCATGCCAATAGTGTGTCCCTCACGCTATTTCCAAACACGCTTGTCACTATGTTACACCGTTCCTGCTCTGCTCCTTCCCTAGATACACAGCGCACGCGCCGATTGCCTCCCTTAGTGCGCAGGCGCCGAACTCACTAACATTGGTGCGGTACTGCGCAGGCGCTGGCGTCCGTACGTACTTCCGGTCGCAGGACCGGTGGACTATATTTTGTGCGGCGCTTCCCATGCTGGACGTTGCCGCTTCCACCGCCAAGACACGTGCTGTGTCGGCGTTTCCTCGGTCCCGGACTGCGCATACACTGCGCCACCAATCCATGTGAGACTACGGCCCTATGACAGATAAGTACTCCAAGTAATTACGTCCGTTTTAATATGCCCACATCCCTGGTCTCTAATAGGCAGATCCATCCTATGCTGAGGGTCCCTACTTGGTGTGGAGAACCTTATTTCCCCTACCCACTCCTGGGCTTCCCATGACTATAGGATACGGGCCGTAGACTACTAAGGTACAGTTATTATGGATGTACATAACACACTACTTTTTGCACAGCTCTGGGGTTTTTTTTCAGCCTGTTAATACGTTTATATTGCAGTCTATCCAACATACGGCAGATATTTTAAAACGAGTGGTACTCTGTCCTGGACAAATACAATTGAACTTTAAAGCTCCTTCTGGTAAATACCTCTATATATGCTGTGTAATCCCACATACAGTCCAGTGTTACACTAACCCCATGCAACAACCCCTGGGTTATCTATACTACTCTATATATATATATATATATATATATATATATATATATATATATATATCATATCATGCTCTTCTATTGCTTTCTATACAGGAAATATCTGGGCCACCCCTACTTTGAGTTTTCTACCCTACTATCACATGACGGTATACGAATTACCTACTAAGGGTACGTTATCCATCCTTACTTACTGCACCATCTCTCTAGATACATAATTTCTTGTAGTAACCCTTTCTTGGTTTTTAAAGTCCTTGTATCTAACATAGGTCTATTGCTAATGATGAACTTCATCTTTGTCTCTTTAAAAACATTCCTTGACATGTGGTCCATTATATCCATACTTTGTATGGATAGTCCTCTGTATATTTTGTATATATTTATTTACTTTTTAGCACTGTACATACTATATGTTTATACACTGTTTTTCTATTCTTGTTACAGCATCAGTTGTGATCAAGGCCACCGAGTGGCCGAAACGTTAAATATTCTTTGTTGCCTTATTTCTTCGTGTTCACCTTCAATAAATATTCACTTCAACTTGACTTGAACTATGATGAGTGCAGTGATTTGATTCTTCTAGTCACAGACATAGACTTCCAATCCAACACAGGATTATGTACCTGCAACCACGGAAAACCCAGCACGATAGCATCATGCAAATTATGCAACACCAGAAATCGACAATCTTCCTGATGGGCTGGCGCCATGCACATGGTCACCTGTGTCCAGAACTGGGGCTTATTTTTAGCCAAAGGTGTAGCATCAATGCCCCTTAAAGGAATAGGGTTCTGCAAAGACTGCAAGGGAAAACCACAACGCCTGGCAAACTCAAAGTCCATTAAGTTCAAGGCGGCGCCTGAATCCACAAACGCCATGACAGAAAATTATGACAATGAGCAGATCAAGGACACAGATAACAGAAATTTAGGTTGTACAGTACTGATGGTAAATGAACTAGCGATCCTCTTGGTACGCTTAGGGCAGACTGAAATGACATGAGAAACATCGCCACAATAAAAACACAACCTATTCTGATGTCTGAATCCTTGTTGTTCCGTTCTAGACAGAATCCTATCACACTGCATTGGCTCAGGCATCTGCTCTGAGGACAACGCCACAGCGCGCACAGTTCTGCGCTCCCGCAAGCGCCGATCAATCTGAATGGCCAGAGACATAGAATCACTCAGACCGAAAGGCGTGGGAAACCCCACCATAATATCTTTAACGGATTCAGAAAGAACCTTTCTGAAAATTGCCGCCAAAGCATCATCATTCCATTTAGTCAACACAGACCATTTTCTAAATTTCTGACAATACAATTCTGCCGCTTCTTGACCCTGAGACAGGGCCAACAAGGTCTTCTCCGCTTGATCCTCAGAATTTGGTTCATCATATAATAATCCTAAGGCCTGAAAAAAGGCGTCTACATTAAGCAAGGCTGGATTCCCAGATTCCAGGGAAAATGCCCAATCCTGAGGATCGCCACGCAGCAGGGAGATGACAATTTTAACCTGCTGAATGGAATCACCAGAGGATCGAGGTCTCAGAGCAAAAAACAGTTTACAGTTGTTTTTAAAACTCAAAAATTTGGACCTGTCCCCAAAAAACAAATCAGGAGTAGGAATCTTAGGCTCTAAAACTGGAGTCTGAACAATATAATCAGAAATACTCTGTACCCTAGCAGCAAGCTGGTCTACACGAGAAGCTAATCCCTGAACATCCATGCTAGCACAAGACTAAAGACCAGAGAAAAAGAGGGAAGAAAAGACAAAGCAGGCTACAGAAAAAAAATGGCTCAACACCTTTCTTCCCTTCTTCTGAGATGCATTTAACTCATTGTTGGTCCAGTTGTACTGTTATGGTCCGGTGACCTTGGAGCCGCATGAGACTTTCTCAGGAGAAGGTGGAACCTGTACTGACCGCAAACCCTAAACTGACATCGCAACTAGAAGTAGCCGTGGGGTGTACCTAACAAATCCTAGACACCTCGACACAGCCGGAGGACTAAATACCCCTATAGATGGAAATGGGAATTCTATCTTGCCTCAGAGCAGAACCCCAAAGGATAGGCAGCCCCCCACGAATATTGACTGTGAGTAATAGAGGAAAGACACACGCAGGCAGAAATCAGCAAAAGAGGCCACGCTAGCTAAATACGAAAGGATAGGACAGAATACTATGCGGTCAGTATTAAAACCCTAAAAATATCCACAGCAGATAATACAAAAATTCCACCACCTAACTAAAGACATGGAATGTATATCTGCATCTCCTGAGAATCCAACTTGACTGAAAAATCCAAACACAGTCTAGCTGGACAAGAAAAAACATTGAATAGTACTGAATTGTAAAGCACACTGCATGTGTGCTGCAGAAACTAAACCAGACACTTATCTTTGCTGATTTGACAGCAGGGCAGGAGGAACCAGACAGAGATGCAAAACCTCCAAGAACAATGGACAACTGGCAAGGGCTAATGAATCCTGCACACCTAAATATCCCAGTCAGAGCTGCAATCAGCAGGGACACCTGCCCAGGATTGCAACCCAGGGACAACTGTATTACTACTAACAACCACCGGAGGGAACCCAAGAGCAGAATTTACAACACTGGACTGCGTGGATTTTGGTAGGTAGGAAGCGGTTCTAAGGTCTCCCGTCCACCCATCACTGATTACTGATTTGGCCGCTGGACCGCACGGATTCTGGTAGGTAGCAGGCGGTTCTAAACTCTCCTGTCCACCCACCATTGAGTACTGACATGGCTTCTGGACCAGAACCTGCAAATTTATTTGCTCCAACCCTAGGCTATACCAAAGCAATAGATGAGATCTTAATGGTTTTACTCCCTTCATCAAGATATAACAGCATTTTTTGCTGCAATACTCTTTTAACATAGGTGTAGACATTAATGGATGCCAACAGATCTAGCTACTATGCAGTAAAGGAACCTAAGTTAAACGGGTCTTCACAAAATTGAAAGTTAACGTCTATCCAAAGGACCTATAAATCGCTGGGGAGTCCAACCGCTGGGACCACCAACAATCATAATGGCTGTTAGTGTTGAGCATGCACTTTGGTGCCTTTTTTGGGGATCATTGCAACTCCAAGGCTAACAGAAGCTATAACATGACCATGTGCACAGGGTTAAAGTTTCTGTCTTTAGGTTTACGTACATTATGATATCATTGAATTTTGTTATTAAGTTAATCATCACTATACCATTGCAAACATTTTATACGACTCCACCGATACCACAATAAGTGGAAAAAATGGAAATTCTTATAAAGCTATCCTCTAGCTATATAATTATTGATATCAGTGTAATTTGTTAGGGCAGCACTTTATGTCTTGTTCCCACAGACTGAGGGAAATAAGCTTTATTACTTTTTTGTCTTGGACATACATCCCACAAACCACAACAAATGTCTCCACTGTACAGTCATATCACATCAATCTTGCCGAGACATTCACAAGGATTTCAGAGAAATAAAGGGCAATCAATTCCAGACAGTTGGGTAGACTTTCATTTTCTGGGGTTATTTTGATGGACTACAAAGAAGATTAATATGACAAAGAATTTGCTACAACATAAATAGAAAAATTAATAAAGCACAAAATTAATCATGTTAAAAAGGTGTTTTTTTTTTCATTTAGCTGCTCTACATTTTTTTGCCGCAGACCTCGTAACATTTATATAGAGAAGCAGTTTAATGGTATGGCAGTGATGTTCCATTCTGCTGATTGCTGAGGGTCCTGGGGAATTGGACTCCTTCCAAATACACATCAGTGGCCTTTCTTTTTTTTTTGTTTCAATATGTTTATTTAAAGTTTTCATAACAATATATAACAAAAACGACCTTCCATGTAAAAAAAGATATAGTTATTTGTAGAGCATCGTGACAAAAATGTAAAAGTAACCATATCAATAAAGGTCAATCATATAAACCAAACTAGAAAGACAGGACAAGACAGACTAGGGATAGGAACAACAAGGGAGATAACATCAGTTCGTTTTACCAATTATGGGGGAAATCCAACATGTCATGTCATCAGGTGTTGATAATTAGGTGAGTGCTGATTTGTCGCAATATACTAATAATGTTAATAAGCATTTACAGATATAAGATGTAAGAAATTCATGGAGACAATAGGAGGGTTCGAGTCAGGGGGGTGCTAGAGTCGAGATCGAGCCAAGGGCTCCAGATTCGAAAAAAGGCATCCATGTCATCACATCTAGTTGCTTGGATTCTCTCACACATTAAAATTTCATTCATTCTGTCTCTCACCATTGAAATGGACAGTGTCTGAGTTCTCCATTTAGAAGCTATATGAATTTTAGCTGCCATGCACAATGTATTCGCTAATCTCCAAAGACTCTTCGAGAATCCATGTGGCATCTTTCCCAATAGGAATACTGTGGGGTCCATTATAATTGGTTTACCAAATAATTGGATAATAATTGAATTAACTTCTTGCCATAATTTCTCAACGATCGGACATTTCCACCAAATGTGGAGCATATCCCCAGGGATATTACAACCCCTAAAGCAGTCTTTAGAGATGTGCGGACAAATGGCATGTAATTTGGTTGGTACATAATATGCCCTATGTAACACCTTGAGTGATGTTTCAGTCAGAGACGTTTGATGACTACCTCTAGACAGGGTTTCACTGCATTTATGCCACGTCTCCAGGGGCAGGACGAGCTCCAAGTCATTCTCCCATTGCAGCATATAATTTAGTTTCTCTGATGTATGAGCGGCATTCATCGTGGAATATATTAGTGAGATTATCCCATTACCCATAGGGTTTCCAGAATACCTTTGTTCAAAACCCGTGAGCCGAAAAGGGGTCCCACGTGACAGATGCTGACTGGCAAAATGAAAAACTTGATTGATACGCATAGCCTCTCCAGTTGGGGGACCATGACATTGTATAAATTCTTGCTTAGTGAGTAAAATATTGAAAGGGGAGCAAAGGTGTTTTAGCATGGTAATCCCCTTCCCGATCCACCAGGAGAACAATGCAGGCTCTAGCCCCGGTTGAAACATAGGATTACGAAACAATGATGTAAGGGGTGAAAATTTAGATTGAAGATTGTGCTTGAATCTCTCCTTTCTCCATATGATCAGAGAGAGAGCGGAAAAGGGAGCTATGACCTGAATGTCCGGCGGGAGTCTCACCGTGGACCACAAGAGGCCACAAAGTGAATAAGGCTGCAGGAAGTAAGATTCTAGTTGCACCCACCTAGGAGTATTACTGTTAGGGGATAGTTTGGACAATTGAGCTATTTGGGCTGCTTTGAAATATGTCAAGAGACTAGGCATCGACATGCCTCCATACTTTCTGTGTAAGCACATTATGTTTTGTTTGACACGGGGTCTCTTTCCATTCCATATAAATTTGGAAATAATTGACTGAATCTCTCGGAGACATTTCAAAGGAACCGCGATAGGGAGAGATCTAAATAGGTATAGGAATCTCGGCAAAGTAACCATCTTTATAGTGTGTAACCGGCCAAGCCATGAAATTTTTAAACGAGACCATTTTGCTATGTCAGTCCTAAATTTTGCAATTAAAGGGGAATAGTTCCACTTGAAAAGGGAAGATTTATGAGTCGTAAGGTTAATTCCTAAGTAGGATAGGGAATGTTCCTTTCTCGTAAAGCCGAATTGTGAAATTAAATTATCTTGATCAGCCTTAGGAGTGTTGATGAATAGGGCCTCCGACTTATCAACATTTATCCTGAGACCTGATATTTTTTCAAATGTACGCAGAAGCGAAAATAGGTTGGGTAGAGTAGAGTAGGGGTTGGACAGTGTGAGTAGAAGATCATCTGCAAAAAGGCTCAGTTTGTATTTTTCACCCATGTCTGAGGGTCCTAATATGTTTGGATTTTCTCTTATGGCTGCGGCCAACGGCTCCATTGCTAAAGCAAATAATGCTGGGGACAAGGGGCACCCCTGACGAGTACCTCTCTGTATATTTATAGATAACGGTTTAGTGGAAGGGAGTTTGAGGTATGCTGATGGATTGTCATATATTAGTTGAAGACAGGAAATCAGCTTTTGAGGGAAATTAAATTTATCTAACACTGAGAAAAGATAAGGCCAAAGAACTGTATCAAAAGCCTTTTCTATATCTAGAGCCAGTACCATCAAAGGCCTCTGTGTACGGTTCGCTGAGTGGATAATGTTGAGATTCCTACGTATGTTGTCAGGTCCTTGTCTCATCGGGATAAAACCCACCTGATCCTTATGTATAAGCGAAGGCAGTATTTTGTTCAGTCGATCAGTGATGAGTGAAGTGAAAATTTTTAAATCAACGTTTAATAAAGAAATAGGACGGTAGTTTTTAACTAATAAGTGATCTCGTTTTGGTTTAGGAATAACAGTTACGTGAGCAAAATAAAACTCAGGGGGCATTTGGGAGCCAGAAAGAAGGGCATTGCAGAAATTTTTAATGTGGGGCATTAGGAGATCTCCAAATTTTTTGTAATAAAGGGCTGACAGGCCATCAGGACCCGGAGCCTTGCCCGACTTTAATTTTTTGATTATCATAGTGATTTCCTCAGGAAGGATTTCCGACTGAAGTTGCTGTATGGCAGGTTCAGAAATTTTTGGAAGGGAAACACCTTGTAAAAAAGAGTTCAGAGATTTCAAGGGAGTGTTTTGAGGGGAAGAGTACAATTTTTGATAGTATTCATAAAAGACTTTATAAATACCCTCTGGATGGGCTGATATACGTCCAGAGCCATCCCTTATGGAGGGTATAGAGTTTAGGTACTCTCTTGCGCGTAGTTGGCGTGCTAACATTCTGGAAGGTTTGTTTGCCTGCTTGTAAAAGGAGGCTCTGGTCCAGGCGAGGGCTTTCTCCGTTTTAACAGTGAGCAATGAGGTCAGCTGTTTTTTGACATCTGAGATTTGTTTTATTAGATAGCGAGACGTTGATAGCTGATTAGCCTGTTCGAGCTTGAACAGCTTGGTTTCCAGTCTATTTTGAAGGGCTGACCTGTTTTTTTTCCTGGTGGAAGCTATCTTGATTATAGAGCCAGTTATGAATTTTTTATGAGCCATCCAGATGTTACCAGGTGAGGAGTCATTAGTTACATTAGTTTGAAAGAAAAGTTTAAGATCTTCTTTAAGTTGAGAAGATATAGTGGGGTCTGTAAGCAGGGATTCATTTAAGCGCCACTTAAAAAGGCCAGACGTGGTAATATCAAATTTAAAGACCGACAGAACAAAATCATGATCCGACCAAGCTGATGGGACATGTCGTGAGTACAAAGCTGATACTAGAGTATTTGCAGTCGTTAACTGTAAGTCAATGCGCGAGTACGATTTGTGTACTGGTGAGTAAAATGTGAAGCCCCTTGCCTGCCCGTTAATCTCCCGCCAGACATCCACCAATCTATTCTCCTTCATCAAGTGCAAGATTTGTTTCCTATCTCTCTTGGAAACATCAGACCTCTGTACTGCACTACTGTCCTGAGTTGGATCAAGGACCATGTTGAAATCCCCACACCAAATCAGGTGGTGGTATGAGACTTGAGAGAGCTTTGATAAAATTAATTTAAAAACCCGGATCTGGGTGTTTGCAGGGAGATAACTATTGATAATACAGATTGTTTTTCCCTGTAGGGTTCCCTGTAGTATTAAAAACCTCCCTTCCGGGTCTGAGTATGATTCAGTCAAATGAAAGGGAAAGGAATTTTTTAGTAATATAGCAACACCTCTGGTTTTTCTGTCCCAAGAGGCAAGGAAGTAGCGGGAATAGCTCGAGTCAAAAAATTTAGGAGAAGATGAAGAGGAGAAATGGGTTTCTTGTAAACACAAGATATCTGGCTTGTGTTTACGGTAATCTATGAACGCTCTCCTCCGTTTAATGGGCGAATTAAGACCCTTTACGTTGTGTGAAATAACCCTACACATTAGAAAAGATACAAGTAATGCTTACAGACTCAGACACTCGACCAGTCCCGCCAAATCTCCACCGTTGGAAACTGCGAAGTGAACAATGTGTGGTAAATCTACTAGAAAACAAAGGGAGAGAAACAGAACAAGGGAAAACATACACATATAACATTAATAGAACAATAATGTGAGTTCTAGCCTCACAAAAGATGGAGATCCGGAATACCATATTAAAAGTAGACCGAGAATCGCCAAAATAGGGTAACATGTAGTAAACCCGAGGCCTCACCCGTTATGATTACTAGCCCAGTCAAAAGGGGGAAGAGGGGGGTAGGGGGGAGGAAAGGGGAGGGGAGAAGAAGGGATGTAGGAAAGGGGGGGAAAGAGGGAGAGGATGGGGAAGCTGGTAGAAAAATAATAAACACGTTAAATAGGGAGAGTAAATTGGTATGGGCATATGCAGAAAAGTTCGAAATCAGGAAAATATAGATCAGTCTAATGATCATTAACAGATAACTGAAGATAACTCAATGCAGTCAACCGATGGGGTCTATGTAAAGCCACGTCTCAAAAATTAAATCCAGAGAATCCAGGAAACAGTCAAGTAATTCGTGAACGTTGGCTTCTGGTCGCAGGAACCTGCTGCCATTCTTTAGCTGGTCTGGGTCTTCTTTGCGGAAGTGGAAGTATAACATCAGGAAGCGGAATTCCAGCTTGTTCTAGAACCTTTTTGCCTTCATCCAGTGTACGACAAATATACTGCTCATTCTTATGTGTAAAAGATAAAGAAAATGGGAAGCCCCAGCGATATTTCACTTGTACTGACTGTAGTGCCATGGTGATTGGTTTAAGGGCTCTCCTACGGAACAGCGTGGCAGGTGCTATGTCTGCAAACAATTTCACAGAATCTGGAAGACCAGGAAGTGTAGATAGAGATCTTGCAGCATTAAGAATTAAATCTCTAGATTCCTCATATTGCATTTTGAGGACCACGTCTCTGGGAATGTCTGCGGAACGTGTTCTGCCTAGAGCCCTATGGATTCTTGTGATATGTAATGAGGATGGATCTGCCTGCGGTAGGAGCGCAATAAATAGAGCAGTGACTGTCTCTTTTAATGTCACATAGGATTCTGGTAAGCCACGCACTCTAATATTACCTCTTCTGGACCTATTCTCTAGGTCCTCACTGCGCAGCTCTAAATCCATGATGCGATCAGCATGGAGTGTGAGGGTCTCTTGATCTTCACTAAGGGCCTCTGCTGTGGCCTCCATTTTCTCCTCTAAGCATGCTGTGCGCTGGGAGATATCTTGTAGCTGGGCGGTGACCGCAGTCATGGCTGCAGAAAGTTCTGTGCGGAAGGTCTCCTGGAGGGATTTGGTGAGTGCAGCAGTTGAAATAACAGCGTCCCCTCCATTATTCAGATCCTCCTCATCTGCCCCTTCACTGAGCTGCAGCGCCGGGATGTGAGAGAGAGTGAGGACAGGTGCGGCGGCCATTTTACCTGCACCGCCGCCCGCCAAGAGTTCTGATATCGGGCGGCCAGCCGGCTGTCCCGCGCCAGCTTTCCTGGGCATTGCGGACCTCGGCGCTCTCGGAGGCGAGGGGAAGCAGACCGCCGTGAAAAGGTCCCGATTCCGGTATCTAAACGGGGGGGAATCAAGCCTCGGGACGCGGAGCTCAGCCGAGCACTTCCTGCTCCATCAGAGTCCGCGCATGCGCCCCCAGTGGCCTTTCTTGAGGATGGGTTATCAATAGTGTTGAGCATTCCGATACCGCAAGTATCGGGTATCGGCCGATACTTGCGGGTATCGGAATTCCGATACCGAGATCCGATACTTTTGTGGTATCGGGTATCGGTATCGAAACAACATTAATGTGTAAAAGAAAGAATTAAAATAAAAAATATTGCTATACTCACCTCTCCGACGCAGCCTGGACCTCACCGAGGGAACCGGCAGCGTTCTTTGCTTAAAATGCGCGCGTTTACTTCCTTCCGTGACGTCACGGCTTGTGATTGGTCGCGTGCCGCCCATGTGGCCGCGACGCGACCAATCACAGCAAGCCGTGACGTAATTTTCAGGTCCTCAATGCCTAATTCTAGGCATTCAGGATTTTAAAATTACGATCCGGCTTGTGATTGGTCGCGTCGCGGTCACATGGGCGACGCGACCAATCACAAGCCGTGACGTCACGGGAGGCAGGGAACGCGCGCATTTTAAAATTACGTCACGGCTTGTGATTGGTTGCGTGCCGCCCATGTGACCGCGACGCGACCAATCACAGCAAGCTGTGACGTAATTTCAGGTCCTGAATGCAGAATTAGCAAATAGATAATGGCTGCACTCAAGTTTATTGTGCTAAAGCAAAGAAGTACATCCAAACACAGTTGGTTCTAACCTCCTCTATAAATACAGGCTTTACCATTTTATTAGCCATAGGTAAGTGTTCACACTAGGCAGACAGGTTAGTTACCCATTCGATCTGAGATTACCTTGACGTTTGGTGAATGGGCTCACAATATTTGGCCAAATTTTGTGCTAAAAATCTCATGTGTTTTTTCATAAATTTCACAAGCCATTATGCTGTTCACATTTCATGTATTGCACATTTCTTTGCTTTAGCACAATAAACTTGAGTGCAGCCATTATCTATTTGCTATGTAAGACTTTTTGGTTATGCACCAGTTCAGACTAGATGGCTGTTCAGTCAGTTTTTCTATATTTACTGAATGCAGAATTAGGCATACAGGACCTGAAATTACGTCACTTTCAAGTATCGGACGGTATCGCTCAACACTAGTTATCAATCTTTTTTTCCCCAGAAAAAACTTTAATAGTGTTGAGATCAACCATTAACTAAGTGTTCTCAAAATGAACACTTATCGCATTGAAGTGTCACTACCCAAGCTCAACCGTGGCTCAATTTAAACTCTGCACTATGGTTGTATTGAAAGAAGGTACAGTTTTAGTTATGGGTGTAGGTCCCAGCAGTAAGGATCCCAGATATTTATTACCTATCCTGCAAATGACAGATAGGAAGAGAGCAGGATCTAGTGTAACAAGTGCAAATCCTGAGGTATGTCACGGCCGGAGAGAAAGAGACCTGAGGCAGCCTTTATGGAGGCGTGAGCTGTATTATCCAAAGTCCATGTGCTTTGGCCAGCTGAATTTGCTAGCCTTTCTCCTATACTGAAAAACCCCTCTGCAGCAGTGCTGGGTGGTACCCATATATCACACCAAGTGTATTTAAGCTCCCAATGTTCTCTATTTATTGCCCATATTATCTGATGGAGAGTATCCCCCATTCAGGAATATGGTTTTTGTATTACTCCGCTATTCCAGCTATGTTTGCAGCATGCACGATTTGCCTCCGATAATCGGATGGCAGACGCCCATTTATATTTATGGGGTCCATGTAAAACATCGGACTCTATTCCGATGACATCCAAGTGCAGTCCGATTTTCACAGAAATAGTGAATGGAGAAGATGAAGATTTTTTTTCATTATCAAGCAGATGACACTTTGATCACACTCTGATAAAACTATGATGAGTCTGATCAGAGTGTGATTAGCATAATTGGCCAATTTTCTTGGATGAGAGAAAAATGGTCGAATGATCCAAGCTTAATGGTGATCCTACTGCAGCAAAGTTCTCAGCAACTTGTGGGGTTGAATGCAAAAATCAGGGGATGTATTAGACGCCACATACCAGTCTTGTCTAAAGGACTATGGCTTAGAAAATGTACATTTCCTAGTATGTAGCCATAAAGTTACCCACTAGCAGAAGCTTGATACAATTTCCCAGTGATCCCGGTCTGCAGGAAATCCAACATACATGGTCATGTCTGGCTCTTTCTCACCCCAGTTGTAGTTTATTGTCGTTGCATGTTTTATCATTTATTCATGCTATGCTTGTGAATCATACTTGCTAAAGATCTCGGCACATCCAACGGTTCAAAGAAAATGGGGAGTCAAATCTCCTGGGCTCCACCAAAATCATGTGGGAAATAGCAATTCGTTAAGTTTTCTCGTGCACCTCTGTGCCTTAGGCCTCTTTCACACTTCAGTTGTTTGGCGTCAGTCTAAAACCGCCAGTTTCCTCAAATAACGGATCCGTCATTTTTTTTGGCGGATCCGTTATTTTCCCATAGACTTGCATTGGCGACGGATTGTGACGGATGGTCGTCCGTTCCATCCGTCATGCGACGGATCCGTCGAAATTTGGAGGACGTTGTCTAGACATAGACGGACATTGAAACGTTTTTTGTCAACGCTGAAATGACGGTTCACGGCGGATCCGTCGCGTCCGTCATTCCATAGAATGGCCGCCTATGGGCGACGGATCCGTCGCGACCGTCATTTCGGCGGATCCGTCGCCCCAATCCGCTTTTTCAATTGCGCATGCTCCAAAAAGTAGATACTTTTCCTAGACAACCCCCAAGTAACGGATCCGTCAAAAAAACGGATCCGTTGGAACCGTTTTCTCAACAATTGTGACGGATCCGTTGATCCGTCACTATGTCGGAAGTGACTGACGCCAAACAACTGAAGTGTGAAAGAAGCCTTAGGGAGGCGGTACCAAGGTGTTGAGCAGACAAAGAAAATGGGAGTGGACTAGATCAAGAATGGGTGCAGACGAGCATGGTCTGTCTGTCCAAACTTTTTCTGATGTCAACTACAAAAAGTAAGGTGACATTTAAAATTTTGGCGCCCCTGATAAAAATGACTGTTATTGTGAACAGTTAAGCAAGTTGAAGAAGAAATGATCTCTAAAACATGTAAAGTTGAAGATGACACATCTCCCTTGTATTTTAGAGAAAAAAAATATTGTCATTTTTTACATTTTAATAATTACAAAAAGGAAAATGAGCCAATGCACAAGTTTAGGCACCCTGCATGGTTTATACCTAGTAGCACCCCCCTTTTCCATGTATCACAGATTGAAAACATCTTTTGTAACCAGCAAAGAGTATTTCAATTCTTGTTTTCATTCATTCTTCTTTGCAAAATTCTTTCAGTTCTGTGAGATTCCTGGGTCATCTTACATGCACTACTATTTTGAGGTCTAGCCACAGATTTTCAATGATGTTCAGATCTAGGGGCTGTGAGGGTCATTGAAAACCTTGAGCTTGCACCTTTTGGTAGTAAAAGTTTTTTTTTGAAGTGTTTAGGATCATTATCCATTTGTAGAAGCCATCCTCTTTTCAACTTCAGCTTTTTAACAGATGGTGTTATGTTTCCATACAAAATTTGTTGAAATTTCACTGAATCCTTTCTTCCCTCAACCTCAAAAGCACGAATGACTCACCCCTATGCTTAATGGCTGGTGAGATGTTCTTTTTTTGAAATTCTGTGTCCTTTTTTCTCCACTCATACCTTTGATTATTGTGGCAAAAGACTTTTATTTTACTGTAACCTTATCAGTCCACAGGATTTGTTTCCAAGATTCATCAGGCTTGTTTAGATGTTATTTTGCATACTGACGCTAAATTTTATGGTGAGAATTCAGGAGAGGTTTTCTTCTGATGACTCCTTCATGAAAACTATATTTGTGCAGGTGTCTCTGAACAGAAGAACAATGTACCACAACTCCAGAGTCAGCTAAATGTTTCTGAACGTCTTTTGCAGTCAAGTGGGGGTTCTGATTTGCCTCTCTAGCAATCCTACGATCAGCTCTCACTGAAATTTTGCTTGGTCTTCCAGAACTTATCTTGACCTCCACTGATCCTGTTAACTGCCACTTCTTAATTCATCCATTTCAAACTGAGGAAAGGGCAACTTCAAAACGCTTTGCTATCTTCTTATAGCCTTCTCCTGCTTTGTGTGCCTCCACCATTTTCAATTTCAGAGTGCTAGGTAGCTGCTTAGAAGAACCCATGGCTGCTGTTTCTTGGCACAAGGTTAGAGAAGGCTGGGTTTGTATAAAGTTGAGAAATTTGCATCACCTGGCCTTTCTTAACAATGATAGTGAACAAGAAATAACCCTAACAGGCTAATTAAGGTATGAAACCTTGGTCAAAGTTATCTGAGCACACAAATCTCCAAGGGCACCCAAATTTTTGCATTATCCCATTTTCCTATTTGCAATTTTTAAAATCTAAAATTTTAAAATTTTAAATCTAAAATTTTGTGCCTAAAATACAAAGAAAATGTGCCATCTTTAACCCCTTCCTGACCTGTGATGCCACGTAGGCGTCATGAAAGTCGGTTCCAATCCGACCTGTGACGCCTATGTGGCGTCATGGCGGGATTGCGTTCCTGCAGGTCGGGTGAAAGGGTTAACTGAAATTTCACCCGATCTGCAGGAACAGGGGGACTTGTACTTAAGCTCAGGGGGGGTGACTTTGCCCCCCCTTGGCTACGATCGTCCTGGTGACCACTTTGTCACCACCCCCCAGATCTGATTGGAGCTAGCATCCATGTGACACTAGCTCTCCATTCAGATGTGGAGGGGTGGAGAAAACCATGGCTGCCTCGCTGTCCAGCTTCATGGCGTCCGTGGAAGCTGAACAGTGAGGTGCCTGCTCACTGCCCTCACCATGATTGCCACCGCCGCCATCATCACCGGCGCCACTGCCATCATCACTGCCGCTGCCAGGTACTCACCTCCGCTCCCCCTCCATTCGAATCCACGCTCACCAACCTCCGCTCCCCCCTCCATCCGAATTCACACCCACTGACCTCCGCTCCCTCCCCCCTGCCCCGGTGAACACCCCCCCACTGCTGTTTCTGCTGTCTCCATGTCCACCATCTGTGGCTCATCTCCTCGCCCCCAATGCCTGACAGCCCTCTCCTGCCCCCGGTGATCACCCCTGCCCCAGTAATCACCCCCCACCCCAGTGATCACCCCCTGCCCCCTGATTGCCCCCCTGCCCCAGTTTTCCCGGTAGGGTTAGGGATAGGGTTAGGATTAGGGGTAGGGGTAGAGTTAGGGGTAGGGTTAGGGGTAGGGATAGGGTTAGGGGTAGGGATAGGGTTAGGGATAGGGGTAGGGATAGGGTTAGGATTAGGGGTAGAGTTAGGGTCAGGCTTAGGGATAGGGTTAGGGATAGGTGTCATGATCTCCATGGCCAGAGAACTAGCATAAGCCTCAATAGGAACAAGCTCTTGGAAGATGTAACTGTACTGACCATGAACTAAACCTACCGCATCATCTAGAAGTAGCCAGGTAGCATGTCCTACTTTTTATCCCTATATGCCCAGCGCCGGCCGGAGAACTAAATAATGCTAGCAGAGGGAAATATAAGACCTGACTCACCTCTAGAGAAATGCCCAAAAAGGAGACAGAGGCCCCCCACATATATTGGCGGTGATAAGAGATGAAACAACAAACGCAGCAGGAAAATAGTTTTAGCAAATTTGAGGTCCGCTTTCTAGATAGCAGAAGACAGAAAGCATACTTTCATGGTCAGTAGAAAACCCTAACAAAACACATCCAGAAATTACTTTAGGACTCTGGCATTAACTCATAATACCAGAGTGGCAATTCCTGATCAACAAGAGCTTTCCAGACACAGTAACGAAACTGCAGCTGTGAACTGGAACCAAAATACAAAAACAAAACATGGACGAATGTCCAACTTATCTAGTAGATGTCTGGGAGCAGGAACAAGCACAGAGAGGCTTCTGATAACATTGTTGACCGGCAAGCATCTAACAGAGAAGCCAGGTTATATAGCGACACCCAGATCTAATCAGAACAGGTGAACAGGGAAGATGATGTCACAAGTTCAATTCCACCAGTAGCCACCGGGGGAGCCCAGAATCCAAATTCACAACAGTACCCCCCCCTCAAGGAGGGGGCACCGAACCCTCACCAGAACCACCAGGGCGATCAGGATGGGCCCTATGAAAGGCACGAACCAGATCAGAGGCATGAACATCAGATGCAGTGACCCAAGAATTATCCTCCTGGCCGTATCCCTTCCACTTGACCAGATACTGGAGTCTCCGTCTGGAAACACGGGAGTCTAGGATTTTTTCCACAACGTACTCCAACTCACCCTCAACCAACACCGGAGCAGGAGGCTCAACGGAAGGCACAACCGGTGCCTCATACCTGCGCAATAACGACCGATGAAAAACGTTATGAACAGAAAAGGATGCAGGGAGGTCCAAACGGAAGGAAACAGGGTTAAGAATCTCCAATATTTTATACGGACCGATGAACCGAGGCTTAAACTTAGGAGATGAGACCCTCATAGGGACAAAACGAGAAGACAACCACACCAAATCTCCAACACAAAGCCGAGGACCAACACGACGGTGACGGTTGGCAAAAAGCTGAGTCTTCTCCTGGGACAACTTTAAATTGTCCATCACCTGCCCCCAGATATGATGCAATCTCTCCACCACCGCATCCACTCCAGGACAATCCGAGGATTCCATCTGACCGGAGGAAAATCGAGGGTGGAACCCCGAATTACAGAAAAACGGGGACACCAAAGTGGCAGAGCTGGCCCGATTATTGAGGGCGAACTCCGCCAATGGCAAAAAAGCAACCCAATCATCCTGGTCAGCAGACACAAAACACCTCAGATATGTCTCCAGGGTCTGATTAGTCCGCTCGGTCTGGCCATTAGTCTGAGGGTGAAAAGCAGACGAAAAAGACAAATCTATGCCCATCCTAGCACAGAATGCCCGCCAAAATCTAGACACAAATTGGGTTCCTCTGTCAGAAACGATATTCTCAGGAATACCATGCAAACGAACAACATTTTGAAAAAACAGGGGCACCAACTCGGAAGAAGAAGGCAATTTGGGCAGGGGAACCAAATGGACCATCTTAGAAAAACGGTCACACACCACCCAGATGACAGACATCTTCTGAGAAACAGGCAGATCTGAAATAAAATCCATCGAGATGTGTGTCCAAGGCCTCTTAGGAATAGGCAAGGGCAACAATAATCCACTAGCCCGAGAACAACAAGGCTTGGCCCGAGCACAAACGTCACAAGACTGCACAAAGCCTCGCACATCTCGTGACAGGGAAGGCCACCAGAAGGATCTTGCCACCAAATCCCTGGTACCAAAAATTCCAGGATGACCTGCCAATGCAGAAGAATGTACCTCAGAGATGACTCTACTGGTCCAATCATCAGGAACAAACAACCTATCAGGCGGACAACGATCCGGTCTATCCGCCTGAAACTCCTGCAAGGCCCGCCGCAGGTCTGGAGAAACGGCTGACAAGATAACTCCTTCCTTAAGAATACCTGTGGGGTCAGAGTTGCCGGGTGAATCAGGCTCAAAACTCCTAGAAAGGGCATCCGCCTTAACATTCTTAGAACCTGGTAGGTACGATACCACAAAATTAAACCGAGAAAAAAATAATGACCAGCGCGCCTGTCTAGGATTCAGGCGCCTGGCGGTCTCAAGATAGATCAAATTTTTGTGGTCAGTCAATACCACCACCTGATGTCTGGCCCCCTCGAGCCAATGGCGCCACTCCTCAAACGCCCACTTCATGGCCAAAAGCTCCCGATTCCCAACATCATAATTCCGCTCAGCGGGCGAAAATTTACGGGAAAAGAAGGCACAAGGCCTCATCACGGCGCAGTCAGAACTTTTCTGCGACAACACTGCCCCAGCCCCGATCTCAGAAGCGTCGACCTCAACCTGAAAAGGAAGAGTCACATCAGGCTGACGCAACACAGGGGCAGAAGAAAAACGGCGCTTAAGCTCCTGAAAGGCCTCCACAGCATCAGGGGACCAATTAGCAACATCAGCACCCTGTCTAGTCAAATCGGTCAATGGCTTAACGACATCCGAAAAACCAGAAATAAATCGACGATAAAAGTTGGCAAAGCCCAAAAATTTCTGAAGACTTTTAAGAGAAGAGGGCTGCGTCCAATCACAAATAGCTTGAACCTTGACAGGATCCATCTCAATGGAAGAGGGAGAAAAAATATATCCCAAAAAGGAAATTCTCTGAACCCCAAAAACGCACTTAGAACCCTTGACACACAGAGAATTAGACCGCAAAACCTGAAAAACCCTCTTAACTTGCCGGACATGAGAGTCCCAATCATCCGAAAAAATCAGAATATCATCCAGATACACTATCATAAATTTATCCAAAAAATGGCGGAAAATATCATGCATAAAGGACTGGAAGACTGAAGGGGCATTAGAAAGACCAAAAGGCATCACCAAATACTCAAAGTGGCCCTCGGGCGTATTAAATGCGGTTTTCCACTCATCCCCCTGCCTGATCCGCACCAAATTATACGCCCCACGGAGATCAATCTTAGAGAACCACTTGGCCCCCTTTATGCGAGCAAACAAATCAGTCAGCAACGGCAATGGGTATTGATATTTAACCGTGATTTTATTCAAAAGCCGATAATCAATACATGGTCTCAAAGAGCCGTCTTTTTTTGACACAAAGAAAAAACCGGCTCCTAAGGGAGATGACGATGGACGAATATGTCCCTTTTCCAAGGACTCCTTTATATATTCTCGCATAGCAGTATGTTCAGGCACAGACAGATTAAATAAACGACCCTTTGGGTATTTACTACCCGGAATTAAATCTATAGCACAATCGCACTCCCGGTGCGGAGGTAATGAACCCAGCTTGGGTTCTTCAAAGACGTCACGATAATCAGACAGGAACTCAGGGATTTCAGAGGGAATAGATGATGAAATGGACACCAAAGGTACGTCCCCATGAGTCCCCTTACATCCCCAGCTCAACACAGACATAGCTCTCCAGTCAAGGACTGGGTTGTGAGACTGCAGCCATGGCAATCCCAGCACCAAATCATCATGTAGATTATACAGCACCAGAAAACGAATAGTCTCCTGGTGATCCGGATTAATACACATAGTCACTTGTGTCCAGTATTGTGGTTTATTATTAGCCAATGGGGTGGAGTCAATCCCCTTCAGAGGAATAAGAGTCTCCAAAGGCTCTAAATCATACCCACAACGATTGGCAAAGGACCAATCCATAAGACTCAAAGCGGCGCCAGAGTCGATATAGGCGTCCGTAGTAATAGATGACAAAGAGCAAATCAGGGTCACAGACAAAATAAATTTAGACTGTAAAGTGCCAATGGGAACGGATTTATCAAGCTTTTTAGTACGCTTAGAGCATGCTGATATAACATGAGTAGAATCCCCACAATAGAAACACAACCCATTTTTCCGTCTAAAATTCTGCCGCTCGCTTCTGGACAGAATTCTATCACACTGCATGTTTTCTGGCGTCTTCTCAGTGGACACCGCCAGATGGTGCACTGGTTTGCGCTCCCGCAGACGCCTATCGATCTGAATGGCCATTGTCATGGACTCATTCAGACTTGCAGGCACAGGGAACCCCACCATAACATCCTTAATGGCATCAGAAAGACCCTCTCTGAAAGTAGCCGCCAAGGCACACTCATTCCACTGAGTAAGCACAGACCATTTACGGAATTTTTGGCAGTAAATTTCAGCTTCATCTTGCCCCTGCGATAGGGACATCAAAGTTTTTTCTGCCTGAAGTTCCAAATGAGGTTCCTCATAAAGCAAGCCCAAGGCCAGAAAAAACGCATCCACATTGTGCAACGCAGGATCCCCTGGTGCCAATGCAAAAGCCCAGTCTTGAGGGTCGCCGCGGAGCAAGGAAATCACAATCCCAACCTGCTGTGCAGGGTCTCCAGCAGAACGAGATTTCAGGGACAAAAATAACTTACAATTATTTCTAAAATTCTGAAAGCTAGATCTATTCCCTGAGAAGAATTCCGGCAAAGGAATTCTCGGCTCTGATACCGGAGCATGAATAAT
The DNA here is from genome assembly GCF_051348905.1 of Ranitomeya variabilis. NCBI lineage: Eukaryota > Metazoa > Chordata > Amphibia > Anura > Dendrobatidae > Ranitomeya > Ranitomeya variabilis. The sequence goes on along the minus strand of NC_135237.1, from coordinate 51,029,958 downwards.
AAAATCTTGCAAACTTTGTACTTTCGTGGCGAGATTATTCAAACCTGCAGTTACACTCTGTAGATCCATTATAGACAGGTGAACATAGAGCCATTCAAAGATTAGAAGGAGAGAGAAAAAAAAAAAGAAAGACTGCAGCATAGACAGACTGGCAAGTGATCCAATTAAGAGCACACTAACTACTAGAGAAAAAAAAAAAAAAAAAAAAAATTTTCAGCAGACTTCTTATTTCTCTCCTTTCTCAGCCAAGGATTTTAACCCTTTAGTGGGCCGGTCAAACTGTCATGATCTCCATGGCCAGAGAACTAGCATAAGCCTCAATAGGAACAAGCTCTTGGAAGATGTAACTGTACTGACCATGAACTAAACCTACCGCATCATCTAGAAGTAGCCAGGTAGCATGTCCTACTTTTTATCCCTATATGCCCAGCGCCGGCCGGAGAACTAAATAATGCTAGCAGAGGGAAATATAAGACCTGACTCACCTCTAGAGAAATGCCCAAAAAGGAGACAGAGGCCCCCCACATATATTGGCGGTGATAAGAGATGAAACAACAAACGCAGCAGGAAAATAGTTTTAGCAAATTTGAGGTCCGCTTTCTAGATAGCAGAAGACAGAAAGCATACTTTCATGGTCAGTAGAAAACCCTAACAAAACACATCCAGAAATTACTTTAGGACTCTGGCATTAACTCATAATACCAGAGTGGCAATTCCTGATCAACAAGAGCTTTCCAGACACAGTAACGAAACTGCAGCTGTGAACTGGAACCAAAATACAAAAACAAAACATGGACGAATGTCCAACTTATCTAGTAGATGTCTGGGAGCAGGAACAAGCACAGAGAGGCTTCTGATAACATTGTTGACCGGCAAGCATCTAACAGAGAAGCCAGGTTATATAGCGACACCCAGATCTAATCAGAACAGGTGAACAGGGAAGATGATGTCACAAGTTCAATTCCACCAGTAGCCACCGGGGGAGCCCAGAATCCAAATTCACAACAGATAGGGTTAGGATTGGGGGTAGAGTTAGGGGTAGGGTTAGGGATAGGGTGAGGGGTAGGGATAGGGTTAGGGATAGGGTTAGGGTTGGGGATAGGGGTAGGGATAGGGTTAGGATTGGGGTACAGTTAGGGATAGGGATAGGGGTAGGGATAAGGTTAGGATTAGGAGTAGGGTTAGGATTAGAGGTAGGGTTAGGATTAGGGGTAGGGATAAAGTTAGGGGTAGGGTTGGGGTTGGGATTAGGGTTAGGATTAGGGGTAGGGTTAGGGTTGGGATTAGGGGTAGGGTTAGGGTTGGGATTAGGGGTAGGGTTAGGATTAGGGGTAGGGTTAGGATCAGGGTTTGGGATTAGGGTTAAGATTAGGAGTAGGGTTAGGATCAGGGGTAGGGTTGGGATTAGGGGTAGGGTTGAGGTTAGGGTTGGGATTAGGGTTAGGGGTGTGTTGGGGTTAGGGTTGGAGTTAGAATTGGGGGATTTCTACTGTTTAGGCACATCTGGGGCTCTCCAACTGCAACGTGATGCCACAGACCATTCCATCAAAGTCTGCATTCCAAAACATCACTCCTTCCCTTCCAAGCTCGCCTGTGCACCCAAACAGTGGTTCCCCCCACATATGGGGTATCAGCGTACTCAGGAGAAATTGGACGACTTTTGGGGTCCAATTTCTCCTGTTACCCTTAAGAAAATAAAAATTTGCTGGCTAAAAAATTATTTTTGAGGAAAAAAAAGATTTTTTATTTTTACGGCTCTGCGTTATAAACTTCAATGAAGCACTTGGGGGTAAAAAGTGCTCACCACACCTCTAGATAAGTTCCTTGGGGGATCTAGTTTCCAAAATGGGGTCACTTGTGGGGGGTTTCTACTGTTTAGGCACATCAGGGGCTCTGCAAAGGCAACATGACGCCCGCAGACCATTCCATCAAAGTCTGCATTCCAAAGCGTCACTACTTCCCTACCGAGCCCCGACGTGTGCCTAAACAGTGGTCCTCCCCCACATATGGGGTATCAGCGTACTCAGGACAAATTGCACAAGAACTTTCATGGTCTAATTTCTCCTGTTACCCTGGGGAAAATAAAAAATTGTGGGCTAAAAAATCATTTTTGAGGAAAAAAAAAGATTTTTTATTTTCACGGCTCCGCGTTATAAACTTCTGTGAAGCACTTGGGGGTTCAAAGTGCTCACCACACATCTTGAAAAGTTCCTTGACAGGTCTAGTTTCCAAAATGGGGTCACTTGTGGGAGAGCTCCAATGTTTAGGCACACAGGGGCTCTCCAAACGCGACATTGTGTCCGCTAACGATTGGAGCTAATTTTCCATTCAAAAAGTCAAATGGCGCTCCTTCCCTTCTGAGGCCTGCTGTGTGCCCAAACAGTGGTTTACCCCACATATGAGGTATCGATGTACCCAGGAGAAATTGCCCAACAAATTTTAGGATCAATTTTATCCTGTTGCCCATGTGAAAATGAAAAAATTGAGGCTAAAAGAAAATTTTTGTGAAAAAAAGTACTTTTTCATTTTTACGGATAAATTTGTGAAGCACCTGGGGGTTTAATGTGCTCACTATGCATGGGGGGGACTAGTTTCCAAAATGGGGTCACTTGTGGGTCACTTGTGGGGGAGCTCCAATGTTTAGGCACACAGGGGCTCTCCAAATGCGACATGGTGTCCGCTAACGATTGGAGCTAATTTTCCATTCAAAAAGTCAAATGGCGCTCCTTCCCTTCCGAGCCCTGCCGTGCGCCCAAACAGTGGTTTACCCCCTGATATGAGGTTTCAGCGTACTCAGGACAAATTGGTCAACAACTTTCGAGGTCCACTTTTTCCTTTCACCCTTGGGAAAATAAAAAAATTGTTGCTAAAAGATAATTTTTGTGACTAAAAAGTTAAATGTTCATTTTTTTCCTTCCATCTTGCTTCTGCTGTGAAAGACTTGAATGGTTAATAAACTTCTTGAATGTGGTTTTGAGTACCTTAAGGGGTGCAGTTTTTATAATGGTGTCACATTTGGGTATTTTCAGCCTTATAGACCCCTCAAACTGACTTCAAATGTGAGGTGGTCCCTAAAAAAATTGGTTTTGTAAAGTTTGTTGTAAAAATGAGAAATGGTCAACCCTTATAACTTCCTAAAAAAAAAATTGTTTCCAAAATTGTACTGATGTAAAGCAGACATGTCGGAAATGTTACTTATTAACTATTTTGTGTCACATAACTCTCTGGTTTAACAGAATAAAAATTCAAAATTTTAAAATTACAAAATTTTCAAAATTTTCGCCAAATTTCCAATTTTTTCACAAATAAACACAAAAATTATCGACCTATATTTACCACTAACATGAAGCCCAATATGTCATGAAAAACCAAACTCAGAATCGCTAGGATCTGTTGAAGCGTTCCTAAGTTATTACCTCATAAAGGGACACTGGTCAAAATTGCAAAAAATGGCCAGGTCATTAAGGTCAAAATAGGCTGTAAACCCATCTGCATTTTCAATGCTCAGGTAATTAGCCACTGTAAAATAAATATTCCCAGTAATATTAAAATGTGACAGTATTTTTTAGATTCACACATGTAGAAAAGTATATGGCTTGGAAGTAGGCTGAGGGGGTGAGCAAAATGAGGCGAATTGAGCAGAGGGGAGAGGTTCCTGCTGCAGTCAGCTGCCAACAGGAAATGATAGGAGAAATGGCTGTTCTCCTGGGATACATAGAAAAGTTGTCTTTATATATAATATTTGCTATTTGGTAGGAACATTTCAATGTCTGATATTACTGCAGCATATATATTTTATTTTTTATTTGTTATACCAAGTCCTCCACCTAGTGTGGTTTGGTATACAAAAGCTTAAAACATCCTCTGTCTCCAAACATGACTCAGAAACTAAATATTTCCCTAGGAAATTCCCTTTTGGCTTCTGTGGGACCTAATGAGAGAGTCAGTTCTTCCCAATGGCTTATGGGCCACCCACCAGCTAAGCTTTTACATGTAAGTGATTGCCTTTTTAAAAAGCTACTTAGACATCCAATAAACTGCACAAATACCTTCAGATCTATTAAAATGCTGAGCCGCTGTTGTTCTTCTATTCTTCTGTTCATAAAAGTGGGCAATCCATATTTTAGAGGGATCTAAAACAAAGCACAATAAATATGTCGAGCGGGGGATTAAACAACGTTTACGTACATTAACCCACAAGTATGAAGTCCATTAAAATCTTTTTATTAGGAGTTGTGAATCAAGAGCGATGAAATGTTACCGACTCAACAAACTTTCGCACGTAAAATAAATTTCATACAAATCGAGATTTAATAACCAGTGGTGAATATCCGCATTAAAAGTGTTGACGTCCCAGTGAATTAATGGGAGTAAAAATAAAAAAAAAGTAATTATAGTTTAATTTTATACATTTTGGTAACAATAAATATAGAAAATAATTGGGGACAATAATTTGTGTGAGAATGAATTATGCAAATGCAGCATGTAACTTGACAAATTGGGCGCAACTTGCAAGCATAATAGCTACAATGGTCTATCTTCACTTTTGCATCAGGGGCTCCATTACGACAACGCCGCGAAACCTCACAGGCTCCTATTATAAGTCAATGGGGTGCATCAGATACTGGTGTTACATCCAGAGTTTCTTTCCACCATTCATTGATTAATTAATTTTCTATTACTTGGTAAAGCAAGTCACACCAGAAAAATAAAATAAATCCAGGCCTTTCCGACCACTTACTAACTCAACAGGCTTACTCACCTACCTGTACAATAAATCATAGAATGTCGCATTGGGTAGGCATGTTATTAGATATGTATGTCACAAGACTTATGTTTGTCTCTCTTTGACCTATCTATTTAGTCCATTAATGATCCCCACAACTTCACCTTGGCGTTTTGGAAACTTACACAAAGTTTGTCCTGGAGAGAGAGGAAGTGAAAGGTCCTGCAAAAAAAATCCAGGACCAGAAATAAAAAATTGCAAAACACTCAGCAAAATCAGACATGGAATGGAGAAGGGATGGAACCAGCTAATTTTCTGCCCAAGACATGACTTTTAGAGTGAATCCATCTCCTCTATCACTTTTGATCCAGAATAATATCTGTAAGATGGAAACTTATTTATTGCTCTCTAGAATTCCTCTATTCTCCACAAGTCCCCAAATTTCTTGTTTAAAAACACAAACCTAACCTAGGATTAAAGATAAAAAACCAAAACACTTTTATTTCTAAATTGCGTTTGTGATTGGCTCCTTCTCCTTGTCCAGTTCTGGAAGGGGGGTCTATATACTAAGAGGTATGGAAAAGGGATATTAAGGAATGTTGCATCATTTGTAACTAAAATAGAACAGGGTTCAAAATATGGAAGATGTATGACCCTTACCATTTTATGTTAATTATCTACTAAAGTACTAAATAAACAGGTAGAAGAGGGAAAATAGGAAAGAAGGGGAAGATTCTTAGCATCAGAGGGGGGGTCACACTTCAACATTAAAGAGATGTAGCAATGCAGCAGAGCTGAGGAACGTAAGGCTACTTTCACACTTGCGTCGGTACGGGGCCTTCGCAATGCGTCGGCCCGACGTACCGACACACGTTGTGAAAGAAATGAACAACAGGGGCAGCAGATGCAGTTTTTCAACGCATCCGCTGCCCCATTGTGATGTCCGGGGAGGAGGGGGCAGAGTTCCGGCCGCTCATGCACGGTCGGAAATGGTGGACACGACGCACAAAAAAAGTAACATGGAACTTTTTTGTGCTGACGGTCCGCCAAAACACGACGCATCCGTCGCACGACGGATGCAACGTGTGACCATACGTCGCAATGCGTCGCTAATGCAAGTGTATGGAGAAAAAACGTATCCTGTGGGCAACTTTGCAGGATGCGTTTTTTCTCCAAAACTACGCATTGCGACGTACGTCGCACAACGCAAGTGTGAAAGTAGCCTAACGCTGCCCACACCAGGCTCTCTGTGTACATTGTCTATTGACAGTAAGCTGATTATCAGAGGAGGGGCGTGGTCAGACCAGTGCTCATGTGCAGCGTTGTCCCAGCAGTGATAATCTACTACTTATGAAACCTTCATTGTATGAAATCAACAGCACACAGCCTAATAAGTGACACATCTCTGAAACCTGTGTCTCAGACTCTATATTATGTCCCCAGATTACATAGTAAAAACCTCCTGACAGATTCCTTTCAACTGTGCAGAAAAAAAAAGTTTTAAGATTATTATGCAAATTGTGCATCCTCCTTGACAGCTGCCATGAAGCCCAGAGCCACAAAAGTCACATTCCCAAAATCACTAGTGGCACAAACGTTGCTCGTTATCAACAGATTTTGTTTTTTTAAATCTGAATGAAAAATGTAATTATATTTACAAAATTAGTTTTGTGAAGTTCAACTTTTTGCCAATGGAATACATGGGGCCTCTCCTAGTGATAGGTCTTCTTTAATACTATGCCACTGAGAATCAAATGTATGAAACCGCTAAACCACCTGGGAAATTGATGCTTATGTGATTTTTTTTCTTTTACAGTTTTATTCTGTACCTTGCACCTCTTAGGCCATACAAGTACATTGCAAATACTGTCCCGTTTGTCCAATATTCCAGGATATTTTATAATTTGGCTCTCAAGAGCAGGAGGAAAAGTACTTTACTGCATTTATATATATATATCACATCAAAGATTTCAGTATTATTCTTTTCGGTCCAACCTCTGAAACAAAGTTATCCTTGTATAAGCGAAACTGCTACTGCAAATATTTCAAAGCAAGTCCGTATTTTTAATTCCAAAATGATCCTTATTACGGTGAACCTGAAACATAATGTAACCTTTGTATTGCAGGTGACTTTTTTCTTTCCGCCAGCGGCAGAACAGACTTCGATATCATAAAGGTTGAATTCGCCTTTGATATAAAGTCAACAAAAACCTGAATGCTGTAATTTTAACCAATTTTCTCAAATCGCTCATCCACTGTGTCGTCTCTGTGATGGCTTTTTGCCTTCTCCCAAGTATCTACAGTATAGGAGACTGTGGGCCACTGTGAGCGCTTATTTTTTTGCTTCCCTTTATTATTTACACCCTGGGAACATCAAAGGCTGAGATATTCTTTTTCCATCTTCCCGTGGGTTTCTATGGCCAGACTCAACTGCACAGTTCAAAAGTGCAAGTTTATGAGACTGGCGACAGCTACCTCGCCCCTGCCGTGGTTTATCACACCAGACTTTAGTGACAAGATCTTTGTAACTTGGGCAGCAGAACCGACTTCCCCTCTTCTCTCTCTGAGGTTCATTATTCTGCTGAGAAGATAATACTTCCATCCGTTTCCCTCTTTTCTGTCCCAGACTGGTGCTTCTCTGTGTTCGAATTCCGCCTTTTTATAGAAATATTTAATCTCCTGCAATCTGCCTGTCAGATCCTGTGGCTTTAACCGCTTGGGTTTGCTTTAACATGTAACAAAATCCGGCTTTCTATTTTCTACTTCTTTTTAATGATGCACAAAAAAGATAATTTCGGCTTTCTTTGTATGTAAAAAGAAACTATTTAAAAAGGTTATTAGATTTTTGGCTCATATTAAAGAAATAACAGGCAGGTAGCTGGTAGCTACTAGTGATGAGCGAGCGTGCTTGGATAAGGTGTTATCTGGCCATGTTGGGATGCTAACCGAGTGTCTTTGTGGCACCCCAGGAGTCTGGATGCCACAGTGGCAATGCCTCCCTCAAAGGGGGTGATGCCATGCCTGGAAGCAAGAAGGGATCCCCTTAACAGGCAACACTGGCATACAACTTCCCCTTTAATTGGACGCCCAGGGCCACGGACTGGGTCACTGCTGCCGTGACCTTCCCCTTTAAGAACTGTGTCAGGCCTGGTACTGAGTATCCCCACAGCCCTGGCGGGGGCTCCATCTTCATGGTGCTTGAATAATAGGATCGAGTCCACGCAGCTGCATGTCTCGTGGCTGTTTGATAGCCGCAACACATGCAGGGATTTGCTGTTTGTTAGCCAATCCCTGCATGTGTTGCAGCTGTCCAACACGGGGACTTGAACATATTATTTGAGCACGCTGAAGACATTCGGTTAGCACACCAGCATGGTCGGATAACACCTTATCTGAACATCTTCGCTTATCACAGCTAACTATTTGTCTGTTCTATCCAGTCACCAGCCGCTCCTGTCGGCGATTCATCTGCTCCAAGTTAACAGAGCTGCTTTTCCTCTTCAGGGCTGCTTTGTTGATGGGGCATGGCTGCCGACATCATTCTGATTGACAGCCAGCTCACGGCGCGTCAACAGAGCTGAAGAGAAGCCATTGTTCTGTCATCTTGACGTCAGCGGAAGCCACAGAATTGCTGGCAGGAGCGGTATGTGACTGATCTGTGCCGGTAGAGATCGGCGCAGGGCAGAACAAGCAAGTAGTTAGCAAATTCCTGCCTGTTTGTCCATAAGCCCATAGTAAGAAATGAATATAGTTCTGGATAACTTATTTAATGGCTGTATTTTTAATCAATTTTTCATTAATTTGAAATAATATAATAAAGATTATGTTGCATTAAATTGTTCGGTTTACCTATATTTAAAAACAAAGAATATTTTAGGAATCATGGGTGTACTTGAGGAATAGCACTATGATGTCTTTCTTGCACAGTATAAACCGTTATAAGGGATGACTGCCCGCATATCTCTGTTTAGGACATGTTCAGAAGCAGCAGTCGCAGAATAATCCAGACACAAATACTTACTAGAAAGCAAAAAAAAACAAAACAGATCTCTGTGTGTGTCTGCGTCCAGTTCTTTCACTCTTCTCCTCGCTTACCATCTCCACAGACTTCAGTAGGCAGCTGTAATCTAATCCTTGAAGGAGTCCCACTTTTGTTGACCAAGATCGATACTAGCTGTTTATTTTTTAGTGAAAATGACTAGTGGAGAAGAAATGGCTCAAAGTGGAGAAAGATGCTTATTTTTCCTATAACATAGATGACATAATTCTTCTGTTTGCTTTTACTGTTAAGATATGAAGAATTTGTTGGACCACATAACAGATTGGCAAATGCGGAAATTGTTGACAGGCTGCAGAATTATTCTCCTTGTAGATAGAAATTAAGATAATAAAAATGTAGTTGTCTACAGTCAACACTAGGGGGAGTTTCCTGGTTAGTTTGATTTTTTGAGTTCACAGTTCACAGAAAGCTCCTAAGCTCCCTCAAGTGATAAAAAATTGTTCATACTTACATAAAAATAAATGCCTAAATGATGCCTACGTTTGTGAAAAATGAAAACAAAAGTGGGTTTGAATTTAGCATTTTGTTTTTACACTAACTTAATAAAGATCAAGCGCTGTAAATTTATGATGCTTGGTCCTGGGTTCTAATCCCGTGCCACTGAAGATTTGTGGTGCAGGATCATGATTTTTCAAACAAGCAGGACCAGGTTGGGTCTCCCACTGTCAGCCACTACTGAAGACCCTGGGTAGAAGACAAGCAGTTACTACTAGTGATGAGCGAGCAGTAAGCTCCTCGGGTGCTCGGTCCTCGAATCAATCACATTGGACGCTCGTGTGACCGACTCAAGTACCGAGTATAATGTAAGTTAATGAAGGAGTAGGGCATTTTTCCAAGAGACCTGTACTTGATTCGATGGCTGGGAGGGAGAAAGAAAAAGAGAGAGAGAGAAGAGAGATATGCTCCGATCCCTGTAATAAGCTCATTTGAATCCAAGCTACATGCGGCATTGAAGTCAGGAATTCCCGTGCTGGGAATGCAGGGACTTCTCAGTCAGCCGGACTCTTTGTGAGCTCCAGGGGTGGACACTGACAGCTTGGGGCCCCTGTGCAAGAAATGTGTCTGGGCCCCACTCCTTTTGTGGGGACATTTATATATATATCTATATATATATAGCAACACACACATGTGTATATATTACATAGTCTCCTTTATTATGTATATTGCCGTCCCTTATTATACAGTGCCCTCTCTTGTATTGTACAGTAACGTCCCTTACATATTGGATTATATAGAGCACTGTTTTTTTATTACATACCGTCCTGTCTTATTAGCTGTATAATGCAATGATGGCTGATGGAGCATAGGAAAGCTTCTTTTTTAATGGAGGAGCTGATGGACTGGTAGTCTGGTCACCGACTCCTCCATCAGCAGTCATTATATATCTGAAAAGAGAGGGGACTATGAAATAAAAGAGGGTGCTGTGAATAAGAAAATTAACAAAAATACACTATGTAAGAGACAGCACTGTACATAACAGCAGAGGACGCTATATAATAAGGGACAGCACCATATATAACTAGAGAGGATGGTCTGTAATAAGGGACGGTTTTATACATAATAAAAGAGGAAACTTTGTAAGTAAGGATGATGTTTTACAGAATTAGTGTGTATACTATATAGTAAGGGACTGTGTTAGACAAAATAAGTACGTACACTCTATACTAAGGGACTGTGTTAGACATAATAAGTGATAATAATGTCTTCCTCCACCTCCCCCTGTTCCTAAGTCCATTATAAGTCCCCCTTCCTCCCATTCCAATCCCCCACATCCCTCTTTGTCCTCCTCTCTCCGCATCCCATTATTGTCCTCTCCCCCACTCCATTGCTCTTTCCCCCACCACCCCATCAATGCCCTTTCCACCACCTCCATCATTTCCTCCTCCCCTGCCACCCCCATTATTGCCCTTTCTACCACCACCATCATTGTCATTTCCACCACCACCATCATTGCATTCTCTCCCACCACCCCATCATTGTTCTTTCTACCACCTCCATCATTGCTTTCTACTCTACTACCCCATCGTTGCCCTCTCCATCACCCCATCATCGCCCTTTCCACCACCTCCATCATAACCTTCTCCGCCACCACCTCCATTATTGCCTCCTTCCCCACCACTCCCATCATTGTCTTTTTTACTACCACCATCATTGCCTTCTCCCCCACCTCCATCATTGACTTCTCCTCCACCCCCCATCATTGCCCATTCTACCACATCCATAATTTTATCCTCCCCCACCACCCCCATCATTGCCCTTTCCACCACATCCATCATTTCCTCCTCCCCCACCATCCACATCCTTGCCCATTCCACAACTTCCATCATTTCCTCCTCTCCACCATCCCCATCATTGCCCTCTCCATCACCCCATCATTGCCTTCTCCCCATCAGCCCCATTATTGCCCTCTCCTCCCCCTACACAGACACGCACAGCACCATTCAGCTCTCCGTACCTTCCCCCCGCAGCGCTACGCATGCATGCACACACACACAGACACACAACACACATACACACACACAGCACCTATCACGTCTCCACACGCTCTGCCGCAGCATCACCGTCACCTTCCTCTCTCTGGCACAGCCGGCCGCTGAATGATGATGTCATCCAGCGGCGCTGCTGTCTGTGTTTGAGAGGAAGTGCGGGAAGTAAGCAGGATAATAATAATAATAATTTTTATTTATATAGCGCCAACATATTCCGCAGCACTTTACAATTAAGCGGGGACATGTACAGACAATAAATTCAATACAAGTTAAGACAATTTAAAAATTTAAACAGTGACATTAGGAGTGAGGTCCCTGCTCGCAAGCTTACAATCTACAAGGAAGTGCCCCCCACAATAGGTGAAAAGTGCTCGTTATTTCTGGTCTGGAAATTATAATAAATAGGGATTTTCATATAAAAGCTGCATGATCCGGTCATCAGCCCGTGTGTTTAAGTGCAATAGTCAAGTATCAAGTGCAGTTATCATGTGCATGGAGGGTGTGGAGACAGATGAATAGTAGGGTGCAGATTCAGAATAATATTTGGAAGGAGGGAGCAGGGCAAAGTTAGTTTACTGAGTAGTTGGTGTGGTAGGCTTGTTTGAAGAGATGGGTTTTTAAAGCTCGCTTGAATAGGTCGGGGCTAGGTATCAGTCTGATCGTCTGGGGAAGTGCATTCCAGAGAGCTGGCGCAGCACGAGAGAAGTCTTGGAGATGGAGGTGCGAGGTTCGGATTTCGGGGGATGTTAGTCTTAGGTCATTTGTAGAACGGAGGGCACGTGTAGGGCGATAGACAGAGATGAGAGAGGAGATATAAGGCGGTGCAGAGCTGTGGAGGGCTTTGTCAAGAACCCCTGACCGCTGCCACCAATTTGTCAGGAACCCCTGACATTTAGTTTACAGCAGGGGCTGTTGTGAATTTGGATTCTGGGCTCCCCCGGTGGCCGCTTGTGGAATTGGACTTGTCATCCTCTTTCCTGTTTCACCTGGTTCCATCAGTAGTGGGTGTCGCTATTTAAGCTCATTTCTCTGGTGGTTTCTTGCCGGTCAACAATGTTATCTGATGCCTCTCAGTGCTTGTTCCTGCTTCTGACAACTACTAGATAAGTTGGACTTTTGTCCATGTTTCGTTTTGCCTATTTGTTCCAGTTCACAGCTGAAGTTTTGTTACTGTGTCTGGAAAGCTCTCGTTGATCAGGGATTGCTACTCTGGCGTTATGAGTTAATGCCAGAGTTTAAGGTAATCTCTGGATGGTGTTTTGTTAGTGTTTTTCTGCTGACCATGAAAGTATACTATCTGTCTTCTGCTATCTAGTAAGCGGACCTCAAATTTGCTAAGACTATTTTCCTGCTGCGTTTGTTGTTTCATCTGAACTCACCGTCATTATATGTGGGGGGCTACTGTCTTCTTTGGAATATTTCTCTAGAGGTGAGCCAGGTCTTATATTTCCCTCTGCTAGCTATTTAGGTCTTAGGCCAGAGCTGGGCATCTAGCAATAAATAGGAAATGCTACCTGGCTATTTCTAGTTGCGCGGCAGGCTTAGTTCATGGTCAGTATAGTTCCATCTTCCGAGAGCTTGTCCCTCTATAGGCTTGCTATGATCTCTGCCTGCAGAGATCATGACAGTTTGACCGGCCTATAAAGTGTTAAAGACCCAGGTTGAGATAGGAGAGTTATAAGAAGTCTGCTGGAATTTTTTTTTTTTTTTTTTTTTTTTTTTTTTTCCTCCAGTTTGCCTTGCTGCAGTCTTTTTTCTCTCTCTCCTCCTAATCTCTGTATGGCTCTGTGTGCACCTGACAATAATGGATCTTCAGAGTGTAACTGCGGGTTTGAATAATCTCATCACGAAAGTACAAAATTTACAAGATTTTGTGGTACATGCTCCAGTATCTGAGCCGAGAATTCCTTTGCCGGAGTTCTTCACAGGGAATAGAGCTAGCTTCCAGAATTTCCGAAATAATTGTAAGCTTTATTTGTCCCTGAAGTCTCGTTCAGCTGGAGACCCTGCTCAGCAGGTTAGGATTGTGATTTCCTTGCTCAGGGGTGACCCTCAAGATTGGGCCTTCTCATTGCCAGCAGGGGATCCTGCGTTGCGCGATGTGGATGCGTTTTTTCTGGCCTTGGGCTTGCTTTATGAGGAACCTCATTTGGAACTTCAGGCAGAAAAAACTTTGATGGCACTATCTCAGGGGCAAGACGAAGCTGAGGTTTACTGCCAAAAATTCCGTAAATGGTCTGTGCTTACTCAGTGGAATGAGTGCGCCTTGGCGGCAACTTTCAGAGAAGGTCTCTCTGATGCCGTTAAGGATGTTATGGTGGGGTTCCCTGTGCCTGCAGGTCTGAATGAGTCCATGACAATGGCTATTCAGATTGATAGGCGTCTGCGGGAGCGCAAACCGGTGCACCATCTGGCGGTGTCTATGGAAAAGACGCCAGAAAGTATGCAGTGTGATAGAATTCTGTCCAGGAGCGAGCGACAGAATTTTAGACGGAAGAATGGATTGTGCTTCTATTGTGGGGATTCTACTCATGTTATATCAGCATGCTCTAGGCGTACAAAGAAGCTTGATAAGTCTGTTTCCATTGGCACCATTCAGTCTAAGTTTATTTTGTCTGTAACCCTGATTTGCTCTTTGTCATCCATTGCCACGGACGCCTATGTTGACTCTGGCGCCGCTCTGAGTCTTATGGATTGGTCCTTTGCCAATCGTTGTGGTTTTGATTTAGAGCCTTTGGAGACTCTTATTCCTCTGAAGGGGATTGACTCCACCCCATTGGCTAATAATAAACCACAATACTGGACACAAGTAACCATGCGTATCAATCCGGATCACCAGGAGATTATTCGTTTCCTGGTGCTGTATAATTTACATGACGATTTGGTACTGGGATTGCCATGGTTGCAGTCTCACAATCCAGTCTTGGACTGGAGAGCAATGTCTGTGTTGAGCTGGGGATGTAAGGGTATTCATGGGGACTTACCTTTGGTTTCTATTTCGTCGTCCATTCCCTCTGAAGTCCCTGAGTTCCTCTCTGATTATCAAGACGTCTTTGACGAACCCAAGCTTGGGTCGTTACCTCCGCACCGTGAGTGCGATTGTGCCATAGATTTGATACCGGGTTGCAAATATCCAAAGGGTCGTTTGTTTAATCTGTCTGTGCCGGAACATGCTGCTATGCGGGAATATATAAAGGAGTCTTTGGAAAAGGGACATATTCGTCCATCTTCTTCTCCCTTGGGAGCTGGGTTTTTCTTTGTCTCAAAAAAGGACGGCTCTTTGAGACCATGTATTGATTATCGGCTTCTGAATAAGATCACTGTTAAGTACCAATACCCATTGCCATTGCTTACTGATTTGTTTGCTCGTATAGAGGGTGCTAAGTGGTTCTCTAAAATTGATCTTCGTGGGGCGTATAATTTGGTGCGGATCAGGCAGGGGGATGAGTGGAAGACCGCATTTAATACGCCCGAGGGCCACTTTGAGTATTTGGTCATGCCTTTTGGTCTTTCTAATGCCCCTTCAGTTTTCCAGTCTTTTATGCATGATATTTTCCGCGATTTTCTGGATAAATTTATGATAATATATCTGGATGATATTCTGATTTTTTCTGATGACTGGGACTCTCATGTCCAGCAGGTCAGGAGAGTTTTTCAGGTTCTGCGGTCTAATTCTTTATGTGTGAAGGGGTCTAAGTGCGTTTTTGGGGTCCAGAAAATTTCCTTTTTGGGGTATATTTTTTCTCCCTCTTCCATTGAGATGGATCCCGTCAAGGTGCAAGCTATTTGTGACTGGACTCAGCCCTCCTCTCTTAAGGGTCTTCAGAGATTTTTGGGCTTTGCCAACTTTTACCGCCGATTTATTGCTGGTTTTTCGGATGTCGTTAAACCACTGACTGATTTGACCAGACATGGCGCTGATGTTGCTAATTGGTCCCCTCATGCTGTAGAGGCCTTTCAGGAGCTTAAGCACCGTTTTGCCTCTGCCCCTGTGTTACGTCAGCCTGATGTGAATCTGCCTTTTCAGGTTGAGGTTGACGCTTCGGAGATCGGAGCTGGGGCAGTGTTGTCGCAGAAAGGTTCCGACTGCTCCGTCATTAGGCCTTGTGCCTTCTTTTCTCGCAAATTTTCGCCCGCAGAGCGGAATTATGATGTTGGGAATAGGGAGCTTTTGGCCATGAAGTGGGCGTTTGAGGAGTGGCGCCATTGGCTAGAGGGGGCTAAGCATCAGGTGGTGGTATTGACTGACCACAAAAATTTGATTTATCTTGAGACTGCCAGGCGCCTGAATCCTAGACAGGCGCGCTGGTCTTTATTTTTTTCTCGCTTTAATTTTGTGGTGTCATACCTACCGGGTTCTAAGAATGTTAAGGCAGATGCCCTTTCTAGGAGTTTTGACCCGGACTCTCCTGGTAATGCTGAACCCACAGGTATCCTTAGGGAGGGAGTAATTTTGTCGGCCGTTTCTCCTGATCTGCGGCGGTCCTTGCAAGAGTTTCAGGCGGATAGACCGGATCGTTGTCCGCCTGATAGACTGTTTGTTCCGGATGATTGGACCAGTAGAGTCATCTCTGAGGTACATTCTTCTGCATTGGCAGGTCATCCCGGAATTTTTGGTACCAGGGATTTGGTGGCAAGATCCTTCTGGTGGCCTTCCCTGTCACGAGATGTGCGAGTCTTTGTGCAGTCATGTGACATTTGTGCTCGGGCCAAGTCTTGTAGTTCTCGGGCTAGCGGACTGCTGTTGCCCTTGCCTATTCCTAAGAGGCCTTGGACACACATCTCGATGGATTTTATTTCTGATCTGCCTGTTTCCCAGAAGATGTCTGTCATCTGGGTGGTCTGTGACCGTTTCTCTAAAATGGTCCATTTGGTTCCTCTGCCCAAGTTGCCTTCTTCTTCTGAGTTGGTTCCTCTGTTTTTTCAGAATGTTGTCCGATTGCACGGTATTCCTGAGAATATTGTTTCTGACAGAGGTACCCAATTTGTGTCTAGATTTTGGCGGGCATTCTGTGCTAGGATGGGCATAGATTTGTCTTTTTCATCTGCTTTTCACCCTCAGACTAATGGCCAGACCGAGCGGACTAATCAGACCCTGGAGACATATCTGAGGTGTTTTGTCTCTGCTGACCAGGATGATTGGGTTGCTTTTTTGCCATTGGCAGAGTTCGCCCTCAATAATCGGGCCAGCTCTTCCACCTTGGTGTCCCCGTTTTTCTGTAATTCGGGGTTTCACCCTCGATTTTCCTCCGGTCAGGTGGAATCCTCGGATTGTCCTGGAGTGGATGCGGTGGTGGAGAGATTGCATCACATCTGGGGGCAGGTTATGGACAATTTGAAGTTGTCCCAGGAGAAGACTCAGCGTTTTGCCAACCGTCATCGTCGTGTTGGTTCTCGGCTTTGTGTTGGAGATTTGGTGTGGTTGTCTTCTCGTTTTGTCCCTATGAGGGTCTCTTCTCCTAAGTTTAAACCTCGGTTCATCGGCCCTTATAGAATATTGGAGATTCTTAATCCTGTTTCTTTCCGTTTGGACCTCCCTGCGTCCTTTTCCATTCATAACGTTTTTCATCGGTCGTTATTGCGCAGGTATGAGGTACCTGTTGTACCTTCAGTTGAGCCTCCTGCTCCGGTGTTGGTTGAGGGTGAGTTGGAGTACGTTGTGGAGAAAATTTTGGACTCTCGTGTTTCCAGACGGAGACTCCAGTATCTGGTCAACTGGAAGGGTTACGGCCAGGAGGATAATTCTTGGGTCAATGCATCTGATGTTCATGCTTCTGATCTTGTTCGTGCCTTCCATGGGGCTCATCCTGGTCGCCCTGGTGGATCTGGTGAGGGTTCGGTGCCCCCTCCTTGAGGGGGGGGTACTGTTGTGAATTTGGATTCTGGGCTCCCCCGGTGGCCGCTTGTGGAATTGGACTTGTCATCCTCTTTCCTGTTTCACCTGGTTCCATCAGTAGTGGGTGTCGCTATTTAAGCTCATTTCTCTGGTGGTTTCTTGCCGGTCAACAATGTTATCTGATGCCTCTCAGTGCTTGTTCCTGCTTCTGACAACTACTAGATAAGTTGGACTTTTGTCCATGTTTCGTTTTGCCTATTTGTTCCAGTTCACAGCTGAAGTTTTGTTACTGTGTCTGGAAAGCTCTCGTTGATCAGGGATTGCTACTCTGGCGTTATGAGTTAATGCCAGAGTTTAAGGTAATCTCTGGATGGTGTTTTGTTAGTGTTTTTCTGCTGACCATGAAAGTATACTATCTGTCTTCTGCTATCTAGTAAGCGGACCTCAAATTTGCTAAGACTATTTTCCTGCTGCGTTTGTTGTTTCATCTGAACTCACCGTCATTATATGTGGGGGGCTACTGTCTTCTTTGGAATATTTCTCTAGAGGTGAGCCAGGTCTTATATTTCCCTCTGCTAGCTATTTAGGTCTTAGGCCAGAGCTGGGCATCTAGCAATAAATAGGAAATGCTACCTGGCTATTTCTAGTTGCGCGGCAGGCTTAGTTCATGGTCAGTATAGTTCCATCTTCCGAGAGCTTGTCCCTCTATAGGCTTGCTATGATCTCTGCCTGCAGAGATCATGACAAGGGGCTTATTCTAGGTATCCCACTGCTCTTCAATATACCACAAACTGCAGGGACTTATGTATATCCCGCTTACAGTTCCACTTAACACTTGCAGCTCTCTGGTGCCCCCCTTACTCTCAGGTCAGATTAGGTACTGCACCCTGGGTAATTAGTCGCCAGAAAGGCTGCCTGCTATGTACTGGCTATTGGGCACGCTGCAGCGACGCGATAACTACTCCCACTCAGGCAGGAACAATAATTATCAATGCCGCAGTCGCTATAACAGCACCCAATGGCCTGTACACGGTAAGCTGCCACCAGCTCCGATTAAACGGGTCCGAAGCTAACCCAACACAGTAGCGTAATTCCCTTCGGGAGACAGGAGAACTAATCTAGTATTAATTATTATACTCCATAAAGTATAGGCAGTGCTTTATCAAAATATTTTACAAAGATGTTACAAAAGAGACAATTGCAAATATGTACAAGGTAATTATAACATAAAGGGATTGAAAGGAGAAAAGATAACACTCACATGTTCTCAGCGCATTGCAGGCAACCAGGCTAGTGGAGTTCCCATACGGTCCAGTGCATTAGAACTTGCCCAGGGCTCTTCAGGAAAAAGACTAAACTGACTGCTGGAAGCCTGCCAGAAACTTATAACCTGCAGCCTGTGACATCACCAAAAAGGGTTGAGTTACGATCGCCCTCCTGTTTCTTCAGTCTTAGTAATTGTCATAGTTTTTTCTAATGCTTGTATCTCTGCTTCAGAACATGTCATAGTCATAACAAACCCAGCATTCATCTCGTATTAACGTTGGCATTCTAATGAGATCAAATATGTCCTATCTGTGATGCATATTTACAGAGAAATCCCTACTTCTTTACCAGATGGAGTTAGAAGCCCGTGTTTAGAGTGGCGGATAGATCCACCGAGGGAGATTAAGAATATATATTTTCATGTTCCTAACTTAAATGGTTTGCCTAATATCTTACAAAAACAGAACAAAGAAAACACACCCACAGAAATAACATGGATCACATTAGCAAGATGTGTGCTTGGGGACGAAAACAGGTCTCCACCCATGTATATATAAGGACAGTGATGTATACTCCAGATACTTAATAATTTATAAAGAAAAAAATGGAGTTCAATACAAGATTTAATAGAAACAATATTTATTATAACCAAAGAATGTTTAAAAACCAGTGTACAAAGTACAATACATAAGAAGCAAGGAGACCCTAGTGGACATACACCCTAAGGGGGATATCCAGGGTCCCTGGCACCATTTACTTCTCCATGGGTAAGAGATTCCACTTTTGACATCTGATATATATGACTGCCCGCTCTGATGCATGGTTGCTCCATATAGGGGGGACACTTGTCCATAATCAAGCCGGCATTATTTAAACATATCATTAGAAATGTGGCAGATATGTAAACCCTTGGTGATATAATAGTTATATAGTTTGGTGCATGTGATCCGGATGTATGTCCACTAGGGTCTCCTTGCTTCTTATGTATTGTACTTTGTACACTGGTTTTTAAACATTCTTTGGTTATAATAAATATTGTTTCTATTAAATCTTGTATTGAACTCCATTTTTTTCTTTATAAATTAAAAACAGAACAAAGGACTTTCATGGATTCTGGAAGCTTCTCTACCAGTTTAAGCTGGTACAACTGTCTATGCAGCTACGTTTAGCGGTCATAAATACCTTTCTTCAATAAAACTCCCCCCCATACATTGACAAGGCAAGCTCTTCTTCACAGACAGTTAGAAACACAGGGAAGGGGGGTGTTTTAGCCCACAGCCTGGGCTAACAGGAGAAACTAAACTTATATGATATTTCATACAATATCATGACACCTCCCCTTTTGGCATGTGCTACAGGATAGATCTCTGCAGCTCCGCTACTATTTTCTCTTGTAGGCAGCGAAGCTGCAGGGATCTCTCTCTACCCACTGTACATGAGGGCAATCTGGCCAGGTGCCAGGTTGCACATGCAGTATGTCGGCTAATGGTGAGCTTTCTCTCTCATCTACATCAAACAAGCATATGTGCTCAGCCCCATCCATGAGAACCAGTCACAGCAGCACAGAAGATGTCAGGAGACCCATCCACAGAAGCACAAAGGATGTCATGAGAATCAGCCACAGCACAACAAAGGATGTTAGGAGAATCAGCCACAACAGCACAGAAGATGTCAGGAGATCCATCCACAGCAGCACAAAGGATGTCAGGAGACCCAGCCACAGCAATACAGAGGATTTCAGGAGACCTAGCCATAGCAATACAGAGGATGTCAGGAGACCCAGCCACAGCAGCACATAGAATGAAAGGAGACCCATCCACAGCAACACAAAGGATGTCATGAGAATCAGCCACAGCAGCACTAAGGATGTCAGGAGACCCAGCCACAGCAGCTCAAAGGAATTCAGGAGACCCAGCCACAGCAGCACAGAAGATGACAGGAGACCCAGCCACAGCAGCACAAATGATGAAAGGAGACCCAGCCACAGCAGTACAAAGGATGAAAGGAGACCCATCCACAGCAACACAAAGGATGTCATGAGAATCAGCCACAGCAGCACAAAGGATGTCAGGAGACCCAGCCACAGCAGTACAGAGGATGTCAGTGTAATAGTATGCAGGTACTGAGTGTGTCACCACGGAACAGACAGACCAACAGTTGAGGGGTTTATTAACAGGAATCAGGTTCTCCTCATAGGGAGGAAGCACTAAAATATAACTAACAATATAACAGTGCAAAAATATGGGAGTCAAACAGTGTAACAGAAATAAGCAGAATTTCTTGAGAAAAACACTTATCAGTCTGATGAGGATTTGCTTGAAGGGTCATCTTCTCCAACGTAGGTGCCAAGAAACAGCGGCACTTGTCGTCCCTCTGTTGTCCGTGGGCTGAGTAGTCTCTAGGAGCCCGCTGCCTGGGGTTTCGGGAGTGTAATAATTATAGGGGATAACTCAGGAGACTCTTTGCGTGGAACAAGACAACTACAGGACACAGTTTTACAAGTGGTAAAGTCTATATTATCACACGGTGATTCAAACAGGTGCAGCGAGAAACTCAAGTCTACAACACTTGGTGCAAATAATAAACGCAGCTTAGCAGTCTATAGGAAACTTCAGAGGAAAATGCAATCACGCAGAAAGTCTATGAAGCACAATTATTCTTGAGGATACTTGACACGAATAAGTCCTTGTCTTAGTCCAAACACAGATAGATATGCTTATAAGGCAGTTCAAATAATATCTTAGCTCAACCAGGGAGGCCTGGGTAATAGTCTCAGGTTTTTGCAGAGCAGCAACAGCTTACATGTCCAGCAAATGCAGATGGAAGTAAACACGAGCAGCAGATGAAGGAGGATTACTGGAAACTGGTGTATGCAGCAGGAACTCAGAGAAGAGTAGCAGGATCACCACACAGGTTCACAGGAGCAGGTATATAGCCAGGGAGTCACCAAAGTCAAGAGCTGGATGCAAGGCAGAATACTCTAGCACAGACTGAAGGCTGGGGTGGAGTTTTATAGCAGGAAGACACAGTGCACATGAGACCAAAGACGCCATCTTGGAAAAGGGCAGTAATGCACAAAAGTTAATAAAAAATGTTCAGAGTCCTGACAGGGAGTTAATGTGATATACACCGGCTCTAAGTCTTTAGCTTTTACAGCACAGCCTATCCCGGGAAAACGATGGTCAGTTTATTATTAAGTCTCTCACCAGGAAATAAGGGCTCTGCACTGATACTGTGGGTACCAGGGGTCACAGTCTCTGCACGGGCCACTGTCTCCACACGGGTGTCAAGGCGCTCCTCTCCAGTCACAGCAGAGTCTGCTTTCATGTACTCACAAGATGCAGTCTTTTTGGGCGATCTCTCTGTATTTGTCCTCTGACCGGGAGCTCTCTCACTTTCCCGGAGTGCAGCTGCGTCCTACTCTGACTGCTGCTCTGACCCTAGAGCGCGCGCCTTTCCCGCTCTCTGCCCGGCTCTCTTCCTGTCCCGGTCTCTCAGTCTGCCCCCTGGGGAACCTGTAGCACAGCTCAATGGTTCCAAGCATGGAGCCGAGAAGGTAACCGCCCCCGGACTCTTCTTGTGCTTCACCTCCTTACATTAGCACAAAAAATGGCCATCATTGAGGCCTGGCCATTAAAGGGTTACAAGCATTTTATATAGTAATCCTTACCATACCATTCTTCACTTTTGAATATTGTTTTTTCTTTTTTAACAAAAGTTAATATTGTGTGCAGAGGCGTAGCTAGGGTTTTGGTTCAGGTGGGGGGCCAAACTTCTGAGTGGGCCCCTAACCAGGTAACCCTGACTACACCTATGGTGGCGCACCCTAATAGTGGATGTAGGAGAACCTTAGCAGATGACCGAGCTGTTACTAAAAAAATACTCTATAGAAAGACCAACACTGATATTATTGCCATATAGTGGTAGATACTAGTCCTACAGAACATATAAGAGGTTACAGATAGTGACTTACAGCTTATGTTCTTTCTGATGGAGCTATTGACTCTTCTCATCTTTTCCATCTGTCCCAGACTGACATAGCAACTTCTCCAGCCAGAACTCAGTTGCCGAGATTACAACAAAGACACATCTGACTTCACAAATTTCCTGCACCGTCCTCATCTAATTCCAACCTGCACAAACACCTCATCCTACTACTACCCCAATGCTGAGCTACTGCTGCTGTATGTGTCCCTATTACTGCACCTGCTGTGTGGTTCTTTGTGCCCTGTAAATGGTAAAACAACCCTCTAGAATATAGTAATACTGTGTGCAATTGACCTAGGAAACAGTGACCATTTTTTGCCTCCCAGAAAGTAATAGTACCCTCTGTGTGCCCCTTCGAAAGTCACAATAAGCCGAGTGACCGTATAACAATAAATGCCCACTTAACATGTAATAATGTTCCGAGTGTCCCTCCCTGGACAGCTCCCCTCTACACAGTATGATGCTCCCCTATACACAGTATAATGCCCCCACACAATATACTGGCCCCAAAACTGTATGATGGCCCCAACACTATATGTTGGCCCCCACACTGTACAAAGACCCCACATTAGTTCCCACACTGTAAGATGGCCCGCTCACTGTTATCCATACACTGTATGATGTCCCCTTCACTGTATGATGTCCCCCTAAATAGCCTCCATATAGTATAATGCACCCCATAGTCCTCTATATAGCACACTGCACTCCTTATAGGCCTCCATATAGTGTAATGTACTCCACATAGGCCGCTATACAGTATAATGCTCTCCCCATAGGCCTCTATATAGTATAATGCACTCTCCTTAGGCCTCTCTATAGTATAATGCTTTCCCAATAGGCCTCTATATAGAATAATGCACTCTCCATAGGCCTCTATATAGTATAGTGCTCTCCTCATAGGCCTCTATATAGTATATGTATGCCCCATAGGCCTCATATAGTGTAATGTATTCCCCATAGGCCTCTATATAGGATAATGCACTCTCCATAGAACTCTATATAGTATAATGCACGGCTCATAAAAAAAATTAAATATAATACTCTCCTCACTTCCTTGTTCCCCCACTGATCCGAGCACCTGCTCATCTCAGCACAGTGGACACAATGAGCTGATGCCATTGCGCCTTCTGTCAGTGTCTGCATCATTTACGTCAGACGCAAAGGGGGAATGATGGGAGAGGGAGCGTGTCGCTCCCTGTCTCATCATTGCTTTCAAGTATATGGGCATACAGCTGAACTTGCGATGACTGGTGTGGGGCCCAGTACTGGCACTGGGCCCCCTACTGCTGAAGGGTCCCTGGGTGGCAGTGCAGGAAGTTTGAGTTTCCCTGCTTTGCCGCAGAGTGTAACTGCATGGATGTGCTGCATACACCTATACAGTTGCAGTAGCATAGCTCTGGGTGGGCCCCTTCGAGCACGGGGTCCGGGGTGACCGCCCCCTCTGACCCCTTGGTAGCTACACTACTGACTGTGTGACAAGAAGACATTACAGGAAATTTACAAGGCAAAATGTATTGGAATTTACAAACTTAGACCAAAAAAGGTGGCTTATGTGACCTGAATATACAGTGGGGCAAAAAAGTATTTAGTCAGTCAGCAATAGTGCAAGTTCCACCACTTAAAAAGATGAGAGGCATCTGTAATTTACATCATAGGTAGACCTCAACTATGGGAGACAAACTGAGAAAAAAAATCCTGAAAATCACATTGTCTGTTTTTTTATCATTTTATTTGCATATTCTGGTGGAAAATAAGTATTTGGTCAGAAACAAACAATCAAGATTTCTGGCTCTCACAGACCTCTAACTTCTTCTTTAAGAGTCTCCTCTTTCCTCCACTCATTACCTGTAGTAATGGCACCTGTTTAAACTTGTTATCAGTATAAAAAGACACCTGTGCACACCCTCAAACAGTCTGACTCCAAACTCCACTATGGTGAAGACCAAAGAGCTGTCAAAGGACACCAGAAACAAAATTGTAGCCCTGCACCAGGCTGGGAAGACTGAATCTGCAATAGCCAACCAGCTTGGAGTGAAGAAATCAACAGTGGGAGCAATAATTAGAAAATGGAAGACATTCAAGACCACTGATAATCTCCCTCGATCTGGGGCTCCACTCAAAATCCCACCCCGTGGGGTCAGAATGATCACAAGAACGGTGAGCAAAAATCCCAGAACCACGCGGGGGGACCTAGTGAATGAACTGCAGAGAGCTGAGACCAATGTAACAAGGCCTACCATAAGTAACACACTACGCCACCATAGACTCAGATCCTGCAGTGCCAGACGTGTCCCACTGCTTAAGCCAGTACATGTCCGGGCCCGTCTGAAGTTTGCTAGAGAGCATTTGGATGATCCAGAGGAGTTTTGGGAGAATGTCCTATGGTCTGATGAAACCAAACTGGAACTGTTTGGTAGAAACACAACTTGTCGTGTTTGGAGGAAAAAGAATACTGAGTTGCATCCATCAAACACCATACCTACTGTAAAGCATGGTGGTGGAAACATCATGCTTTGGGGCTGTTTCTCTGCAAAGGGGCCAGGACAACTGATCCGGGTACATGAAAGAATGAATGGGGCCATGTATCGTGAGATTTTGAGTGCAAACCTCCTTCCATCAGCAAGGGCATTGAAGATGAAACGTGGCTGGGTCTTTCAACATGACAATGATCCAAAGCACACCGCCAGGGCAACGAAGGAGTGGCTTCGTAAGAAGCATTTCAAGGTCCTGGAGTGGCCTAGCCAGTCTCCAGATCTCAACCCTATAGAAAACCTTTGGAGGGAGTTGAAAGTCCGTGTTGCCAAGCGAAAAGCCAAAAACATCACTGCTCTAGAGGAGATCTGCATGGAGGAATGGGCCAACATACCAACAACAGTGTGTGGCAACCTTGTGAAGACTTACAGAAAACGTTTGACCTCTGTCATTGCCAACAAAGGATGTATTACAAAGTATTGAGATTAAATTTTGTTTCTGACCAAATACTTATTTTCCACCAGAATATGCAAATAAAATGATAAAAAAACAGACAATGTGATTTTCTGGATTTTTTTTTCTCAGTTTGTCTCCCATAGTTGAGGTCTACCTATGATGTAAATTACAGACGCCTCTCATCTTTTTAAGTGGTGGAACTTGCACTATTGCTGACTGACTAAATACTTTTTTGCCCCACTGTATGTTACGCCAGATTGTAGATGCAAGTATGGTAGATACACCCCCAGGTATACTGTTTTTATCTCTTTTGATATATATTTTTTTATAATTATAATTATTAAATAAACACTATTTTTATGAAGTTCTGGAAGCTGAACTTCCTGCATGACTCCTGCAGCACTGACATTCACCATACGTTAGACTTCTGAGATGAATGAGCTGTGAGATGACTTTTTTTCCTTTTTACTCCTGCAGAGGGGCCCACTGGGGGATTCACCTGTTCTCCTGTTGGTCATTCTGGGCTGTGAGGCAGTGAGGGGGATCATATGCGAGGGTCGATATGTATCCCCCAGGATGTGGATGGAGTCCTATTAGACCCACTAGACTGCCTTGTGTCCACAGCAGGACGCCTGTGAGTCACAAGGCAAAATAAAAGTAAGTGTGGACCTGGTCAAACTATTTGGCCAAGGCAAAGTTCAGGAAAACCAGTTAAGGGTTTTTATTTTTGGAGTGAACTACAGGATGGTTGTTGGGCAGCTCTCTACCTCCAAGCCGGGTATTACAAATGACCCATGGCCACATGTTCCAGTTAAAAACCATGTAGTAAGTGGTTTTGGTGTGTCAGTGTTTGTTTGCAAGTGGCAGAGCAGGTGGCTCTGCAGCATCCAGCCTGTGTGAGGTAACACAGAGCCTAGAGCAGTTAAAGCCATTCACCCTGCAGCGTGATATGGTTGTGCAGTCGCCCTCGGTAGCCGGTCTTGTTTGCGGACTGTTGTGATGCCCGGCTGCGATCCGGACGATACCATTTGTTTTCCGTTTGTGAGTACATTTGACATTAAAGAGACTTTGTTTTGAACCTTCCAGTGGTCACTGCCTATCTGTCACACTGCACCAACCCCGCTTCACTACAGGACCTGCACCAACCTGAAAGAGCAATGTATTTAGAAGAGAGTAATCTAGAGAATTAATGGGAGTAGGAGTTGAGGTGAGGATTAGCCACATCAGAAAAATACAGTATGGAAGTTGATGCTTGAGTGTGAAAAGGAGAATGATGCCAGAGATGGCCAGGAGACTGATCCAGTAACTGTGAAGAGTAGGATGCAAGTGTGTGCCAAGTGCCAGGAAATTATTATACTGTACATCACAGCATGTTATTCTCAGTCACCAAATAGTGTTCCGTTCAATCATTTTTTATTTAGTTCACCCTGCCACCCACACGTAGACTGACATGATCAGTGTGACTGGTTTACTTTAAATCAACCGCTTTCCAGATAAGAACGAATAACTCCGTTTCCAATAAAATCAGTCTTAGCATGTATATCCCTGGGGGAGAGAATGTAGATTGTTAACTCTACCAGGACAGCCACAGATGTGATCAGGTACAGTCTCTATAAAGAACATTGGAATATACAGTTGGGTTTGTGGGTGATGTGCAAATAACAGGGGCCATGGGGTCATCTCCAACCAGATATAACTTGTATTGAGCTTAATTGTGTCTGAAAGAAGAAAGAAAATAACAATGTTTTAAATGGGATTGGGATCAGTTGCTCATTTATTTTCTCAAACCTAAATTAATTTATTTCATGATGTTGTAATTTATTTTTTTGTGTGCTGAGACTATTCATTTGAAACATAAAGAGATATTTGAAGTTTCCCTTCACTCACCTCTCCTGGTTCCACCATCAGGCGATGTGTCTTCTTTTGACAGTGTCTGGGTCCTTCTGCTCTTCTGGGCACCTGAGATGTCACCCGGCCGCACCATCTAGTGGAATCAAAGTATTTGTCTTCCTGTTACTACATTGTGCTGGGAACAGTCTCTCCATTCAGCACTGCTATTCTGTGGTTCCAGCACTGTTTCATGAGTCTCCGGTGTTCAGCTCTGTTATTCCGTGATTCCAGTATTGCTTCATCAGTCATCACCATGCCAGATCCGCTGCACTGCACCACCAATGCAAACTCAGCACTGTTGTATCGGTTCCACATTGTGAAGAGCGGAACAAAAATGGTTACCTCAATGAACCAAAAAGAATTTGTGATCAATATTGACCTGTCCATTCAAGGACATTTTAGCCATAGTGTGAAATCCTATTTTTTGTTTGTGAAACTGCCACTTAGGCGAAACTGTACTGTTTTGTTTGTTGTGAAACTATCACATAGTCGAAACTGTTTTTTTTGTCTTCTCTTTTCTCTCTTTGTTTAAACAAGCAAAACTTGTATAACCACTGAAACTACCTGTTCAACTATATAAAGAGGGGATAGCACCTTGAAGGCAGGCGTGCTTCAGAGGCTTCCCAGTGATATACTATACGAGACATGTCTTGTGTATTATTTCTGGTGATTCCCTACTTCCAAAGGCTGCTCCGACTAAGTGTGGTCCCGACATTTCCTGGCGCCTGAACAGGGACCCGAGGTCTGTGTACTCCTTCAAGAACACCGGCAGAATACGAACGAAAAGAGAATCTGGGATAATGGACGGCAGATGAAAAAAAACCTGGCCAGGTAAGAGACACTGTTAGATCTCTTATATCTGCCCTGCACTGTCCGTAAGATTTTCTGTGTCGTGTCCTTTTAGCGGGTAGTTCTAGTAGAGGAGGATACCTATAGCTCGGGTTCTTGAACTACTTAGGAATTGACCACCTCACGGAGTACGGCATTGAATGAGAGTGAATGTGAATAGAAGGTGTGTGGAAGTTGGGAATAGCCCTATAAGCCGCCCAGGGTGTTGAAACAGAAGAAGTGACTGTCCCACTGGGCAACGTGGTTGCGTCCTTTCGGGGAGACCTCCGCGCCTATGTTCAATCTCTGATCCTGTCTTTGACGAAAACCTGGTGACGGATAAGTGTATCATAGTATGAGCCCAGGACAGATAAATTAGCCTGGGACAAGATACGTTGTATTTTGTTCCTCTGTCTGGTTGCATTTGTGTTGTTTGCTATAGGTGTAGGAATCAGGATTTTCTTACATCAGCACGGTACGCAGAAGCCGTTAAACATCCTAGCTCCTTAGGAAGAAGGTAACGAGGTATTCTCATACCCAAACACCACCTAGGGCAAGAAAAGAAAAAAGCTCAGGATAAGAAAATGGGGAATAAGCAAACAAAGTCGGAACCAGAAGAATTAGATATCTATACTATCATAAAGGAGAGAAGTGGTGAAGATGCCACTAAGGGGCTGAGAAAGATTTTTAGTAAGTTTGGAGTTACTAAGGCAGAAGCCTTTAGTAGAAAAAAATGGGAAGGAATTCAGGAAAAAAAAAAAAGGCATAATCAGAGACAAGAAATGGATAGATCAGATCCAAGCGTTGATTGATGTCTCTAGGGTAGCAGAAAAAGAGGGATGGACATATAATCAACAGAATAAAAAGTGGTGTATTAGACCCGCAGGCTATGGAGAAAAACAAAATGTGGAATATAAGAACACCCCACCCCCATACCTTAACCCACATGCCCCATCTTTTCTCCAAACACCACCTCAAAGTTTAGCCGGACCAGGAGGATGGGTATGTCCGCACTGTGGACAACAAAATCCAGACTGGAGAAATGATTGCCTA
This sequence comes from Ranitomeya variabilis, assembly GCF_051348905.1. Lineage (NCBI taxonomy): Eukaryota > Metazoa > Chordata > Amphibia > Anura > Dendrobatidae > Ranitomeya > Ranitomeya variabilis. Next base: position 51,000,895 of record NC_135237.1, on the reverse strand, counting down.
GCCTGTGGTACACCTAGACATGGCGCTGTACTTGCCCCTGTTAGGGTAGTACCAAGACCCTTTAGGGAACCTGGTGCTGACGGAGTAATGGGAACTAGATATCACCAAACTCGACAATATTTCCCTTGGTCCCCCGCTGAAGGCATGTCTCTCTTGCATAACGCACCAGATCCCACCCAGTGTCCAGTTAGATTTGCACAATATATACAGCAAATTATGCAGACTCACGCTGGAGTTTGGGCAGATGGAGAAGAATTATGTAGAATGAAAATGACTCCTGGACTCTTCCAGGAGCTATTAGCAAATCTACAGGTACATAGGCCCCAGGCAGGAGATGGTGCCTTACAAACGACAGAATCAGGTACGCAATTTGTAGATCACTTAATGGTTTTCATGAGGGAAAAACAGAGGCAGAGAGGAACAACGGGAGTGGTGGCTCAGAAATCTGGACAATCAGTAGACGAATATTATCTAAGTGTAGAAAATAATTTCAGAGATGAAGGCATGGATCTAACCGCTTCAGGAATGATGAGGTTAGTTACAAAAACCTTTATAGATGGATTGTCTCCAAAAGTGAAGGAAAAGCTTAAGGCCGCAACCCCTGGTGGGGAACCTTGGAAGACCCACACCTGGCTAGACAGAAAGCTGTAGGGATAGAAATGGACTTAAGAGAAAATTCTAAGCCAGTAAGAATTGCACAGGCTAATACTGGCTCTGCTAATCAAAAGTTTACTTGTCATTACTGTAAGAAGCCAGGACATTTCCAAAGGGAATGTAGGAAGAGAAAAGCAGATATAGATTCAGGAACCTTTGTACCCAAAAATAGGATAAATAACCCAGTGCCTGATCAAACAGACAGCTCAGAATGACTGAAGGTTATGCAGGTCTCTCTTCCTTCTAGAAGACCAATAATACAAGTTGAGGTTGAGGGTAAAAATGTACCTTTTCTGATAGATACGGGAGCAACATCCTCCATTTTAAATCAAGACTTTTTACCATATCCTGACAATATATCCTCAAAGGTAACATATGCAGAAGGGTATGATGGTAAAATTCAGGCGTTGCCCTTTACAAAACCTTTAAATGTGAGCTTTGGCCCTAAAACCTTTGTATCCAAATTTTTATTTGCTAAAGGTGCACCTACCTGCTTGCTGGGTACTGATGTCTTAAGTAAAATGCACGCAAACATCCATTTTAGAGAAAATGGCACAGTTATGCTGACCATCCCTGAAGATGCAGAAACTCTGGAACAATATGTTAGAATACAGGCAATGGAGGATTTTCCCGAAATTTACACTCAACAAGCAAAAATTGACTTGTCTCGGGTTCTTGACAGCCTATGGGCAAAAGGAGACACTGATGTAGGATTCTTATCAGTAGCTCCTATACTGTTAGAAACTGCCCCGGGAACCATTTTACCTCAGCTTAGGCAATACCCCATCAGCGCCCAGCAAGAACTGGCGATTTCTCAACAAATTCAGGATTATGTGTTACAAGGTGTTTTGGTAGAAATCAGGTCACCCGCCAATACACCCTTATATCCTGTTAAAAAGAAAGTTTCCTCCAAAGAAACTATGGTGAAATATCGCATGGTGCACGACTTACGGGAAATCAATAAGGTTTTGGCACCGGTCACCCCTGTGGTACCGAATCCTCATACCTTACTGTCTCAAATTCCCAGCACTGCTGCATATTTTACGGTAATTGACTTATCAAACGCATTTTTTTCTGTGCCACTACATAAGAACTGTTGGCATTTGTTTGCCTTTACATTCAAGGGTAAACAATTAGCATGGACAAGATTGCCACAAGGTATGGTACACTCACCAACTTTGTACTCTGAAGCAATGCAGACCGTGCTGAAAAATTTCACCCCAGAACCAGGAGTAGTCATTCTACAGTATGTAGTTGATTTACTTATTTGTTGCCCTGATGAGCAGACGGCAGTTACCTCAACTGTTAATTTCTTAATTTTCCTAGCGCAAGAAGGCTGTAAAGTAAATAGACAGAAACTCCAGGCTTGTCAACAAACAGTCGTGTTCTTAGGTCACTGCATATCACAGGGCATCAGACATCTCACACCTCAACGTACGGAAGCCATACGTAACATGCTTGAACCCCGGAATCACAAACAGCTGCGTGCTTTCCTGGGTATTGTTTCACACTGTAGACAGTGGATCATACATGCAAGTCAACTCATGCAGTCTTTATATGACTGTATTGCCAACACGCCATATTCACTCAGTGAAGAGGCTAAACAGTCATTTTCCTCTTTGAAAACAGCACTGGTATCAGCTCCGGCTCTGGGACTCCCAGACTACACTAAACCTTTTCAATTGATGGCAGCTGAGATATCCTCACATGCTACAGGGGTGCTCACACAAAAACATGGAAACAAACAGAGACCTGTGGCATACATATCAGCTCATCTGGACCCTGTAGCTAGAGCCGCACCTTCTTGTGTAAGAGTAGTAGCCGCAATTTCACTGTTATTAGATAAAGCTTCTGAGATTGTTCTTGATCACCCACTTCTAGTTCAGACCACTCATGATGTACATGGCATTCTTAACCAGGTCCAACCTAAACATATTTCAATGGCCAGACACCTCCGTCTCCAATGTTCCCTACTACTGCCGCCCAACATTTCCTTTGCCAGGGTTCAGACTCTTAATCTCGCGTCTTTGCTCCCTTTAGAGTCTGAGGGGGGTACCATACCTGAGGAAACTGCACTCTCCAACTCCTTTGACCCATCAGAGTCAATGCATGATTGTGTACAATTAATGGAACAAGAGACTCAGGGCTTACGTAATGTACATGACAAGCCACTCTGTAATGCTACATTTGAACTTTTCATAGATGGCAGTAGATATGCAGATATGAATGGACAATTTCATACAGGTTATGCGGTAGTAACTCAGCATGAAGTGCTGAAAGCAGAACCTCTCCCTGCTAATCAGTCTGCACAAGAAGCAGAACTTACGACATTAGTTGAAGCTCTAAAAATAGCCAAAGATCAGACAGCAAACATATACACTGATTCTAGATATGCACATGGCATTATTTTCGATTTTGGCGTAATATGGAGAGCCAGAGGTTATATGACTGCTTCAGGCCAACCTGTTAAACATGCCTCCCTCATTAGACAGATTCTGGAGGCAGCACAAGAAATTAAAGAAATAGCGGTGATAAAGGTAGCTGTGTTGTGAATTTGCTTTTTGCTCCCTCTAGTGGTTACTAGTTTTTTGACTCTGGTTTTTCTGTCATTCCTTTTATCCGCACCTGGGTCGTTAGTTAGGGGTGTTGCTATATAAGCTCCCTGGACCTTCAGTTCAATGCCTGGCAACGTAGTTATCAGAGCTAGTCTGCTGTGCTCTTGTCTACTGATCCTGGTTCCAGTTATATCAGCTAAGTCTGCCTTTTGCTTTTTGCTATTTGTTTTGGTTTTGTATTTTTGTCCAGCTTGTTCCTAATCTATATCCTGACCTTTGCTGGAAGCTCTAGGGGGCTGGTGTTCTCCCCCCGGACCGTTAGACGGTTCGGGGGTTCTTGAATTTCCAGTGTGGATTTTGATAGGGTTTTTGTTGACCATATAAGTTACCTTTCTTTATTCTGCTATCAGTAAGCGGGCCTCTCTGTGCTAAACCTGGTTCATTTCTGTGTTTGTCATTTCCTCTTACCTCACCGTCATTATTTGTGGGGGGCTTCTATCCAGCTTTGGGGTTCCCTTCTCTGGAGGCAAGAAAGGTCTTTGTTTTCCTCTACTAGGGGTAGCTAGATTCTCCGGCTGGCGCGTGTCATCTAGAATCAACGTAGGAATGATCCCCGGCTACTTCTAGTGTTGGCGTTAGGAGTAGATATATGGTCAACCCAGTTACCACTGCCCTATGAGCTGGATTTTTGTATTCTGCAGACTTCCACGTTCCTCTGAGACCCTCGCCATTGGGGTCATAACAGTTTGCCAGGCCAGTATTAAATGTTTAATGCATTGCAGAAGAGGGATTATAAGAAAGAAGATTCTGAGTTTTTTTTTTTTTTTTCTTCTTCCCCTTTACCTCAGAGTGGCTATGCTTGCTGCAGACATGAATGTCCAGACCTTGATTACAAGTGTGGACCAGCTGGCTACTCGTGTGCAGGGCATACAAGACTATGTTATCAGAAATCCTAGGTCAGAACCTAAAATACCGATTCCTGAACTGTTTTCCGGAGACAGGTTTAAGTTTAGGAATTTCGTGAATAATTGTAAATTGTTTTTGTCCCTGAGACCCTGTTCATCTGGAGATTCTGCTCAGCAAGTAAAAATTGTTATTTCGTTCTTACGGGGCGACCCTCAGGATTGGGCTTTTTCGCTGGCGCCAGGAGATCCGGCATTGGCTGATCTTGATGCGTTTTTTCTGGCGCTCGGTTTACTTTATGAGGAACCCAATCTTGAGATTCAGGCAGAAAAGGCCTTGCTGGCTATGTCTCAGGGGCAGGACGAGGCTGAAGTGTATTGCCAAAAATTTCGGAAATGGTCCGTGCTGACACATTGGAACGAGTGTGCACTGGCCGCTAATTTTAGAAATGGCCTTTCTGAAGCCATTAAGAATGTTATGGTGGGTTTTCCCATTCCCACAGGTCTGAATGATACTATGGCACTGGCTATTCAAATTGACCGGCGGTTGCGGGAGCGCAAAACCGCAAATTCCCTCATGGTGTTGTCTGAACAGACACCTAATTCGGTGCAATGTGATAGAAAAACCGCAAATCCCCTCATGGTGTTGTCTGAACAGACACCTGATTTAATGCAATGTGATAGAATCCTGACTAGAAATGAGCGGAAAATTCATAGACGCCGGAATGGCTTGTGCTACTACTGTGGTGATTCTACACATGTTATCTCAGCATGCTCTAAACGTATAGCTAAGGTTGTTAGTCCTGTCACCGTTGGTAATTTGAATAACCAGAAAAAACGTACTATCCTTTAAAACGATATTTTATTACTATTAACTTATCTAAAATTCCAATAAATAAAACTCAATTGTATGCAATCAACATCAGCCAACTGGGTTGGGTAAGCTAGAAAAATAGGGAGAAATTAGCAAATATGCCTGACACAGTCCCTGTAGGTGGCCCTAAAGTGTCTTAAACCTACCTACCAGCGGAGGTTGGCACCCTAGAATTCGATATGGCGCCCCCGCTCACCGTCGACTGTCCCTTCTCACCCTAGTAGGGTCCTACTTGCTACCCACACCCAGGTACCCACAGACATACACACACAAATTGACCAATAGGTCACACTAACCAAAAAACGTGAAAAAGTGAAAAAAGAAAAAAGTGAACGAAAAATTCTAAAAACACTGCAGACATTGCTGCATAATTACACTAAATAGCATGTAATTACATGCTATTTAGTGTAATTATGCAGCAATGTCTGCAGTGTTTTTAGAATTTTTCGTTCACTTTTTTCTTTTTTCACTTTTTCACGTTTTTTGGTTAGTGTGACCTATTGGTCAATTTGTGTGTGTATGTCTGTGGGTACCTGGGTGTGGGTAGCAAGTAGGACCCTACTAGGGTGAGAAGGGACAGTCGACGGTGAGCGGGGGCGCCATATCGAATTCTAGGGTGCCAACCTCCGCTGGTAGGTAGGTTTAAGACACTTTAGGGCCACCTACAGGGACTGTGTCAGGCATATTTGCTAATTTCTCCCTATTTTTCTAGCTTACCCAACCCAGTTGGCTGATGTTGATTGCATACAATTGAGTTTTATTTATTGGAATTTTAGATAAGTTAATAGTAATAAAATATCGTTTTAAAGGATAGTACGTTTTTTCTGGTTATTCAATTTAATATATCCTTTCAATATTCTAGCTGGTTTTCTACACCGTTGGTAATTTGCAACCTAAATTTATTCTGTCTGTAACTTTGATTTGCTCACTGTCATCTTATCCTGTCATGGCGTTTGTAGATTCAGGTGCTGCCCTGAGTCTCATGGATCTCTCATTTGCTAAGCGCTGTGGTTTTACTCTTGAACCATTAGAAAATCCTATTCCTCTTAGGGGTATTGATGCTACACCATTGGCAGCAAATAAACCGCAGTATTGGACACAGGTTACCATGTGCATGACTCCTGAACACCGCGAGGTGATACGTTTCCTGGTTTTACATAAAATGCATGATTTGGTTGTTTTAGGGCTGCCATGGTTACAGACCCATAATCCAGTCCTGGACTGGAAGGCTATGTCAGTCTCAAGTTGGGGCTGTCGTGGTATTCATGGAGATTCCCTGCCTGTGTCTATTGCTTCTTCTACGCCTTCGGAAGTTCCGGAGTATTTGTCTGATTATCAGGATGTCTTCAGTGAGTCTGAGTCCAGTGCACTGCCTCCTCATAGGGACTGTGACTGTGCTATATATTTGATCCCAGGCAGTAAATTTCCTAAGGGAAGACTGTTTAATCTGTCGGTACCTGAACATACCGCTATGCGTTCATATATCAAGGAGTCTCTGGAGAAAGGACATATTCGTCCGTCTTCTTCCCCTCTTGGTGCGGGATTCTTTTTTGTGGCAAAAAAGGACGGATCTTTGAGACCTTGTATTGATTATCGGCTTTTAAATAAGATCACTGTCAAATTTCAGTATCCTTTACCGCTGTTGTCTGACTTGTTTGCCCGGATTAAGGGTGCCAAGTGGTTCACCAAGATAGACCTTCGTGGTGCGTACAACCTTGTGCGCATTAAGCAAGGTGATGAATGGAAAACCGCATTCAATACGCCCGAAGGTCATTTTGAGTACTTGGTGATGCCTTTTGGGCTCTCCAATGCGCCTTCAGTTTTTCAGTCCTTTATGCATGACATTTTCCGGAAGTATCTGGATAAATTTTTGATTGTTTATCTGGACGATATTTTGGTTTTTTCTGATAATTGGGATTCGCATGTGGAGCAGGTCAGGTTGGTCTTTAAAATTTTGCGTGAAAATTCTTTGTTTGTCAAGGGCTCAAAGTGTCTCTTTGGTGTACAGAAGGTTCCCTTTTTGGGGTTCATTTTTTCCCCTTCTGCTGTGGAGATGGACCCAGTCAAGGTCCGAGCTATTCTTGATTGGACTCAGCCCTCGTCAGTTAAGAGTCTTCAGAAGTTCTTGGGCTTCGCTAACTTCTACCGTCGTTTTATCGCTAATTTTTCTAGCATTGTGAAACCTTTGACGGATATGACCAAGAAGGGCTCCGATGTAGCTAACTGGGCTCCTGCTGCCGTGGAGGCTTTCCAGGAGTTGAAACGCCGGTTTACTTCGGCGCCTGTTTTGTGCCAGCCTGACGTCTCACTTCCCTTTCAGGTTGAGGTGGATGCTTCGGAGATTGGGGCAGGGGCCGTTTTGTCGCAGAGAGGCCCTGGTTGCTCTGTTATGAAACCTTGTGCCTTTTTCTCTAGGAAGTTTTCGCCTGCCGAGCGAAATTATGATGTGGGCAATCGGGAGTTGTTGGCCATGAAATGGGCATTTGAGGAGTGGCGTCATTGGCTCGAGGGTGCTAAGCATCGTGTGGTGGTCTTGACTGATCACAAAAATCTGATGTATCTCGAGTCTGCTAAACGCCTTAATCCGAGACAGGCCCGCTGGTCATTGTTTTTCTCCCGCTTTGATTTTGTTGTCTCGTATTTACCAGGTTCAAAGAATGTGAAGGCCGATGCTCTTTCTAGGAGCTTTGTGCCTGATGCTCCTGGAGTCGCTGATCCTGTTGGTATTCTTAAAGATGGAGTTATCTTGTCAGCTATTTCTCCGGATCTGCGACGTGTGTTGCAGAGATTTCAGGCTGATAGGCCTGAGTCTTGTCCACCTGACAGACTGTTTGTCCCGGATAAGTGGACCAGCAGAGTCATTTCCGAGGTTCATTCCTCGGTGTTGGCAGGTCACCCGGGAATTTTTGGCACCAGAGATCTGGTGGCCAGGTCCTTTTGGTGGCCTTCCTTGTCAAGGGATGTGCGGTCATTTGTGCAGTCCTGTGGGACTTGTGCTCGAGCTAAGCCTTGCTGTTCTCGTGCCAGCGGTTTGCTCTTGCCCTTGCCTGTCCCGAAGAGACCTTGGACACATATCTCCATGGATTTCATTTCTGATCTTCCGCTATCTCAGGGCATGTCCGTTATCTGGGTGATATGTGATCGCTTCTCCAAGATGGTCCATTTGGTTCCTTTGCCTAAGCTGCCTTCCTCTTCCGATCTGGTTCCTGTGTTTTTCCAGAACGTGGTTCGTTTGCACGGCATCCCTGAGAATATTGTGTCAGACAGAGGATCCCAGTTCGTTTCCAGGTTCTGGCGATCCTTTTGTAGTAGGATGGGCATTGATTTGTCGTTTTCGTCTGCTTTCCATCCTCAGACTAATGGACAGACGGAGCGAACCAATCAGACTTTGGAGGCTTATTTGAGGTGTTTTGTCTCTGCTGATCACGACGATTGGGTGACATTCTTGCCGTTGGCTGAGTTTGCCCTTAATAATCGGGCTAGTTCCGCCACCTTGGTTTCGCCTTTTTTCTGCAACTCTGGTTTCCATCCTCGCTTTTCTTCGGGTCATGTGGAGCCTTCTGACTGTCCTGGGGTGGATTCTGTGGTGGATAGGTTGCAGCAGATCTGGAATCATGTGGTGGACAACTTGAAGTTGTCACAGGAGAAGGCTCAGCGCTTTGCCAACCGCCGCCGCGGTGTGGGTCCCCGACTACGCGTTGGGGATTTGGTATGGCTTTCTTCCCGCTTTGTTCCTATGAAGGTCTCCTCTCCCAAATTTAAACCTCGTTTTATTGGGCCTTACAAGATATTGGAAATCCTTAATCCTGTATCTTTTCGTCTGGATCTTCCTGTGTCGTTTGCTATTCACAATGTATTTCATAGGTCCTTGTTGCGGCGGTACATTGTGCCAGTAGTTCCTTCTGCTGAGCCTCCTGCTCCGGTGTTGGTTGAGGGCGAGTTGGAGTACGTGGTGGAGAAGATCTTGGATTCTCGCCTCTCCAGGCGGAGGCTTCAGTACCTGGTCAAGTGGAAGGGCTATGGTCAGGAGGATAATTCCTGGGTGGTCGCCTCTGATGTTCATGCGGCCGATTTGGTTCGTGCCTTTCATGCCGCTCATCCTGATCGCCCTGGTGGTCGTGGTGAGGGTTCGGTGACCCCTCACTAAGGGGGGGGTACTGTTGTGAATTTGCTTTTTGCTCCCTCTAGTGGTTACTAGTTTTTTGACTCTGGTTTTTCTGTCATTCCTTTTATCCGCACCTGGGTCGTTAGTTAGGGGTGTTGCTATATAAGCTCCCTGGACCTTCAGTTCAATGCCTGGCAACGTAGTTATCAGAGCTAGTCTGCTGTGCTCTTGTCTACTGATCCTGGTTCCAGTTATATCAGCTAAGTCTGCCTTTTGCTTTTTGCTATTTGTTTTGGTTTTGTATTTTTGTCCAGCTTGTTCCTAATCTATATCCTGACCTTTGCTGGAAGCTCTAGGGGGCTGGTGTTCTCCCCCCGGACCGTTAGACGGTTCGGGGGTTCTTGAATTTCCAGTGTGGATTTTGATAGGGTTTTTGTTGACCATATAAGTTACCTTTCTTTATTCTGCTATCAGTAAGCGGGCCTCTCTGTGCTAAACCTGGTTCATTTCTGTGTTTGTCATTTCCTCTTACCTCACCGTCATTATTTGTGGGGGGCTTCTATCCAGCTTTGGGGTTCCCTTCTCTGGAGGCAAGAAAGGTCTTTGTTTTCCTCTACTAGGGGTAGCTAGATTCTCCGGCTGGCGCGTGTCATCTAGAATCAACGTAGGAATGATCCCCGGCTACTTCTAGTGTTGGCGTTAGGAGTAGATATATGGTCAACCCAGTTACCACTGCCCTATGAGCTGGATTTTTGTATTCTGCAGACTTCCACGTTCCTCTGAGACCCTCGCCATTGGGGTCATAACATAGCTGCACATGTGAGACTCGACACCGAGGAAGCCAGGTGTAACGATAAAGCCGACAAGGCAGCAAAACAGGCAGCACGTAAACCCTTACATCATGCCCACACACTAGATAGCTCTGAAGATGATGAGGAGAGATTGAAGGAAGCTCAGAAACAGATAGACGACGAAGAACGAGGGCAGTGGCAGAAAAAAGGGGCAGAAGATCAGCAAGGATTATGGAAAAAAGGAACTTTGTTGTGTTTACCCAGAGCCTGGTACCCCGCAGTGGCAAGTGACCTCCACCTACCTACGCATGTATCGGCAAACGGTATGACGCTCAAGGTAAAAGAAAGGTGGTTGGCTCCAGGCTTTGGTAATTTTGCTCGGAGCATGTGTGCTGCATGCGCTATATGCCTGGCACACAATCCAGGTCAGACCATTAAAACCCCAACCAAGCATCATGTAAGACCACTGTATCCCTTTCAAAGACTCCAGATCGACTACATCCAGCTTCCTAGGTACAATGGATACGAATATGTGCTTGTGTGTGTGGACATGTTCTCAGGGTGGCCAGAGGCTTATCCAGTTCGTAAAGCCTCAGCAAAAACTACTGCCATTAAAATAGCACATGAACTGATACCCCGTTACGGCATGCCTGAGGTGATCGAGTCAGATAGGGGTACCCATTTTACTGGAGAAATATTCCAGAATGTTATGAAAATGTTGGGAGTAGAAAACCAGTTTCACACTCCGTATCACCCACAGAGTTCAGGTAAAGTGGAAAGATTGAATGGAACAATAAAATTAAAAATCCAGAAGGCCATGGCAGAAACAGGAAAGCCTTGGACCGAGTGTCTACCACTTGCCCTGTATTCCATCCGAAACGCCCCAAGGGGGAAGGCTAAGCTGTCACCACATGAGATTCTTTTTGGTAGAGCAGCAAATTTGGGTTGTTATTTTCCACAACAACTGATGTTGAATACTGAGACTTTAACTGCTTATGTACAAGAATTACAAAAACGTTTAACTAAAGTGCATTCGCAAGTTTTTGCTTCCCTTCCAGATCCAGAAAATCTCGAAGGAGGCCACAAGTTGGAACCTGGTGATCAAATCTACGTGAAAAGACACACCAGAAAGACTCTGGAACCGAGATTTGACGGACCTTTCCAAGTCCTGTTAACAACTCCAACAGCAGTCAAGCTTGAAGGAAAGGCATCATGGATACATGCAAGCCATTGCAAAAAAGCAGCATAAGACTCATGATATTGATGTTAATAATGTTAACCTCAACGGAATGCATGTATGTGGGAATCCCGCAGCCGGGTACTGTAGCCCCTTGGGACAAAAACCCTCTTGGTGTATGCTTCAGAATGTATCTAGTTTTGTGGATTTGGCTCACAGATTGGTATTGCAGCACTCAGCTTTGTGGGATCTGCCTGAGGGTACATTTTGGATATGCGGAGAAGGAGCATATAAATGGCTTCCCGTAGGTATAAAGGGTACTTGTACATTAGGACGCCTAACCCCGGCTACTTTCATAATTTCGAACAAACAAGTGAATATGCAAGCCGTGCCCAAGCACACACTGTATAAAAGAGCTGCAGATAACTCACCACGTCCCTCGGGGAGGCCACATATAGTACAAATGGGAATTCCCAACAAAATTGCTAGTACCACTTTTATTTATCCTATGTTAACACAGATGTGGGATAAATTAGTTAGAGCCACGGATTATCTAGATGACCAGATTTGGGATATATTGGACATATTAAATACTAGTATAGCTGTACAGAATCAGCTTATAATAGTCACTAACCAACATACCCTGGTATTGGATTACCTAACTGCCTCACAAGGGGGTATGTGTCAAATCATCGGACCCACCTGCTGTCATTATATAGACCCGAATAGTACTATGAGTATGAGATTTAAATTAGAAGACGTACAACGACTCAGGGATCAGTATGACAAAGACAATGACCAAAATAAGGATAGCTGGTGGTCAGATACCTTTTCTTTTCTTAACCCGGCCAATTGGTTCAGGGGGATCGGTGGGTGGGTTACCGGGATTATGCAAAGCCTAATACATACAGTTATAGTTATTTTAATTATATATGTATTATTCAAGGTTGTACTCAAGGGTATCTCGGTATGCACAAATAAATTTTGTGTAATGGATGCGAGAATATAAAGGTTTTTTTTTTGTAATATCACAAAAAGAATGACTAAAATAATCGTCTATACGACAAGGTTTTTGAATGGAATATGTCAAAGGGGGGATTGTGAAGAGCGGAACAAAAATGGTTACCTCAATGAACCAAAAATAATTTGTGATCAATATTGACCTGTCCATTCAAGGACATTTTAGCCATAGTGTGAAATCCTATTTTTTGTTTGTGAAACTGCCACTTAGGCGAAACTGTACTGTTTTGTTTGTTGTGAAACTATCACATAGTCGAAACTGTTTTTTTTGTCTTCTCTTTTCTCTCTTTGTTTAAACAAGCAAAACTTGTATAACCACTGAAACTACCTGTACAACTATATAAAGAGGGGATAGCACCTTGAAGGCAGGCGTGCTTCAGAGGCTTCCCAGTGATATACTATACGAGACGTGTCTTGTGTATTATTTCTGGTGATTCCCCACTTCCAAAGGCTGCTCCGACTGAGTGTGGTCCCGACACACATCACTATGTTAAAGGGGTTGTCCAGAATTTTAATATTGATATCCTATACTTAGGATAGGTCATTAATGTCTGATCATTGGGGGTGCGACTCCTGGCACCTCTGCCGATCAGCTGTTCCCAATGTCATCAGCGAAAGGAACTGCTCAGTTACGGAGCTGCACAGCATCATTGACAGAATAGTGGCCATGGGCGGGAACTGCTTATCCACCTCCTATTGATTTAAATTGGGGGCAGGTATACAATAGCTAGCTGCGGCCTCTATACACTTGATGGAGCTGTGCTGTGTAGCTCCATAACTGAGAAGTTTCAGCAGCCGCCGAATCCGGGAACAGCGATCAGCGGGGGTGCTGGGTGTTGCTCCCCCAACGATCAGACATTGATGACCTATTCTAAGGATAGGCCATCAATATTAAAGTCTCGGACAACCCCTTTAACTTTGTTACATCGTGCCTATTCTGCTTCATAATGAATTGCAGCTACTTCCATTGCAGTTCCAGCTCTGCCACTGTTGTTCCACCTTCACAGCCCTGCTGCACCAGTGCAACCTATAAGTGTTGCATTCCTGTATCATTATAGCCAGTGCTATTAAAATTATACAAGTGTTTCTTGAAAAAAAAAAATGCAAACAAAACAAAATGAACGCTTTGTATTGAAAATTGTGGCTTTTTTTATTGAGTTGACCTCAACTTTATATATAGTAAAAGAAAACTTTAAAGTTCCACATAGAAAGAGCTTGGCATTGTGCCCACTTTGCCGCAAGTATAAAATTCTGAGGCAGAGATCATAACTCTGAGATTCAAACAAATGCTTCCAGTCTGGCGATCACAAGGTGTTATATGTATGGATTGATGGAATGACAGTATTTTCTGCATTTATTACATTCATAGAAAAGAAATAGACAGAATAAAAAATTTGTATCAAGAAAGCAAAGTAACAGTATCAGCTGTACATGATGCCACTCAGTAAGTGAAGGCACATGGCCGGGTTATACACTGCTCAAAAAAATAAAGGGTACACTTAGGCTGTGTGCACACGTTCAGGATTTTCCGCATTCTTTTCACGGTTTTTCGCTATAAAAACACAATAAAACCGCGAAAAAAATGCATACATTAAGCATCCTATTATTAGAATGCAATCCGCAATTTTTGTGCACATGCTGCATTCTTTTCCGCAGCGGAATCGCATTCCAGAAAAAAACGCAGCATGTTCATTCTTTGTGCGGAATCGCGGGGATTCCACACACATAGGAATGCATTGATCTGCTTACTTCCCACATGGGGCTATGCCCACCATGCGGGAAGTAAGCGGATCATGTGCAGTTAGTACCCAGGGTGGAGGAGAGGAGACCCTCCTCCAGGCCCTGGGAACCATATACCTGTAAAAAAAAAATTAAATAAAAAATTGTGATATTTTCACCTTCTGGCGTCCCCGGCAGCCTTCCCGCTCCTTGCGATGCTTCCTTTCCCAGGGATGCTTTGCGGCAATGACCTGTGATGACGTAGTGGTCTCGCGAGACCGCTACGTCATCTGGGGTCCTTGCCGCGAGGCATTACTGGTAACGGAAGCTACCGGGAGCATCGCGAGGAGCGGGAAGGCTGCAGGGGACGCAGGAAGGAGAGAATATCACGTTTTTTAAATTTTTTTATTACTTTTAACATTCTATCTTTTTACTATTGATGTTGCATAGGCAGCATCAATAGTAAAAAGTTGGGCACACTTGTCAAACACTATGTTTGACAAGTGTGACCAACCTGTCAATCAGTTTTCCAAGCGATTCTACAGATCGCTTGTAAAACGCTAGCATTCTGCAAGCTAATTACGCTTGTAAAACGCTAGTGTTTAGCGGGAAATCGCATGCCAATGGGCAGCACGGTGGCGCAGTGGTTAGCACTGCAGCCTTGCAGCGCTGGGGTCCTGGGCTCTAATCCCACCCAGGACAACATCTGCAAAGAGTTTGTATGTTCTCCCCATGTTTGCGTGGGTTTCCTCCGGGTACTCCGGTTTCCTCCCACATTCCAAAGACATACTGATAGGGAATCTAGATTGTGAGCCCCATCGGGGACAGCGATAATGTGTGCAAACTGTAAAGTGCTGCAGAATATGTTAGCGCTATATAAAGATTATTATTATTATGCCAATTCCGCATGTGTTTTACCCGCGGCACAGTTGCACATAGCCTGTAACAACAGAATATAACTCCAAGTAAATCAAAGTTCTGTGAAATCAAACTGTCCACTTTAGAAAGCAACACTGTTTGACAATCGATTTCACATGCTGTTGTGCAAATGGAATAAACAACAGGTGGAAATTATTGGCAATTATCAAGACACACTCAATAAGGGAGCGGTTCTGCAGGTGGGGACTACAGACCACATCTCAGTACCAATGCTTTCTGGCTGATGTTTTGGTCACTTTTGAATGTTGGTTGTGCTTTCACACTCGTAGTAGCATGAGACGGACACAAGTGGCTCAGGTAGTGCAGCTCATCCAGGATGGCACATCAATGCGAGATGTGGCAAGAAGGTTTGCTGTGTCTGTCAGCGTAGTGTTCAGAGGCTGGAAGCGCTACCAGGAGACAGGCCAGTACACCAGCAGATGTGGAGGGGGCCAAAGGAGGGCAACAACCCAGCAGCATTACTGCTACCTCTGCCTTTGTGCAAGGAGGAACAGGAGGAGCACTGCCAGAGCCCTGCAAAATGACCTCCAGCAGGCCACAAATGTGAATGTGTCTGCACAAGCGGTTAGAAACCGACTCCAGGAGGATGGTCTGAGTACCCGATGTCCACAGATGGGGATTGTGCTCACAGCCCAAACACCATGCAGGACGCTTGGCATTTGCCACAGAACACCAGGATTGGCAAATTTGCCACTGGTGCCCTGTGCTCTTCACAGATGAAAGCAGGTTCACACTGAGCACATGTGACAGACGTGACAGAGTCTGGAGACACCGTGGAGAGTGATCTGCTGCCTGCAACATCCTTCAGCATGACCGGTTTGGAAGTGGGTCAGTAATGGTGTGGGGTGGCATTTCTTTGGAGGGCCGCACAGCCCTCCATGTGCTCGCCAGAGGTAGCCTGACTGCCATTAGGTACTGAGATGAGATCCTCAGACCCCTTGTGAGACCATATGCTGGTGCGGCTGGCCCTGGGTTCCTCCTAATGCAGGACAATGCCAGACCGCATGTGGCTGGAGTGTGTCAGCAGTTCCTGCAAGATGAAGGCATTGAAGCTATGGACTGGCCCGCCCATTCCCCAGACCTGAATCCGATTGAACACATCTGGCACATCATGTCTCGCACCATCCACCAACATCACATTGCACCACAGACTGTCCAGGAGTTGGCAGATGCTTTAGTCCAGGTCTGGGAGGAGATCCCTCAGGAGACCATACACAACCTCATCAGGAGCATGCCCAGGCATAGTTTGGAGGTCATACAGGCACGTGGAGGCCACACACACTATACTGAGCATCATTTCCTTGTTTTCAGGCATTTCCACTGAAGTTGGATCAGCCTGTAATTTGATTTTCCACTTTGATTTTGAGTATCGTTCCAAATCCAGGCCTCCATTGGTTAATAAATTTTATTTCCATTGACGATTTTAGTGTGATTTTGTAGTCAGCACATTCAATTTTGTACAGATCATAGTATTCAATGAGAATATTTCATTCATTCAGGTCTAGGATGTGCTATTTGAGTGTTCCCTTTATTTTTTTGAGCAGTGTATATTCACCCAGCATGAGAACCTGTACTACACAATTGTTCTCTTTAATGTTTGATTTTTACCTATGTAAGTGATCGCAATGATCAGATCTAATTGATGTACTGTCACCTTGTTTTGCCCTTTTTTTACGGAGAACTGTATAGTAATATTACTTTTTATTTGATAGCTATTCAGGCTTAAGCAACAGGTTTTTCGTCTTCCTCACTTGATGGTCAAATCTCTCTGTTCTTGTACACGTTGGTTTAATATGGTAAGCCAGCATGCTTCTTTAGGTTAATGCATCTATGCCTTAAAGGCAGGTTGAGGTTGCTGCTCCCTGCCTGAGTATTCAGGTACTTGGCATATAAGTCATTATCTTTCATTATTCCTCCCATACTGAAATCTGCTATGTCTCTTAGATGACTCAACTCTTCTACATCAGTGAGTCACTTTATATACTTATCTCTGATATATTACTCAACACTGCTATGTCAGTGAATCTTTCCCTATACTCAACTTCTACTGTGTTGCTGAACTCTGCTACATCAGTGAATCACTTGAGTAACTCAACTCTGCTATGATGCTGGACTTTGCTACAATATTGAGTCACTTGACATACTTAACTCTGCTATGCTATTTAAGTCTGCTATGCAAGTAAGTCCCTTGAAATGTTCATCTTTACTACATTCCTTTACTCTGCTACGTCAGTGAGTCATCTGTCACACTCAACTTTGCTACGTTGCCTAGGTCTGCTACATCGCTACAGATTCTTATGATCACACAGAGCAGTCTTTCCTCTCAAACCTGGACAACCCCTTTAAGGGGCTGTTACAATCCAGCAAGTGCTACATCCCCTTCATTGTTTATGCAAGACAGCTGTGCACTTTTAGTTGTGACTGTACATAGGATTATTATTTGCTACAATGAACGGGACATGTCACTTGGCAGAGTTCACTAACTCATTTAGATAGCTGATCGAGGGCACCAAGAGTACCCCTACTGAGCTAGTAATGATGGTTCATACTAGGGATGAATCTGAAAATTATCTAAACAATGAAACCCCTTGTTATTATTATGAATAAAGAATGTATCCACATTAATAAAACTGTCAAGAAAAGCATAAAATTCACAATTAATAACATTCAACAAGTTTGTGACCGCCACTAGGGGGAGCTAAATAAAATGGATTTATATAGATTTACTAAATGGGAACTGAAAAATCTTTAAGCAGTGAATCCCCCCTATTGGGGGCTGCAGGAAATTGCCAGCATGAGAAAATCACTGGCCCCTTTCACTATGTGTCTTATAGTAGGTGCATGGTCTTCCTCTGTGGATAGTACGACAAAAGACAATGGTTTGTAAATTTCAGTAAATCTAGGAAAGTATGTCAAGTTTAAACTCCAAGACTTTTAAAGTTCCCCAAAAAAAGATGTGACACACAAAAGCCGAGCGAAGGAAAGTGGGTACTGATGTGAATCCTGTGCCAACTTTCATCTTTGTCAGTTACATGCAGACTGAAGGAAAATAAACCAAATAGCTGAAAAACACAGACAGATTATTGTGAACGTCCTGGTAATACTATTTATTGTGCTGAAAAGGTCAGCGAAATATTTCTAATAAATAAACCACTATTATACAGGAACCATTCACAGATAAAGACACTGAGCTTCCTTCCGTGGTGTATTATTCTTTCCATGATGCTGGATAATGGAAGTATGGAGATATATTACTTCTCAGGGTAAAGAAGTGGAGAGGAATGCAAAGATGAAAACACAATCGCTGATATGGGAGAATGACACTAGTTCCTTTCTATATGCCTTTTCGTTGAAACTGCAACACCAAGAAAGAAAAGTTGTGAAATTATGGAAATCACAGGATGGATAGAAATGTTGCTTATATGCAAATGATAGAAAAAATGGAAACAATATCTTCAAAACATCTCAATTTATTCAGCATTGCAGAGTCTCGCACAGAAATCCCCGCACTAACCGCCTTGGCTGCTATGAATGAGGTTATTAATGGTTATCTGAGGAATGTCCTGTGGCCCTAAATGCACTTGAGAACGGAAATCATCAAGATCTGCCGCTGGCAGCTCCCTTTGCCATTTCTGAGCGTTGACATCCCGGATGTTCTTGATGGGAGACAAATTCGTAGACACTGAGGTGGTAGCACGGTTAGGCCATGTAGACTGCTCAAAGTAGCACAAGCAATATACGGATTGGCATTGTTGCTAAGAAAAACAGCTCCCGGGACACTTTAGAAAAAATGCCACACCACTGGTATGTCAATGGTTACACAGTAATAAGTACAGATAAGCCTAAATGTAAATGTGCTGATATACCATCATTAGCCTGACAGAGTTTGTATGTTCTCTCAAATGTTTGCGTGGGTTTCCTCCGGGTTCTCCAGTTTCTCCCACACTCCAAACACATACTGATAGGAGATTTAGATCGTGAGCTCCAATGGGGACCGTGATGATGTCTGTAAAGTGCTGTGGAATGAATGGCACTATGTAAGTGAGTAAAATAAATCAATTTACCAGAGGTGACCATTTGGCATACATTTAGCCATGTGTGCATGCCCTATGGAGGAAGGTCAACGGTACAATAATTATAAGTAATCTTTATTTTTATATAGCGCTAACATATTCCGCAGCGCTTTACAGTTTTGCACACATTATCATCACTGTCTCCGTTGGGGCTCACAATCTAAATTCCTTATCAGTATGTCTTTGGAATGTGGGAGGAAACCGGAGCGCCCGGAGGAAACCCACGCAAACACGGAGAGAACATACAAACTCTTTGCAGATGTTGTCCTTGGTGGGGTTTGAACCCAGGACTCCAGCGCTGCAAGGCTGCTGTGCTAACCACTGAGCCACCGTACAAGGCAGGCACCACTTAGAGAGAGGTGGACAACTTATGATATGCCATATCATTTTTAATCTTAGCTCTTGAGACCCCCTGCAGGACCCCTTTCTTCAGAGGAACTGTATTATTAGCATACAAGGGTTCATAAAATGGCCCGAGGGTTACCGAAAGGGACTGAAAGGAGGATAAACTTCTGTTTTGGGTAGGAAAACAGTTTAGTGATGAGCCAAAATTGAAAGCAAATGGACATTATTATTTTCTCTTTAAACACGAGAGCATAATAAACGCATGTAAGAAAAATGTTACTCACCTGACCAGCAGCAGAGCCCTGCTTGGGTCCAGTCATCTTTTTTGATCTGGTCAACTATGCAGTCTTCATTGAGCCATCTCTGGCATCTCCCCCCCCCCTTCCTGACATCTCCAGTGCTGACTAGGCCTTGATATTATGATGCCTATCTATCACTAATCCTATAGTTGTATTGTAAATAAAGACACAGCCAGAATAAAGTATTTTATTTTAATTAAAAACAAAACACACTTTCCCATTTTTATTTAAAAATAACGAACACAATTATACTCACGTAACGGCCATTCCACTGAAGCCATGGTCTCCTGTAATAAAACAAAAATAAAAAAAACATATCCCTCACCTGTTTGACGTTCTGTCCCACGCCATAATCCATGTCTGCAGATAAACATTTTTTCAGCATTCCAAGATGCGGCTGTCCAGGATGAAATCAAATGAGAAATGAACTGCTGCGAGCGCAACATCAGTGACTAGAAGTGATGTACTTGAGGTAAAATGACACATGGTACTCAGCACCCAATCAGCGCTTCATATGGATTGAATATGAACAGGAAGCCAGGGCTGCAGCTGATCTCTGACTTTCTCTTCATGTTCAATCTGTACGAAGGCGGAGACAGTGACGCCACCGCTGATTGGGCGCCGGGCATCACGTGTCATTCCACCACACCAGAATTCCGGATCCTCAAGTTCTGACTGCTGGAATGGTGCTGGCATGGGAGGGGAGTATAGTCTTTTTTATTTTATCATTGCCAAACATTTCGTTCAAGAAGGGGTTGCTCTAGCAGTGGACAACCCCTTTAATTGTAAAGTGCTGCGGAATATGTTGGCGCTATACACAGTTGTGTGAAAAAGTGTTTGCCCCCTTCCTGATTTCCTGTTCTTTTGCATGTTTGTCACACTTAAATGTTTCAGACCGCCAAATTTAAATATTAGACAAAGATAACACAAGTAAACACAAAATGTAAGGTCTTTAAGCGAAAAAGTAATCAAAACCTATAGGGACCTGTGTGAAAAAGGGATTGCCCCTAAACCTAATAACCGGTTGGGCCACCCTTAGTAGCAGCAACTTCAATCAAGCATTTGTGATAACTGAATAAGTCTTTTACAACGCTGTGGAGGAACTTTGCCCCTCTCGTTTTTGCAGAATTGCTGTAATTCAGCCACATTGGAGGGTTTCCGAGCATGAACCGCCTTTTTAAAGTCATGTCACAGCATTTCAATCGGATTAAGGTCAGGACTATGACTAGGCCACTCCAAAGTCTTAATTTTGTTTGTTTTTTTAAGCTATTCAGAGGTGGACTTGCTAATGTGTTTTGGATCATTGTCCTGCTGCATAACCCAAGTGCGCTTCAGCTTGAGGTCACGAACAGATGGCCAGACATTCTCCTTCAGGATTTTTTGATAGCAGAATTCATGGTTCCATTTACCACAGCAAGTCTTCCAAGTCCTGAAGCAGCAAAACAGCCCCAGATCATTACACTACCACCACCATATGTTACCATTGGTATGATGTTCATTTTATGAAATGCTGTGTTACTTCTATGTCAGATATAATGGGATATACTGTACATCTTCCAAAAAGTTCAACTTTTGTCTTGTCAGTCCACAGAGTAGTCTCCCAAAATTCTTGGGGATCATCAAGATGATTTCTGGCAAAACTGAGATGAGCCTTTATGTTCTTATTGTCCAGCAGTGATTTTTGTCTTGGAACTCTACCATGCAGGACGTTTTTGCTCAGCCTTTTTCTTGTGGTGGAGTCATGAACATTGGCCTTAACTGAGGCCTGCAGTTATTAATAATAATAATGATCTTTATTTTTATATAGCGCTAACATATTCCACAGCGCTTTACAGTTTTGCACACATTATCATCGCTGTCCCCGATGGGGCTCACAATTTAAATTCCCTATAAGTATGTATTTGGAATGTGGGAGGAAGCCGGAGAACCCTGAGGAAACCCACGCAAACATGGAGAGATCATTCAAACTCTTTGCAGATGTTGTCCACTGAGCCACCGTGCTGCAGTTTTTTGGATGTTGTTGTGGGGTCTTTTGTGACCCCTTGGATGAGTCGTTGCTGCATTCTTTTGGTAAGTTTGGTCAGCTGGCTACTTCTGTGAAGGTTCACCACTGTTCCATGTTTTGCCATTTGTGGATAATGGCTCTCACTTTGGTTTGCTGGTGTCCCAAAGCGTGAGAAATTACTTTATAGCATTTTCCAGGCTGATAGATCTCAATTACTTTGTTTCTCATTTGTTTCAGAATTTCTTTAGATCGCGGCATGGTGTCTAGCTTTTACGGAACTTTTGGTCTACTTCACTTTGTAGGGCAGGTCCTATGTAAGTGATTTCTTGATTGAGAACAGGTGTGGCAGTAGTCAGGCCTGCGCGTGGCTAGGGAATTTGAACTCAGTTTCCCAAAGATGTGCTAAACCACAATTAATTTATGTTTTAAGGTGGGTGGGGCAATCACTTTTTCACACAGGGCCATGTAGGTTTGGATTTCTTTCTCTCTTAATAATAAATACCATTTAAAAACTGCATTTTGTGTTTAATTGTGTTATCTTTGTCTAATATTTAAATCTGTTTGTTGATCTGAAACATTTACGTGTGACAAACATGCAAAACAACAGGAAATGAGGAAGAGGGCAAACACTTTTTCACACAACTGTAAATAAAATTATTATCAATCGCAAATTTTTTTTTTTTTTAGAAATTTGCAGAATATTCTGGAGAAATTGGAGAATTCAATTTTCTTCAAAGCCATTTGCTCATCTCAAGCCCTATTTGATGTTTGCTGTGGGCTCTCTCCTTCTATGCTTGGCTTGTAAATATTCTTATACCTTTGCCTCAACTGTATGGAAAAGTCTAGTTGTTTACATTTACCACCACTACTGTATGAAAGTAAAAACATGTATCTTGCCACATGAATATTTATTTAAGAGTCAATAGTGATTATATGCTTTTGTGGTTGTATATACCAGCTAATCATTGACCTGAAAATCTGGTAGTAAAGTAGCCGAATTTGTCATCAATAAACACGAAAAAGGACAGAAGTCCATCCAATTAATCAAGCAGTTGCCAATTTATTTGTTATTGCTTTTGTAGCACCAATATATTTTGGCGGGTCATACAGATATTTTTATCACTCCTGCCCTTAAAAGGGTTAGCCTATTAAAATAAAATAACCCTACCCACAAGATAGGTGATAAGTGACTGATCAGTGGAAGTCTGACCTCTTGCACCTGCACTGATCGGCAGATTGTTTCATTTTTAACGTTAACAGGGAAATGTTATCCCCGTCAGATAATGGTGCAGCAGGTCAGATTCCTGATTTCCACTGCATTTCTTCTCTATGGGGGTCTACTTCATCCTGTTGTGCATTGGTGTTGTGACTTGGAGTTGGTAAATACGACTGCCTCTTTTCTGGAATTTTGGGAGGGTTTGTCTTCTCTATGAGGATGATGTGCTTGGTTACGGCAAATTTCCTGGAGAGCAAAGTGGTTTGCAATAGGAAATCGGACATGACTGATCGATACCTCCACTGACAATCAGTTGGCCGGCGCCATACAGATTAGAATGTTGGCTGATCCTGTCGCTATCAGTGGGTGCAGCTAACATTTGATTAACGTGTATGGGGGGCTAAACACATGGAGAACATACAAACTTTATGGTGCCCATGTTCATATTCAAAACCCAGTCCCCAGTATTGTAGCAATGCTAAAAATTGAGCCACCATGTTACCTATAGAAGCTCGTCATCGAATCTGGTTTCTACAGAAACCCTGTATCCCTGCTTAGCAGATTTTGGAGTTACAGTATTATTCATTTGTCATTTCAGAATGTAATTTATATTATTTGGTATTATTTTCTTCAAATGGTTAAACCATATCGACTCTATGTATCAAAAGTAAAAAATAACAAAAAAAATAATAGTAATAATTATACTGTAATAATAATCTCAGTGTCTGTCCAGCTTAATCAGTTCTGGTTAGGCATTGTGCATTGCATGGGATGGGACATTTTGAAAGGGGAAATGGAACGTAATATGAAAGTGTAATAAACATTTTTTTCCCATAAATGTCCCATCCCAGATGCAGAAAAGATATATATCTTGGTACCGTGTTAGCCAGTGGATAGAAAAATATTTAGAATTGAGAGTCCTCAGTGGTTGATACCTTTTAATGGCTAACTGAAAAGGTGGTAAAAATTGCAAGCTTTCGAGACTATGCCCGTCTCTTCATCAGGCATAGACTATTAGAAATTCTGAACAATCACATATTTACGCACAACACAGCATAGAAAAATGCCACAGATAAGACACGTGACGTGAAGCAGAATTACCATTATGTGAGTGATAAACAGTTATGTCAATAAATATTGGAACAGTTTATAGATAAGGAGTGTGAATGTTTATTGTCCTCTGATTGGGGTCTGGTTCTATGTTATTATTATTTATTTATATAGCACCATTAATTCCATGGTGCTGTACATGAGAAGGGGTTACATTAAAATACAAATATCACTTAAAGTAAACAAAACTAACAATGACAGACTGAAACAGAGGGAAGAGGACCTTGCCCTTTTGGGCTTACATTCTACAGGATGGTGGGGAAGGAGACAGTAGGTCGAGGGTTGCAGTAGCTCTGATGGTGTTGAGGTGGCCGTGTGGTCATTACAGGCTGTAAGCTTCTTTAAAGAGATGGGTTTTCAGGTTTCTTTTGAAGGATACAAATGTGGTGGATAACTGGATGTATTGGGGCACAGAATTCCAGAGGATGAGGGATATTTGGGAGAAGTCTTGGAGGCGATTGGGTGAGGAGCAAATAAGCGTGGAGGAGAGAAGGAGGTCTTGGGAGGACCGGAGATTACGTGAGGGAAGATATTGAGAGATTAGTTTGGAAATATACTGAGGAGAAAGGTTATGGATGGCTTTGTCGGTCAGTGTTAGTAGTTTAAACTGGATACGCAGGGAAATTGGGAGCCAATGAAGGGGTTTGCAAAGAGGGGAAGCAGGAGTGTAATGAGGAGAGATATTAATTAGTCGGGCAGCAGAGTTAAGGATGAACTGGAGGGGTGCGAGAGTGTTAGAAGGTAGGCCACAGAGGAGTATGCTGCAGAAGTCGAGGCGGGAGATGATTAGGGCATGCACAAGCATTTTGGTAGACTTGGGAGGGTTGAGGAAAGGACGGATTCTGGAAATACTTTAGAGCTGGAGGCGACAGGAGGTGGCGAGAGCTTGGATGTGCTGTTTATAGGACAGGGCAGAGTCCAGGGTTACTCCGAGGCTGCGGATTTTGGGGACAGAGGAAAGTATGATTTCATATATTTTGATAGATAGATCAGGTAGGGAAAATATGTGAGATGGAGGAAAGATAATTAGTTCAGATTTGTCCACATTGAGTTTGAGGAAGCAAGAGGAGAAGAAGGAGGATATGGTTGATAGACACTCTGGGATTCTGGAGAGCAGAGAAGTGACATCTAGGCCAGAGAGGTAGATCTGAGTGTCATCAGCATATAGATGGTACTGGAAGCCATAGGACCTTATGAGTTGTCCCAGGCTGAGTGTATAGATTGAGAAGAGTAAGGGCCCAAGGACAGAGCCTTGAGGGACACCAACAGAGAGGGGGGGAGATGAAGAGATAGTATGGGAGTAGCAAACGCTAAATGTGCGGTTGGTAAGGTATGAAGAGATCCAAGATAGGGCGAGGTCTTTGACCCCAAAGGGAGAGAGGATCTGTAGTAGGAGGCAGTGGAGCTGTGTCGAAATCAGGGGACAGGTCTAGAAGGAGGAGTATAGAGAATTGTCTGTTAGCTTTGGCTGTAAGTCGTTAGTAATTTTGGTCAGGGCAGTCTCAGTGGAATGGTGGGGACGGAAGCCAGATTGTAGGTTGTCAAAGAGAGAGTTAGATGCAAAGTGAGAGGAAAGTTCAGCATGGACGTGCTGCTCAAGGAGTTTGGATGCAAATGGGAGCAAAGATATGGGGCAATAGCTGGACATAGTGCTTGGGTCAAGGGATGGTTGTTTGAGGATAGGTGTGATTGTGGCATGTTTGAAAGCAGTGGAGAAGGTACCAGAAGTTAGTTACAGGTTGAAGAGATGGGTTAGGGATGGGATTAGTGTGGTGGTGAGGTTGGGGAGGAGGTGGGATGGGATGGGGTCAAGTGCACAAGTGGTGAGGTGTGATTTGGAGAGAAGATGAGCAAGCTTCCCTTCAGTGATTTTGGAGAGGGAAATTATGGAGTTTGGGCTTTGGTCTGGTATATAAAGGGGTTGTGGTGGTTTGACGACAAAGATTTGCCTTGTTATAATGACCCCACAAGGCCTGAGGAGCAAATTCCTTAGTTGATGTAAAAAGACATAAATCCATGCGACACATTCATAAAATTCATCCTCACCCACAATTACTTTGAATTTGACAACAAGATATATCTACAGGAGACTGGCACAGTAATGGGAAGTAAAATGGCCTCACAGTATGCAAATCTTTTCATGGCCAAGCTTGAAAGCGACTTTTTGTCCTCATGTCCCATCAGGCCTCTGGCCTACTACCGCTACATTGATGATATTTTAATCATCTGGATGGAGTCTGAGCCACAGCTAAAGGCGTTCCATGAACAGTTTAATCAATTTCATCCTACCATCAACTTAACACTCAACTACTCCTGCACTGAAATTAACTTTTTGGACACCATCATTAAGCTGCAGAACAATGAAATAGAAACATCCCTGTATCAGAAGCCAATCAACCACCCAACATACCTTAAATGGGACAGTTTCCATCCACAACACATAAAAAACTATTGTCTACAGCCAAGCCATCAGATACAATTGTATATGTTCCAACCCCATGGATAGAGATGAACACCTTGGTCGCCTCAGAAAGACCTTTTGAATCAGGGCTACCATCCAAGAACAATTCAAAAGCAAATTACAAGAGCAACTAGAATATCAAGGAATCACCTGCTACATTACAAAGCAAAAGAAGAAAATAATCGGGAACCTCAAGTAGTCACCTACAATCCAAATCTAGAGATGCTAAGGGGAGCTGCACGGAAATTATAATCTTTACTACAAAAAGATGCCCGATCACAATCCATTTTTCCAGACCCCCCACTAATGTGTTTTAGGCAGCCCCCAAATCTAAGAAGTATCATTGTCAGACGCTCCCTGTCCTATCCAACAGCTGCAGGAACCTTTCCTTGCAACCAGAAAAAATTCCTTTCATTCAGTGCAGGAATGAATGTGTCGCATGGATTTATGTCTTTTTACATCAACTAAGGAATTTGCTCCTCAGACTTTGTGGGGTCATCATAACATAGAACCAGACCCCAATCAGAGGACAATAAAACATTCGCACTCCTTATCTATGACCTGTTCCAATATTTATGAATATAACTGTTTATCACTGACATAATGGTAATTCTGCTTCACATCACCTGTCTTATCTATGGCATTTTTCTGTGCTGTGTTGTGCATAAATATGTGATTCTTCAGAATTTCTATTAGTCTATGCCTGATGAAGTAGTCTCGAAAGCTTGCAATTTGTTACCACCTTATCAGTTAGCCATTAAAAGGTATCAACCACTGAGGACTCTCAATCTAATATATAAAGCTGAGTATGAGTGTGTGTGTGTGTGTATGTTCGGGATTGGCATCTGCACCGTCGCAGCTACAGCCACAAAAGTTTGCACAGTCACACTTCTGGACCCCGAGAGCGTCATAGGCTATGTTGTGAGGAGAAATTTTAACCCCGCGCTTTCCAATTCACCAAACAATTTTGCCCCTATCTACATAATGGGGAAAAAGTGAAAGGAAAAGTGTTGGAGGCAAAATGACAGCTGCCACATGTGAACAAGGGGGACATAACGAATGAGAGCGATGGTGCCAAAGAGTATATACCGTACAGTTGCTAAGGTGGGGCCCCGAAATGGGATACTCACCACACACGGGGATATGAACACACACACAAAATGTGCCACACACTACCACGTGCTTGAACACATATATCACCCTCAGCACACATTTCACCACACATACACCAACCTCGCCACATAAAAGTCGAAACACAAAAGTCACCGCTCAAAACTCACCACGTGCAAAATTCGCCACATGCAAAACTCGCCACAATCAAAACTAGGCTCATGCTAAACTCGCCACACGTGCAAAACTCACCTCATGGAAAAGTCGCCACACGCAAAACTTGCACACGCGGAAAAATTGCCACATGCACAAAAGTTGCAACACATGCAAAATTTGCCTCACACAAAACTTGCACATACTCAAAACGCACCACACATAAAACTCGCCACGTGCAAAACTTGCTGCACACAACTTGCTGCACATAACTTGCTACACTAACCTGTCACATGCAACTCGACACACAAAAAGTTGCTACACGCATGTCACCACACAAAACTCATCTCACAAAAGTCGCTACATGCATGTCACCACACGCAACTCAACACACACAACTTGACACATGAAACTCGCCCTAAAACACACACAAGTCTGGTATTATCCTTCAAAAATAAAAATCTGATTAATAAGCTGACAAACTACAAGAGCAACAACTGTACCATATAGGAATCCGGCAGCTGTCAGTCACATGACCTGTCTATTATGTGTATGTGTGAGCTAATATATACTGCCAGGGGGGAGGGCTTCCTGTTGGCTGGGGATTTATCAGGCTGCCAATTAAGCTTACAAATACTGAGGTAAAAATACTGACCAAATAACATGTGAGCGAGGTCTAATACAGGAGGAGATGACATACAGATATATACTATATACAGGAGGTGATGACATACAGGTATATACTATATACAGGAGCAGATGACTCACAGATATATACTATATACAGGAGAGATGACACACATACATACTATATACAGGGGAGATGACACACAGGTATATACTATATACAGGAGCAGATGACACACAGGTATATACTATATACAGGAGGAGATGACACACAGATATATACTATATACAGGAGAGATGACACACAGGTATATACTATATACAGGAGGAGATGACTTACAGGTATATACTATATAAAGGAGGAGATGACATACAGGCATATACTATATATAGGAGGAGATGACATACAGGTGTATACTATATACAGGAGGAGATGACACACGTATATACTATATACAGGAGGAGATGACATACAGGTATATACTATATAAAAGAGGAGATGACACATAGGTATATAGAGGAGGAGATGACATACAGCAGGTATAAACTATATACAGGGGAGATGACATACAGATATATACTGAAGATGACAAACAGGTATATACTATATATAGGAGGAGCTGGCATACAGGTATATACAGAAGAGATGACATATAGGTATATACTATATACAGGAGGAGATGACACATAGATATATACAATATACAGGAGGAGATAACATACAGTAGGTATATACTATTTACAGGGGAGATGACTTACAGGTATATACTATATACAGGGGAGATGACATACAGGTATATACTATATACAGGAGATGACATACAGGTGTATACTATATATAAGGGAGATGACAAACATGTATATACTGAGGTGAAAATGAGAGGTGTGAGGTGAAAATAAAAAGGTGTGAGTGCAAAATGAGAGGAGTGAGGGAAAATAGTGGAGTGATGGGAAAATGACAGATGTGAGGTCGAAATGACAAGTGTTAAGGGGGAATGAGGGGAGTGAGGGGGAAAATGAGAGGTGTAAGGGAGAAAATGAAAGATGTGAGGGGGAAAATGAGAGGCGTGATGGGTAAATAAGAGAAGTGAGGTGCTGTAACTAACAACAGATATTTGCTATACCCAGGCAACGCCGGGCTCTTCAGCTAGTTCTAAATATTTTTCCATCTCAAATGGACAGCATGTTCCTTTTCTTAAAGATTATCAGCTGACATAGAAGCCATACTGGCTGGAGACAGGAGGACCACACTTGGTAGATAGGGTTTACATAAAGAATAGAACAGATAAGAAAAATAAAACTTTACATCACTGAGAGAATTATACAATTATGATATTATTTCATAGGGAGGCGTAATACAGACACGGCCATGTAGATAAAAGCTGGCAGCTATGAGTAGTACAAGTATAAGAATACACAGATACAACACAAGTGTATAAGACATCCCGCTGTCTCCATCCACTGATAATAAATATATTTTCTGCCAATTTATCAGTCTCTTACAGCTACAGATTACTTTAAATGCATAAAAGGGGTTGTGCAGGATTAGAAAACCTTGGCTGATTTTTTACAAAAACATTGACACTCATGTCTATGAATTGTGTCTGATATTGTCACTCTGCTCCACCTCAGTGAATGAAGCTGAGTTGCAATACCATACAAACCATGCTGACAGATGTGGCACTGTTTTTTATTTTTACTTTTTTAACCCCTTAGTGACAGAGCCAATTTGGTACTTAATGACGGAGCCAATTTTTACAATTCTGACCACTGTCACTTTATGAGGTTATAACTCTGGAACGCTTTAACGGATCCTGCTAATTATGAGATTGCTTTTTCGTGACATATTGTACTTCATGTTAGTGGTAACATTTCTTCGATATTACTTGCATTTATTTATGAAAAAAATGGAAATATGGCGAAAATTTTTACAATTTTGCAATTTTCAAACTTTGTATTTTTATGCCCTTAAATCACAGAGATATGTCACAAAAAATAGGTAATAAATAACATTTCCCACATGTCTACTTTACATCAGCACAATTTTGGAACCCAAATTTTTTTTTTTTGTTAGGGAGTTATAAGGGTTAAAAGTTGTCCAGCAATTTCTCATTTTTACAACACCATTTTTTTTAGGGACCACATCACATTTGAAGTAATTTTAAGGGGTCTATATGATAGAAAATAACCAAGTGTGACACCATTCTAAAAACTGCACCGCTCAAGGTGCTCAAAACCACATTCAAGAAGTTTATTAACCCTTTATGTGCTTCACAGGAACTGAAACAATGTGGAAGAAAAAAATGAACATTTAACTTTTTTTTGCAAACATTTTACTTCAGAACTATTTTTTTTTATTTTCACAAGTGTAAAAGCAGAAATGTAACCATAAATTTTGTTGTGCAATTTCTCCAGAATACGCCGATACCCCATATGTGGGGGTAAACCACTGTTTGGGCGCACCGCAGAGCTTGGTAGAAAGGAGTGCCGTTTTACTTTTTCAATGTTGAATTAGCTGGAATTGAGATCGGACACCATGTCGCGTTTGCAGAGCCCCTGTGTGCCTAAACAGTGGAAACCCCCCACAAGTGACACCATTTTGGAAACTAGACCCCTTAAGGAATTTATCTAGATGTGTGGTGAGCACGCTAAACCCCCAGGTGCTTCACGGAAGTTTATAAAGTAGAGCCGTGAAAATAAAAAATCCTTTTCTTTTTCCCTCAAAAATGATTTTTTAACCTGCAATTTTTTATTTTCTCAAGAGAAACAGGAGACATTGGACCAAAAAATCTGTTGGCGAGTTTGTCCTGAGTACGCTGATACCCCATATGTGGGGGGGGGGGGCACTGTTTGGGCACCCATCGGGGCTCGGAAGGGAAGGAGCGCCGCTTGGAATGCAGACTTTGACGGGATGGTCTGCGGGCGTCATGTTGCATTTGCAGAGCTCCTGATGTACCTAAACAGTGGAAACCCCCACAAGTGACCCCATTTTGGAAACTAGACCTCCCGAAGAGGTTATCTAGATGTGTGGTGAGCACTATGAACCCCCAACTGCTTCACAGAAGTTTTCCAATGTAGAGCCATGAAAATAAAAAAAGTCATATTTTTTCCACAAAAATGATCTTTTCACCACCAAATTTTTAGTTTCACAAGGGTAACAGGAGAAATTGGACCCCAAAATTTATTGTGCAAATTATGCTGAGTAGGCTGATACCCCATGTGTGGGGGGGACCACTGTTTGGGCTCATGGCAGAACTCGGAAGGGAAGGAGCGCCGTTTTGGAATGCAGACTTTGATAGAATGGTCTGCGGGCGTTATGTTGCTTTTGCAGAGCCCCTGATGTACCTAAACAGTAGAAACCCCCCACAAGTGACCCCATTTTGGAAACTAGACCCCCCAAGGAACTTATCTAGATGTGTGGTGAGAACTTTGAATACCCAAGTGCTTCACAGACGTTTATAATGCAGAGTCGTGAAAATAAAAAATATTTTTTTTCCACAAAAAAGATATTTTAGCCCCCAAGTTTTTATTTTCACAAGAGTAACAGGAGAAATTAGACCCCAAAGCTGTTGTCCAATTTGTTCCGAGTACGCTGATGCCCCATATGCGGGGGTAAACCACTGTTTGGGTGCACGGCAGAGCTCAGAAGGGAGGGAGCACCATTTGACTTTTTGAGCGCAAAATTGGCTGTGGCATTTGGAGACCCCCTGATGTACCTAAACAGTGGAAACCCCCCAATTCTAACTCCACCCTTAACCCCAACACACCCCTAACCCTTATCCCAACCCGAACCATAATCCTAATCACAACCCTAACGATAATTACAACCCTAACCCCAAAACAACCCTAATCCCAACCCTAACCATAACCCTAATTAGAACCCTAAATCCAACACACCCCTAATCCTAATCTCAACCCTAACCTCAAACCTAACCCTAATCCCAATACACCCCTAACCCTAATCCAACCCTAACCTTAACCCTAATCCCAAACCTAACCCTAATCCCAAACGTAACCCTAATGCCAACCCTAATCCAAACCCTAACCCTAATCCCAACTCTAACCCTAACTTTAGCCGCAACCCTAGTTCTATCTTTAGCCCCAACCCTAGCCCTAACTTTAGCCCCAACACTAACCCTAACTTTAGCCCCAACCCTAACCCTAACCCTAGCCCTAACATTAGCCCCAACTCTAACCATATTCCTAACTTTAGCCCCAACCCTAACCCTAACCCTAAATTTAGCCCCAACCCTAACCCTAACCCTAAATTTAGCCCCAACCCTAACCCTAAATTTAGCCCCAACCCTAACCCTAACCCTAAATTTAGCCCCAATCCTAACCCTAACCCTAACTTTAGCCCCAACCCTAACCCTAACCCTAAATTTAGCCCCAACCCTAACCCTAA
Organism: Ranitomeya variabilis; assembly: GCF_051348905.1. Taxonomy (NCBI): domain Eukaryota; kingdom Metazoa; phylum Chordata; class Amphibia; order Anura; family Dendrobatidae; genus Ranitomeya; species Ranitomeya variabilis. The sequence continues at coordinate 50,968,355 of NC_135237.1, read as the reverse complement.
CCCTAAATTTAGCCCCAACCCTAACCCTAAATTTAGCCCCAACCCTAACCCTAACCCTAAATTTAGCCCCAATTCTAACCCTAACCCTAAATTTAGCCCCAACCCTAACCCTAACCCTAATTTTAGCCCCAACTCCTCTAGCTGCCGGCCGGCAGATCATGGCAGGCGCATTGCGCATGCGCCCGCCATTTTCTTCCTGGATGAAGAAGCCAGCAGGCAGGAGGGGACACAGGAGGACCCAAGGACACCAGTAAGTATAACAAGGTCCCCGAATCCCCTATTTCTCTGTCCTCTGATGTGCGATCACATCAGAGGACAGAGAATTACACATCGCTTTTTTTTTTTGTGGTCGCCGGTAAACAGTTAATTACCGGAGATCGCAAAACAGGGGTCGGTAAAAACCGACCCCGATCATGTTCTTTGGGGTCTCAGATACCCCCGGCAGCCAAGACCCCAAAGATCTTCCTGGTGCCGGCCGGAACAAGATGGCGGCGCCCATCAGGACCCACGAGGAACACCGGGGGAGACAGGTGGGTATCGGGGGGCGATCGGGGACCTCATTTCTCTGTCCTCTGATGTGCGATCACATCGGAGGACAGAGAAATTAAATGGGAAATCGTGTTTTTGGGTTTTTTTGCGACCGCCAGAAAATGGTTAATTACTGGCGATCGCAACCCGGGGGTCGGTAAAAAAACCCCGAATCATGTTCTCTGGGGTCTCGGCTACCCCCGGTAACTGAGACCCCAGAGAAAATCCGACTCTGGGGGGCGCTATTCACTTTTTCCACAGCGCCGCTGTGGTTTAAGTACCCTTAACTGCCGCCAGTAAAAGGCATATCGGCGGTCGTTAAGGGGTTAAAGAAAAGACAAACAAATAATGGTCTTCAAATCTTCTATGACCCATTTTTATGTTACTTTCTGTATAATAGTACACAAAAATAGCAACAGGCCACCAAGAATTTTTTTTTAAAGTCTGATTACCATACCGATTAGTCAGATGTATGAAAAACATCACTAACACTTTTAAAAAAAATGATTTTGTATAATAGAGCTTATTCCCGGTCATAGAATAGCTCCAACATAAACAAAGGCGCCATGACTTCATATACATTTTTCACCTTATTGAGTGGTGTAAAAGAGAATCTGTCAACAGGTTTTTGCTATTTAGTCTGAGAGCAGCATAATGTAAAGGCAGATACCCTGATTCCAGGGATATTTCACTTTCTCAGTAGCTTACTGTAGTTTAAATGCAATCAGTGTTTTATCAACAGGAGATTATCACTGCAGGACTAGGTGTTGCATGAAAGGAAGTCAGGTGGCTAATCTGCATAAGCCTGCACCCAATTCTGATTGGTTGCTTGCTGACAATGCACAGTGTACACAGAAAACAGCCAATCAGTGGTGTGGGCGGGGTTATACGGAGCTCAGGATTCATAACACTGCTACATCTACAGCGGAGAAAACAGAGATTCTATTAAAACAGGACCAAGCAGTTCAGTAAGTGATACATCTCTGGAATCAGGCTCTCTGCCCCCACCATCAGTGTCTGACCTCACAAACGCTGTTTAGGTTGAATGTGGACAAGTTCCCCCAGACACACCCCAGAATCTTGTGGAAATCTTTCCAGAAGAGAGGAGACTGTTAGGGCTCATTCACACATCCGATTTTTACACGTACAAGAAATATGGACCGATTACTCTGATCAGACTTTAATCTGAGTTTCATCAGAGTTTGGTTCAGGTGCCATCATTTTTTCTCGAACGAGGAGAAATATTTTTAAAAAAAAATGTTTTCCCACCTTCTCCTTTTTGACAGTTTGTGAGAATCGGAGTGGACTCGGATGTCATTAGAATTCGATCCGATTTTTTTCACAAATCAAATTCGGACATGTAAGCGCGATTTTCTGTGGATCTCTTGGTCCTTGAAAAATCACAGGAATGTGAATGGCCCCTTAGATTATCACAGTATGAGTGCTGTCCGTGAAAACCATGGATAGAACATGTGAGAGAAAATCGGATGTGTGAATGAGCCCTTAAAGCTGCTAAAAAGGGGCACAAATTCCATGTTGGGTTCCAAACAAACTTACAGAGACTAGGGAGACTATGGAGTCTAAGGAGACAATTGAAGCCTGTAAAAAGTAGAAAAATAATGTTTTTAAAAATCTTAACATTTTTTAAAAATAGAAATGTTCAAATGACCTCCTTTTGCCCCATTTAAAATAAACCAAATAAAAAAAATACACATACTAGGTATCACTGAGTTCAGAAACACCCGATCTGTCAAAATTGTAACTAAATTATTCCGATCGGTAAACGGCGTAATGAGAAAAAAATCAGAATTAAGTTTTTTGGTAGCCGCAACATTGTAATAAAATGCAATAAAAGGTGCAATAAAAGGTGATCAAAACATTGTTACTAACCCAAAATGGGATCAATAAAATCATCAGCTTGGCGGGCAAAAAAATAAGCCCTCGACCAGCCCCAGGTCCCAAAAAATGGAGACGCTCTTGTATCTCAGAAATCTCAGACTTGGTGCCTTTTTTTTCTTTTTACAAATTTTGGAATTTTTTCTCTCTACTTAAAGGGAATCTGTCACCTAATTTTGCCGCTATAAACTACGGCCACTGCCATTAGTGGCTTATCTACAGGATTCTGTATTGCTGTAGATAAGCCCCCCCGATGTATCCTGAAAGATGAGAAAAAGAGGTTAGATTATACTCACCCAGGGGCGGTCCCGGTACGGTCTGGGTACGATGGGCGTTGCAGGTCCGGGTCCGGCACCTCCTATCTTCTTACGATGACATCATCTTCCTTGCTTCCTGCCGCGGCTCCTGCGCAGGCGTAATTCTCTGTCCTGTTGAGGGCAGAGTAAAGTACTGCAGTGCGCAGGCGCTGGGCCTCTCTGACCTTTCCCGGCGCCTGCGCACTGCAGTACTTTGCTCTGCCCTCAACAGGACAGAGAATTACGCCTGCGCCGGAGCCGCGGCAGGAAGCAAGGAAGAGGACGTCATTGCATGAAGATGGGAGGCCCCGGACCCGGACCTGCAACGCCCATTGGACCCGGACCGCCCCTGGGTGAGTATAATCTAAAGGTACCGTCACACTCAGCGACGCTGCAGCGATATAGACGAGCCGACCTAAACTAGATCGCTGGAGCGTCGCTGTTTAGGTCGCTGTAGAGACGTCAAACACAGCAGCTCCAGAACGATGCAGGAGCGATCCAGTGACGTAACGGCGACTCACTTATCGTTCTCACAGATCGTTAGCTCCATGTAAAACATTGCTGGCGTCGTTGCTTTTGATGTCAAACATGACGATACACGCCGACCTGACGACGAAATAAAGTTCTGGACTTCTAGCTCCGACCAGCGATATCACAGCGGGATCCAGATCGCTGCATGTCAAACACAACGAGATCGCTATCCAGGACGCTGCAACGTCACGGATCATTGTCGTTCTCGTTGTAAAGATGCTGAGTGTGAAGGTACCTTAACTTGTTTTTCTTATCTTTCAGGATACATCAGGGGTAGTGTTGAGCATTCCGATACCGCAAGTATCGGGTATCGGCCGATATTTGCTGTATCGGAATTCCGATACCGAGATCCGATACTTTTGTGGTATCAGGTATCGGTATCGAAACAACATTAATGTGTAAAATAAAAAATTAAAATAAAAAATATTGCTATACTCACCTCTCCGACGCAGCCTGCACCTTACCGAGGGAACCGGCAGCGTTGTTTGCTTAAAATTTGCGCTTTTCCTTCCTTACGCGAAGTCCCGGCTTGTGATTGGTCGTGCGCCGCCCATGTGGCCGGGACGCAACCAATCACAGCAAGCCGTGACGTAATTTTAGGTCCTTCAGGATTTTAAAATTACGTTCCGGCGTTGTGATTGGTTGCGTCGCGGTCACATGGGCGAGGCGACCAATCACAAGCCGTGACGTCACGGGAGGCTGGACTCGCGCGCATTTTAAAATGCGCGCTTGTCCTGCCTCCCGTGACGTCACGGCTTGTGATTGAGTGCGTCGCCCATGTGACCGCAACGCAACCAATCACAACGCCGGAACGTAATTTTAAAATCCTGAAGGACCTGAAATTACGTCACGGCTTGCTGTGATTGGTTGCGTCCCGGCCACATGGGCGGCACGCGACCAATCACAAGCCGTGACGTCACGGAATGAAGAAAACGCCCGCATTTGAAGCAAAGAAGGCTCCCGGTTACGGCGGTAAAGTCCAGGGCGCGTCAGAGGGTGAGTATATCCCTATTTTTTTATTTTAATTCTTTATTTTACACATTTATATGGATCCCAGGGCCTGAAGGAGAGTTTCCTCTCCTTCAGACCCTGGGAACCATCAGGGATACCGTCCGATACATGAGTCCCATTGACTTGTATTGGTATCGGGTATCGGTATCGGATTGGATCCGATATTTTGCCGGTATCGGCCGATACTTTCCGATACCGATACTTTCAAGTATCGGACGGTATCGCTCAACACTAATCGGGGGCTTATCTACAGCGTTCCAGAATGCTGCAGATAAGCCCCTAATGGCGATGGCCGCAGTTTATAGCGGCAAAATGAGGTGACAGATTCTCCCTTTAAATAAAAAATAACCTATACATGTTTGGTGTCTGAAAACTTGTGATGACCTGGAGAATCATAATGGCAGGTCATTTTCAGCATTTAGTGAGCATGGTAAAAAAAAAAAGAAGCAATTGTTGAATTGTGCTTTTTTTTTGCAATTTCACCAGACTTGGATTTTTTTTTCAGATTTCCAGTATGCTATATGGTAAAATCAATAGTATCATTAAAAAGTACAACTTGTCCCACTAGAAAACAATCCCCAACACTGCCATATTGAAGCAAAAATAAAAAATTATGGCACTGGGAAGCAGGGGAGCACAAAACGAAAATGCAAAAACGGAAAATCCTAAGGTCGTGAAGGTGTTAAAGCATTGAGGAAGCCAGTCGGATGAGCAAAAAAAGTGTTTAAATGAGACCTGTGCGCTCAACAAACTTTACATAAATCAATGGTACAGGCGAATATAAGAAACTTTATAATGTATCTTATCAGAGAAATCGACTTCCTTCCCTATTTATAAGACACTTTTTACCCTCCCCCACCTCCTGAACCAGTCAGCTACTCTGAAAAAAAAACAGCTGAAATCTTTCTTGCTCAGATAAAACAGGCTCCCAGCACAGTGAGGTGTCAGGTTACACATCTAATTTTACTCTATGTTTTTTCTCCCTCCAGTGCTGGAATCACATCTACACTGATCACTACTGCTCCCTCCATACTGCTGCTGCTTGTCTCTGTGTGGTAAAAAAGAAATTCAATGCAGGAATCCATCTCTGTGTACTGAACTGAGTATAGGAGACTTCACTGCAGCTCGTCTCCTCCCACCAGCTCAGAGTGGATTGTCAATTACAGTTCTTACAGCCACGTTATCCCTGATATCTGCACGTGGAAACACGAGAAGCAATGAATGAAACTGAAAGGGAGAAGATAAAGATTAGATATTACAAAAAACTTTTTGACAGTGAGGGTGATCAATGAGTGGAACAGGCTGCCATGAGAGGTGGTGAGTTCTCCTTCAATGGAAGTCTTCAAACAGAGGCTGGACAGACGTCGATCTGAGATAATTTCGTTGGGCACAATGATTCTGGAGGTCCCTTCCAACTCTAACATTCTATGATTTTATGATCTTCAGTCTTGATTACCCCAATAAATATTTAAATGCATGTTATCACTCGTTAATAGTTTTTCCTTGATGCTACGGGTTTATGATCCTGTATCAGAAGATGAATGGGCGATCAACAGTTGTGTTGATGGCTGTCAATTGAGCATAACTGTTTTCCTACGGTCACTTTAAGACGGCAGCTTGAAGACCGTGGAATGTTCACTACCTTCAGTGATGTTTATACATTGTCCAGCATCCGTCTTATATTCTCTCCATATAATGTCCTATATGAGACCGCTGCTGCTATGCTCCAGTGCGGGCTGCATCATCTTATGACCAATTGTAACCATTTTAACTATCGCTTTGTCAAAATACATTTAACTCAACCCAGTTTACAGTTCTGATAGAAACCTTTTGAAAGTCATTAGAAGTTGTGTTGGCCGCAGTCCAGATAATGATATTTCCAGCGCACGGGGCAAACAGAACTTAGAGCTCGGGTTTTTTAAGTCATAAAATTTTAGTCTTTATCTGTGTTTATTTTCCTGCTTCTCTTTAATTTGGCCTAATGGACTTCGGCCTGAACTCTTCCCCAGCACTCAAGAGTAATGTAAACTTTGGGAAAGCCCTGAGGAGTTTAATAGGCGCAATTAACATTTTGGGGGCTTTGTAGAAGGACTTAAGATTTACTTTTAATGCTTTTAACCCACGATTTGCCTCAAGGCAGCATGAATCAGAAATATATTGTATATGAAGAACGCGTTTTTTTCTTTCTAAATCTTTTAAATGTAAGAAAATAGAAAGTTGTACAGCATTTAATGGCAAGTCACCAAGTTATAGGCCCTCGCACATATTGTATTACAGTATATGTTTTCTAGGTGTAATACATTTCTACGGGCCTGATCTGTATTCTTTGCAACTTTAGTATTTACATTTATTCATTATTTGGTTGCTTATATAGCCCCATTATATTCCGCAGCACTTTACAGACATCATCATCGCTGTCCCTATTGGGGTCGCAATCTAAATTCTCTTTTAGTCTGTCTTTGGAGTGTGGGAGGAGACCGGAGAACACAGAGAAAACCCACGCAAACATGGGGAGAACATACAAACTCCTTGCAGATGGCATCCTTGGTGGGATTTGAACCCAAGACCCCAGCGCTGTAACAGGACAGTGCTAACCACTGAGCCACCATGCTGCCCACATGCTATTCACTCATCACAAGCGCCTATAGACTAAAGTTGAAATACTTATCTATGTATTTATTTTATTTGCTTACATAGCGCCGTTAATTTCCAAACCACTTTTCATCACTGTCCCCACGGGGGCTCACAATCTAAATTTCCTATCATTATGTATTTAGCTTGAAGCAATAGATGCAAACAAACCCAGTGTATGTTTTTCCTAAAATTTATTCAACCAACAATTGTAAGCTGTACATGTGTAAGGGTCCATGAGAAGCATATAGCTGTGCATTGAGTTGTCACTTTGCCGGTAGTGGAATTCATGATGGAACCTGGTGACTCCATGGCAAGGCAGGGTTAACAAGTATTGCTATGCTGCCCATCCAAAAGTCTGATGAAACGAGAACTACTTACGTAGATGTATTGAGCTCCTTGGGTTAAATGGGGCCCACTACCTAAAGACATCCCTAAAATCTGATGTTTTCTCACCTTTGAATCTGCAAAAACTCTTGCAGTTGCTCTTATTCATTCTCATCTGGACTACTGCAACTCTTTACAGATCGGTCACCCTCTTACCAAACTTTCTCCTCTCCAAACCGTCCTGAATGGAGCAACCAGGATCATATTTCTGTTCAGACACTTCACCTATGCCTCTACCCTGTGCCAGTGATTACACTGGTTACCCATCCACTACAGAATACAACATTAACTTACCACGCTTGCACCCAAAAGGTCTCCAAAGTTCTGCTCCACAATACATCTCATCCCTCATTCCTGTCTATCACCCTTGTGACAGGGCCACTGGCACTGTATGTGAGGGGAGATATGTGTCACAGAGATTGCTTTCTTCCATGATTTAGAAACCTGTAAGTTTCTTTTCAGTATCCTATGTGCTCAAGGAGTTAAGCGGACATGTTATGGGCCGGTTTTTAGGTGAGTAGGTAAAGAGATGGGCAGGATGCCCACTCACCATTTCTCTACCTCAAGGGTGTGGCTGGGGAAATAAATGTACAGTTTTTTTTTCCTCTGTCTGTTGTGTTGTGTGCAGACCAGGAAGTCTCCATACTAAAGTTCCCGTGAGAGCTGCCATATTTGTTGGCCCAGCAGTACTGGGCAGGGCTGTGTATGAACCATTTATTTTCTTTTGAGCCAGACAGGCTGTTTTCTGTTACCTTTCAATTTTTTTGGTTTATGATACAATAAACCACCCAGAGACTTTAACCCCACGTGTGCCTGTGTCTACCTTAAGGAGCAGCTAAGTGAGCCGACCTTCCACACCCTATTCGTGCTCTCTGTTCTGCAACTGATCTACATCTGACATCCTCCATAATCCAAACCTCCTAATTCCATCTCCAAGACCTCTCTCGTGCTGTGCCAATTTTTGGGAACTCACTACCACGGATGATCCGATTAATACCAAGCCCCCTAAATTTTTAAGCATGCCTTAAAAACACATCTCTTTAGACAGGCCTATCACCTCGCTTCACTAATTTAACTCTTCCCTGTTCCCCCTTTCTAAATTTTCCTCAGAATCTGGTTCCTCCTATTCATCTGTGTCCGCATCCTCCATGCATTCAATATTTATTTTAAGCCCATGTAATTCAGTGTTTCGATTCTGGCAATGAGCCTTTCACACTCACTTGAGAAAAGAATATTGTTGCAAGAGCTGAAACCTTGGTTACTGGGCTTAGAATTATTATTATTATTCATTTTTATAGTGCCATTTATTCCATAGCGCTTTACATGTGAAAAAAGGGGCATACATAGACAAGTACAATCAACATGAGCAATACAATGCACACACAAGTACAGAAGGAGAGAGGACCCTGCCCGCTGGGGCTCACAGTCTACAGGGGATGGGTGAGAATACACTAGGAGAGGATAGAGCTGGTTGTGCGGCTGTTCAGTAGACTGAGGATCACTACAGGTTGTAGGCTTGTCGGAAGAGGTGGGTCTTCAGGTTCCTTTTGAAAGTTTCCACGGTAGGCGAACGTCTGATGTGTTGTGGTAGAAAGATCCAGATTATGGGGGAAGCACGGGAGAAATCTTGTATGTAGTTGTGGGAAGAAGAGATAAGAGGGGAGTAGAGAAGGAGATCTTGAGGGATCGAAGGTTGCATGCAGGAAAGTACCGGGAGACAAGGTTACAGATGTATGGAGGAGACAGGTTGTGGGTGACTTTGTACGTCATAGTTAGGGTTTTGTACTGGAGTCTCTGGGCAATGGGGAGCCAGTGAAGGGCCTGGCAGAGTGGAGAGGCTGGGGAATAGCGGGGGGACAGGTGGATTAGTCGGGCAGCAGAGTTTAGGATAGATTGGAGTGGTGCAAGATTGCTAGAGGGGAGGCCACAGAGCAGGAGGTTACAGTAGTCAAGAATAAATATTTTTTCACCTTTTTGAAATTGGAGTGATGTAATTTGTTTTATTTTATTTATTCAGTAATCTAGTGGTCTGGACCTTATGGCTTGCATGCATACTCTATTTGATTGTTGCTGCTTTATCTTATTTATTATCTATTTATTCATCCATCTAGCCAACCTTCCATGCACAATATCCTGGAAACCCTTGCTACATGTAGACAGTTGAGATACCAAGATAACTTCCCACACTAACTCTATGATATTTGGCTTTAAATCTAAAGACTTCCATTGGCAAAGTAATTTACAAAGGATGCATAAGTTAAATAAAATCATCACACAATGTTTATTGCTGTGAAAAACGATGAGAATGGAGACAAACATCACAAACTATAAATCTACATTGTGGGAACTATATGGGCTAGTTCCTGTTGTCTTACTGTCCCAGGATATTTCTGGTCCCTGGGAGAAATTAAAGTTAAATGTACCACAGTTAAAACAACAATAAAAGTATATATGGTAAATATATATTAATGTAAAAATTTAAATGTTCTTACAAAGTTTTAAAAAGACTCAGCTGTAACACAATTCTAACATGACTGAACAAACTTGAACATAAAATACAATGAAGAAATGCATAGATTATAGGCATTGCTCCATTACTATATATGATTTGGATGCTCATTGGGTTTCATTGCTGGAAAATTTGACAGTATTAACATTAACACAAAACAAAGCAAAATATTGAAAATAATACATTTTCCCCCCATTTTTACTATTTTTTTGTTCTGTTTACGTGTTTTCAACCATATTAACACTAAAAATGAAAATATTTAGAGAAAAAGATACAAAAATTGTTTGGATGACTATAAAGGGGATGGGATATCTAGGAATCTTTTTTTTATATTCTAAATTCTTGCACATGACTAAATCACTGAACACACCCACATTCACCTGACTCTTGGTTCCAGCATTGTTTTTCCAACACTGCTCTGGTCTTAGGCTGTGGTGGTGACATCACATGACTACAGTGCACATCACCATTGTGTGCAATCACAGAGCTCAGTGATTGATTGGCTGCAGAGGTGATTTGCGCTGCAGATGTGACATCAGAGCTGCTGCCAGTAGACAAAGACCGTGGCATCATCAGAGAGGCAACACTGGACTGGAGGGGGAGTGTGGGTGTGTTGAATGGCTTCAACATGGGCAAGCCTTTAGAATAAAAAATGGTAAAACACTTTAAGTAAGTAAGCTAGGCCACCAGATGTGAAAAATCGCAATGTATTTGTATGTATGTAACGGCTTAAGTTGGTCAAACCAAATGATTTTGGTTGGACCAGAAGACCATTTAGATATTCATCTGACATCTCTGATCAGAGGGTACATTCAATTTCAATTCTTTGTTTGCAAGGGAATGGCCCAGTGTCAGAGGAAGCCATTGACAAGAAATATATGCATTGCCTATCCAAGTTTTCTTGTGTATGTGGGAAATCAGCGGGAATAGCTGAACAAACACTATGTTGAAAGTCTATGGTCAGCATAAGTACCACAGTCTTCACTTTGTTAAAGGCATCCCTTCGGAAGGATCAACCCTCCTAAGCCGTCTATATGGGTATGCAGGTCCTAAAAAGTTGAGTCAAACGATTCCCTGACCATAGCTCCCAACCATCCCGGATTTGGCGGGACTGTCCCAATTTTAGAGCTCAGTACCGCAACCATTGACGTCACAGCTTTTCTCCCACCTTCTCTACTTACCTCTCTGGCACATCTTCATTGCTTCCTCCGTAGCTCCTCCTCCGGGGATGCTGTCTGTAAAAAATGTAATAAAAATGTAATAAAACTGTAATTCTGAGGTCGTGTTCACATGTAGCGTAAATGCTGCGTTCTTTCTGCTGCTTTTTTTCTGCAGGTGTCTGCACCACACAGTAGAATAACATTGTTCTCTGATTATTACATGTTTGCTGCATTTCTTTTATGCATTTTTCCACTTATTTGATGCCATTTTGGCACAGACATGAGGCAGAGTTTTTAATGCTTTTTAATAGTACAGAAAAGCTTTGATTCTGCGCTTAAAAATGTAACTTACGCCTGAAGGTAAGAGATTTGTGGCCTTTCGTCCAGCTGCCAGGTAGCACTGACCTGGACGTTGGGCCAGAGACCTGTGAATCCATCTTCTCATCTCTAGTCCTAACTGTCCTGGATACAACATGACAGTCCCGCATTTGTGTCTATGCCCTGCAGTTTTGAGCATGTGCTGAATTTCCCTCACTACCGCCTGCCAAGGGAGAAAGAAATGGTAAGTGGGCAAGGATTGGGGTATGGCCAAAATTTGCCACGCCACGCTACGCACCCAACATGATCTGTCCTTCTTTCTAATCTTCAAAAGTTGGGAGCTATGCCTTGATATCTGCAATCCGATGAATGGTTCCCAAAAAATCCATGTTTTTCTTATATGCAAATGAGCTGAAAAGATCTCTGTTCTGAAGTCCACCTCCAGAGCTGATGGTAATTTCTAGCCTCACCCCTGTATGTAAATGGCTCCCCTCTCCTTATGTGGCTAGAATGTATGGGCTCTTGGTAGGGTAGAAGCCAAAATGTATTTTCTCTTGGTAGGTATTCCCATGTGACAACAGAGACATGTGACATCATACCTATCAGGACCCCGATAAGTCTAGCATTTATCCTACCGGGAGTCCATACAGTCTAGCAGCTTCCCTACCAGGTGCCCATGCATTCTAGCATCTACCCTACCATGAGCCCATACATTCTAGCATTTACTCCACCAGGAAGCTATTCATTCAAGCACTTACCTCACTAGGATCCTATACATTCTACCATCTACCATACCAGTACCCCATACATTCTATTATCTACTCGACTACTGCTGAAATTGGCATGATAGGCTGCCATCATTTATACAATTTTCATGGACACCTTTGACGTGTGCTCTATAAAGGGGCTTCACGTGACTCCTCTTTGCAGTGGTCCATTACTATTTCTTGCTTTACCTAAATTAGTCTTCAATTTACTGTGATTGTTAGTGGATTAATTTTACATTGAATGTTGTCTGTCACAGCCTTCCAGATGAATGGCGACACCACCAATTATGTGACAAATCTCAGCCTGATGCCCAGTGGGTGTCACATCTTCATATTGCCGGAATGTAGGAGCCAAAGCAATAAGTAAACTCAGGAAAAAATAAATTAAAAGAACGTTTGCAAAAAGATAAAAATAAATCGCCTTCATATATGGAATTCACTAAGCATGTTATAAATACAAGAAAAGTTGTTTTAAAATGCCGTGTTTTCCCAATGAAGCCAGACTGTAAGATGTAGTCACAACTTGTGAGAGCCAGAGGATTTGGTTTTTCAAACTCTTTCAATCCAGACAAAAAAGTAATAAAATACACAGTTTAAAAATGTCTTAGTCAAATATTTAATATTCATTAACTGAGAAACTTTTTTACAGCTTTCGTTAAGATGAGTGATGATTTTTGCTACAAAAATGTTTGGCTTCTTATAACGACTCCTTCATAGGAATCTCCATCATCTTCCTCATCATCGTCATCATCATCCGTTAGTGTCTCGACACAGGCAGACTTTTTGTAGCCCCTGACTTTAGATATAGCGTTCATGGAGACAATCTTTTCAGACTCCGCTACTTAAAACCTGCCTGTGTGTTTTTTTAATGGCTTTGTTAGTTTAATAATAATGTATCGTTTGTAAAATATATAAAGAACATTTGTATTCTTGATCAGCAGTCCAAAATTCTTGCTAGATGCTCTACAAACATTAGTAAATTTGATTAACGATCTTCACCACAGCTCTATAGACTAAAGTTATTTTCATTTATACACACACCAGGGGTGGGCACTTTGTTACATACCAGCGGATAGCAAATTCCTCACTAGATTAGAAAGAATTTGTTATTTCTTTGCTATGATTGGATGTGTTTATATGCACTCAGGTTCAACGTCTAGAAAAAAAAAAATCACACGATTTTACATAATGGGAAAATGCTATTTTACATTACATTTGTTTCACATTTTGTTAAAAACTAAAAAATAATTATTCAACAAATTATTACTAGAAAAAATATTTATTTACAGTCATAAAGGAGTTGTCCAAGATTAGGATAAGTCATAAATATCAGATCGATGGGTGGCGGTGGGTCCATCGCATGGCAACCCCAACAAGGTCTGGTGGTCATCAGAGATGCACAGTATACAGTAACTAATCATTGACTTCGAGATGGTCAACTTTGACATTATGTCCTATTTTCATGGACAAGTGTGAATGCGTTGTCAATAGGCAGGGAGGAATGACCGGCTGCCAGACATATTGCTGCTGACTTATGTGTCTAGCAGAAAAAGATGAATGGGGATTCTAATTGATATGTCTAACAAAACAAAAAACCCTTTATTAAAGAACATTAAAATGTCAATATTTATTGTAAATACAATAAAACTATTCTAGAAACCAAAACATAATAAGTAGTTTAGAGATACTTAGGGATGTCATATATATTGATCAGATATACCCAGAGAGGTAATAACAAGAGTATTTATGTAAGCGGATGGTTAAAATATCCCTACAAGAGCCTCTATCCAGGTCCTACCTGGCCGCGGGGGTTGGCACCCATGATTTGCGCCCTGCTCACCATTGTCTCTCCCTGTTGAAAACCTAGTTATACTCTGGGTCTAACACAAACTCTCTATTTCATACACAAGTACAAAAAATGCCAATTGACAAAACTAACTATAACCCATAGGACGAAAACCATATATTTCCCTTAGTTTAAATGTATACAAGCAGCCACGACGTGTTTCCCCTCCAGTTAGCAGCTCATCCGGGGTAAGGATCCCTATTGGACCAATTGACATATAGATGCTTGTATGTTGGCTTATCTCCTTAAAGAGGTTGTCCCATTCTGAATCATCATGTTTCCCCCTTGTAGAAATTCCAGCAGTGTTGGTACTGGCTCTCCGGGGATCGTGTAAGATTGTTATGTACGGTGATCCCCGCGGGCAATCAGTGCTGATTTCACTCTCCCCACCTTCCAACAAATCACTTACATCCAGGGAAGTGAGATCTGTGTTTTTCCTCTGGATGTATGTGATAATCCAAAGGAAATGAGAGCGAAGCCAGTACTGACTGGCCGCAGGGATTGCATGACATAGCAATGCCCCGGGAGACCCAGTGTCAATACCACTGGAATGACACCGGAGGTAATTGTAAGTGTTATTATTTTACAAATGGGGAACATGAGTATTTAAAAGGGGTTGTCCAAATAGTGGAAGAACTAAAGGATCAAACATGTGAAAATCCAGCCTTTTTATTCCCCATGAGTAGGGGGAGATTCAAAACGCCACCCTACATGGATTGGATGATCAGTGGATCCCACTCAAATGCTGAACATCTTAAAGTCTTTTCCACCATTTACGGATGGTCACCAAAATGAGATGCCATATATATAGATGGTGGAAGAATTTTCAGGAAATTGCTGAAGAGCAGTCCATTAAAAGCGATGACCTATATTCTTGCCTTCTTATAACCCTCGGCAAAACTAGACTGCTTCTAATTTTAAGAAGGCAATTTTTTTCTTGGCTAAAAGAAGTATATGATAAAGTTGAAATATCCCTAGAATAATATTCTATTTATGGAAGACGATACTTGAAGAAAATCTTTTACAAAAGAGTAGTTTGTTAGAAGAGATGATCTACCAGCCTGTTGCAGAGATGAACAAATATGGAATTATTATACTAAAAAAAAATCAGCATATTTGTAAATGCGAAGTCTTATTAACTCGCTTCGCATGGTAGATGGACGACAAAAGTTTACAAAGACAAAAAGTTGCTTACACTGACCTTATCGCTCACCTACCCCTACCCCTACTCACTGCCCGTCCGTTGCTCAAAGTTGCCTCTTCTTTTCCCCATTGGGATCCTCATCTCCTGGCTGTTCATCAAAGGCTGGGTCTTCAGAGAAATGGATAGGTGGTTCCTAGAACAGGACGGTGGGCATCGAGCAGCCGAGGGACCAGACAGGTGAGCGTAGAGGGGAATACACTTTTTTAAACTTGACATTTAACGTTTATTATCTGGAAAGATCCCACTGCTTAACGTGGGACATTCAATTCGCAGAGACTAACTTTGTTTCAAAATGAATTTCGTGGAAAAATCCGCATGATTTGATTTAAAATTGGAATTTTAGCTCTAATATTTGCTTATTCTACATCTTCCTCTTTTAATCCAGTGCACTTCTTACTCCATGTGCAGAGATAACGTCTCAAATTTCCCAATGTGAAACATTTTAATGTTAGACGGTATAAGGACTCTTTTAATACTATAGGTTAGGACCATCCCGATTGGGTACACCTTGTTGTTGATGGGATGGTTTTTACCCTTTTCTTGGTAAAAAAAACCCCAATGTTTACTAAGTACTTGCGCTAATCCTTTTAATTTACGTACTTTGACCTTATGTTCATTTGTTTTCTATCTTAGGTTTGGCTCGTACAAGTTGCATGTATAACAACTTATAATCCACTCTTTCCATTTTGTTATATGGACCCTTGTAGTAATAAAAATGAAAAAGTCTATTTTTTTTTCCGCTAAACTGTCACTTAATATATACATGTTGAAAATAGCCATGAATTTCCTGGTGGCCGAAAAACTGGGATGAATTGTTGATATGTTTCTGTATAATAAATGAGTTTTCCACGCACATTTTGGTGCACATATAACATTGAGGCAGTCTGTAGTAAAACATCCTCCTTAACATTAAACAATCCGAGAGTTCTGCGCCTTGTGATGAAGATGATTTATCAATAGCGGTAATGTTTTACTATAAAGCTAGGTTGTTTCTTTTTTACTTTTAATTATGACAGTCATCAGACAACCTGAAAGGTCTATAGGCTCTTTATTGTCGAGTCATTAAAGGTCCCTTTGTTTGGACTCAAAGATGAAGTTCACCTTTCAGACCTAAGAAATACTTGGTAATGGCAGTATCTCGAGCTTGACACAGCCCAGATGGTGCTGTAAGGGGTTGTCAGCAATCACTATACCGCTGCCTCTGCTTCAGTTTACCCCAACCGATGCTATCAGTGCTACTTGTCAGAAACGGTTTGAGTGATGGACCATTAATGAGCTCGATTTACTGCTGTCTGCAGGAACACTGCTTATTTCACACACAATATGGTCTTTTGTGAAGCTAATATAGAAACATGTGCTCAGCATTTCTTTTGCTTTGATTCAATTTAATTTTTAAGACTTGGAAAAGTCATTGACATTTAAAATTATCATTTGTTTGAAAAAAATAAATCTGAAAAATAGGATAATGCATTAATTTTAATAAAAGCTAGACAGATATATTATTATTACTGATTTTTTTTTTTTTCAGTAACATAAATTCAGAAAATTACTATAAAATTATTTAAAATATAAGAATTCAAGAGATTAAAAAAAACAACTTTTTTTCTGGGGAAGAATATGGCTCCTCATTGAAGAACATGGAAGGAGTACCTATGGGTCGAAAGTATGGAAAAACAGGGTGTTCTGTGTTCCGCTGTACTTGGATGACTTACACTTTGCCAAGTTCAGGGACTTTAGTGAAAGTGTAGAGCAAGGGGTGGTGATTTTAAAATTTCCCCTCCCCAAACCATGCAAGTCATTAGAGACTCATAAAAAAGTACAGGGCGATACTTTACCCAGAAAAATTGCTGTAACGTATAATAGGGAAGATCGACCGCACTGAAATTTAGACTGTACCTACTTTGGTTCATGAGAAGTGAGAGGGCAATGAACCTCAGTGACAGAGATGAGAAACATCCTTTCTCTGAGTGATCTTTCTTGCCAACTTGTCAACCCGCAAGTCGTCTCCACTGCTAGATAGACTTTCTGTACGCCTTTCTGCGTGTCGGTAGTTTGTGTGGTGGTTGCATTTCACTCCTGCTGAATTCCTTCTTCATTTTTTAACAATGTATACAGTGCTTACAAGTAGTATTCAACCCCCTGCAGATTTAGCAGGTTTAATAAGATGCAAATAAGTTAGAGCCTTCAAACTTCAAACAAGAGCAGGATTTATTAACAGATGCATAAATCTTACAAACCAAAAAGTTTTGTTGCTCAGTTAAATTTTTATAAATTTTAAACATAAAAGTGTGGGTCAATTATTATTCAACCCCTAGGTTTAATATTTTGTGGAATAACCTTTGTTTGCAATTACAGCTAATAATCGTCTTTTAGAAGACCTGATCAGGCCGGCACAGGTCTCTGGAGTTATCTTGGCCCACTCCTCCATGCAGATCTTCTCCAAGTTATCTAGGTTCTTTGGGTGTCTCATGTGGACTTTAATCTTGAGCTCCTTCCACAAGTTTTCAATTGGGTTAAGGTCAGGAGACTGACTAGGCCACTGCAACACCTTGATTTTTTGCCTCTTGAACCAGGCCTTGGTTTTCTTGGCTGTGTGCTTTGGGTCGTTGTCTTGTTGGAAGATGAAATGACGACCCATCTTAAGATCCTTGATGGAGGAGCGGAGGTTCTTGGCCAAAATCTCCAGGTAGGCCGTGCTATCCATCTTCCCATGGATGCGGACCAGATGGCCAGGCCCCTTGGCTGAGAAACAGCCCCACAGCATGATGCTGCCACCACCATGCTTGACTGTAGGGATGGTATTCTTGGGGTCGTATGCAGTGCCATCCAGTCTCCAAACGTCATGTGTGTGGTTGGCACCAAAGATCTCGATCTTGGTCTCATCAGACCAAAGAACTTTGAACCAGTCAGTCTCAGAGTCCTCCAAGTGATCATGAGCAAACTGTAGACGAGCCTTGACATGACGCTTTGAAAGTAAAGGTACCTTACGGGCTCGTCTGGAACGGAGACCATTGCGGTGGAGTACGTTACTTATGGTATTGACTGAAACCAATGTCCCCACTGCCATGAGATCTTCCCGGAGCTCCTTCCTTGTTGTCCTTGGGTTAGCCTTGACTCTTCGGACAAGCCTGGCCTCGGCACGGGAGGAAACTTTCAAAGGCTGTCCAGGCCGTGGAAGGCTAACAGTAGTTCCATAAGCCTTCCACTTCCGGATGATGCTCCCAACAGTGGAGACAGGTAGGCCCAACTCCTTGGAAAGGGTTTTGTACCCCTTGCCAGCCTTGTGACCCTCCACGATCTTGTCTCTGATGGCCTTGGAATGCTCCTTTGTCTTTCCCATGTTGACCATGTTTGAGTGCTGTTCACAAGTTTGGGGAGGGTCTTAAATAGTCAGAAAAGGCTGGAAAGAGAGCTAATTAATCCAAACATGTGAAGCTCATTGTTCTTTGTGCCTGAACTACTTCTTAATACTTTAGGGGAACCAAACAGAATTCTGGTGGGTTGAGGGGTTGAATAATAAATGACCCTCTGAAAAGACTTTTCCCAATTTAAAAAAAAAATAAACAAAGAAATAACATTCTTTTTTGCTGCAGTGCATTTCACACTTCCAGGCTGATCTACAGTCCAAATGTCACAATGCCAAGTTAATTCCAAAAGTGTAAACCTGCTAAATCTGCAGGGGGTTGAATACTACTTGTAGGCACTGTAGATACAGTTCGGAAGATCGTGTTTCATTCTGAAAACTTATTGGAAAACTTAGTCCTTAAAGAGGTGCCAAAGTAAGTTTCTAAAGAAGTTTGGATGTCGAAATCCACTGTCCAAACCATGTATTCTGTCATTGGTGACTAAGCTAGAACGTACGGGAACAATACTGGATAGGCAAGATGGAGGACGTCCAGAAATGTCCGAGGAAACAATTCAAGATGTGAAACAGCGACTTTTGGCATCTCCATGTGAATTATTGCACAGGCTTTCCCAGGAGACAGGCATGTCGTATTCCACTTGTCAATGAGCGGCAAGAAGTCTTGTTCACCCATACAGAGTCTCTGTCATTCAGGAATTGAAAGGGCCCAATCAAGAGAAAAGAATTAGTTATTGCCATATTTTTTAATTTGTGGAAATTTGAAAGGTTGGATGTACAACGTGTTCCACAATATTATGCAAATTGGATTTAAGTGTCATAAAGATTTACCTTATATACTCGAGTATAAGCCAACCCGAGTATAAGCCGAGACCCCTAATTTTGGCACAAAAAACTGGGAAAACTTAATGACTCGAGTATAAGCCTAGGGTGGGAAATGCAGCAGCTACTGGTAAATTTCAAAAATAAAAGTAGATACCTATAAAACTAAAATTAATTGAGACATCAGTAAGTTAAGTGTTTTTGAATATCCATATTGAATCAGGAGCCCCATATAATGCTCCATACAGTTCATGATGGCCCCATACGATGCTCCATATTAAAATATGCCCCATATAATGCTGCACAAAGGTTAATAATGGTCCCATAAGATGCTCCATAGAAACATTTGCATACAATACAATGCTGTATAAATGTTGATGGCCCCATAAGATGCTCCATATACAGGTCCTTCTCAAAAAATTAGCATATAGTGTTAAATTTCATTATTTACCATAATGTAATGATTACAATTAAACTTTCATATATTATAGATTCATTATCCACCAACTGAAATTTGTCAGGTCTTTTATTGTTTTAATACTGATGATTTTGGCATACAACTCCTGATAACCCAAAAAACCTGTCTCAATAAATTAGCATATTTCAACCGTCCAATCAAATAAAAGTGTTTTTTAATAACAAACAAAAAAACCATCAAATAATAATGTTCAGTTATGCACTCAATACTTGGTCGGGAATCCTTTGGCAGAAATGACTGCTTCAATGCGGCGTGGCATGGAGGCAATCAGCCTGTGACACTGCTGAGATGTTATGGAGGCCCAGGATGCTTCAATAGCGGCCTTAAGCTCATCCAGAGTGTTGGGTCTTGCGTCTCTCAACTTTCTCTTCACAATATCCCACAGATTCTCTATGGGGTTCAGGTCAGGAGAGTTGGCAGGCCAATTGAGCACAGTAATACCATGGTCAGTAAACCATTTACCAGTGGTTTTGGCACTGTGAGCAGGTGCCAGGAAGCATGAAGTGCTCCAAAATCTCCTGATAGCTAGCTGCATTGACCCTGCCCTTGATGAAACACAGTGGACCAACACCAGCAGCTGACATGGCACCCCACACCATCACTGACTGTGGGTACTTGACACTGGACTTCAGGCATTTTGGCATTTCCTTCTCCCCAGTCTTCCTCCAGACTCTGGCACCTTGATTTCCGAATGACATGCAAAATTTGCTTTCATCAGAAAAAAGTACTTGGGACCACTTAGCAACAGTCCAGTGCTGCTTCTCTGTAGCCCAGGTCAGGCGCTTCTGCCGCTGTTTATGGTTCAAAAGTGGCTTTACCTGGGGAATGCGGCACCTGTAGCCCATTTCCTGCACACGCCTGTGCACGGTGGTTCTGGATGTTTCCACACCAGACTCAGTCCACTGCTTCCTCAGGTTCCCCAAGGTCTGGAATCGGTCCTTCTCCACAATCTTCCTCAGGGTCCGGTCACCTCTTCTCGTTGTACAGCGTTTTCTGCCACATTGTTTCCTTCCAACAGACTTACCATTGAGGTGCCTTGATACAGCACTCTGGGAACAGCCTATTTGTTGAGAAATTTCTTTCTGGGTCTTACCCTCTTGCTTGAGGGTGTCAATGATGGCCTTCTTGACATCTGTCAGGTCGCTAGTCTTACCCATGATGGGGGTTTTGAGTAATGAACCAGGCAGGGAGTTTTTAAAAGCTTCAGGTATCTTTTGCATGTGTTTAGAGTTAATTAGTTGATTCAGAAGATTAGGGTAATAGGTTGTTTAGAGAACCTTTTCTTGATATGCTAATTTATTGAGACAGGTTTTTTGGGTTATCAGGAGTTGTAGGCCAAAATCATCAGTATTAAAACAATAAAAGACCTGACAAATTTCAGTTGGTGGATAATGAATCTATAATATATGAAAGTTTAATTGTAATCATTACATTATGGTAAATAATGAAATTTAACACTATATGCTAATTTTTTGAGAAGGACCTGTATTATGCCCCACAAGATGCTCCATAGATTATGCCCCATAAGATGCTCCATAGATTATGCCACATAAGATGCTCCATAGATTATGCCCCATAAGCCCCGATTAAAATAAAAAAATCACATACTCACCTCTCATTGCTCAGGCCCCCCGGCACTTGCGATAGTCACCTTCCCCGTTCCACTGCTGCGTGCCTGAACAGTCAGAGAGCCGGAAGTCAGAGCGCGACGCGTACACTAAACACGTCATAGCGCCCTCTGACCTGAACAGTCACAGCCAGAGGACGCGGAAGACGGAGCGGCGTGCAGTGGTGGAACGGGGTCAGGTGACTATCACGCAATGCTCACCCTCCCCGTTATACTCACCTGCTCCAGTCGCGGTCCCTGGCAGCTTCTCACTGTCAGATGGTCTCCGGGAGCCGCCAGCATCTTCCTATGTTCAGCGGTCACGTACCGCTCATTAAAGTAATGAATATGCGTCCACATTCATTACTCTAATGAGCGGTACCACGTGACCAGTGAACACAGGAAAAGCTGCCCGGAGACCATCGGAGATGCAGGGACCAGGAGCAGGGGAGTATGTGACAGCCACCGCTCCCCTCCCCCATCAACCCCCTTGCTGACAATGACTCGAGTCATGAGTCGAGTCGAGAGGGGCACTTTCAGCCTAAAAAAATGGGCTGAAAATCTCGGCTTATGCTCAAGTATTTACTGTAATTGTTTTGTTTTTCAAATAAAGTCATGGATAGTATTGTGTCACAGGGCTCAATGGATCACTGAAATCAATCTAAAGCACATATGATAATTAGTTTTCCAGGTGATTCTAATTAAAGGAAAACTACTTAAAAATTATTAAGCAGGCCACAGGTTTCAAGCAATATGGGAAATAAAAAGGATCTCTCTGCTGCTGAAAAGCGTTAAATATTGCAATGCATTGGACAAGGTATGAAAACATTAGATATTTCACAAAAACTTAAGAGTGATCATCATACTGTGAAGAGATTTGTGACTGAAACAAATCACAGACAGACAGAGTTCATGCAGATAAAGGCATAATGAGGAGGGTTTCTGCCAGAAAAATTCAATGGATTAAGAGAGCAGCTGCCAAAATACCATTACAAAGCAGCAAACAGTTATTTGAAGCTGCTGGTGCCTCTGGAGTCCCTTGAACCTCATGGTGTAGGATCCTTCAAAGGCTTGCTGTGGTACATAAACCTACTATTCGGCCACCCCTAAACAGTGTTCATAAGCAGAAACGGTTGCAGTGGGCCCAGACATACATGAAGACTAATTTCCAAACAGTCTTGTTTACTGATGAGTGTCGAGCAACCCTGGATGGTCCAGATGGATGGAGTAGTGGATGGTTGGTGGATGGCCACCATGTCCCACAAGGCTGCAACGTCAGCAAGGAGGTAGAGGAGTCATATTTTGGGCTGGAATAATGGGGAAACAGCTGGTAGGGCCCTTTAAGGTTCCTGAAGGTGTAAAAATTACCTCTGCAAAGTATATAGAGTTTCTGACTGACAACTTTCTTCATTGGTATAAAAAGCAGAAACGTGCCTTCAGGAGCAAAATCATCTTCATGCATCAACCCTATAGAGAACCTTTGGAGTATCATCAAGCAAAGGATCTATGAGGGTGGGAGGCAGTTCACATCAAAACAGCAGCTCTGGGAGGCTATTCTGACTTCATGGAAAGAAATACAAGCAGAAACTGTCCAAAAACTCTCAAGTTCAATGGATGCAAGAATTGTGAAGGTGATATCAAAGAAGGGGTCCTATGTTAACATGTAACTTGGCCTGTTAGGATGTTTTGGAGTTAAATAGCTTTTTTGTTCAGTGAATGTGACCTCCTAATGCTGAAAATTCCACAAATGAGCATTTTCAGTTCTTTAAAGCATATCAAATGTTTAGAAATTCTACTGTGCCTAATAATTTGGAACAGTACATTTTGACTTTTTATTCATTTTGGAGATTATACTGTTATCATTGGGAGGTTTCTTGAATAAAATTTAACGTATAAT
The DNA here is from genome assembly GCF_051348905.1 of Ranitomeya variabilis. Taxonomy (NCBI): domain Eukaryota; kingdom Metazoa; phylum Chordata; class Amphibia; order Anura; family Dendrobatidae; genus Ranitomeya; species Ranitomeya variabilis. Next base: position 50,945,107 of record NC_135237.1, on the reverse strand, counting down.
CTAACGGGTGATGACTGACTGTCAATTGCACCGACAACTTAGGAAAATCCGAGAAAAATATCATTTGCATAATAATTTGGAACATGGTGTACAGTAACAAGCCATGAACATTACAGGTGTAAGGAGGTGGCAAGGACCCTCAAATGCTTCCTCTCCTATGGACGCTATTCACGTGACTACGTGCGGCACCTCATTGTTTATTAATGTTAAATGTAATGTTTATGTGCTGTAATGTATATGTCTTTGATAAGTGCTGTGTATAGGGCTAGGGTAGGATCTTAGATAGTATAGGACTGTGGGGGAATTAGAATAGAGGGGGTCATTATAGAGATAAGGAATAGAATAGCATAGAATAGGAGTGTTAGTAAGATATAGGCAGCATGGGGGGTTGTTCAGTAGTGAGGAGTTAGAGCAGAGCAGGTCAGAGCCATAGGGATATAGGAGGGATACTTCCTGTATAGGCAGCAGAGCCCATGCAGCCTTGCCCAGGGCGAGGTGTGAAGAGCAGTGAAGCAGATGGTTCACAGGCCATGGGGATAAAGCTGCTATGGCAGTAAGGGGCCCCAGGTGGGGGATTATGCAATTGGGCACCAGCTAAGAAGGGCCATCCCAAGAAGGATCTGGGGTCTACAACCAGGGGTGGGAGTAGCTGAGATGGCATTCCCAGCACCTTTCGCTATTGGAACCGGACAAGGGGCTAACAGGGAGTGGGTGACACTGAAGGCACGGATGGCACACAAGTTGTCTAGTGATATGGCAGGGATTGCCAGAAGAAGGGAGACAGCTGATAGAAAGGATAGAGGCTACCCAGATGGCAGGGAAAGATGGGAAGAAGTCTCTTTGCATAACCTGTGCTGTCAGTATGTTGAATGTCCTGCTGAATAGTAAAGTTAAACTGTTGGAAAAGAACTGTGACTCTGAGATGTTTTGTGGAGTTTGGGAACCCGGAACCAGAGTGACAGAACTGGAGAGGACAGTGGCAGTGAATATAAGTGTACTGCTGCGCATGCTACACATGCAGCAGAAGGGACACTGTATTTTATCTGTGGGGCGCCAGGGTGTGGGAAGAGAACAGCCAGTTTCCACGACTACCACCGTGGCCACCTTACACCGGGACTCCGAGAGAACATACAGCGAGAAATTCATATATGACCCCAGAAGTCCTGCAGAATACATTCAACAATATGCAATGGAGCGTGCAGGCGTGCTTAAATGCAAACGGCGAACTTTTTCAATACTTGATTTAAAACATCAGTTTCCCATGAACCAAGGTAGGTACGGTCCAAATTTCAGTAGCAAAGATTGTTCCTTTTAAAAGTTCCAGGAATTTTTTCAGTTAAAGTATCAAGTGAATCACTCTGTATTAATTTGACTTTTACAATCCTTGTACAGACAACGATGTCCAGAATGATCACTGGTCTTCTGACCTGAACTCAACAGTTCTATAGACAAATATGAGACTGTTGAGATTGAATTAGGAAGCCCATGGCCGGTCTGGACATTTCTGTCAATTCAGGGACATAAAATGAGTGAATCTGGCCTAATAAATTACACTATTAGTTTATAGAATTGCTATAATGCTACAATTCCCTAATGTTCATGACTTGTAGCTACTCTTGGGCCATTTATAATACTGGTGTCCAGCTTTATACTCACAATGGAGGCAGATCAGGCTGCTGTGATTGGGTGCTTGTGTTGGGGGGCACTGAATACCAAAACAGCATCCCCCCTCTACCCAACATCTCCCCGCTTATGTAAGCCCGGTCTGACTACCTGGACGGAAATGTCATCAAAGTCAGTTGGCCATTAAGCAGAGAGAAGCTCCTCTTATTGTACAGCTAAGTCTTCTGTTATTTATTGTCAACCTCTCCTGTAATTATGTCTACATGCTGTGACCCCGATGATCAGAGGCCCAATTTGGATTTTTGTTATCGCACCCCATTACTGCAATGATGCCTGTTTCATACACCCCTGTCTGTGTCTTCCTATGTAGTACATCTACTACCTTTTTATCTCCTACACCCCTATCCCATGTATTATTTAGTGGCTCAGTGGTTAGCACTGTTGCTTTGCAACTCTGGGGTCCTGGGTTCAAATCCCACATATGACAACATCTGCAATGAGTTTGTATGTTCTCCCTGTGTTTGCGTGGGTTTCCTCCGAATTTTTCAGTTTTCTCCCACACTCCAAAGACATACTGATAAGGAACTTAGATTGTTAGCCCCAATGGGGTCAGTGATGATGTCTATAAAGCATGGTGGATTAACAGAGCTAAATAAGTGAGTCAAATAAATTAATACAAGTATAATTGCTTAGACTATTAACCCCTTAATCCCATATGATGTACTATCCCATCAAGGTGACCTGGGACTTAATACGGGATAGTACGTCAGCTGACTATTGCAGCTGACATCCGGCACTATGTGCCAGGAGCGGTCATGGACCGCCTCGGCACATTATCCCCCGGCACACTGCTATCAAACATGATCGCAGTGTTCCGGCGGCATAGGGAAGCATCGCGCAGGGAGGGGGCTCCCTGCGTGCTTCCCTGAGACCCTTGGTACAAGGCGATGTGCTCACCTTGTACCGAGCGTCTCCTCCCTGCAGTCCCCGGATCCAAAATGGCCACGGGGCTGCATCCGGGTCCTGCAGGGAGGTGGCTTACCAGCGCCTGCTCAGAGCAGGCGCTGGTAAGCCAGGAGCAGGGCACGTCAGATCGCTGATCTGACATAGTGTATTGCAAAGTGTTAGATCAGCGATCTGACCTTATAACATGATGCCCCCCCTGGGGCAATGATATAAAGTAAAAAAAAAATATTTAGATGTGTAAAAAAAAAATTCCTAAATAAAGAAAAAATAAAAAATATATTGTTCCATAAATACATTCCTTTATCTAAATAAAAAAACAAAACAATATAAGTACACATATTTAGTATCGCCGTGTCCATAACAACCCGACCTATAAAACTGTCCCACTAGTTAACCCCTTCAGTGAACACCGTAAAAAAAAAAAAAAAAAAAAACTAGGCAAAAAGCAACGCTTTATTATCATACCGCCGAACAAAAAGTGGAATAGCACGCGAATAAAACAGACAGATATAAATAACCATGGTACCACTGAAAACGTAATCTTGTTCCGCAAAAAACGAGCCGCCATACAGCGTCATCAGCGAAAAAATAAAAGTTATAGTCCTCAGAATAAAGCGATGCAAAAATAATTATTTTTTCTATAAAATAGTTTTTATCGTATAAAAGCGCCAAAACATAAAAAAAATATAAATGAGGTATCGCTGTAATCGTACTGACCCAAAGAATAAAACTGCTTTATCCATTTTACCAAACGCGGAACGGTATAAACGCCCCCCCCAAAAGAAATTCATGAATAGCTGTTTTTTTGTCATACTGCCTCACAAAAATCGGAATAAAAAGCGATCAAAAAATGTCACGTGCCTGAAAACGTTATCAATAAAAACACCAACTTGTCCAGCAAAAAAGAAGACCTCACATGACTCTGTGGACTAAAATATGGAAAAATTATAGCTCTCAAAATGTGGTAATGCAAAAAAATATTTTTTGCAATAAAAATCGTCTTTTAGTGTGTGACAGCTGCCAATCATAAAAATCCGCTAAAAAACCCACTATAAAAGTAAATCAAACCCCCCTTCATCACCCCTTTAGTTAGGGAAAAATAAAAAAAATTAAAAAAATGTATTTATTTCCATTTTTCCATTAGGATTAGGGTTAGGGCTAGGGTTAGAGCTATGGTTAGGGTTTGGGCTAGGGTTGGGGCTAGGGTTAGGGTTAGAGTTAGGGTTTGGGCTAGGGTTAGGGCTAGGGTTAGGGTTAGGGCTAGGGTTAAGGTTAGGGTTGGGGTTAGGGTTGGGGCTAGGGTTAGGGTTGGGGCTAGGGTTAGGGTTTGGATTACATTTATGGTTGGGATTAGGGTTAGGGGTGTGGTTAGGGTTATGGTTGGGATTAGGGTTAGGGGTGTGGTTAGGGTTGGAGATAGGGGTGTGGTTGGGATTAGGGGTGTGTTTGGGTTAGGGTTTCAGTTAGAATTGGGGGTTTCCACTGTTTAGGCACATCAGGGCTCTCCAAACGCGACATGGCATCCGATCTCAATTCCAGCCAATTCTGCGTTGAAAAAGTAAAACAGTGCTCCTTCCCTTCTGAGCTCTCCCGTGCGCCCAAACAGGGGTTTACCCCAACATATGGGGTATCAGCGCACTCAGGACAAATTGGACAACAACTTCTGGGGTCCAATTTCTCTTGTTACCCTTGGGAAAATAAAAATTTGGGGGCTAAAAAATCATTTTTGTGGGAAAAAAATGATTTTTTTATTTTCATGGCTCTGCGTTATAAAGTTCAAAGTTCTCACAATATATCTAGATAAGTTCCTTGGGGGGTCTAGGTTCCAATGTGGGGTCACTTGTGGGGGTTTCTACTGTTTAGGTACATTAGAGGCTCTGCAAACGCAATGTGACACCTGCAGACCAATCCATCTAAGTCTGAATTCCAAATGGCGCTCCTTCCCTTCCAAGCTCTGCCATGCGCCCAAATGATGGTTACCACCCACATATGGGGTATCACCGTACTCAGAACAAATTGCACAACAACTTTTGGGGTCCAATTTCTCCTGTTACCCTTAGGTACAAAACTGGGGGCTAAAAAATTATTTTTGTGGAAAAAAAAGAATTTTTATTTTCACGGTTCTGCATTATAAACTGTAGTGAAACACTTGGGGGTTCAGAGCTCTCACAACACATCTAGATAAGATCCTTAGGGGGTATACTTTCCAAAATGGTGTCACCTGTAGGGGGTTTCAAAGTTTAGGCACATCAGGGGCTCTCCAAACGCAACATGCCATCCCATCTCAATTCCAGCCAATTTTGCATTGAAAAGTCAAACGGCGCTCCTTCCCTTCCAAGCTCTGCCATGCACCCAAACAGCGGTTTACCCCCACATATGGGGTATCAGCATACTTAGGACAAATTGCACAACAACGTTGGAATTAGGGCTAGGGTTGGAAATAGGGTTAAGATTAGGCTTGTGGTTAGGGTTAGGGGTGTGTTGGGGTTAGTGTTGTGGTTAGGGTTGGGATTAGGGTTAGGGTTGGGATTAGGGTTAGGGGTGTGTTGGGTTAGGGTTGTGGTTAGGGGTGTGTTGGGGTTAGTGTTATATCTAGAGTTGGGATTAGGGTTTGGGGTGTGTTGGCGTTAGTGTTGGAGTTAGAATTGAGGGGCTTCCACTGTTTAGGCACATCAGGGGTCTCCAAACGCAACATGGCGCCACCATTGATTCCAGCCAATTTTACATTGAAAAGTCAAACGGCGCTCCTTCCCTTCCGAGTTCTGCCATGCACCCAAACAGTGGTTTACCCCCACATATGGGGTATCAGCATACTCAGGACAAATTGCACAACAACGTTTGGGGTACAATTTCTTCTGGTAACCTTGGGAAAATAAAAAATTGGGGGTGAAAAGTTCATTTTTGTGAAAAAATATTATTTTTTATTTTTACGGCTCTACATTATAAACTTCTGTGAAGAACTTGGTGGGTCACAGTGCTCACCACACATCTAGATAAGTTCCTTAGGGGGTCTACTTTCCAAAATGGTGTCACTTGTGGGGTTTTAATGTTTAGGCACATTAGTGGCTCTCCAAACGCAACATAGCGTCCCATCTCAATTCCAGCCAATCTTGCATTGAAAAGTCAAATGGCACTCCTTCCCTTCCGAGCTCTGAAATGCGCCCAAACAGTGGTTTACCCCCACATATGGGGTATCGGGGTACAGGACAAATTGTACAACATTTTTTGGGGTCCATTTTCTCCTGTTACCCTTGGTAAAATAAAACAAATTGGAGCTGAAGTAAATTTTGTGTGAAAAAAAATTAAATGTTCATTTTTTTTAAACATTCCAAAAATTCCTGTGAAACATCTGAAGGGTTAATAAACTTCTTGAATGTGGTTTTGAGCACCTTGAGGGGTGCAGTTTTTAGAATGGTGTCACACTTGGTTATTTTCTATCATATAGACCCATCAAAATGACTTCAAATGTGATGTGGTCCCTAAAAAAAAATGGTGTTGTAAAAATGAGAAATTGCTGGTCAAATTTAAACCCTTATAACTCCCTAACAAAAAAAATGTTGTTTCCAAAATTGTGCTGATGTAAAGTAGACATGTGGGAAATGTTACTTATTAAGTATTTTGTGTGACATATCTCTGTGATTTAAGGGCATGAAAATTCAAAGTTGGAAAATTGCAAAATTTTCAAAATTTTCGCCAAATTTCCATTTTTTTTCACAAGTAATCGCAGGTAATATCAAAGAAATTTTACCACTATCATGAAGTACAATATGTCTTGATAAAACAATGTCAGGATCACCTGGATCAGTTGAAGCGTTCCAGAGTTATAACCTCATAAAGGGACAGTGGTCAGAATTGTAAAAATTGGCCCAGTCATTAACGTGCAAAACACCCTCGGGGCTTAAGGGGTATTTCTTGGTATTTCTTAGAATATCACGATATTTGGGAATCCAAAAATTTAGGCACTCAGGAATCCAGAAAAGTGTATTCTGCTCCAAGATATTATAAATGAACCATTTTAGTAAGGTTCTTAAAGGATCCTATTTAAGAAGAATCCTTACAGAAAGCTTCAGTTGAAAAGAAGGAATGGCTTAGTCATAGAAGTTCCTACAGGAGCTAGACAGATATTCAAAATAACACAATTTTTCTCACCATAATCGCCCTTGTGTGGAATTAGATTAAGATGGGAATTAAAATGCTCAGCATGTTTGGGTTGCTGGGATAATGCAATCCACTGTTCTGGAATGCCAAATGTGAGCAAGTCCACGTACTTCCTGACTGTGGAAATGTTCTTAGGAAGTTTCCTAAACCACATGTATTAAGATACTGCATCAAAGAAGTGGTTTTTGAAGTCTAAAAAGCTCCTTACATGTGCCTGCTACAAAACGGAAATGTTTCTTGTAGACATTTAACCAGAGGCTCCAAAGACCAAAGTTATTAATTTAAGTTTAATTTAAGTTTTTTTCTCCATCCATAAGAATAAAGCAGCCAGTCAGTCGTTGCGGATATTGACAAACATAGTCATTTTAAAAAATCACGCCAAAATAATTCATTAGAAGAAATATTAGTGGGGACAACAGTAAAATGAAGGAAGCTTTAAGTGGAAAGCGGTGGTAATGTTTCACTGTCCTTTACTTAGGCTAAATTAATCCCAAAACTGTGCCACTCTTCCAGCAAGAGTAAGGCTATGTTCATGTGTTGCTTTTTTATGCTTTTTTTCTGCTGGCAAAACCTGCTCTCTTGACAGTAAAGAAACTGATGACAAAAAGAAAGTTTTGCTGCTTTTTAAATGCATTTTTGCTGTGTTTTTGGTGCAGATTATGTGTCATTTGCCTACAGTATGTTTAATAAAGTTTGTTTTAATAAATGGTTGTGTTTTTGCAGCGTTTTTGCACTTATTTATTGCTTTCTATGGTAAAAAAAAACTGTAAAAGAATTGATATGCTGCAGTTTTCAAAAACACAGGAGATTAGTAAGGAAAAAAAGCAATTGTGTGCATGAGATTTCTGAAATCTTATAGCTTGCGCTTGTATTGTGAAAAGCAGCTTTAAATTTGCATAAAAGACACAGCAAAAAAAGCAGCTGCGTCTGTGTGACCAGAGACTTATTTTGTCAAAGGTGAAGAAGATGATGCAAAAAATTCCAAAAAGAAGACACTTAGGGTACCGTCTCACAGTGGCACTTTTGTCGCTACGACGGTACGATCCGTGACGTTCCAGCGATATCCATACGATATCGCTGTGTCTGACACGCAGCAGCGATCTTGGACCCTGCTGAGAATCGAACGTCGTAGCAGATCGTTTGGAACTTTCTTTCGTCGCTGGATCTCCCGCTGTCATCGTTGGATCGGTGTGTGTGACAGCGATCCAGCGATGCGTTCGCTTGTAACCAGGGTAAACATCGGGTTACTAAGCCCAGGGCCGCGCTTAGTAACCCGATGTTTACCCTGATTACCGTCGTAAATGTAAAAAAAACCAAACAGTACATACTCACATTCCGGTGTCCGTCAGGTCCCTTGCCGTCTGCTTCCCGCACTGACTGACTGCCGGCCATAAAGTGAAAGCAGATCACAGCGGTGACGTCACCGCTGTGCTCTGCTTTCACTTTACGGCGGCACTCAGTCAGTGCGGGAAGCAGACAAAAAAATGGCGCCGGTATTGGCTCATGCGCAGTAGCATCTGTCAAATAATGCATATAATATTGTTGGCTTAGGAAAAGAAAATTAACTTTAGCAAAATGGAGGCGGAGGTGGTGATGCATTCGCAGTAGCATCTATCGCTTGCCTATTGATTCTACTGCACAAGTGACGCCACCAACGTCATTTTGCTGCAGCCACATTTTATTTCCTCTAGCAAAATGGCACCGGTGGCTGCGCATGCCCAGTAACATCTATTGCTTGCCCGGGTCATTTTGCTGAAGTAATTTTTTTTTTTCTAAGGCAGCAATATTATATGTTTTATGTAAAATAGGAGGCAGGTTATTGAAGAATCACTGACCTGTGAAAAGCCCATAAGGATGCATATGTAAGCAGGGCGCCACATAAAGCCCTGCCCAAAGGCCGCCTACAGCCTCGCCCACAGGCTGCCCCTGAGCACCAGAATCTCATTAACTGAAAACTGTAAATGCAGATTAACCAACAACCACAAGAGGGATATCATCAACCCAGGTATCATTTTAATCAGTATAACAGCACCAACCTGACAGTGTATGTAGTTTACTGGGCATAATCCTGCTGAGGGGTTCACTTTAAGCTAATTACTGTGACTCTTTGTGAACAAAAGTCACTTTGGAGTTGTAGTGTACGGGCACTGATAAACCTTATGGGCTAAAGTCTCATTCTGCTGACAGCTTTCTACCCCAGTCCAGTACCTCTCACCTAGCCAAATCAGATCTCATACTTTGCACTGATGGGGGGCAATTTCCCCAAAACACCAGGTCTGCAAATTTTGGTTTAACTTTTACCCTAAGTCATATTACAAGCCTCTTTAACCCCTTAGTGACAGAGCCAATTTGGTACTTAATGACCGAGCCAATTTTTACAATTCTGACCAGTGTCACTTTATGAGGTTATAACTCTGGAACGCTTTATCGGATCCCGCTGATTCTGAGATTGTTTTTTCGTGACATGTTGTACTTCAAGTTAGTGGTAACATTTCTTCGATATTACTTGCGATTATTTATGAAAAAAATGGAAATATGGCGAAAATTTTTAAAATTTTGCAATTTTCAAACTTTGTATTTTTATGCCCTTAAATCAGAGAGATATGTCACAAAAAATAGTTAATAAATAACATTTCTCACATGTCTACTTTACATCAGCACAATTTTGGAAACAATTTTTTTTTTTGTTAGGGAGTTATAAGGGTTAAAAGTTGACCAGCAATTTCTCATTTTTACAACACCATGTTTTTTTTAGGGACCACATCACCTTTGAAGTGATTTTGAGGGGTCTATATGATAGAAAATAACCAAGTGTGACACCATTCTAAAAACTGCACCCCTCAAGCTGCTCAAAACCACATTCAAGAAGTTTATTAACCCTTTACGTACTTCACAGGAACTAAAACAATGTGGAAGAAAAAAATTAACATTTTACTTTTTTTTGCAAATATTTTACTTCAGAACCATTTTTTTTAATTTTCACAAGTGTAAAAACAGAAATTTAACCACAAATTTTGTTGTGCAATTTTTCCTGAGTACGCCGATACCCCATATGTGGAGGTAAACCACTGTTTGGGCGCACCGCAGAGCTTGGAAGTGAAGGAGCACCGTTTGACTGTTTCAATGCAGAATTGGCTGGAATTGAGATCGGACGCCATGTCGCGTTTGGAGAGCCCCTAATGTGCCTAAACAGTGGAAACCCCCCACAAGTGACACCATTTTGGAAACTAGACCCCCCAAGGAACTTATCTAGATGTGTGGTGAGCACTTTGAACCCCCAAGTGCTTCACAGAAGTTTATAACGTAGAGCCGTGAAAATAAAAAATCGCATTTGTTTTCACAAAAATGATTTTTTCGCCCACAAATTCTTATTTTCACAAGGGTAACAGGAGAAATTAGACCACAAAAGTTGTTGTGCAATTTCTCCTGAGTACGTCGATACCCCATATGTGGAGGTAAACCACTGTTTGGGCGCACCGCAGAGCTTGGAAGTGAAGGAGCACCGTTTGACTTTTTCAATGCAGAATTGGCTGGAATTGAGATCGGATGCCATGTCGCGTTTGGAGAGTCCCTGATGTGCCTAAACAGTGGAAACCCCCCACAAGTGATACCATTTTGGAAACTAGACCCCCCAAGGAACTTATCTAGATGTGTGGTGAGCACTTTGAACCCCCAAGTGCTTCACAGAAGTTTATAACGTAGAGCCGTGAAAATAAAAAATCTCATTTTTTCTACAAAAATGATCTTTTTGCCCCCAAATTTTTATTTTCACAAGGGTAACAGGAGAAATTAGACCACAAAAGTTGTTGTGCAATTTCTCCTGAGTACGTCGATACCCCATATATGGGGGTAAACCACTGTTTGGGCGCACCGCAGAGCTTGGAAGAGAAGGAGTGTCGTTTTACTTTTTCAATGTAGAATTGGCTGGAATTGAGATCGGACGCCATATCACGTTTGGAGAGCCGCTGATGTGCCTAAACAGTAGAGACCCCCCACATATGACACCATTTTGGAAACTAGACCCCTTAAGGAACTTATCTAGATGTGTGGTGAGCACTTTAAACCCCCAGGTGCTTCACAGAAGTTTATAACGTAGAGCCGTGAAAATAAAAAAATCGCATTTTTTCTACAAAAATGATCTTTTTGCCTCCAAATTTTTATTTTACCAAGGGTAACAGGAGAAAATGGACCCCAGAAGCTGTTGTACAATTTGTCTTGAGTACGCCGACACCCCATATGTGGGGGTAAACCACTGTTTGGGCGCATGGCTGAGCTCGGAAGCAAAGGAGCGCCATTTGACTTTTCAATGCAAAATTGACTGGAATTGAGATCGGACGCCATGTCGCGTTTGGAGAGCCCCTGATGTGCCTAAACAGCAGAAACCCCCCAAAAGTGACCCCATTTTGGAAACTAGACCCCCCATGGAACTTATCTAGATGTGTAGTGAGAACTTTGAATGCCCAAGTGCATCACAGAAGTTTATAATGCAGAGTCGTGAAAATAAAAAATATATATTTTTTAACAATAAAGATTTTTTAGCCCCCAAGTTTTTATTTTCACAAGGGTAACAAGAGAAATTGGACCCCAAAAGTTGTTGTCCAATTTGTCCTGAGTATGCTGGTACCCCATATGTGGGGGTAAACCACTGTTTGGGCGCATAGCAGAGCTCGGAAGGGAAGGAGTGCCATTTTGGAATGCAGACTTTGATAGAATTGTCTGCGGGCGTTACGTTGCCTTTGCAGACCCCTAATGTACCTAAACAGTAGAAACCCCCAACAAGTGACCCCATTTTGGAAAATAGACCCCCCAAGGAACTTATCTAGATATGTGGTGAGAACTTTGAATGCCCAAGTGCTTCACAGAAGTTTATAATGCAGAGTAGTGAAAATAAAAAATATTTTTTTTCCCACAAAAAAGATTTTTTTAGCCCCCAAATTTTTATTTTCACAAGGGTAACAAGAGAAATTGGACCCCAAAAGTTGTTGTCCAATTTGTCCTGAGTATGCTGGTACCCCATATGTGGGGGTAAACCACTGTTTGGGCGCACGGCAGAGCTCGGAAGGGAAGGAGCGCCATTTTGCAATGCAGACTTTGATAGAATTGTCTGCGGGCGTTATGTTGCGTTTGCAGACCCCTAATGTACCTAAACAGTAGAAACCCCCACAAGTGACCAAATTTTGGAAACTAGACCCCCTAAGGAACTTATCTAGATATGTGGTGAGAACTTTGAAAGCTCAAGTGCTTCACAGAAATTTATAATGCAGAGTAGTGAAAATAAAAAAATATATTTTTTTCCAACAAAAAAGATTTTTAGCCCCCAAGTTTTTATTTTCACAAGGGTAACAGGAGAAATTGGACCCCAAAAGTTGTTGTCCAATTTATCCCGAGTACGCTGATGCCCCATATGTGGGGGTAAACCACTGTTTGGGCGCACGGCAGAGCTCAGAAGGGAGGGAGTACCATTTGACTTTTTTAGCGCAAAATTGGCTGTCGTGTTTGGAGACCCCCTGATGTACCTAAACAGTGGAAACCCCCCAATTCTAACTCCAACCCTAACCCCAACACAGCCCTAACCCTAATCTCAACCCGATCCATAATCCTAATCACAACCCTAACGATAATCACAACCCTAACCCCAAAACAGCCCTAATCTCAACCCTAACCATAACCCTAATCAAAACCCTAAATCCAACACACCCCTAACCCTAATCCTAACCCTAATCCCAACCCTAATCCCAAACGTAACACTAATCCCAACCCTAATCCAAACCCTAACCCTAATCCCAACTCTAACCCTAACTTTAGCCCCAACCCTAACTTTAGCCCCAACCCTAACCATAACTTTAGCCCCCGTCGTCACAAAAAAAGTTCAATGTAACCTTTTTTTTGTACGTCGCGTCCGCCATTTCCGCGGATGCGTGGCCGTAACTCTGCCCCCTCCTCCCCAGGACATAGACTGGGCAGCGGATGCGTTGAAAAACTGCATCCGCTGCCCACGTTGTGCACAATTTTCACAACGTGCGTCGGTACATCGGGCCGACGCATTGCGACCGCCCCGTACCGACGCAAGTGTGAAAGAAGCCTTAGGCTACTTTCAGACATAGCGCATTTTTGAGCGCTATTTTGCGGGCGCTTTTCAAAAATGCGCAATGTCATTTTCGTCTGCCGGCAAAGTGAATGAGAAATTCACTTTGCCGTTCAGACACACCGCAAAAAACGCGGCGCTTTTGTCTGCAAACACGCCGGCGTAAAAAGAATTGACATGTCAATTCTTTACGCAGCGGCGTGTCTGCGTATCCCCCTAGGGCCCCATATTACCTTCCACACACAGCGCCTTTGTCCTGGGTGTCGGCGTCTTTGTACGGAGGGGTTGACACCCAGGACCGGACGTGACGTCGGACAGGAAGAGGGAAGCCCCCGCCCCCCAGTGAATCAGCATGGAGTCCTTCTGTGTGTGTGTGTGTGCGTGTGTGTGCGTGTGTGTGCGTGTGTGTGTCCCCATGCGACGCTAGTGCCACCATTGTGCTAAGTCGCCGTATGGGACTACTACTCCCATCCGGTATTAGGATGGGAGAGTTGTCCCTGTGTCCGGCGACTTAGCACAATTGTAAAGTTACACAAAACACCTACACACAATACACATACATGACACACAGTACATACAACATATAACACAGAGTATATACTCACCAACAGCACACTTGTAGGCGAAGCCCTCGATCCTCCAGGAAAAAATCCAAAAATAATAAACCAAATTCATACTCCCTGTCCGCAGAATCCATAAAACGAGTTTCCCACGCAGATCGGCTGCTCTCCGGCGATACACTGCCAGGAGCGAAGCTCCTAGCAGTGTATCGCGTACTGTTCCGGAGTTCAATGACTCCGGCGTCTCGGTTAACAGCAGTACAGCTGCGTTGAACTTTCCCACGCAGCACTGCCGTTAAGCGAGAGTGCCGGGGTCAATGACCGCCGGTAAACTCGCTCGCGCATGCGCAGTGACACACCGACAGGAACTATGGCTCCTGTCAGTGTGTTGCTGCAGCCGTGGAGAGCAGACATATCTCTGGATGTGTCTGTTCTCCATGGAAAATCTTGATACGTGGCACTTAAATATGTGGCAATTAAATACGTGACACGTGGCACTTATACGTGATACGTGTCACTTAAATACGTGGCACTGAAATACGTGGCACGTGGCACTTTGATACGTGGCACTTTGATACGTGGCACGTGGCACGTGGCACTTTGATACGTGGCACTGAAATATGTGGCACGTGGCACTTTGATACGTGGCACGTGTCACTTAAATACGTGGCACGTGGCACTGAAAGATGTGGCACGTGGCACTTTGATACGTGGCACGTGGCACTTTGATACGTGGCACGTGGCACTGAAATATGTGGCACGTGGCACTTTGATACGTGGCACGTGGCACTTTGATACGTGGCACGTGGCACTTTGATACGTGGCACGTGGCACTTTGATACGTGGCACTGAAATATGTGGCACGTGGCACTTTGATACGTGGCACGTGTCACTTAAATACGTGGCACGTGGCACTGAAATATGTGGGACACGTCGCACAAAAAAGTTACATGTAGTTTTTTTTGTGTCGACGGTCCGCCGAAGCACGACGCATCCGTCGCACGACGGATGCGACATGTGGCAATCCGTCGCAATGCGTCGCTAATGCAAGCCAATGGAGAAAAAACGCATCCTGCAAGCACTTTTGCAGGATGCGTTTTTTCTCCAATGACGCATTGCGACGGAAGCCAAAAAACGCTAGTGTGAAAGTAGCCTAACCCTAACCCTAGCCCTAACCCTAAATTTAGCCCCAACCCTAACCCTAACCCTAACCCTAACTCTAACCCTAACCCTAACCCTAACCCTAATTTTAGCCCCAACTTGTCTTCTCCTGCCGGCCGGCAGATGGCAGCAGATGGCGGGCGCACTGCGCATGCGCCCGCCATGATGAAAAAGCCGGCTGGCAGGAGAAGACAGAAGAGGACCCAGGGACCCCGGGTGAGTATGTTAGGGTCCCCGAATCCCCCTATTTCTCTGTCCTCTGATGTGCGATCACATCAGAGGACAGAGAAATAACTGATCGCTTTTTTTTTTTTTTTTTTTTTTGCGGTCGCCGGTAAACTGTTAATTACCGGCGATCGCAAAGCAGGGGTCGGTGCAAATCGACCCCGATCATGTTCTTTGGGGTCTCGGCTACCCCCGGCAGCCGAGACCCCAAAGAACATCCGGGTGCCGGGCGGCGGGCGCACTGCGCGTGCGCCCGCCATTTTTTCCCGGAAAAAAGATGGCGGCGCCCATGGGGAGACACGAGGAGCACCGGGGGAGGTAGGTAAGTATCGGGGGGCTATTGGGGGCCATCGGGGACCACATTTCTCTGTCCTCCGATGTGCGATCACATCGGAGGACAGAGAAATTAAACGGCAAATCGCGTTTTTTTTTTTTTTGTTGCGACCGCCGGTAAACGGTTAATTACCGGCGATCGCAACTCGGGGGTCGGTAAAAACCCCCCGAATCATGTTCTCTGGGGTCTCGGCTACCCTCGGCAACCGAGACCCCAGAGAAAATCCGACTCTGGGGGGCGCTATTCACTTTTTCCACAGCGCCGTTAATTAACGGCGCTGTGGTTTAAGTACCCTTAGCGGCCGCCGTTAAAAGGCGTATCGGCGGTCGTTAAGGGGTTAAAGAGTTGATATTGACTTTTAGGATCGCTGCTTCCAATAGGTGGCGCTAGACTTCTTGTCCTTTTCCTTTCAGAAGAGACAATTTGCATAACTCTCCACACTCTGAAATGCCAGGCTTGGACTGTCACTCTCCACAAAAAGAAACATTAACCCTTAGACCCCTCCCCCTGCTAAGAAATTCAAGTTTCCTCTATTGGGAGAGTGGAGTAAGCTGCTGCCAGACACCTCATTTGTCCCGCTGATATTAGAGGATTTGGAAGACTTTACACTCTTATAATATGAAGTTATCACATATCTTACAAATAGGTGGTAGCTAACTTCTAGATCTGTCAGGGTCTAGGACTGACCATTGAAACCTCTAGTAGTTGATAGGTGATAAATTCACATTACAATATACATAGGGAAATATAATAGTAGGGATATAATATGGGGATAAGTCTGACATTCACATGTTTATCTCTGCACAAAGGGAAATTAAAAGATAGTTTAAACAATGTAAACAAACGCATTCACAGGTTGGGGGTCATCCGAGCTTTGTGTGATCCATAAACCTTTCCTTCCCTCAAGGAAACAGAAGAATAACTATAGACAGGAACGTTTAGATATTCGTTATTTCTCTTTTTTATTTTATAATTGTTTTGCATATTTGTGTGTGAACTTATTTTGATCTTTTTATCCCTTTTCTTGTAAGCACTGTACTTTTTATGTTAAAACTTGAAAAGTTTGGTTCTCGTATGCTTTAAAGAATCCATAACCTTTTGGAGAGTATGTGACCTTTTGACGGTCGGATAGGATATACATTTTGAGGACCCGTTACCCCTTTTATTGGATGAGTGAGCGGAGAGAAATTAACCCTTAAGTGGTATCTAAATGTCGTGTATTGAGACATGTAAACTTAACACAGGAACATGTGCGGTGAGGTAGTCTTAAAGAGATCGAAGAGGGAGTCCTCTCTGGGTTTGCTAGACTGGCAAAGAACACTAATTGATAGTGGTGTTGATTGCTTTGAAACGTGTAGCATTGTACACCCTTACTTTCTATCTGGATGATCACCACTCCACTTTTGTGAAAGGTACCTGTACAGAAGAAGGTTTTTTTTTTTGTAGCAGATACTATACAGCCAAATTTGATATCCTTCTTTTTAAAGTAAAAAGCACCAAAAAAAATGCAGCTTTAAGCTTTCTATAGGGAAGTTACACTTTAGAGCAACAGGTTTGCAGACTTATTAGTAAAATGTCTATGTGCTATCCAGCAGACTAATCTCGGAAATTCCTTTTGGTTGCAGGGTCTGTAGCAACATGTAGTGCATGTCTACAGAAATTAAATGCTGCACAGTTAAGGAGTATGAGCCTTCTTATATGACCTTCCTCAAAGAGACCCTGTCATTAGTGACCGGTCAGTCATAGACAGGAGACAGGAAGTGGGAGAGAAAAAGGCAGAAAATCTGGAGAGCTGTGAGTGCAGCGCTCGCCCACTGCACTCAGCTCATTATCATTTCATCTATGGGTTTCTCTAAAATAGCAAAACAGATTTGTACAAGAAAGATGAAGATTTAACCAGCATTAGATCGCCTTTATATTTATGCCATTAATTTTGAATATGAAATTCTAATAATTGTCCCTTAAGAGGACAAAATTTGTTTTACTTAAAGCATAACCATCTTTTTTTTAGTTCATAAATCAATAGTACACATAAAATTAAGCAATTTTGTAATATATATTATAAAAATCTGCTTCTTTCTCTGGCAGGATTGCTCACTCATTCTCAAAATTCTCAAAAATTCTGAAGTAAAATCTGTATTCGGTGAAGACAGATTTTCCCATTGCTGTGATAGAAGATGTCAGCTGCTATGGATACACTTCTAGGTAGATGGAAGGAGAGAGTTGGGCTGCTTTCACACATCAGGTTTTTGCCATCAGGCACAATCCATCGAATGTTGGAAAAAACGGATCCAGCACAGATTGTGAAAAACTGATGCAACGGATCCGACTAGCATATCCAGATAATTGGATAAAAAAAATTTGAGCATGCACAGTTTAAAAAACCACAATCGGCGCCGGAATCCATCATTTTCCAGATCCAGCACCTTCCAGCTCCCATAGGCTTACATGCTAGCAAACAGCTGGAAGCGCCGGATCCGGCACCTCCGGCTTTTTCGCCGGAGACAAAAAGTTTCTATGGATGTTTTTTCCAGAAACTGGAAACGGCAGATTTGCCGGATCCGGCGAAAACCGGACGAAACGCAAGGTCATCCAGCGCAATCCGGAACTAATACAAGTCTATGGGAAGAAAAAAATTTGATTAGGCTGCAACTTTTGCCGGATCCGTTTTTTTTGAAAATTAGCTGGATTGAGCCTGACGGTGAAAACCTGATGTGTGAAAGTAGCCTTAGATGCAGAGCGCCACTGTCCTCCTCGCCTATCTTATCAAGCTAGAATTTTACCAGTAGCAGCCACCATCTCCTATGTCAGTGATGAGAAGATCTGTCTTCACTGAATACAGATTTTACCTAAGGATTAAAAATTTTGATAATGACTGATCAAAGAAAGAAGCAGATTTCTCCAATAAGATATAAAGCAAAGTTTCTTATTTTCATGTGTACTATTCATTTATGAGATAAAAATTAAAACAATAGTTACTCTTTAAGTGAAAGCATGTTTTGGGAGGATAAAAATCATTTTTGCTATACTATTTCATTAAAAATGTTGGACAATTTGGTTTCTACTGCCTCTATGCTTCAGTGTACATAATAGTTGGATGTAGAATAAGTTAACTTTGATTTTTGCCAGTCAGCGTACACAAAATTTTTAATGTATAGCTTTTTACTCCCAATATGATTTATAACCACGTCAATGTTAATCTCTAATTTGATGTAATCATAAATTACAGGGTGTCCCTAAAGTCTGGACACATACGACACACAGACAAAAATACATATTTTCAAGAAATAAAATGTATTAACATTTTATTCAATTGGAATATGAAATTAATGCTTCAATATGATTTCCATGATTTGCAATGCAAAGGTTGATGCACTTTGCAAAATTATATTATAGTTTAGTAAAATAAATTAATTAAAATTATAGTTAATGAGAATTCCTGTGTCCGGACTTTAATGATGCCCTGTATTAAAAAATAAAATTGCCTCTGATTGTGTCAGTATCTTTTAACTCAGGGATAGGGAACCTTTTTTATGTCAAGGGCCATTTGGATATTTAAACCTTCCTTCGGGGGTGTAAGGGATTGGCTCTGTGGTAGGCGCGGGTTCACACACAGGATTCAGATTGATGCAAAAACAAACAGGAGGTTTATTAAAAGTTCATAAACCGTCAAAATCTGTCAAACAAAATCAAGCAGCCACTTCCAGGTACAAAAAAAGGTATAACATAGCACAAAAATAGAAACTAACCAGTTCATATAATACACGGGCTCACCTGTTTAAATGAACAGCCTCTGTAAACAAATCAATCTGCTGCTGTTGTTGGTGCTGGTCCTATTGCTGCTGGAATTGGATCTGCTGCATAAGTAGCTTACTCATCTCCTGTTGGCCAGCTGTTGCTGCTGTAGCTGTTGCTGGTACTGCTGCTGCTGGGCTTGCACCAGGTGTTTCAGCAGATCCTCCATGCTGTCTCAAGTCGCTTGCTGATATATGGCCAACCTCACCCAGGATTGGCGGGATCACGCAGCGCGCAGCAGGGGAAGTTTGGTGCTCTGTCCTCTGAGCACCGTGACAGCGCAGTAAATATCGTGTGTGTGCTGCCTAAGAAAGACCGGGTGACTCACCAAGAACTGTTCACTCTTTCACCCGCATACTTCTGCAGAGCTTCGTCCAGCTCCGGCAGTGTTGGAGACTGCACTTCGCCCCGCAACCCGAATCCTGAACCCAGGACTCCGTACAAGACGTCGAGGACACACCATCACCTTCAGACACTCCAAGATCCAGACTGAAGGTGAGCAGCTGGGCCCATTAAAATACCTCTCAGCACTATGTGTGTTTGGACCTGCTTCCCATGTCTTACATCACTGAAGCTTGGCACCTCGGGGACACATACCTCCCATCCATGACCTGTCCAGCTGCCACCTTACAGAGGCCATACAAATTGTACGCTAACTTCGCCCACAAAGTAAGTCTTGACACTGCCACTGGTGTCAGGATGTAATCTTTCTCTACATCCGTCACAGTGTTGAGCTCACAAAGCAATACAAAATTCAAAGGTTGGTGGCCATCAATACACAGCATCCGGTCCAAGAACTGTTGTCCCCAGGAATCTGCCCATGAGCCGGATAAAAGGTCATCGCTTGCGGGCCTAAGGTTACTCATGCCTGCTTTAACTTGTACTGTTGAATTTAACCAGTTCTTTTGATGGTGCACAAAACATAATGCATGATCAGTATAATAATATGAAACTTTCACAAGTATCACATTGTATGATTTCTAACATTCACATGTATACAGTCCACTCCACAATGAGGGACATGCACACTGGTATATGCATGGATGCATAATACACCACACATAGCTTATAACAGGTTCATACTGTGCCTTATACAAAGGCCCACAAAGAAGTTTTATTGCATTGTTGCTATGTAAAAATACCGAGCCTTTTAGAGATCCCATATGACTGGATACGTAGCTATTTTTACCAATATCTCTCAGCTAAAATATGTGTATTTTTTTAAAGTTTAAAACTAATTTTACAACTTCAGATCTTTCACAGTTTGTTACCAATAAAATAACATTTCAGCAAACGTTTAGGAATGTATTCACCATTTGTATATGAATATAGTTTAAATCTCCTCAATATGTTGTAGAACGATAGATATAAACCACAAAATGCAGCACAGACATTAAATAAAATATGGCCTCATAAAATTGCAACACTTTCCTGACAAAATATTTAATATTTCAAATGGAAGGGAGGCAAAACAGTGCATTCATTGTTAAAAATGTAAAATAAATATTTTTACTATTTACCGCTCACATAATAAATAGATGTAAAACAAAAATATGGGAGTAACATAAAAGGGGTTTGATGTTCGTATACTGTATCATAACAAAGAGTATAGTAATAACAAAAAAGAAATGTTCATTTTTAATGTTTAGCCAAGAGATACATGAAAGCTTATAAATCTGTCTCCCAAAATGTTTACATTTATGAATTAAAACACGAGAGACACGAGGAAAAGATGGAAACAGATGAAGTTGTTTTTGTACAATTCTTAAATTAAAAAAATGATTAAGTTATCATTATGGAAGAGTACCTTGACAGTTCCGTCCCTCCATACAAAATTTTTAACTGTACTTCCAACCAACTTGTGCTTTTTATAATATTCTTCTAATGTGACAGAGGAGTCTGTTTACACTTTTGGGTATCATGCCCCTGGGTGCAAGTGCTACTTCTGCATCCCCCAAGACTACACACACCTCTTCGTCTGGGGAAAAACTAAATTTGCACTTGCTCCAGATCAAAATACTTTGGCTAACATAGAGATATTTGTTGACCCCCAGGAGAAATGTCCTACTAGACAAAGATCCCTGTACATAACCACTACAATTATCACTCTACGCTTTCGGATACCCAGCCTCCTTCATATAACAACAAAAGTGGACTGCGTTCTTCATCAGGCTGTTTGTTATGACCTGATGAAGAAAGAAGCCCACTTTTGAAACGTATTGCCTGTTATCAATAATATATACACTGCTCAAAAAAATAAAGGGAACACTAAAATACATAATCTAGATATCACTGAATGAAATATTCCAGTTGCAAATTTGTATTCATTGCATAGTGGAATGTGTTCAGAACAATAAAACATAACAATTATCAATGTAACTCAAAATGAATATCCCATGGAGGTCTGGATTTGGAATGATACTCAAAATCAAAGTGGAAAATCAAATTACAGGCTGTTCCAACTTCAGTGGAAATGCCTCATGACAAGGACAAGATGCTCAGTATTGTGTGTGGCCTTCATGTGCCTGTATGACTTCCTTACTGTACAACGCCTGGGCATTCTCCTGATGAGGCGGCAGATGGTTTCCTGAAGGATCTCCTCCCAAACCTGGACTAAAGCATCCAACTCTTGGACAGTCTGTGGTGCAATGTGAGTTTGGTGGATGGTGCGAGATATGATGTCCCAGATGTGTTTAATCGGATTCAGGTCTGGGGAACGAGCGGGCCAGTCCATAGCTTCAATGCCTTCATCTTGCAGGAACTGCTGACACACTCCAGCCACGAGTTCTGGCATTGTCCTGCATTAGGAGGAACCCAGGACCAACCGCACCAGCATATGGTCTCACAAGGGGTCTGAGGATCTCATCTCAGTACCTAATGGCAGTCAGGCTACCACTGGCGAGCACATGGAGGGCTGTGCGGCTTTCCAAAGAAATGCCGCCCCACACCATTACTGACCCACTACCAAACCGTTCATGCTGAAGGATGTTGCAGGCAGCAGATCACTCTCCATGGCGTCTCCAGACTTTGTCACGTCTGTCACATGTGCTCAGTGTGAACCTGCTTTCATCTGGGAAGAGAACAGGGCACCAGTGGTGAATTTTCCAATCCTGGTGTTCTGTGGCAAATGCCAAGCATCCTGCACGGTGTTGGGCTGTGAGCACAAGCCCCATCTGTGGACGTCGGGCACTCAGACCATCCTCATGGAGTCGGTGTCTTTTGTGCAGACACATACACATTTGTGTCCTGCTGGAGGTTATTTTGCAGGGCTCTGGCAGTGCTCCTCCTGTTCCTCCTTGCACAAAGGTGAAGGTAGCGGTCCTACTGCTGGGTTGTTGCCCTCCTACAGCCCCCTCCACGTCTCCTGGTGTACTGGCCTGTCTCCTGGTAGCGCCTCCAGCTTCTGGACACTATGCTGACAGACACAACAAACCTTCTTGCCACAGCTCGCATTGATGTGCCATCCTGGATGAGCTGCACTACCTGAGCCACTTGTGTGGGTTGTAGAGTCCGTCTCATGCTACCACGATTGTGAAAGCACAACCAACATTCAAAAGTGACCAAAACATCAGCCAGAAAGCATTGGTACTGAGATGTGGTCCTGCAGAACCACTCCTTTATTGAGGGTGTCTTGATAATTGCCAATAATTTCCCTCTGTTGTCTATTCCATTTGCACAACAGCATGTGAAATTGATTGTCAATCAGTGTTGCTTCCTGAGTGGACAGTTTGATTTCACAGAAGTTTGATTTACTTGGAGTTATATTCTGTTGTTTAAGTGTTCCCTTTATTTTTTTGAGCAGTGTATATTCTTATATACAAGGCCAATACTTCCATTGTCCTTGGTTTTCTAAAGAGTAAAAAAAGTCAACACTTTGAGTCTTTTTCAGCCTTTTACATCCATGGGGCAAATTTATCTTTGGGATCTATTTCCTAAACACTGTAAAATCTTAACCACATCCTAATAGTGATCTTAATTCTTTATTGTTAAGGTTTTCAATGCCAAATAATAGAAAGTCCATCCAACATCTTTCACAGCGTTACACGGCGTGGGAATGACAAATACAGACTGACACATATATCTGATACCGCCACAGATAGACACATAATTGTGCATGTGCCTCGCTGCAAATTGTTACTTTAGAAATGCCTGTGGATTTAAAGAGCCTGTGAAAGTGTCAAGTGGCTATTGATACTTCATAGTGATGATGACCTTGACATAAAACATGGAGACGTTTCGAGTTAAGCTGACCGCGAAAAACGGGATAAGCAGTTGGCCGCCGACTCTGAGCCGATAAGAGTTTATGTGAGCACAACGTACAGTGCGACTGGACCCGAACATTTTATTGTTTTTGGATGAAACTTTGCTTTCTTGTCTTTCAAACTTTCACAGAAGTAGCTAATCGAGCCTGCTAAATTTACCTGGAGTATTATGCCATGAAATGTGACACTTTTACTTAACATTGGGTTTTAGCCTTATAAGTTGTTATATGAGATTTTATTTGAAAAGAAAGGAAAAAAAAAGTTGTATCTCGTTACAACAATTCACCCCGTGGCCCTATGTAATACCATAATTACTCTCTTAAATTTCTCTTTGCTTAACAGCATCCATCCTGTTTTCTGTTGTTACGGTATACCTCACAGAAAAGACAAAGAACAATTGTGAAAATAGGCAAGAAGCCAGCATGCCTAGGCCTGTTTTTAATTTCAAGTTATGTTTTTTTTTTCTCCTCTGCAATGTAACATTATAAAACTATTTAATACTTAAGTCCGAATGATATTAATGAGAGCTACAATATTCGTTTCATAAAAAAAATAAAATAAATATATATAGTGATTATTTTCTGCTAATGATGTTGTAAAAGAAAAACCCCAAAAATAATTCTCAGAAAAATTATAAAGATAACGTATGCTACTCTGTAACTTATTATTTATTGTTACTTATTTATTTCTGTACACTAAAAAAGAGTTTCTCCATTTTCTCCATTCTGTCAGTCCGTGAAAATCAGACAAGTATCAGGTGTCTTCCGATTGTGGTCCGACATTTTTCAATGACCCATAGAATTGAATTGCTGATTTTGATCCGACCCGACGCTCAGATCAAAATGAGCTATGCCTCCGATTTTTTTCCAAGGACCACTGAGTCCGAGGAGAAAATCAGATATGTGCAAAGCCCTATAGAATATCATAGGCACGAGTGCTATCTGCAAAAACCACAGATGTCACTCGGTCGTCTACACCAACCCTTAAAATGAGGGATGTCGCTATATTCAGAGTTATCTATTCAGATTTTATATTCAAAATTAATTCAACATAGAACTGAGACACTTGAGCGCCACAATTTTTCTCCTACCGGTTGTGCTGTTATTGCAATTTGAGCTTTCTAGTTTGGGAGGTCGCCATGTTAATATAGCTGCAGTTTGAGTTTCCCTCCTGATTAATGTACAAGTCATTTTGCTATGTCAATATTATACTTGCCAAAAGTTAATATTTTGCCTGGGCAATTTCGGAAATCTGACCACAAAGGGAGCATGGTTTAGCATAACAATACCGCAAAGTGGCAGTTTTGGGGTATTTTCGTGGGTGTGGAAGTATACAACGTTAGCCTTTGCCCTATTATTGTAGCGGTCATCGGGAATTACATTTACAACTAGCTGGGCTACTTCTCACTGACTGTCCTTGGCATACTAAAATGTACTTTTAATACCCTGCTCTTAGCAGAGGATTCACTAACTTCCCCTAACTCTTCATACAAGTGAATTGAGCGAAATTGGATAAGTCTAGGCAAGGAGTATGCTCATACTTGCGGTCACAAGAAAGAATGATTTATAGCCCCAACCTCCTGAGGAAGCCTGTTAGGGCGAAACTAGTTGGGGAGGCTATGTGATTATTTTAGGCAGCACCAGTGAAACCTGTACCTATCCCAGACTATACCTATTCTGATTAAGCTTTTCAACCCATGGTCTGCAACCATGGTATAGTTATCATAGTCTTAGGAAAGTACTTAGGTTGATAAGTGAGATGTACTGATTATGGGGGTGATACTTTATGTACAGAGAAATAATACAATCTCACTAGTGTATTTTTAAATTCTGTTCACCACATTAAATAATAATAATAATAATAAAAGTTATTTTTTAATGCATCCTTTAATTAGGGTCTTGGTAGTTTGAGCCCAGTTAGGCACTGGGACTTGTGATCTACTGTCACTTTATCACCCCCTTAGAGCTACACGCCCAGGTGGTCCTAGGAACCTTGTAAGAAGTATGATTTTACTTTTCCAGGTTTCTGATGGCTGAAGGATATGACCTGTTCTCGTAAGTGTAATCTATGGAGGAAGCCATGCTTCACTGATCCATTCAGTCTTACTCCATACAATCTTACCAGTATATTCCTCTTTTTTTCAAATTCCGACTTAGGAAAATTGCTTGAACCACTGTAAATGATGTCACATATTTGTTTTGGACCTCCTCAAATAAAAATCCTGAAATGTTCTTACACAGTTCCCAAAATACTAAAACCCGTAATATGGAAAATGCATTACCGTGTGATGTCCTAAAATGAGTTTACATACAGTATATTTTGTGAAATGTCATCTTCTGCTTCTGAAGTTATTCCTGGGGGCTTAAAAAAATGAAATAAACATGTGATATATCATACTTCAGAAGCAGATTTTTAACAAATCTAATATACGGCGATATATTCTGTATTTACCGCGAGTTTTATTTGTTATTTGCACAAGCAGTTTATGTAGTTTTCGTTAATTGAGTGTAGAAGGAAAATACTCCTTGTATAAAGAAGACAGTTCTTACATGAGCAGTACAACTTGTTTACAGGATACACCCAAAAATGCCAGAGTAAAGCAGTTATTGGGAATTACCCTTAACTCTTTAATGACCAGGTAATTTTTTTATGTTTGCGCTTTCATTTTTTCCTTCCCTTGTTTCATAACACATATCTTTTTTTGTCCATTGACGTATCAGAGCTTGTTTTTTGCTGGACGATTTATAGCATTCATTTTGCCATGCAATGTATGTGAAATTGAAAAAAAAAAAAACACATTTGCCCCATTTTATTTTGGGTTTTGTTTTTAGGCATCCATTGTGTGGTAAAAATGACCTGTCAAAATGACTCTCCGGGTTAATACAGTGATGTTTTTTTTTATTATTTTAGTGGGGATCAAAAATTTTGTAATTCGTAAAATACAACAAAAAATTGTTTGTCCAGGCATTTTTCTGAGACCCATAACTTTTTTATTTATCCATCGATGGAGCTACGTAAGGGCTTGTTTTTTGTACCGTGAGCTATCATTTCTTTTTAGATAACATTTTGGGGCAGTTTTGACATATTAATCGCTCTTCGTTGTATTTTGTTTTTTTTCGGGGGGAACTGCAATGGCCAAAAATTGGCAATTCTGGAGTTCCAATTTATTTTGCTTCTGGCGTTCAAAATGCGATTTTTTTTATTTTTTGATAATTTTTAGACATGATGAAATGAAAATGTTTATTTTTAAAATTTTTACATTTGCTTATTTTTGAAGGAGGAAAATTAGGTTTTTCTTTTGAAGCCCAGCCGGTGGCTGAGTTTCACAGAAGGCCCAACATAGCAGTTATGGGGGGCTATCAGCAGGCTCCTGGCTGCCATGGTAACTAGGGATGAGCAAATCCAGAAAATTTGAATCCGCCAAAATGAATATCCCTTATTATGTTCTGAGGTCTCTATGGACCCCATAGCACAATAAACTTAAGATGTAAAAAATACACGCTAGGTTGGGACTTCTGGTAGGGTTCTGCACAAGCACATAAAATATAGCCACGTCACGATGTCACAACATGCACCATGACCTTGTACACCCATGAGAAGATCCATTCTGGGCCTCATCTGAGCTGGAAGTCCCAAGGGTTTTAGTGCTTCTGACGTCAATTGGATGATATATTGACGACTGGGTGGGTGACGGTGAAGAGCAAAAGGGCCGCAGAGGTGGGTGTTAAGATGAGTATGTTTTTTTTTCATTTAAACCTTTTGATGCCACTTTGGCTCAGAAAATGGTGGCCAGTGGCAGAGATTTTGCAAAATTTGCAAAGAAGTGAGTTTACAAAAAATTCTGTATTTTGTCAAAAGTGGATTTTTGTAAACTCCGAGCAGAATTAAATTCTACTCACATATATTTGCACATCTCTATTGGTAACCCTTTGGTTCCTCAACTAATGTGTTGCGAAAGGCTGATGAGAGTCACTGATGTAATTTACAAAGAATGACAGCAGAATTTAGATGGTAAACTCAGCTGCTCCTGCTCTTCTACATGCTACCACTATCGCTGAAGATGTTTATGATCACTGTTAGCATTACTAAATTATATTAATTAATGGAGTAATAAATAAGTTACGTTCAAAGCCTTGTCTGCACTGCAACTTGTTTTTTAGCTCTAATGGCTGCTTTACCACTTGAATTTCTGCTCTTTTTTTTCTTTGGTCAAATCATTGAACTCGCGAACAACCTCCATTTACATTACACAATTTTAGAAAAAGTAAGCAAGAATTTTTTTGCTTGCCTAAACAATTTAACGCACGATGATGGAGCACTTTTGGTCACAGTATCAGTCGCTCATCCTATCCATATGCCACAAATATTGTGACCGAAGGGCCGTTGCTGTTAGAATTTAACTGATCGGTCGGTGTAAATATGCCCTGATTTATCAAACAATTTTTGCCAAAATTGGGACTTTTGAAAATTGTTGCGAGTTTAAAAATTTCACCATGATTTTATGTCAGAAAAGTGGCTTAAATTCTGATGGAAATGTACTTCAGTCCCTGATTGGAGTGTATTTTGTTCCGGCAGAGCTCAACAGCTGAAAGACGCTCAGCAGTCACACCGATGAGGTTAGTGATTGGCTGAGTGTCATCAGGAAGTCATTAGAACAACCAATAAGAATGTCAGAGGGCTCTCTATCGAATGATCCGTACTCTGCTCTGTGTGCGTGATCCTGCAGGAGCTGTGTGCTTCTGCCGATTAGATGCACACTTCTCAGCTACTTTTTGATAGATCACTGGGAGTTAAGGACCTGGACCCCCACCAATCTCCAAACAATTAACATGCATAAAAAAGTATAGAGCAAAAACTGTCACATGTTTAGTTACTCTTTAAGCCATTATCAATACACAGCAGTGAAAATCTAAATATTATGGATATAGAATAAATCATTTTTTGGCTTCTGTAGGATTGAAATGTAGACAGAGCGGGAGTGTGGGGGCTCCCTGAGTAAACACACAGGCTGGAAACAGATGCTACTAACTCTTTATACTGACCATATCATTAATAGTTTTGTTATTCGTGCAGGATTTTTGTCCTAATAATATATATATATTTTTTTGGTAAACAGGAAACACAGTATTGTGTTGATGTCCAAAATTCTTGTATTCTTCATTAATTACCAATTCTAGAATGTCTTTTCTTAGAACTCTATGTTGTGCCATTCCTCTGTTAATTATGATTGCATTGACAGATGGGTGTTGTTAGTTCGGGGTGTATCCTTGCATTGTCCAAGAAGTATAGGGACATTACCCTTTGACAAGGAGAATGGTATTACCCAGTTGTCAATTTATTTAAAGGGAATCTGATATCACAGCAGTTTTTTGCTATATAACCCCATAGCTGCATGATGTAGGAGCTGAGACCCTCATTCCAGCGATGTATCACTTAGTTTAGTTGGTGCGGCAGGTGTGATAGCATCACAGTTTTCTCTGCTGCAGATCTAGCAGTGCTCAGAATGATGAGCTCTGTATAACCCCACCCACACCACTGATTGGCAGCTTTCTGTGTACATTGTATAGTGACAGAAACCTGCTAATCAGCAGTGGGGGTGTGGTTATGTAAATCAGTTGACTAGGAGGCACGAGACACCTAGTCTTGTTGTGATAATCTCCTGCTGATAAAACACTGATTTTATTGAAACAGTAAAACACAGCCTAGTAAGTGATACATTGCTTAAATCAGGGTTTCTGCCACTACATAATGCCGCTCTCAGATTACATACGCAAAATTGTGCTGACAAATTCCCTTTAAACATTTCTAGAAGAATTAACAGAGAAACAGCACAACAGAGACTTATGAGAAAATACTTGAATTCTCCTTTACCTTTAATAGGTGTCCAATCAGCCTGTATAAACGATTGGTGGTGGCAGATGGCAGTGTGTCCTTTTTTTTGTGTTATTGTAGTGGTATTGTGGTATTGTAGACTGTAACACAGTACATATATACTGTACATTTTATCAGTTGGAATTGTTGGTGTATACCATACGCTTTTTGTGAATCCCCAATTACTCACATAGTAATGGAAGAATCCGCGGCCTCATCAGTCACTTGTCAGCCAATTGAGTATTTGTCCTGACGATTGGAGGCAGCGGAGTCGCATTCCCTTGACAACTGGTGACAGCGGGTGGATTTTCATGATTTTCCCGGTGTTATTTAGGACTAAAGGGTAACAGTGGTGGGATCTGCATGACCCCTCCGGCTCTTATCCTTGACACATCGTCTCAGAATGCCCAATGGAAAACTGCCATATCAGCCCTGATGATGTCATCCCAATTAAAATTGCATCACTTGTTTTTATAAAAACACCCTTCATCAATCACACAGCATTATTTGGCAGCCTTTTGGCTTATTTCTATCCGAGTAAATTCATAGATCTCAGACTTGCAGTAACAAAACACAGATCACTTCTGCTATATACCTTATGTGGCAAAGGAACGTAAAACTGAATCTCGTCACCGCTGGTTAGCAAAGCAAACGAAACAAGAGACAATTGTGACATTTTATTGTGATATTTGAATACAGCACATCAAAATTATTAAGAAATGGCACATTTTATTTCTGAACCAAGCAAATTTTGATTGAAAATTTGTAGACCAGTGTAATAATTCGTTCTCACCAGCTTAACAATAAGCTTGTCTTCAGGACCAGATTTGAAAAGGAATTCAGTGAGCGCTCACTTAAAGCCCTAAGTATTGTGAATGTCTATAATTTTACTAATGTTTACTATCTGTTTCCTGTATACTCTTATTGCTCACCTCTCCAGCTCACCACATCTGATTCGCTACTGCTTGCGTTGGAATCTTCGGGCTTCTCAAGCTGTCCTTGGACTTCCGCGTAGTAATGCGGCCGCGAGGCTTAAGCACAAGCGCGTAGGAAATTTGCGGCCCAAGTTGTGACATCATGACGACGACATGACCTCCTGCTTGAGGCCTGGGAAATCCAGCACTGGATCAGAATATGTGGTGGGGACCAAATAAGTAGTGGTGAGTAGTGGAGGAGCAGGACAAGTAAGGCTGCTTTCACTCATCACGTTTTTGCCGTCAGGCAGAATCCAGCGAATTTTGAAAAAAACGGATCCTTGTGAAAAACTGATGCAATGGATACGTTTTTTCGCCGGATCCAACTAGCTGACACGGCATTGGATCCTAAGGGTATGCCGGACAGAAAATTTTCACCAGACGAAACGTGGGGACATCCGGCGCTAATACAAGTCTATGAGAAAAAAACGGATCCGGTTGCATCATTCGCCGGATCCGTTTTTTTTTCAAAATTCGCCAGATTGCGCCTGATGGCAAAAACCTGATGTGTGAAATCAGCCTAAGTGGCGAGGTGAATATTAGAATTTTTTTTATCTTTTACATCTTATATTTGTTTTGCTTTGGTTTTTGAATAGACCCCAGAGCATAATGCATTTTCTGGGAAGAGACTTTTGCTATACATGTACTGAAAAGTGAGGATAAAATTCCGCGAAGACTGAAATAGTAAAAAAAAATGCTATTCCGACAATAATTATTGGCTTTTACTTTCACTCTGTTCATAGTGTAATAAAAAATGATCTGACAACTCAATTCTTCAGGTCAGTACAATGACAAAAAGAATTACCAAAGTTATTTTTTTTATATTCTAGAAAAGTAAGAAAAAATTCTGAAGTTTGTTTAAAAACAAATGTGGTTTGTGTTGCCATTTTCTGAGACTTGTAGCTTTATTTTTTTATGTTTCAGGATTGGCTTTTTTTTTGGTAAGCTGTAGTTTTCATTGGTACTGTTATAGGGTACATACAATGTTTTGATTGCATTACTATTTTAGGTAAGAATGGCAACTGAAAAACTGGTGGTTCTTTCCTTTTTTTCCTTTACAGCATTTACCATTTGCGTAAAAAAAAAAAAAATCATATTTGGATACATTAAACTATTACAAATGCGGTGGTGCACAATATGTATATTTTTTATTTTGAGATTTGTAAATAGGGAATGATTTAAACTATAACATTATTTTAAAACTTTTTGTTACTTTTCACTGTTTTTTGTTAGTCCCCCAAGGAACTTGACCCTTTTCTCATTTAGTCGCTCGTACTATACACTCCAATCTATATATATAACTGTCTAAGGGGCACTTCCGTCTGTTTGTCTGTCTGTCTGTCACAGAAATCCCGCATTGCTGATTGCCCAACTAGTCCCTAGTCCCTCCCTACTTCGGTCCAGTCAGTGCCCGGCACCCGCTCCATACTCCCCTCCAGTCAGTGCTCACACAGGGTTAATGGCAGTGTTAACGGACCGCGTTATGCCGCGGTGTAACACACTCCGTTAACGCTGCCATTAACCCTGTGTGACCAACTTTTTACTATTGATGCTACCCATGCAGCATCAATAGTAAAAAAATCTAATGTTAAAAATAAAAATAATAAAAAAAACCTATTCTCACCTTCCGTCGTCCTCCGATGCGCGCTCCGCTGCCGCCAGCTTCCGTTCCCAGAGATGCATTGCGAAATTTCCCAGAAGACTTAGCGGTTGCGCGCATAGGAACAGCTTTGCTAGACGCCGGAGGGTGAGTATATAACTATTTTTTATTTTAATTATTTTTTTTTAACAGGGATATGGTGCCCACACTGCTATATACTATGTGGGCTGTGTTATATACTGCGTGGCTGCTATATACTACGTGGGCAGTGTTATATACTGCGTGGGCTGTGTTATATACTGCACGGGCTGAGCTATATATTACGTGGGCTGTGTTATATACTGCGTGACTGCTATATACTATGTGGGCAGTGTTATATACTATGTGGGCTGTGTGATATACTGCGTGGGCTGTGTTATATACTACGTGGCTACTGTTATATACTGCGAAGCCACTGTTATATACTGCGTGGCCTGTGTTATATACTGCGTGGCCTGGGATATACTGCGTGGCCTGTGTTATATACTGCGTGGCCACTGTTATATACTACGTGGCCACTGTTATATACTGCGTGGCCACTGTTATATACTGCATGGCCTGTGTTATATACTGCGTGGCCTGTGTTATATACTGCGTGGGCTGTGTTATGTACTGCATGCCCTGTGTTATATACTGTGTGGCTGTGTTATATACTGTGTGGGCTGTGTTATATACTGCGTGCCCTGCGTTATATACTGTGTGGCTGTGTTATATTCTGCGTGTGCTGTGCGATACACCATGTTCCAAATTATTACGCAAATTATATTTTTCTCGGATTTTCCTAAATGTTCAGTGCAAATGACAGTCAGTCTAATAAAAGTCATCACCCGTTAGACTATACATCGAATTTTATTGAAGAAACCTCCCATCGATAACAGTATAATCTCCAAAATGAATAAAAACTCAAAATATACTGTTACAAATCATTAGGCACAGCAGAATTTCTAAACATTAGATGTGTTTTAAAGAACTGAAAATGCTCATTTGTGGAATTTGCAGCATTAGGAGGTCACATTCACTGAACAAAAAAGCTATTTAACTCCATAACATCCTAACAGGCCAAGTTACATGTTAACAGAGGACCCTTCTTTGATATCACCTTCACAATTCTTGCATCCATTGAACTTGTGAGTTTTTGGAGAGTTTCTGCTTGTATTTCTTTGCATGAAGTCAGAATCGCCTCCCAGAGCTGCTGTTTTGATGTGAACTGCCTCCCACCCTCATAGATCTTTTGCTTGATGATACTCCAAAGGTTCTCTATAGGGTTGAGGTCAGGGGAAGATGGTGGCCACACCATGAGTTTATCTCCTTTTATGCCCATAGCAGCCAATGACTCAGAGGTATTCTTTGCAACATGAGATGGTGCATTGTCATGCATGAAAATGATTTTGCTCCTGATGGCATGTTTCTGCTTTTTAGACCATGGAAGAAAGTTGTCAGTCAGAAACTCTATATACTTTGCAGAGGTCATTTTCACACCTTCAGGAACCTTAAAGGGCCCTACCAGCTGTTTCCCCATGATTCCGGCCCAAAACATGACTCCTTCACCTCCTTGCTGACGTCGCAGCCTTGTTGGGACATGGTGGCCATCCACTAGCCATCCACTACTCTATCCATCTGGACCATCCAGGGTTTCTCGACCCTCCTCAGTAAACAAGACTGTTTGAAAATTAGTCTTCATGTAAGTCTGGGCCCACTGCAACCGTTTCTGCTTC
Source organism: Ranitomeya variabilis (assembly GCF_051348905.1). Lineage (NCBI taxonomy): Eukaryota > Metazoa > Chordata > Amphibia > Anura > Dendrobatidae > Ranitomeya > Ranitomeya variabilis. Next base: position 50,911,739 of record NC_135237.1, on the reverse strand, counting down.
TGAATACTGTTTAGGGGTGGCCGAAAAGTAGGTTTATGCACCACAGCAAGCCTTTGAAGGATCCTACACCTTGAGGTTCGAGGGACTTCAGTGGCACCAGCAGCTGCAAATAACTGTTTGCTGCTTTGTAATGGTATTTTGGCAGCTGCTCTCTTAATCCATTGAATTTGTCTGGCAGAAACCTTCCTTATTATGCCTTTGTCTGCATGAACTCTGTCTGTGCTCTGTTTCAGTCACAAATCTCTTCACAGTTTGATGATCACTCTTACGTTTTTGTGAAATATCAAATTTTTTCATACCTTGTCCAAGGCATTGCACTATTTAACACTTTTCAGCAGCAGAGAGTTCCTTTTTATTTCCCATATTGCTTGAAACCTGTGGCCCGCTTAATAATATGGAACATCATTCTTAAGTAGTTTTCCTTTAATTAGAATCACCTGGAAAACTAATAATCACATGTGTTTAAGATTGATTTCAGTGATCCATTGAGCCCTGAGACACAATACCATCCACGAGTTTATTTGAAAAACAAAACAATTAAATTTTTATGACACTTATATCCAATTTGCATAATAATTTGGGACACAGTGTATATTACGTGGGCTGTGTTATATATTGCATGGGTTGTGTTATATACTGCGTGGGCTGTGTTATATACTGCATGGGCTGTGTTATATACTGCGTGGGCTGTAATATACTGCGCGAGCTGTGCTATATATTACGTGGGCTGTGTTATATACTGCGTGGGCTGTGTTATATACTGCGTGGCTGCTATATACTACGTGGGCTGTGTTATATACTGCATGGGCTGTGTTATATACTGCGTGGCTTGTATTATATACTGCGTGGGCTGTTGAATTCTGCTTTTGGGTTCCCTCCGGTGGTAGTAGTTGGTCATGCAGTTGTCCCTGGGTTGCAGTCCTGGTCAGGTGTGTCTGCTGATTGCAGTTCTGACTGGGGTATTTAGGTGTGCAGGATTCATTAGTCCTTGCCAGTTGTCAATTGTTGTTGGGAGGTGTTGGACCTCTGCTTGGTTCCTCCTGCCTTTCTGCCAAATCAGCAAAGATAAGTGTCTGGTTTCTTTTTCTGTGGCACACATGCTGTGTGCTTTATAATTCAGTGCTATTCTTTGTGTTTTCTTGTCCAGCTTAGATTGTGTCAGTATTTTCTCAGTCTTGTTGGATTCTCTGGGGTTGCAGATATTCATTCCACGTCTTTAGTTAGATTGTGGAATTTTTTGCATTATCTGCGGTGGATATTTTTGGAAGGGTTTTATTACTGACCGCCTAGTAATCTGTCCTATCCTTTCCTATTTAGCTAGAGGTGCCTCTTTTGCTAAATCCTGTTTTCTACCTGCGTGTGTCTTTTCTTCTCCTACTCACAGTCATTATTCGTGGGGGGCTGCCTATCCTTTGGGGGTCTGCTCTAAGGCAAGGTAGTATTCCTATTTCCATCTATAGGGGTATTTAGTCCTCCGGCTGTGTCGAGGTGTCTAGGGTTTGTTAGGCACACCCCATGGCTACTTCTAGTTGCGATGTTAGTTCAGGATTTGCGGTCAGTACAGGTTCCACCGACTCCAGAGAAAGTTTCATGCGGCTCCAAGGTCACCGGATCATAACAGTGGGCTGTGTTATATACTGCATGTGCTGTGTTAAATACTGCATGGGCTGTGTTATATACTGCGTGGGCTGTTACATACTGCGTGGGCTGTGCTATATATTATGTGGGCTGTGTTATATTCTGCTTGGGCAGTGTTATATACTGCGTGGGCTGTGTTATATACTGCGTGGCCTGTGTTATATACTGTGTGGCCTGGGCTATACATTACGTGGGCTGTGTTATATACTACTTGGCTGTGTTATATACTGCGTGGCTGCTATATACTATGTGGCTCCTATATACTACGTTGCCTGTGCTGTATACTATGTGGCTGCTATATACCTACATACATATTCTAGAATACCTGATGCGTTAGAATCGGGCCACTATGTAGTATTTTATATTTAGGGATGAGCAAAGCTGAACTGTAAAGTTTGGGGTTTGTACCGGACACCAAGTGTCAAGTACAGAACTCCGAACACGGACATTTTCCCGGAAGTCTGTTTTACTGTTCAGGTTCGGTGCTGAATAAAGTTTGTTGATAAGCTGCAGTGCAGCCAATCAATAAGCTTTAGCCCAATCACAGCCATGTGTTCAGGCCTGTATGAATGCTGCCTTTGTGCTCTGACTAGAATAGAGACAGTGTAAAATAAATAGATAATTTAAAAAACGCATTATGGGTCCCCTGCATTTTTAATAATGTTACTGACATCACCAGTGAAACACGAATGCAAGTGACCTATGCAGCATCGAGAACGAGGTGATGACTAGGGCTGAGTGGACCCGTGGATGTTTGGGTTCATTGGGTTCAGCCAAACTGTAGTTGAAAGTTTAGTTCTGCCCCAAAATTAAACATATGGCTAATAGAGTATAACAATGGCTGGGTGCGGCTGGTATAGTTGTGTAGTCAGCCAAAGGTTGAAAAGTCCTGTGGGATCCATGCGTAGTTAATTTTAAAGAGTGTTAGCTTCCCCACATATGCTGTGGACAGGGGGATGCGCCTGTCTGTGATCACACCCCCTGCCGTGCTAAACACACATTCCGACAGTACACTTGCTGCAGGGCAGGCCAACACCTCCAAGGCATAAAGGGCAAACTTAGGCCATGTGCCAAATTTGAAGACCCAGTACTTTAACGCGGCAGATCCATCACTTAGTAAATGGAGACATGTGGACATGTACTCTTCCACCATGTTGTTTTAACGCTGCCTCCTGTAAATACATCCGGATCATATGGTGGTGCCAGATGTAGCGTGCTCATAAAGATTTGCCACATTTCGTCCATGCTAACCCTGCCTTTCGAGGTGGTGGAGGTTCCCCAGCTGTGTTGGTGACTTCCTCCTCCTCCTCTACCTTGTTCTTTCACTTAACCACACTGTCAGGTGTGATTGCCATCAATAATGCCTCTACCAGTGTGCGTATGTATTCACATATTTTACAATCCCGCTCCAGTGATGGAAGTAATGATGGTACGTTGTCTGATCCAGCAGGGTGACCACCTAGTAATCAGCAGTAGTAATAATCCAGGCAACCTGGCGGTCATTGCACAGGTGTAAGGCGGTCAGGGTGGTAGACTTAGCAACTGGCTGTTCTGCTCCCACACCCTGGCACCCCACAGAAAAAATACAGTGTCCCTTCTGTTGCATGGGCAGCGTATGCAGCAACACACTCATGGTTAATGTCAGAGGCTTTTCGGCTGCTGTCATGTTGGCTCCGCATTCATGAGCTCTGCAAATCACTTCTGAGATGAGGTCTTTTTCCAACAGCTTAACTTTACTAGACAGCAGTGTTTTCATTACATAGGCAGCACAGTTTAAACACAGAGACATCTTCTTATATTTCCCTGCCATCCAGGCAGCTCCTATCCTCTCCATGAGCTCTGTCTCCATTTTTCTGGCAATCCCTGCCATATCCCTGGACAGTCCGTGTCCCATCAGTATCTTCAGAAGCACCAGCTTGCTGTCAGCCCCTTGTCCGGTTCCATTAGGGAAAGGTGATGAGAACGCCATCTCAGCTGCTCCTGAATCCTTCTTGGGGATGGTCTTTTTGAGCTGGTGCCCGACTGCACTATTCTCCTGCCTGGGGCCCCTTACTGCCATCACAGCTTTATCCCCATGGCTGTCTATCGTTTGTGTCACTATTCCTCACGTCTCACCCTGGGCAAGGCTGACCGGGCTCTGCTCCTAACCAGGAAGTTCTGCTCCTATATCCCTGTGGCTCTGCCCTGCTCTAACTCCTCCCCACTAACCAACTCCCATGCTGTCTGTACCTTACTAACACTTCTATCTATACTATCACATCCCTATGATGCCCCCTCTATTCTAGTCCCCCTACGGTCCTAAACTGTCCCTAAGCTTACATGCCGTATATAACAAGTGCATCACATCACAGTATAACAACATTAAGAAACCGCATATTACATTAGTAAAACAGCAGGGTGCCACACATGAAACATCTGTTCCGTGTTCAGGAGAAATGAGGCATGTGAGGGTCCCCGCCACCTCATTACACTGGCACAGCAGCATGTATTGGTTCAGCTGTCATCACTGGGAGGTGTATGGTGTGGGTCCTCTGCATCCCCCCTGCCACGCTCCAGTAATGCCCATTAGCTGCTTTGAGTGCCACCCTACTGTGAACACATTTCCTCCTCCTCCAAAACTGTACCCGGGCTTGACAGTTGTGTAATTGGCCGCTGATGGTAAAGGAACCCAACCTCCAATCCACCTCTTCTGTCAAGCCTACAACCTGCAGCGATCCTGTCTGCTGAAACGCTGCATGACCAACTCTGCCCTCTCCTAGTGTATCCTCACCCATCCCCTGTAGACTGTGAGCCCTCCTGGGCAGGGTCCTCTCTCCTTGTGTACTTGAGTGTGCCTTGTTTTACTCATGTTTATTGTACTTGTTTATATTTGCCCTGTTCACATGTAAAGTGCCATGGAATAAATGGCGCTATAAAAATGCATAATAATAATAATAATAATAATGTGGGGACGACAGGCCTCAAAACGGTGTTAATGGTCCCCGTTTCTCCTGCGCCACCACCTCATCCATCATCACCTGAATTGTTTTTTGCAGCAGGCATAGAAGTGGCATAGTAACGCTCATGATGGCGTCATCAGCGCTGGCCGTGTTGGTGGAGAATTTGAAGCTGCGCAACATGGCACACGCGTCCCCCATACAGGCCCACTTGTTAATGGAGAAGTGCTGTTGTTCCACAGAGTGACTCAGCTTTGTGTGCTGCAGCTGAAACTCCACTATTGCCTGCTGCTACTCGCACAGTCTCTCCACCATGTGCAAGGTGGAGTTCCACCATGTTGGTGCGTCGTGTATGAGGCAGTGATCAGGAAGGCAGAAGTGACGCTTCAGTGCAGACAGGCCAGTAGTAGCAGGTTGAGAACACAGAAAGCATGCACACACTGTCCGCACTTTCAGCATCGGCTCTGACATACATGGGTAATTTATCAGGAAGCTCTGCACCACCAAATTCAGCACATACACCAGGCAAGGAATATGTGCCAAAACGGCTAGGCCCAGAACTATTACTAAATTTTGTCGTTATCGCACACCACCAGGCCGGGTTTCAGGACTCTGAACATTTTTTACCTTTTGTGCATTACTGCCCTTTTCCAAGATGGCGTCTTTGGTCTCATGTGCACTGTGTCTTCCTGATATAAAACTCCACCCCAGCCTTCAGTCTGTGCTAGAGTATTCTGCCTTGCATCCAGCTCCTGACCTCTGATTACCTGCTCCTGTGAACCTGTGTGGTGATCCTGCTGCATACACCAGTTTCTAGTAATCCTCCTTCATCTGCTGCTCGTGTTACTTCGATCTGCATTTGCTGGACATGTAAGCTGTTTCTGCTCTGCAAAAACCTCAGACTATTAACCAGGCCTCCCTGGTTGAGCTAAGATATGATTTTAACTGCCTTATAAGCTTATCTATCTGTGTTTGGACTAAGACAAGGATTTATTCATATCAAGTATCCTCAAGAATAACTGTGCTTCATAGACTTTCTGCTTGATTGCATTTTCCTCTGAAGTTTCCTATAGACTGCTAAGCTGCATTTAATATTTACGCCAAGTGTTGTGGACTTGAGTTTCTCTCTGCACCTGTTTGAATCACCGTGTGATAATATAGACTTTACCACTTATAAAACTGTGTCCTGTAGTTTTCTTGTTCCACGCAAAGAGTCTCCTGAGTTATCCTCTATAATTATTACACCGGGCTTGAGGCACCAACCACTCCTCTATCTGCTATTTGATCCATGTCCACAACTCCACAACATTGTCCCCTAAACAGAGGAGTTTCAGAACAGCCTTTAGACACACTACTCCCACAGGCACGGGTGCTGAGTAGATCAATTTGTTTTTATGCACACTACTCGCACAAACATGGGTGTAGAGTGCAAAGAATGGTTTTTAGGCACACTACTCCTGCCGACACGGGTGCAGAGTAGAACAATTTGTTTTTATGCACACTACATCCACAGACACAGGTTCAGGGTACACACAGAGGCTTTTTTTGCAAAGGGTGCACAAGGAGAACCTAATACTCACCTATTAAATCCTCACCCATCCCTTGTAGATTGTGAGCCCTCGCAGGCAGGGTCCTCTCTCCTACTCTACCAGTCGTGACTTGTATTGTTTAAGATTATTGTACTTGTTTTTATTATGTTTACCCCTCCTCACATGTAAAGCGCCATGGAATAAATGGCGCTATAATAATAATTAATTATAATACAGTCCCTCACTCCAGCTGAGTCCTGTTCTCACGCAGAGCAGAATGGCGGTGGCTTCCGTGATCCGGCATTTATACAGGCTGGGTCACATGATGTGTTGGCCAATCACTGCCATGTCAATACATGACATGGCTGTGATGATTCCAGAAGTGCCCACAGCCTAAAAGTTTGTGATTCGCACAGACACGGGTGCAGAGTGAAAAATTTGTTTTTGCTCACATTACTCCCACTGACATGGGTGCAGAATAGAAAAATGTGTTTTTAGGCACACTAATCCCACAGACATGGGTGCAGAGTAAGACAATTTGTTTTTAGGCATACTACTCCCACAGACACGGGTGCAGAGTAGAAAAATTTGTTTCTGGACACACTACTCTCACAGACATGTATGCAGAGTAAGACAATTTGTTTTTTTCACACACTACTCAAACAGACACAGGTGTACAGTCGAAAAAAGTTGTTTTTAAGCACACTACTCCCACAGACATGGGTGCAAAGTAGAAAAAATTGTTCTTAGGCACATTACTCCTACAGACACTGGTGCTGAGTGAAACAATTGGTTCAGCATTGGGGTATCAGCAGAATGAGGAGTTTGTGCAGTTAGGGAGAGATGGGGACGTTGGTGGAATTGTGAGAAGTCTAATGTCTGTGTCTTTGTTGTAATCTCTGCAGGTGAGTCCTGGCTGGAGAAGTTGTCATGTCGATCTGGGCAAGTTGGAAAAGATGGGAAAAGTGAATGATTCCATAAGAAAAAATGCCAGCCGTAAGTCACCATCTATAACTGCACCGTAATCACTTGTATGGTCTGCAGGACTGGTACCTACTTTATGGTCACCATATGGCAGTAATATCTATGCTAGTCTTTGTATAGAGATTTATTTTCAATAATATCAGGGTCATCTGTGGAGGTTAGGGTGCGCCACCGTAGTTGTAATCAGGGTTACCCTGTTAGAGGCCCACTCACATGTTTCGCCTTCCCTGAGTTGAACCCGTAGCTACACCTCCGCATCTAAAATAAGATATTCTACATAATCTAACAAATCTGAAGCAATAAGTACTTTCTATAACAGGAATGTAAGGGGGTTGGACAGACCCTCTGCTTGTCCCTGATTTTGTCAATAATATATCAATGGAGAACATCACAGAACATTGGCGGATGCAGGGCATTTTATGCCAATTATTTTATTTATTTCTATAAATGTTTTATATGTACATATGCGATTTTTATCTGTCCAAAAATCTTCTAGAATTGACCCAGTTTCACCCAATATCGGCATAAAGTATATGTAATAGTATAATGCAATTAGCAAGTATTGACAATTGTGTCCAAATAATAATGCAGTTGGTGGTAAAATAATACCAATGTGCCACGACAGACACCATGCAGTGTGCAAATAGAGTGACCGAGCCTAGATTGGCATCCTTGTTACTAAGGAACCTCATTCACATTAGATAGCTGTTGCACAACCGATGGTTCTGCTGATCATTAGTCATTTTTCCTGACAGGAGCGCTCGCTCTGCCGATAACTCCTATTTTCTCTATAAGACTCTTCTAGGTGTGGCTTATACTGCAGAGATCAAAAGTATTTTCAGTCTGAAATTAGATATGTCTGATCCTTATTAGTGATGAGCGAGTATACTCGTTGCTTGGGTTTTCCCGAGCACGCTCGGGTGGTCTCTGAGTATTTATGACTGCTCAAAGACGTTTTCCTCGCAGCAGCTGGATGATTTGCGACTGTTAGACAGTTTGATTACATGTGGGGATTCCCTAGCAACCAGGCAACCCCCACATGTACTCCGGCTGGGTAGTAACTGGAAATCATTCAGCTGAGGTGATGAAAACTAAATCTCTGAACACTAACAAATACTCGGAGGTCACCCGAGCGTGCTCGGGAAAACCCGAGCTACGAGTACACTCGCTTATCACTAATCCTTATCATTCACAACATCTTATACTGGGGGAGAATCGGGAAGCCCCCATACACTCCAAGGTAGTGGAAGAGACACTAACAGGCTCCAATTTTAATTCTGGGAGGGTTCAATCTGCACCAGGAAATGGCGCCATTTTTGTTTTTGAAATGGGTCTGCTAAGCCCTTGTACAAAGAGCGAAAATGCAGTGTGGGCCAAGCTATAGTGCTGAGTCCACTATGGGAGAACACAATGTTGATCGATTTTGACTTCATATAAGCTTACACTATTACAAACTTTAGAAAATCGGCCATATTGTTCATCTGTTCGATAACAGTGTATCATTTATATAGAATAACTAAAAAATTCAGACATTTTATACATTCTCACATTCCATAATTTGTGCACAGAGACTGACTTTTCTAAGAAAAGTTATACTTGATTTAATTATTCTCTTGACGTAAACCTATAATTTGAAAATTATATAGAGGGAAAATAACAGGAAGCGAGGAGAACGACTCAGAGTATTATTTCTTTGAGCTGCATTTGCATTTCTGATACAAAATAAGTATTTTTGCATTTTTATTTGGGGTTAGAACCTGCAATTTATAGGTGCAAGTTTGGTAATTGCTGGGTTATAAGTTGTTATTTTTACACCCAACTTCCTGGATTATTATCTCTCTGAATTCCAAACAAAGAATGCAAGATTTTTCCTTTTGTTTTATAGTAAGATTTTATTGCCATAAACAGTTTAGTGAATTCAATAGGAATTTTAAGTACATGTTACATACCTCTTACATGCAGTATATATAAATATATATGTTTTAAAGGGGTTGCCTTATGATTCGGGATGAGCGAACATGTGAAAGTTCTCCCTCTGCAATGGACTTCTTCCGAAACTTCAAGCTTTGCAATGGATTTCCGGGAGAAGTCCATGTTTCGGTGTTTGTTCAGTATGAACCCCAAACTTTTAGGTTCGGGTTCCCTCATCTCTACTCATGATATTGATGGGATCTCCTTAAAATAGATCATCAATATCAAATCGGTGGGGGTCCTAAAGTCAGAATCTCTACTGATCAGCTATTTTCAGCTCTGGCAGTGGCCGGATGTAAATAGCGTAGCTCTGATCCTGATGTGGTGGCTATTGCCGTGAACTAGTTCAACTCTTATTGACTTGAATAAGAGATGAAGTCAGTTCTTGTCAACGGCAGCTAAACAGTGTATCTAGAGATGGGCGAATTTAAAAGATTGAATTCTTGAATTGAATTTAAAAAACTATTCTCCGGAATATGCATTTTTTTGTCATTTTGTCATTTATCATGAGTAGAGATGAGCGAACGTCGTCGGCTCTCTCCTTATTCAGCAAGTTATAGAGCTTACCGAAGAAGCTGCATCGGGAACCCAGATAATCAGCTGTTCCGAGCCGCAGCTGCATGTGCTGCGGCTGTGTGACTGTCACACAGCTGCGACACATGCAGCTGCGACACATGCAGCTGCGGCGCTGATCAGCCGGAGCGCTCCAGGTATCCGGGATGTAGCTTCTTCGGTAAGCGTTATAGCTTGACAAATAAGGAGGGAGCCAACAATGTACGCTCATCTCTAATCATGAGCAGATATGTTTATATGCTCTAGGGTCTAGAGAGATGATAGGTAATATGAATCTTTTGGGATTTGATTTGAATGAATCCTACAAAATACTGTTTCATAATCACCTGTCATTTTTATGGATTCATACTGGTCGAGAGGGGCATGAAAAACAATGAGATATTATTCACATCTCACCCTTCGTTTGATTTTGCCATCACAGCTCCATGCTGGCACTCAGCTTGATCTCTAAGGCACCAGCTATGACTCCGGTCTTTTCTTCACTCTTCGCTAATGTTTCTGGCACCACCTGCACCTCGGCGCACATTATGATGGCATATCGTGAGTCGAGGCATAGTCAATGCTGGTGAAAAGAAGACTTCAGCCAGAACTGGTGCCTTAGGGAGTGGGCTGCAGTGGTAGAGTCAGATAAGAGGCACGGTGATTATGATGTCGTATTATTTTTCAACCCCTTCCAGGTCAACAGTTTATTATACTTATATTATACTTAGGGGTCTTACGGGTATACTTAGGGGAAACCTCACAGCATATTAACCAACTTTTTTTTACCAGCACATTCAAATTGTATTAAATAAATTTAATGCAAATTGAATTTGGATTAAAGTAAACCTGCTGAATTAGAGTTTTGGCAGATTTGCTCATCCTTGGTGCAACATGACACCATACACAAAATACTAATATTGGCTGAATCCGCCAATCAGCTGACAGTCTAATTTCTTTGGGGACCCTCCCGACTGTGATATCATCGGTCGGGGGAGTGAAGGATCTAGCACATCTGATTTTGGTCCCCGTTTTGTTCTCCAGTAGATAAGCCCCTGGCAGACGAATCTGGCAGTAATTCTCCCATAGCAAAGCCAAAGGAATGAGCCGGAGCATAAGTTGATATGCATGCTGTGATGCTAGTCACTACTCATGGACAAGCCGTGCAGCTGGGTTGTCAAGCTGCCAAGGTCAAAAGCCATTCATACTGCATCTGGTCTCTACCGTATATATTGTATCCTTGGCAGTGTGGGTTTACATCCACTTCACCTCCAAGTTTGTACCTTATCATTTGGTGGATCTGCATCAGTCATTTTTCATACAAGCTAACAAAGGAGTTGTGACTGTCACAACCCTCCCTGGTGAGCAAATCCCCCTTTCCTTTCACATTTGTAATCCGCATAAGACCATATTGCGCTTTTAGTCATTCCAGTCTTTACTGTATACATAAATTCTAAGAAGGTAGCGGATTACAACAAAAGGGCTTGGCAAACGCAATGTCAAAGGCAAATCCGAGGTTGAGCAGCAAAGATCAGAATACAAGACTAGAAGCAGAGAGCACACACCTCTTGAGCAAAGCTACAATTGGCAGCAAAGTAAGGCAGAGAGCTGGTTAAATAGCCAGGTAATTACTCTGAACATGAGACATGAGGATGAAGCCCCGACACACCCTGGTCCTCATTGAACACCTGAGCTGCCCATTACCATACTGAGAGCTCAGCATGCCCCAGTCCTAGATTGGAATGCAGAACTGTCTTTCACTGCATCCAGACACACTGAAAGGAGCAATTGTGACAGTACCCCCTCTTCTATTGGGGTCACTGGTCTCCCAGGAAACTAACAATGGAAACCCTGATCAGACAATCAGCCTTCAAGAAATGAGCCGGAACCCAGGATCTCCCCTCAGGCTCTCTCCTCAGGCTCATATCCCCTAGAACGAACAAGATATTGGAGAGAATTTCAAACCATCCAAGAATCCATGATCCCCTGCACCCCGTACTCCAAATCTCTATCTACAGAAACTGGAGGAGGTGGAAATAAGGCACACAACACTGACGGGACAGAATCTTTTAACAGAGGTTTTGGAACACATTTGGGAAGCAAGGCGCTGGAGGAAGTCTTACTCTAAACGCCTCTGGACTAACTACCTCCAGAATCTCATACGGGCCAATAAATTTAGGACCCAACTTTGCTGATGGTACTTTCAGCCTAATGTTTTTTGATAATAACCAAACCTTATCACCTACATTGAAAATGGAGCCTGTTGAATGTTTCCTATCAGCCTTCCTTTTCTGACAAAGCTGAGCCACCCCAATTTTCGGCCGAACTCCCCTCCATCACTAAGTTTCCGTATGGCAGCCTCTACTTCAGGACACTCAGAAGTCATCCTAGAAAATTCCCCAAAATTGGGGATGATAACCAAAATTGCAATGCAAAAAAGCGAGAGTCCAGTGGACTGATTGACCCAACTGCAAAAGGCAAGCCTAGCAAGAGGTAAATATGAGAACCAGTCTTCGTGCTGAGTCGTAATGAAACACCTTAAAATTTATTCCAACGATTGCTTTGTCCTTTCTGTCTGACCATTGGTTTCAGAGTGGTAAGCAGAGGAAAATGAGAAATCAATCCTCAGTTTCCTACAAAATGCTCTACAGAATTTAGACATGAATTGCACACTCCCCCGTCAGATAGAATGTTCAGAGGGATTCCATGCAAACTCACCACATGATTGATAAATAACCTAAAAATTGTACAGACATCTGTTCCTGGATTCTTCTCCCTCATCAGTGCAGAGCACAGTATGGTTTGGTTGGGTGATATATGGTTGGCAATATTTCTCCTTGTCCTTGCTGATAGCTGCCATAGAGAATCTTATAGGCTTGTAGTCAGTGCTTCCTAGGAAAAGGGTATGCAAATGAGCTCTGCTCAACTCAGTGAAAGCTGTCTTTTTAGTGCCACATATTGAGTAGCTACTCTAAAAAAATCAATGTCTGCAGAACAAACACAATAAGACATTAATATGATGTTTGTCAAGCTTTAAGACATCTGCTGAATGCATATTCCTTTTTTTTATCCATACTACCTTGGAACACACTCTTGTCGTCATGTTCGGGAAAACATTTCCAAAACAATGTTAAACACTATTTAAATGAATAGTTAATAGGGTTACCTATGGGAATGGCAGCTAATCTCTATGTAGTTTAGAACTAAATGCTATCCAAGTACTCAAAGTTGTCACCGGGTGTGTTGGAAACTTTGAGCCATACTTCACTTTCAAATTTGACATTTCTTTTCCAGCAAACCTGTTGTTCTGCGGAGACTGTCAAGCGCTAAATTACGGTATTTATATACTAGTTAATTGGTTTCTGGCTAGAGGCATATTAATGATCTGCTCCTGTTTCAAGAAGAAGGGTGCACCCAAATCTACATGCCTCTGTTAGGTCATCCTGTAAAGCTATCCTAAGGCTGAGCAGCTTTAGGATTAACTTTAAAACAATACATCTAAATGATGTCTTTAATTTGTAGATGACAAGTCGTGCATATACCCAGCCAGTAAATGTCTATTTTTCATGTTGTATGTATAATTGGGAGAAATATTTTAGACATGAAAAGAATACAGAAACATTAAGGGGTTATCTAGAAACAGAAATAAAGGATCAACTTTTTTTCCCCAGAAAAAATGCCACTCTAGTCTATGTGCTATCACTGGTATTGCAATTTGATCACTTAAATTATAATTATTATTATTTATTTTTATAGCACCATTTATTCCATGGCACTTTACATGTGAGGAGGGGTATACATAATAAAAACCAGTACAATAATCTTGAACAATACAAGTCACAACTGGTACAGGAGGAGAGAGGACCCTGCCGGCGAGGGCTCACAATCTACAAGATGGGTTGAAGAGCATGGCACCATGTCTAGCCAAAAATTAACCCTTTTCCTGATCCTTTGGCATGTACCATCAGAAAATTAGCAAGTAGGTTTTTTGTGTTATATGTATTTTTTTGGCAATTATTTATTTCATATCACAGTTTATTAAAAAAAAAAATTAGAAACCTTGCAATTTTCACACTGTCAAAGGGGCCATTTTTTTGACTCATGCTTCCTGTTAATTGCAGAAGACTTTTCAGCAGTCTCATTATCCTCACAGACAGGATTACTATGACAGGTTACATATAAATACTCAGCTGATAACACAGAATCTTTTACCGGCTTTCAGCTCAATCACGAGCCATGAGAACTTGATGGATGAACGATCTGTAGGAATATCAATCTTCCATGCCTAGATAGGTCCACCAGGGTCTTCTCCACCTTTTGTCTTGATGGTATGAAGCCATCATGCTCTTTAGATTCTTCAATACAGAAGATAAGGTCGGAGTCAGTCTGTTACTACTAATGTAAACGTGGATTTCCGGAAAGAATAGGAAGTAGGAGTCTTGAGTAGCTCCAGTGGCCAGTGTGAAAATTGCAAGGTTTTTATTTTTTTTTTTTAAGCTGACCGTGATATGAAAACTAAAAAATTGCCAAGATTAACAAAAAATAAATAAATTAAGATGAAAACATTATTTAAACAGTAGATGATTTTCTAATGTCACATTCCCTTTCACAATCCCTCTTGGTACAGCTATTAGGCTGCTAAAATTAGTCACCATTTCCCCTTATTTTTATAATTCACTCGGTATGCAGAATGCAAATGAATAGTGATTATCTGCATATTAAAAAGGTTTTGTTAACCTTTTCTTGTGTGTGGAATCTTGGCTATGATTTAAAAGGAAACAAAATAATGGATAACACATATGTAAATTTTAGTGATGGAAGTAGCTTTTCCGGCTTGTGGTGACCAGAGCTGGTGTCAACTTGGAGAGGCAGCTTGGCTCGTTGAGGTGACTTATTATATTTCTGCAGAGAGCTAATAATATAATGGGAAGTAGACTGTATTTCTCATTGCAGTTACTTTAATGTCTTTTAAGCATTAGTTTTGGTCGATTGGTGTTCCATTGACAGAATTCCCCAAAATTAACCGGTAACACCTTCTAAAAAAAAAATGAAAATAAAGCACCTCCAAGGCTATAATCATACACTATGCAACATTTACTAGAAGCACAACAATTACCACTTGCCTCTGGTATCTGCCTACAACTGACCCACCTGCTTCTGGAGGAATGTCTGTAAAGTGTGTTTACATTTGACAAATTTTGTGATGTTAAATGTCCACCAATAGGCAGATCATGCTTCCGAAACTGTAATATGTATAGAGTAATAGATCTCGTTGGACATGGACCAAGGAGATTGAATAAGATTCTACAGGTGAATAACTGGCTACGTCAATGGTGCCGTGAGCAACGTTTTGGGTTTCTTGACCATGGAGTAAATTACCTGTATGATGGACTACTTGCTAGAGATGGGCTGCATCTTACAAAAACAGGAAAACATATATTTGGTAGACGCCTTGCTACACTCATCAGGAGAGCTTTAAACTAGAGCAAAATAGGATGGGAAATGTACGGCAAGGAAAAAATATGCATCTAATGAATTCTTTTGCGAATCCTGCATTTAGAAGTGGAAATAAAGAGCAAAAACAACAAACTCTGAATGAAAATAGAGGAACAAGAGAAACTGACTACAAACTAAAATGTGTATATACAAATGCACAGAGCATGAGAAACAAACAAGGAGAATTGGAGCTGCTAACACAGGAAGAGAGATATGATGTCAGTCATCACTTAAACTTGGTGGAATGATGGACATGATTGGAATACAAATCTTGAAGTCTACAACTTATTTATTAAAGAAAACCGAAAAAAAAATGGACACAAGAGCTAATTAAACGTAATATAAACTTTAATTGTAAATATTTTAAGAAAACGTAATAAAAATTTAGTAGTACATGCAACAAAGAAAGTGATAGAGAACAACCTAGTACCGCATCAGAGAAACAGGAAACACGAATAGCACTGACGAAGGCCACAGGATAATAACAAACGGCTAGTACAGAGAATCAAATAATTCTATCAAAAAGGAGTCAAAATGGCCTGATTCATGAAGCTGAAGTGATATATATATATATATACCTACTCAATGTATCAAACAAACAATTGAATCATGAAAAGTGCCAAGTGCCAAAGTGCAAATGCAGAATATAACCTAGAGAAATGGCCGCCGACTCAAAGTATCCTATAAGTAATCTCATCAATGTAAAGTGCATGGTGCTAAAGTGCAGCAAATAGTAGATATAGTAACCCTAAAAACTGACCTACAAGACTAGTACTCATCAATAAACCCCTAAGTTGGGGAATACACAGCCAATGTTGTCTAATAGGGTATTAGTAAATAAAAAGATTATGCAGCACTATATGCAGCCAACGTAAAAGCACATAAGGCAAATTTGCAGCACAAGAGGATGAAAAAGGAAGAAGGTAAATAGAGCCAGCCTGTACCTGAATGCGGAAAGAGGGACCCCAATGCGCGTTTCGCACACTTGCTACCTCGGGGGGATTGTATTGTACATGGCAGAGCGTGGATAATTGTTTTGCCCCGTCTTTGGATTATAACTTATTTATTACAAACAGGTTTATCAAGAAGGGAGGAGGTGTTGCATTTTATGCTAGGAAAATATATATCTCCACAGAGATCCAAGTTATAGAGACTGGGAGCTCTGTAGAAACTGAGTAAGAATTCAAGGAGAGAAGAACAGAAAGTACACTATTGTAGGTGTTTACTATAGGCCACCGGGACAAACTGAAGATATGGATTAACTCTTTTTTACAACAGATGTCTTTCTTCTCAAAAAAGTACGACAAAGTGATTATGGAAGGTTATAACTATCCAGATATTTGTTGGGAATCTCTCTCAGGCAAAAGTAATGGGTCTAGAAAATTCTTATCTTTTGCTGACAACTTTATCTTTCAAAAGGTAGAAGAGAGAATAAGAGGATCTGCAATCTTGGACCTAACTCTTATCAACAGGGAGGAAATGGTTGAGAAAGTAAAGGTGACTGGGAATTTAGGAGGCAGCGATCATGCCAGCCTTGAATTTTGGATAACAAGAGAAGGAAGACCAGCGAGGACTCAGACTTTAAAGTTGGACTTCAGAATGCAGATTTTAATGGACTCAGAAAGAGGGTAGGGAAGGTCCAGGGGCTGAATGCTCTAAAGGACAGAAATGTCCAAGAAGGATAGGAGATTTTGCTAAATGAAATTCTTACTGCACAATCGGTAACAATCCCCAAAAGAAGGAAGAATTGGAAGCATTAGAAAAGAGACCAAGGTGGATGAACACAGAACTTAATCACTTTTTAAAAAGGAAAAAAGAAATGTATATCAAATGGAAAGAGGAGGGCATATCTAAAGAAGAATATAATGCTGTCTGAAGGGAATGCAGGGCCAGTGTTAGAAGAGCTAAAGCCAGTAATGAAGTAAGGCTTGCAAGGGAGACCAAACACAGCTAAAAAGGATTTTGAGGGTATGTCAAAAGCAAAAGAAATTCGAAGATTCTATAGGATTTTTACAGGATGAAAAGGTTGAGGTGGTCAAAATGATGTTGGGAAAGCTGAACTTTTAAATTCCAATTTTGCATCTGTGTTCTCTAAGAACGCAATTGTAATATCAACTGGTCTTCACGACACCATGAAAGGAAAAGAAATCCAAACTATCTACAAACAGAGAGATGTTGAGGGAACACTTAGCTAACTTAAATGAACTTACCATATATACAGTACAGACCAAAAGTTTGGACACACCTCATTTAAAGATTTTTCTGTATTTTCATGACTATGAAAATTGTAAATTCACACTGAAGGCATGTGGAATTATATACTTAAGAAAAAAGTGTGAAACAACTGAAATTATGTCTTATATTCTAGGTTCTTCAAAGTAGCCACCTTTTGCTTTGATGACTGCTTTACACACTCTTGGCATTCTCTTGATGAGTTCAAGAGGTAGTCACTGGGAATGGTTTTCACTTCACAGGTGTGCCCTGTCAGGTTCAATAAGTGGGATTCTTGCCTTATAAATGGGGTTGGGGGGTTGGGACCATCAGTTGTGTTGTGCAGAAGGCTGGTGGATACACAGCTGATAGTCCTACTGAATAGACTGTTAGAATTTGTATTATGGCAAGAAAAAAGCAGCCAAGTAAAGAAAAACGAGTGGCCATCATTACTTAAAGAAATTAAGGTCAGTCAGTCTGAAAAATTGGGAAAACTTTGAAAGTGTCCCCAAATGCATCAAGCGCTACAAAGAAACTGGCTCACATGAGGACCACCCCAGGAAAGGAAGACCAAGAGTCACCTCTGCTTCTGAGGAAATGTTTATCCGAGTCACCAGCCTCAGAAATCGCAGGTTAACAGCAGCTCAGATTAGAGACCAGGTCAATGCCACACAGAGTTCTAGCAGCAGACACATCTCTGCAACAACTGTTAAGAGGAGACTTTGTGCAGCAGGCCTTCATGGTAAAATAGCTGCTAGGAAACCACTGCTAAGGACAGGCAGCAAGCAGAAGAGACTTGTTTGGGCTAAAGAACACAAGGAATGGACATTAGACCAGTGGAAATCTGTGCTTTGGTCTGATGAGTCCAAATTTGAGATCTTTGGTTCCAACCACCATGTCTTTTTGCGACGCAGAAAAGGTGAACGGATGGACTCATGCCTGGTTCCCTCCGTGAAGCATGGAGGAGGAGTTGTGATGGTGTGGGGGTGCTTTGCTGGTGACACTGTTGCGGATTAATTCAAAATTGAAGGCATACTGAACCAGCATGGCTACCACAGCATCTTGCAGCGGCATGCTATTCCATCCAGTTTGTGTTTAGTTGGACCATCATTTATTTTTCAACAGGACAATGACCCCAAACACACCTCCAGGCTGTGTAAGAGCTATGTAACCGAGAAGGAGAGTGATGGGGTGCTACGCCAGATGATCTTGCCTCCACAGTCACCAGACCTGAACCCAATCGAGATGGTTTGGGGTGAGCTGGACCGCAGAGTGAAGGCAAAGGGCCAACAAGTGCTAAGCATCTCTGGGAATTCCTTCAAGTTTGTTGGAAGACCATTCCCGGTGACTACCTCTTGAAGCTCATCAAGAGAATGTATAATACGCTCCTCAGTCCTCCATATAATATAATACACTCCTCAGTCCTCCATATAGTATAATACACTCCTCTGTCATCCATATAGTATAATACACTCCTCATAGTCCTCCATATAGTATAATACACTCCTCAGTCCTCCATATAGTATAATACACTCCTCAGTCCTCCATATAGTATAATACACTCCTCAGTCCTCCATATAGTATAATACACAATACAGCCCTCCTCATATAGTATAATGCAGCTCCCCATAGAATATAATGTAGCCCCTCATAGATTATGATGCAATAACCCCTCATAGAATATAATAAATTTAATACATAGAATACATTTAACCCCTTAAGCCCCGAGGGTGGTTTGCACGTTAATGACCGGGCCAATTTTTACAATTCTGACCACTGTCCCTTTATGAGGTTATAACTCTGGAACGCTTCAACAGATCTTAGCGATTCTGACACTGTTTTCTCGTGACATATTGTACTTCATGATAGTGTTAAAATTTCTTCGATATAACTTGCGTTTATTTGTGAAAAAAACGGAAATTTGGCAAAAATTTTGAAAATTTTGCAATTTTCCAACTTTGAATTTTTATGCCCTTAAGTCACAGAGATATGTCACGCAAAATACTTAATAAGTAACATTTCCCACATGTCTACTTTACATCAGCACAATTTTGGAACCAAATTTTTTTTTGTTAGGGAGTTATAAGGGTTAAAAGTTGACCAGAAATTTCTCATTTTTACAAAGCCATTTTTTTTAGGGACCACATCTCATTTGAAGTCATTTTGAGGGGTCTATATGATAGAAAATACCCAAGTGTGACACCATTCTAAAAACTGCACCCCTCAAGGTGCTCAAAACCACATTCAAGAAGTTTATTAACCCTTCAGGTGTTTCACAGGAATTTATGGAATGTTTAAATAAAAATGGCTCTGGACTGGGGTCTAAGGGGTATCGTTTCTCCTTATGGAGAGTGACATACCATCTCTGGCTTGTCAAGGTAAGGAGGCTTATTTGCCGTACAATGCTTCTCTGGGAAATTAAATATGCAAATTGCCTCTTCTGAGAAAAAGAGGACTTAACACTATAGCGCCGTGCAGTATGACTTAGGGTAAAAGCCAAATTCGCATTGAGATACTGATTTGGCTTTTATCCTAAGTCATATTGCACGACTCGTTAGAGGGTTGATTGTGACTTGTAGGATCGCTACTTCCAACAGGTGGCGCTATAGAGTTAAGTCCTCTTTTTCTCAGAAGAGGCAATTTGCATATTAAATAAAAATGAACATTTAACTTTTTTTCACACAAAATTTATTTCAGCTCCAATTTGTTTTATTTTACCAAGGGTACCAGGACAAAATGGACCCCAAAAGTTGTTGTACAATTTGCCCTGAGTAAGCTGATACCGCATATGTGGGGGTAAACCACTGTTTGGGCGCATGGCAGAGCTCGGAAGGAAAGGAGCGCCATTTTACTTTTCAATGCAAAATTGACTGGAATTGAGATGGGACGCCATGTTGCGTTTGGAGAGCCCCTGATGTGCCTAAACATTGAAACCCCCCACAAGTGACACCATTTTGGAAAGTAGACCCCCTAAGGAACTTATCTAGATGTGTGGTGAGCACGTTGACCCACCAAGTGCTTCACAGAAGTTTATAATGCAGAGCCGTAAAAATAAAAAATCATATTTTTTCACAAAGATGATCTATTCGCCCCCAATTTTTTATTTTCCCAAGGGTAAGAGAAGAAATTGGACCCCAAAAATTGTTGTGCAATTTGTCCTGAGTACGCTGATACCCTATATGTGGGTGTAAAGCACTGTTTGGGCGCATGGCAGAGCTCGGAAGGGAAGGAGCGCCGATTGACTTTTCAATGTAAAATTGACTGGAATTGAGATGGGACACCATGTCGCGTTTGGAGAGCCCCTGATGTGCCTAAACATTAAAACCCCCCACAAGTGACACCATTTTGGAAAGTAGACCCCCTAAGGAACTTATCTAGATGTGTTTTGAGAGCTTTGAACCCCCAAGTGTTTCACTACAGTTTATAACGCAGAGCCGTGAAAATAATTTTTTTTTTCACAAAAATGATTTTTTTAGCCCCCAGTTTTGTATTTTTGCAAGGGTAACAGGATAAATTGGACCCCAAAAGTTGTTGTCCAATTTGTTCTGAGTAAGCTGATACCCCGTATGTGGGGGGGAACCACTGTATGGGCGCATGGCAGAGCTCGGAAGGGAAGGAGCGCCATTTGGAATGCAGACTTAGATGGATTGGTCTGCAGGCATCATGTTGCATTTGCAGAGCCCCTGATGTACCCAAACAGTAGAAACCCCTCACAAGTGACCCCATATTGGAAACTAGACCTCCCAAGGAACTTATCTAGATGTGTTGTGAGAACTTTGAACCCCCAAGTGTTTCACTACAGCTTACAACGCAGAGCCGTGAAAATAAAAAATCCTTTTTTTCCCACAAAAATGATTTTTAGCCCCCCAAATTTTTATTTTCCCAAGTACAACAAAAGAACTTGGACCCCAAAAGTTGTTGTCTAATTTGTCCCGAGTACGCTGATACCCCATTTGTTGGGGTAAACCCCTGTTTGGGCGCACGGGAGAGCTCGGAAGGGAAGGAGCACTGTTTTACTTTTTCAACGCAGAATTGGCTGGAATTGAGATCGGACGCCATGTCGCGTTTGGAGAGCCCCTGATGTGCCTGAACAGTGGAAACCCCCCAATTCTACCTGAAACCCTAATCCAAACACACCCCTAACCCTAATCCCAATGGTAAGCCTAACCGCATCCCTAACCCTGACACACCCCTAACTCTAATCCCAACCCTAATCCCAACCGTAAATGTAATCCAAACCCTAACCCTAACTTTAGCCCCAACCCTAACCCTAACTTTAGCCCCAACCCTAACCCTAACTTTAGCTCCAACCCTAGCCCCAACCCTAACCCTAGCCCTAACCCTAACCCTAGCCCTAACCCTAGCCCTAACCCTAACCCTAGCCCTAACCCTAATGGGAAAATAGAAATAAATACATTTTTTAAATTTTTAAATTTTTCGCTAACTAAGGGGGTGATGAAGGGGAGTTTGATTTACTTTTATAGCGGGTTTTTTAGCGGATTTTTATGATTGGCAGCCGTCACACACTGAAAGACGCTTTTTATTGCAAAAATATTTTTTGCGTTACCACATTTTGAGAGCTATAATTTTTCCATATTTTGGTCTACAGAGTCATGTGAGGTCTTGTTTTTTTGCGGAACGAGTTGATATTTTTATTTGTAACATTTTTGGGCACGTGACATTTTTTGATCGCTTTGTATTCCGATTTTTGTGAGGCAGAATGACCAAAAAAACAGCTATTCATGAATTTCTTTTGGGGGAGGCGTTTATACCGTTCCGCGTTTGGTAAAATGGATAAAGCAGTTTTATTTTTCGGGTCAGTACGATTACAGCGATACCTCATTTATATTTTTTTATGTTTTGGCGCTTTTATATGATAAAAACTATTTTATAGAAAAAATAATTATTTTTGCATCGCTTTATTCTGAGGACTGTAACTTTTTTATTTTTTCTTTGATGACGCTTTGTGGTGGCTCATTTTTTGCGGGACAAGATGACGTTTTCAGTGGTGCCATGGTTATTTATATCCGTCTTTTTGATCGCATGTTATTCCACTTTTTATTTGGTGGTATGATAATAAAGCGCTGTTTTTGGCCTCGGTTTTTTTTTCTTTTTTACGACGTTCACTGAAGGGGTTAACTAGTGGGACAGTTTTATAGGTCGGGTCGCTACGGACGCGGCGATACTAAATATGTGTACTTTTATTTTATTTTTTTTATTTAGAAATGTATTTATAGGAACAATATATATATATATATTTTTTTGCTTTTTTTGGATTTTTTTTTTTTTTTTTACACATGTGAATTTTTTTTTTTTTTTACACTATAACATTGCCCCGGGGGGGGCATGATGTTATAGTGTAAGAGCAGTGAAGGCGCAGTGAAGCCACCTTCCTGCAGGACCCGGATGCTGTGGCCATCTTGGATCCGGGCCTGCTGCAGGGAGGAGGAGGTAAGAGACCCTCGGAGCAACGCGATTACATCGCGTTGCTCTGGGGGTCTCAGGGAAGCCCGCAGGGAGCCCCCTCCCTGCGCGATGCTTCCCTATACCGCCGGAACACTGCGATCATGTTTGATCGCAGTGTGCCGGGGGTTAATTTGCCGGGGGCGGTCCGTGACTGCTTCTGGCACATAGTGCCGGATGTCAGCTGCGATAGTCAGCTGAAACCCGGCCGCGATCGGTCGCGCTCCCCCCGTGAGCACAGCCGATCGCATATGACGTACTATCCCATCACTGGGAATTAAGTCCCAGGTCACCATGACGGGATAGTACGTCATATGGGATTAAGGGGTTAATATAGAATGTAATACAGCCTACCTCCCCATACAATATAATGTAGCCCCATAAAAGAGTATGATGCAATCCTCCCTCATAGAATATAATACAGCCCCCCATGGAATATAATGTAGCCCCCCCAGAGAATGTAATACAGCCCCCCATATACCGTAATATAATTTAGCACCTCATAGAATGTAATACGGCCCCATATCTAATATATAAAGCTGAATGTGTGTGTGTGTGTATGTATGTATGTATGTATGTATGTCCGGGATTGGCATCTGAACCGTAGCAGCTACAGCCACAAAATTTTGCACAGTCACACGTCTGGACCCCGAGAGCGTCATAGGCTATGTTGTGAGGTGAAATTTTAACCCCGCGCTTTCCAATTCACCAAACAATTTTGCCCCTATCTACATAATGGGGAAAAAGTGAAAGGAAAAGTGTTGGAGGCGTCGCAGCTACAGGCACAAAATTTTGCACAGTCACACGTCTGGACCCTGAGAGCGTCAAAGCTATATTGTGAGGTGAAATTTTAACCCCGCGCTTTCCAAGTCACCAAACAATTTTGCCCCTATCTACATAATGGGGAAAAAATGAAAGGAAAAGTGTTGGAGGCAAATTAACAGCTGCCAGATGTGAACAAGGGGGACTTAAAGAATGACAGCGATGGCACCAAAGAGTATATACTGTACAGTTGCTAAGGTGGGGCCCCAACATGGGATAATCACACCACCACGGGGATATGAACACACACACAAAATGCGCCACACACTACCACGTGCTCGAACACATATACCACCCTCAGTGCACATTTCACCACACATACACCAACCTCGCCACATAAAAGTAGAAACACAAAAGTCGCCGCTCAAAACTCGCCACGCGCAAAACTCTCCACATGCAAAACTCGCCACACGTGCAAAACTCGCCACACGCAAAACTTGCACACGCAGAAAAATTGCCACACGCAGAAAAATTGCCACATGCACAAAAGTTGCAACACATGCAAAAGTTGCCTCACACAAAACTTGCACATACTCAAAAGGCACCACACATAAAACTCGCCACGCGCAAAACTCGCCATGCGCAAAACTTGCTGCACACAACTTGCTACACTAACCTGTCACATGCAACTCGACACACAAAAAGTTGCTACACGCATGTCGCCACACAAAACTCATCTCACAAAAGTCCCTACATGCATGTCGCCACACGCAACTCAACACACACAACTTGACACACGAAACTCGCCCTAAAACACACACAAGTCTGGTATCCTTCAAAAATAAAAATCTGATTAATAAGCAGACAAACTACAAGAGCAACAAATGTACCATATAGGAATCCGGCAGCTGTCAGTCACATGACCAGTCTATTATGTGTATGTGTGAGCTAATATATACTGCCAGGGGGTGGGCTTACTGTTGGCTGGGGATTTATCAGGCTGCCATTTTAGCTTACAAATACTGAGGTAAAAATACTGACCAAATAACGTGTGAACGAGGGCTAATACAGGAGGAGATGGCATACAGCTATATACTATATACAGGAGATGACACACAGGTATATACTATTTACAGGGGAGATGACACACAGGTATATACTATATACAGGAGGAGATGACACACAGATATATACTATATACAGGAGAGATGACACACAGGTATATACTATATAGAGGAGGAGATGACATACAGGTACATACTACATACAGGAGGAGATGACATACAGGTATATACTATATACAGGAGGAGATGACACACAGGTATATACTATATACAGGAGCAGATTACCTACAGGTATATAGTATATACAGGAGGAGATGACACAGGTATATGCTATGTATAGGAGGAGATGACATACAGGTATATACTATATACAGGAGATGACACACAGATATATACTATATATAGGTGAGATGACACACAGGTATATACTATATACAGGAGATTACATACAGGTATATCTAATATATAAAGCTGAATGTGTGTATGTATGTATGTGTGTATGTCCGGGATTGGCATCTGTACCGTCGCAGCTACAGCCACAAAATTTTGCACAGTCACACGTCTGGACCCCGAGAGCGTCATAGGCTATGTTGTGAGGTGAAATTTTAACCCCGCGCGTTCCAATTCACCAAACAATTTTGCTCCTATCTACATAATGGGGAAAAAGTGAAGGGAAAAGTGTTGGAGGAAAATTGACAGCTGCCAGATGTGAACAATGAGGACTTAAAGAATGAGAGCGATGGCGACAAAGAGTATATACCGTACAGTTGCTAAGGTGGGGCCCCGACATGGGATACTCACCACACACGGGGATATGAACACAAACACAAAATGCGCCACACACTACCACGTGCTTGAACACATATACCACCCTCAGCACACATTTCACCACACACACACACCAACCTCGCCACATAAAAGTCGAAACACAAAAGTCACCACTCAAAACTCGCTACATGCAAAACTCGCCATATGCAAAACTAGGCTCACGCAAAACTCGCCACACGTGCAAAACTCACCTCATGGAAAACTCACCTCATGCAAAACTTGCACACACAGAAAAATTGCCACATGTACAAAAGTTGCACCACATGCAAAAGTTGCCTCACACAAAACTTGCACATACTCAAAATGCACCACACATAAAACTCGCCACGCGCAAAACTCGCCATGCACAAATCTTGCTGCACACAACTTGCTACACTAACCTGTCACATGCAACTCAACACACAAAATGTTGCTACACGCATGTCGCCACACAAAACTCATCTCACAAAAGTCGCTACATGCATGTCGCCACACGCAACTCAACACACACAACTTGACACATAAAACTCGCCCTAAAACACACACAAGTCTGGTATTGTCCTTCAAAAATAAAAATCTGATTAATAAGCAAACTACAAGAGCAACAAATGTACCATATAGGAAATACGGCAGCTGTCAGTCACATGACCTGTCTATTATGTGTATGTGTGAGCTAATATATACTGCCAGGGGGGAGGGCTTCCTGTTGGCTGGGGATTTATCAGGCTGCCAATAGCAACCAATCACAGCTCAGCTTCTATTTTGCTACAGTTAATTAACCTGAGCTCTGATTGGTTAATATAGGCAACAAAGACATTCTCAGTATAACAAAGCTAATATATGTTGTGAAATGCTTCTATTTGCTTAGTTTTTGCCTTTTAATAATTACATTTCTATCTATTTGTTTTGTGGTTTTTGTGTGCAGAATAAATTTTTGTTAACACATTCTATTTTGCTAACAGCAGTCATTAACCCGGGCGAAGCCGGGTAGTACAGCTAGTATATATATATATATATATATATATATATATATATATATATATATATATATATATATATATATATATATATATATATACACTCACCGGCCACTTTATTAGGTACACCATGCTAGTAACGGGTTGGACCCCCTTTTGCCTTCAGAACTGCCTCAATTCTTCGTGGCATAGATTCAACAAGGTGCTGGAAGCATTCCTCAGAGATTTTGGTCCATATTGACATGATGGCATCACACAGTTGCCGCAGATTTGTCGGCTGCACATCCCAAAGATGCTCCATACAAGGCAGGATGGATCCATGCTTTCATGTTGTTTACGCCAAATTCTGACCCTACCATCCGAATGTCGCAGCAGAAATCGAGACTCATCAGACCAAGCAACGTTTTTCCAATCTTCTACTGTCCAATTTCGATGAGCTTGTACAAATTGTAGCCTCAGTTTCCTGTTCTTAGCTGAAAGGAGTGGTACCCGGTGTGGTCTTCTGCTGCTGTAGCCCATCTGCCTCAAAGTTCGACGCACTGTGCGTTCAGAGATGCTCTTAGGCCTACCTTGGTTGTAACGGGTGGCGATTTGAGTCACTGTTGCCTTTCTATCAGCTCGAACCAGTCTGCCCATTCTCCTCTGACCTCTGGCATCAACAAGGCATTTCCGCCCACAGAACTGCCGCTCACTGGATTTTTTTTCTTTTTCGGACCATTCTCTGTAAACCCTAGAGATGGTTGTGCGTGAAAATCCCAGTAGATCAGCAGTTTCTGAAATACTCAGACCAGCCCTTCTGGCACCAACAACCATGCCACGTTCAAAGGCACTCAAATCACCTTTCTTCCCCATACTGATGCTCGGTTTGAACTGCAGGAGATTGTCTTGACCATGTCTACATGCCTAAATGCACTGAGTTGCCGCCATGTGATTGGCTGATTAGAAATTAAGTGTTAACAAGAAGTTGGACAGGTGTACCTAATAAAGTGGCCGGTGAGTGTATATATATACAGTGGGGCAAAAAAGTATTTAGTCAGTCAGCAATAGTGCAAGTTCCACCACTTAAAAAGATGAGAGGCGTCTGTAATTTACATCATAGGTAGACCTCAACTATGGGAGACAAACTGAGAAAAAAAAATCCAGAAAATCACATTGTCTGTTTTTTTAACATTTTATTTGCATATTATGGTGGAAAATAAGTATTTGGTCAGAAACAAAATTTCATCTCAATACTTTGTAATATATCCTTTGTTGGCAATGACAGAGGTCAAACGATTTCTGTAAGTCTTCACAAGGTTGCCACACACTGTTGTTGGTATGTTGGCCCATTCCTCCATGCAGATCTCCTCTAGAGCAGTGATGTTTTTGGCTTTTCGCTTGGCAACACGGACTTTCAACTCCCTCCAAAGGTTTTCTATAGGGTTGAGATCTGGAGACTGGCTAGGCCACTCCAGGACCTTGAAATGCTTCTTACGAAGCCACTCCTTCGTTGCCCTGGCGGTGTGCTTTGGATCATTGTCATGTTGAAAGACCCAGCCACGTTTCATCTTCAATGCCCTTGCTGATGGAAGGAGGTTTGCACTCAAAATCTCACGATACATGGCCCCATTCATTCTTTCATGTACCCGGATCAGTCGTCCTGGCCCCTTTGCAGAGAAACAGCCCCAAAGCATGATGTTTCCACCACCATGCTTTACAGTAGGTATGGTGTTTGATGGATGCAACTCAGTATTCTTTTTCCTCCAAACACGACAAGTTGTGTTTCTACCAAACAGTCCAGTTTGGTTTCATCAGACCATAGGACATTCTCTCAAAACTCCTCTGGATCATCCAAATGCTCTCTAGCAAACTTCAGACGGGCCCGGACATGTACTGGCTTAAGCAGTGGGACACGTCTGGCACTGCAGGATCTGAGTCCATGGTGGCGTAGTGTGTTACTTATGGTAGGCCTTGTTACATTGGTCCCAGCTCTCTGCAGTTCATTCACTAGGTCCCCCTGCGTGGTTCTGGGATTTTTGCTCACCGTTCTTGTGATCATTCTGACCCCACGGGGTGGGATTTTGCGTGGAGCCCCAGATCGAGGGAGATTATCAGTGGTCTTGAATGTCTTCCATTTTCTAATTATTGCTCCCACTGTTGATTTCTTCACTCCAAGCTGGTTGGCTATTGCTGATTCAGTCTTCCCAGCCTGGTGCAGGGCTACAATTTTGTTTCTGGTGTCCTTTGACAGCTCTTTGGTCTTCACCATAGTGGAGTTTGGAGTCAGACTGTTTGAGGGTGTGCACAGGTGTCTTTTTATACTGATAACAAGTTTAAACAGGTGCCATTACTACAGGTAATGAGTGGAGGAAAGAGGAGACTCTTAAAGAAGAAGTTACAGGTCTGTGAGAGCCAGAAATCTTGATTGTTTGTTTCTGACCAAATACTTATTTTCCACCATAATATGCAAATAAAATGTTAAAAAAACAGACAATGTGATTTTCTGGATTTTTTTTTTCTCAGTTTGTCTCCCATAGTTGAGGTCTACCTATGATGTAAATTACAGACGCCTCTCATCTTTTTAAGTGGTGGAACTTGCACTATTGCTGACTGACTAAATACTTTTTTGCCCCACTGTATATATATATATATATATATATATATATATATATATATATTACAGCCCACCTACAGATAGAATATGATACAGCCCCCCATAGAATGTAATACAGCCCCCCATAGAATATAATACAGCTCACCTCCCCATAGAATATAACACAGCACCCCATAGAATGTAATATGGCCCCCATAGAATGTAATACAGCCCACCTCCTTATAGAATATAATACAGCCCCACATAGAATGTAATACAGCCCACCTCTCCATAGAATATAATACAGCACCACGTAGAATGTAATACAGTCCCCTTAGAATGTAATACAGCCCACCATAGAATATAATACAACCCCCCATAGAATGTAATACAGCCCCCATAGAATGTAATGCAGCCCCCATAGAATATAATACAACCCCCATAGAATGTAATACAGCCCCCATAGAATATAATACAACCCCCCATAGAATGTAATGCAGCCCCCCATTGAATGTAATACAGCCCCCCATAGAATGTAATATAGCGCCCCCCCAATAGCCCCACAATCCAGTTATCACTCATTGATATATTATTAAAAAAAACACACAATCCTCACCACTCCTCGTGCCCCGCGCTGCTCCTGGCTCCGGTCTCAGTAGCTGCAGTGACAGTCTGCCCGACACACCACAGGTACGCGATGATATGACGTCATCGCGCACCCGCAGTGTCAGAGGCAGAGCGGGGAATGATGGGAGAGGGAGTGACAGCAGTCACTCTCTCCTCCATCATTGCATTCAACTGTAATGGTGTCATAAATGCCGTTATAGTTGAATGCGGCAGCGCTGGTGGGGGAGGGGTGAGTCGGCACTGGCACCGCTGACAGCGGCACAGCGTGCACGGATCGAGCGGCCCACTACTGGCACCAGCCCTTCTGGCATTTGCCAGAAGTGCCCGATGGCCAGTCCGGCCCTGCCTGCAGACTAACCCCATATCTGCAGGTTTAAGGCATTATTTTACATGACATATTCTATTTAAAGAGGAACTGTCACCCGGCCAAAGGAGACAAGTTGTTGCTCTTATTTTAACCCCACTGCTCCACTGAGTGTTCTTTTTTATTTTTTAATCCAACGTGTGGCTCCAGAGGAGGGAATTTTCTATTTATTGCTTTACAAGGGGGCGTGATATATAGAGTAATGATGCAGAGCGACTTAAAGAAAAGCCCTCAGGGAACCATGTCAGCCACGCCTGCTTAGAGAAGGCTATAAAAATTAGCACTAAATAAAAATGACCATGCCTGTGGCCTAAAACTGTAGGACGGACTTCAAAAAAAATAATCAGAAAACAAAAACAGAAAGCAGAATAGTCATAGGAGGAAATGCATGGATTAGGCTTCTGAGGTTTCAAGCCTAATTGAATAAGTCCTAATAGGTATCGAATGCAGCACCTGGTTCATTAAAAAAAATCAAAAATTCTCCATTAACATTCCATTAAAAAGGCAGAAAAAACATGTGTGATAATGTAGAATAAAGATCTTTGGATTTATTTTAACAAACGGAATCCAGGATTTGAAACTTGACTATTATTACTGCCTTTTTAATGAACTTTGGCCATTTTCATAAAAATAGGGTATGTGTTAATACCATAAAAAGACAAAAATATAGATTGCTCATCTGTTGTTGTTGATGTTGATGCCTCTGCCGCTCCGGTGCTGCGTCTACGCTACTTTCTGGCCATTTTATAATCTACATTCACGTCATCCAGTCTATAACATGCGACCACTGCAGCCAGAATGAGCAGCAATGTTAATGCATAAAACACTGGATATAGTGAACTACGAACCGGTGTATCCATCCACTCATCTCCTGCTCTATAACATGGCGCTCAAACATTGCTCTATATTTCCAAGCTGACAGATTCCCTTCAAACTGGTGCTAGAAAATATATGTAATGTTAATCAAAACTAGCAAGCGACTATGTAGCTGTGGAAAGAATGTCATGTAAAAGATGAGTGTCACACCCTGAGCTCATTACCATGGTGGTTTTATATGTTGTTTCATTGGACTGGCCCATAAAAAAATTATGCATGCCATTTTTTTTTCCTCTGGCTATAAACAAATGGTACATAAAGTGCACAAGACTGTAAAACCCTTCTACTAAAATATTGTTATAAAATATTCTTAAGATATTCTATGTTATTAAACTGGATGTGGAAGAATATGGCGTGAAGGTTCTGTAAAGGGACCGTGTTGTCAGAAAATGGACAATTGTTTCAATCAAGTGTTGTTGTTAAACATATTTTTAAGAATTTTGTTACGTCATTATTTGTATGTATGGTACATTGTCAAAGTGTCATCAAAGACAGGATTGGAACAAAAGGTATAACATATAATCTATCTATGTATCTATCTATTATCTATCTATCTATCTATCTATCTATCTATCTATCTATCTACATGTATCTATCTAATTACCAAGCTCAAATTCCTAATACATTTCCCAAAATGGCATTTCTAAATAAAAATTAGTTCTAAAAAAAAAGCATTAAAATCGCACAAAAAGTGACACCAACCTCAACCTCAGGACAGGTAGAATTAATGACCTGAGCTGAGACAGAAGCCGTATTTTACAAACATCAGCGACTAAAGAAGCAGGCACAGTTTCCATGAAGCAAATCATGTCACGGTTCAAAGCTGTCGCTGGTCGTGCTCTGGAAATATGGGCATTTTTCAGAAACGCGTCGTGTTTGTTATTTATCTTAGACACAGATCAAAACACAAATGTGCAGGAAAAGAAAATGACATAAAATATTGAATTAATGAAATGTATTGAAAGACTGCATTTCTATTCAGCCATGGAACAAGTGAACGGCCGGAGTCTTGTAGGTGTTGGTTTGAATCAGACTTTCCATGGCTATTTAAGGTGTTAATCCTCTTCTAGTATAGACAGTAAGGTAGTTAAAACACTGTCTTCTCTCTCTTCCACAGATTTGTAGAGGAATCAGCTCAAAATATTTCTTTGCTTTACCTCCCTGTCCCCATAACTAAAATATTCCTTCTTGGCCTCAAAGTCATCATAAAATTATGAAACAAAGATCATTTACAAGGCGGGTAAGAAATGACTTAGTGCCAGCTGCTACTTTAAAGCCTTAAAAAACTTTTAAATTAAAAATATAATAAAAGGAAGGGACGGACTTACTTTTACAGTATATGGAATCTAGGCTACATTTTAATTTTAATTTTTTTCCAAGTAAAAGGATTTCTTAATCATCACAGAAATGCCTCGTTAAAACCCCTTAGTGACCACCAATACGTCTTTTTACTGACCTGTGATATAAGAGACCAGCATCCACCGACGGGTGACAATCCAGCAGCTGTCGGCTGTCCTCTATAGCTGACAATTTGCTGCATCAGCCACGATCAGTGTTGGCGCCGACTATAGTCGTTTAACCTCTTAAATGCTGCTGCCAATAATGACTACAGCATCTAAATGGTTAACAGAGTTTGAGGGCTCCCTCTATTACCCCATCTTGGGCATTTTGAGACCTTGATTGCGTGGTCCTGATGTTTGCGATGGCAATTCACGGCCAGATAATGACTTTAGAGTCTGGAAGCTATAGCGGCCTATTCAGAAGTTATCAACATTTATGTGGTAAAAATAAACTTCTTCATTCCTGTTATTCCACTTTGCATTAATTCCTGAAAAGCACCTGAAGGGTTAATAAACTACTCAACAGGGGTGCTGTTTCTAAAATCGTATCCCTTTTGGGGGTTTCCAATATATAGGACACCCAAAGTCACTTTAAAACCGAATTGGTCCCTAAAAAGATAAGTTATGTACATTTCCTTGAAAAAAAATGAAAAATTGCTGCTACATTTTTTTAAACCTTCTAAAATTTCAATAAAATGAGACATTTTACAAATTGTGCTGATGTAAAACAGACACGAGGGAAATGTTATTTATTAATGTTTTTGTGTGGTATGACCATCTGCATTAAAGGGATAATCATTAAAAGTTCAAGCGTTGCTAAGTTTTTAAATTTTTTAAAACGTTTCTGATATTTTTATAAATAATTCCTGAAAATGTCTACATAAATTTACTATTATCATAAAGTACAATATGTCCCAAAGAGTCTCAAATTCAACGAGATATGCTGAAGTGTTCCAGAGTCATTACCACATAAAGTGACACAGGTCAGATTTAAAAAATTTGGCCCGGTCACTAAGGGGTTAAGAAGATAAAAACTTTGACGAAAGTGCTTTTTTAAGGGATTCTCTGTGAATATATGCAGAATTGCATGCCTTCCGAGCTTAGCCAATTGAAGTAGAACAAATCTCTTGACCAGCCAACTGTGGACAATGCTACTTAATAACCAAGAACCAATAACCAACAACTTGACCTCTTCCGGAACGGGCCTTAAAAGGTCTAGACTGAGGATATATGAGGCTGTCTAACTTGAGAAACCTGGATGGACTACTGAAAAAGATGGCAGCCATAGGAGAAGTGAGCCAGCCCTGCCACACAAAAGGAACCAGCCCACATGGGTCTAAGAAGGGAACATAAAAGTAGCACCACAAAGAAATGTCTAATTGCACTGGTCATCGACAACATTCTAACATTTCAAAGCAAGAGCAAACCCTTAAATTAGTTCTGACTTCAGAACAGATATCTAAACTAACATAGACCCAAAATAAGATTCCTAAACTAAACCAGACTTCAGACCAGTCTCCAAACAAAAATACAAAATTGGATCAGGAACCGTAAGACATTGATTTGCACAGAATTCATACCTAATTTTTTGGACAATAGCCATAGCTGGCCAATGTTTATGAACACTTTGAAGTGCGTGTGAGGCCATGTTCACACTTTCAGTATTTGGTCAGTATTTTACATCAGTATTTGTAAGCCAAAATTTAGGAGTGGAACAATCAGAGGAAAAGTATAATAGAAACACGTCACCACTTCTGCGTTTTTCACCCACTCCTGGTTTTGGATTACAAATACTGATGTCAAATACTGACCAAATACTGAACGTGTGAATGTGGCCTTATATTGCATTGGGGTTACTATGTGGCTTAGGCTAGGTTCACATTGCGTTAGCGGATTGCGCTAACGCAATGTATCTATAGGGATCGCGTTTGCCGATCCCGCTAGCGCAGATCCCCGATCTGCGCTAGCGAGGAACGGACCTCAGGCGCACCTCGGACGCTGCAAGCAGCGTCCGAGGTCCGTCAGAAAATAACGGCACATTGCTAGCGCGTGCCGAAAATGGCATGCGCTAGCGATGCGCTAGAGATCAGATTCACATTGCCGTCAATGGGTGCACTAACGGACCCGTTGCCTGGCGTTAATTGTGACAATTTTGCCATGCAACGCAGTCCGTTAGCGTTAACCCATTAACGCAATGTGAACCTAGCCTAACACTATCGCAGTGGCATTGTATCTTAACTATTGTTCGGGCACTGCTTTATTTAGCGTCACTGCATGCACGATTTTGCCATTCAAGTCTGAAGCCACTGAAAAAATTGTACAGCACTCTGATGACATTTTTATGGACAGACAGAATGGAGAAAATGGAGAAACTTTTTTTTTTGCCTTCTCCACAAATGAGAAAATCGGATCACACTCTGATCAGCATTAGCATAATCAGACTGATTTTCTTGGGTGAGACAAAAACAGTCTTGTGACCTTAGCATAATGTTTTGATATACCGATAAACTGGCTTCACACGGTCCGTTTGCCTAATGCACTGGGAAATAACCAACAAATACTCTATGGGTTTGTGTAATCTTTATTCCATTAACATCGGATGGTTAGCCATTTCTCTCGAAAGTGTTGGGTTTGGATGACTTAAATCTAATGTGCATGAGGGTCTTAAGCCCTGTGTGAAGGCTCTTTAAAGTATTGGACTTAAGATTACAGAATATAGAGGCATTTTTGTACTTTTGAAGGAAACCTTTTTTTTCAAAGGAGACCACACTTTCCTTCACATGTTTTCATTATGTTCACCTTGCAAACTCCTGGACCTAAATCATCAAGGTATTTTTTTTTTACCAGAAAACTGTTCTAAAATACTTTTAAATTTTGCAAAAATTTATGGACTACTTGAAGTTGCGGAAATTTTTTTTGTGACCTTTAGCTACCAGCCAGCTTTAGAAAAGTGGGCGGAACTGGTGCGGGAAGAGGCGTGAAAAAGAATGCTTGACTGATTTATGCTGATTTGTACCATTAAAGTGAAGTAAATTATGCCAGAAATGTTCACCAAACAGATAAGGCAGCACTCTATAGCATGCTAACATAAAATATGAGAATTGAATTGCATTACTGCACTAGAAATATGAAAAATTGAGAAAGCTTAGCGCATAAATTGGCAAATTCATGTGAACCTGGCAGCCACATTAAGGCGTTTCTCATTGCCAGGACCTAATGCCAATCCTCTCTTAGGCAGTCTACATCTCTCTGGGAACCTAATATGAATCCTCCCTTGGACTAAAGTCTATATCTCTGTGGAGGGGTAGAATCATGCTGCAATTAAAAAACCCTAAGGCTAAGGGGCGGAGTGCTCAGTCAGAAGGCTACATACAAATATAAAAAACTGACCATCACAACACATTTAAAAAAAATATATTCTTCCAAAACCATCCCCCGCTCCCATGATACACGTTAGTTTCTTCTATGACCAGTTCAAAGGCCAAGCAGCTGACTTCATTATGTCTGCTTTGGGTGACATATGACAACACTTCTAAGCATCCACTGTGACTGGCATGCAGACATAAGCAGCTGGCTTCTGGCAGCGTGCATGCGGTGCAGGGACCTGGTGGGTCTATGCACCACAATACATTTCAGCTGAATGTGCGTCCTCTGATGCACATCCAGCTGAGATAGGCAAGGGCCCCTTCTAGGACCTATGCAGCCATACTAGTTTTAGTAGAAAAATCCTCCTTTCAGATTCCCTTTAAATGATGTGTGAAGCCAGACTCCCATATCTCTATCCTGCTAACTTTGAGACCTAACTCCCAGACTTAGTGAACATGTCAGGCCTGTGATTATAGACAGTCTAAATAAATATATATAATTTTAAATGGGTGTGTATGTTTTCTTTTTTACTAGAGTCCTCGATCTTCTGGGAATGTTTTTACTCCATATTATTCTGAGTCTACTTCATTACAAGTAATAAGTACTTTACCGTTGACATTAATTGAATAAATTGTGACTTTCTAAGAGTAGGCCTAATTGCATAGTGAAAGTGTCTGTCCTGCCCACACATCCCACGCAGTGCTCCACCTTGTGGCTTTCACATCATACCATGTCCTGTAATTAAACAAGCAAATAGAACATTGGAGAGACGAGCAGATAAAATTAGGTTTACTGAAAAGCTGTTTTTTTCTTGAAAATAGACATCTAAAAAAAATATATGATTTGGGAAGCTCAGATGGTTTTATGACATCTTTATGACGATCATTGGTTTGGAGCACAAAATAATTGGGTGTCCTTTAGTATTTTTGGAATTCTTTGGTCCTAAAGTTTTAATGCGGTTTCCATCACTTTCTTAAAAATGTGTAGATTTTGTATTTATTGTTAGATAGACAGATTGGTTATGCTTTATAACATAAAGATATCATTGCATAATAATATTTATTTACCTGTGTTTGTATAGTTTGTGTAACCATCGATGCGATTGGCTAGTTTCTAAATGCTATACTTAGTTAAGTCTTTTGTAACCCCCGTTCACGTCCCTGATTGGCAGCTTTCTGTGTACACTGTGCATAGGCAGAAAACTGCCAGTGAAGGGGCAGGTTTGCGCCAATTAGTCTACTGTGTAGTGACTTGCCAGCGTCTGCGCAGAAGCAAGATGAAGAAACTGCCCATAGAAGGGTGGACAAAGTACCGAGAACAGCGTGTGTGCAGGGTGCAGGCGCGTGAGTGCAGGGCGCAGGCGCATGAGTGCAGGGCGCAGGATCACGGCGCCACAACTGCACATTACAGGGTATTGTGACATACATGGGAGGGGGTGCTATTGTAATGAAGTTAGGAGGCAGAGATTTCTTCCAGGCACCACACGCCCCGGAGCCTGGAAGAAATTAGCATAAAACATTAAAACTTTATTTCTTCACCACTACACCACAGCTATGAAGCATATAGTAAAGCATTACCCGAAGACCATCCCAAGATAAAACCCATCTAAAGCAGGCAATAAAGTGAGACATGCTGATTTTATTATTCACTAATATGTGGCTTCAATTGGTTCCAAGGTGAAAAAAAAATAAACTTTTTTTTTTATTATTGCGATCCTGTTTTGTGGCATGTGTTCTAAGGTAGACTTGAACTAGCCACAAACATTCCTCAGAGTTTTACAGATTTGTCTGGGTTTTTTTTTATGGACGAGATAGCGTCGGTGATGTGACCAGTAAATATTTTTATCTCAATGGGAAATATAACAAACAGGAACAAACTAAAAAGTCAGCTCTGATATCATGTGCTTAGTATAAAAATATCTAACTGCATGCAGCCCTGGTGGCGGAGGGGCTGATTAATAAGATAATGGTCATATGTAGGTCAAGGGTGACGATGGTCACAGGAAGTCAGATCCATAATGGATTTATAATGCCAACATTGGGGTCAGACGCTAAAATAAAAGGAAAGCCCCCCTACACATTATTAGACTAATGCCGGTCATTCCCACTGATAACGATGGATTCAGCCAAGAGTCTAATGCGAATGATGGCTGGACAGATGATTGTTGGGATCAGGCATGTCCGATTTTGGACTGATGATCCTTTTAGTCTCCAAGAGATAGACCGCCTGCAGACAAGTTTGGCAGCGGCTGTCTCATTCAGAACACAGTTCTACTCAGCAGAGTGAGCGTTCCTGTGTATGGGAGAGTCGGACAATCAGCCGGACCGTCATATGGTCGACTGTCATCCAATGTGTATGGGGGGCTTAAAATAGGACAAAAGGTACAGCCTAAAAAAAATGTCAACAATCTGAAAAATCAAGTCATTGTAAAGATGGAAATAAGAAGCTGATGGGCAGAACATTCATGAATCATTCACTCTTTTTCCTAGTAATCTTTATTTTATGGGATATAAAATTTACTGTAGATTACTTTTATGTTATGAATGTTGATTCGCTGGCACTTTTTTTTTTCTCCGTTCCAACGTGACAAACCAGAATTTAAATTTTCAGTTGTTAATTGCTGTAAAAGATTTTGCCTTACCAACTAACGATCATCAGATAAATTACATCTAAATAATTTTTTGTCATCCCCAAATTTTCAGTTGTATCACATCCATGCATCGATCAATGACTTTAGAGTGGCAGACCTACGCTTTTTGTGCATAGCCGCCATTGTTTTGTCGGAATGCTCTTCTGTGAAGCCACCGTCAAACGTTTGCAATTCCAGGTCCATGTGAGGACTGAAATGTCTGGATCAGTCGCGGGTCGTCTCACCCAAAGTCAACATACACTCACCGGCCACTTTATTAGGTACACCATGCTAGT
Source organism: Ranitomeya variabilis (assembly GCF_051348905.1). Classification (NCBI taxonomy): domain Eukaryota; kingdom Metazoa; phylum Chordata; class Amphibia; order Anura; family Dendrobatidae; genus Ranitomeya; species Ranitomeya variabilis. The sequence continues at coordinate 50,873,279 of NC_135237.1, read as the reverse complement.
AACGGGTTGGACCCCCTTTTGCCTTCAGAACTGCCTCAATTCTTCGTGGCATAGATTCAACAAGGTGCTGGAAGCATTCCTCAGAGATTTTGGTCCATATTGACATGATGGCATCACACAGTTGCCGCAGATTTGTCGGCTGCACATCCCAAAGATGCTCCATACAAGGCAGGATGGATCCATGCTTTCATGTTGTTTACGCCAAATTCTGACCCTACCATCCGAATGTCGCAGCAGAAATCGAGACTCATCAGACCAAGCAACGTTTTTCCAATCTTCTACTGTCCAATTTCGATGAGCTTGTACAAATTGTAGCCTCAGTTTCCTGTTCTTAGCTGAAAGGAGTGGTACCCGGTGTGGTCTTCTGCTGCTGTAGCCCATCTGCCTCAAAGTTCGACGCACTGTGCGTTCAGAGATGCTCTTAGGCCTACCTTGGTTGTAACGGGTGGCGATTTGAGTCACTGTTGCCTTTCTATCAGCTCGAACCAGTCTGCCCATTCTCCTCTGACCTCTGGCATCAACAAGGCATTTCCGCCCACAGAACTGCCGCTCACTGGTTTATTTTTCTTTTTCGGACCATTCTCTGTAAACCCTAGAGATGGTTGTGCGTGAAAATCCCAGTAGATCAGCAGTTTCTGAAATACTCAGACCAGCCCTTCTGGCACCAACAACCATGCCATGTTCAAAGGCACTCAAATCACCTTTCTTCCCCATACTGATGCTCGGTTTGAACTGCAGGAGATTGTCTTGACCATGTCTACATGCCTAAATGCACTGAGTTGCCGCCATGTGATTGGCTGATTAGAAATTAAGTGTTAACAAGAAGTTGGACAGGTGTACCTAATAAAGTGGCCGGTGAGTGTATATGCTTATATGGCTATTGAGTTGGGCTCAGGACATATCGCAGTACACATATGGACCATGAACGCAGATGTGAAGCCGGCCTTAGACCTTTTATAAATCAATTTTGGGTGGTTGTCCATAAAAGGCTTCATGGTGTGTAATTAGGCTAGGGTCACACAACCATTTTTTCTCTCATCCAAGAAAATCGGTCTGATTATGCTAATCACACTCTGATCAGAGAGTGGTCAGAGTGTGGTCCAATTTTCTCAGATGTGGAGAATAATCCTTTTTCTCCATTCATTCTGTTTTTGAAAATTGGACTACACTCAGATGTCATCCGAGTGTAGTCCAATTTTTTTCATGGCGTGCATGGACGAGTGCCATCCAATTCTCAGAGGCAAATCGTGTATAGTGTACAGCCCCATTAAGTAACATAGGGACAAATGCTGTCAGTCAAAACAACGGATAGTACTCGTCCAAGTTATACAGTCGTCTGCACAAGCCATAGTGTCATTTAGCTGTTTAAACCAAGTCTTTCTAGTGTATTAACTGTAATGTATTAATGAGATTAACTATACCCCATTTTACAAAAGTTATATTGATGGTTTAATGCTGAAAGAAAATTAACTTTCCAAATGAGTTTTTCTATTATACTACAAGATAAGAAGATAATAGTAAAATCCTACATAAAAAAAAAAGAAAAAACGTAAGCCCTAGTTAAAAAAATATATCCACAACCCTATATAAACAGTTATTTTGGCCATTTTTCTTGACAAAAGGTTAAAATGAATTGAAAACTGTTTCTCCATTCTGCCAAATTTATTAAGGAAATGTTCTCCAGTCTTTCACATTGTAGACCGCTTAGTTTATTGAACAGAATATTCTCTGGCAATATGTTCACCACAGAATCTGCAGTATTTAGGAACTCGAGCCAATATTTCTCTTGTGTTTGTTTCAGGCTGCTGGTGCTAAAGTACAAGTTAACTAAGATATACACACTTGGTTTTAATTTCTAAATTCTGGAAGTAATTGCTGTGTTTGAGATATGGTTTAATGGCTCATTGACCTAAAGAAGCAAAACCGCCTACTTTAGAACACGTTTGGATTTAAGACATAATGGAAAACAAACATGTGGATGAATTCACGATACATGATTTTCTAGTTATTCAGTACTCCATCATCTGGGCCCAAAGCAGGAGGCCCATGTGAAAAATATTGGAGATATAATTTCATGTCAATCATTTGCATACTATTTGTCATGGGATTATAATACCCCCTTCCTTTGTGCAGCTGTAACAGGACACCTAGGTAAGCAGGTTGTCAAGCCTCAAAAAGGCCATATATGACAGATCTCACACCTTGATCCAGCTAAGCTCATGAAAAAGGGCTTGCTTGCAATATGGAGTTCATGTGATGTAACTGCTTTGTTCAGACAACTAGGATTTCATAAGAATTACATGCACTTATCGTACTTCCTAGCCACACACCGGTTACATTTTCAAAAACTCTAGAATGGGCTTAATGCCTTCCAGTGTCTCAATCTATTTTAACACCGCAGTGTGGGGAGATATGTAGAATGGCTAGTAGGAGCCAGGTACAAAAGCTGTGTTTGGTCTCAATGCGTAGCAGCGGCCAAGGTCAGATCTGATGGAGCCAAAACCACCTCTCTAGGACCGTCCATTAAGAAGTTATGGCTCATCTTAGGTTTTGGAGATTTTAGCTGCTAGAAGCAAGAGGAGGGGACTTAGGTTCAGCCCAGAAGGCAGGAGGGTAGTGACGCAAAGGCTTGTGTAAAGCATGGCCTATTGCTTTTCTCTCATGAGGTTGCGACAACATATCGTGTGGGAAGCAGTCAAGGGACAGAGGGGACCACCAGCCTCCCATGTGGCAGCCTCTCCCATGCAAGCCAGGCCTTTCACCTGACTGGTAACTGACTCTTATATTCTGCATGCTTTGTCCTACCACTATTGTATTTGCATATCTGACCATTGTATATGTATAACCAATGTGTGTATAGTGTTCTGTCTAGTGTGCCCTTAAGGCGATTAATTATGTAATTTGCACAACTCCAGTCCTCAAAGGCCACCAACAGTGCATGCTTTCAGGATTTCCTTAGAATTGCACAAGGTGTTGGAACCATCACCTGTGCAATACTACCTAAATTCTGAAAACATGCACTGTTCGTGACTAGGGTTGAGCGAAACGGATCGGACAAATTAAAAAATCACCGACTTTCGGCAAAGTCGGGTTTCATGAAACCCGACCCGATCCTAGTGTGGGATCGGCCATGAGGTCGGTGATCTTTGCGCCAAAGTTGCGTTTCATATGACGTGTTCAGCGCCATTTTTCAGCCAATGAAGGAGGACGCAGAGTGTGGGCAGCGTGATGACATAGGTCTCGGTCCCCACCATCTTAGAGAAGGGCATGACAGTGATTGGCTTGCTTTCTGCGGTGTCACAGGGGGTATAAAGGGGTGTGCACGCCGACCACCATCTTACTTCTGCCGATCTTAGCATAGGAAGAGGTTGCTGCAGCTTCATCAGAAGAAGGGATATAGTTAGGGAGGGAAGATTAACCCCAAACCGCTTGTGCTGTAGCGATTTCCACTGTCCAACACCACCTTTTTTTTGCAGGGACAGTGGAGGCTAGATTTTTGTGCATCAGCTCTGTAGCTTATTAGGCTGCCTTATAAGACTCCCTGATAGCTGCATTGCTGTTTGCACGCTGCTGTGCAAACCAACTGCTTTTTTAAAAGCAAAAATCCTGTTGGTCCTTTCTGCACAGTTTTCTTGTTTATTTGTCCACACTTTTGCGTGCAGCAGTCCTTTTTATTGCTGCCATACTTGTCCTGAGATCAATGTAGGGAGATTGAAATTGTACTACAGTCCTTGTATTTTTTCATATATTTTCCTAACCACTTTCTGCCACTTACATTGTGTTGTGTTATACACTGGGCCTGAGTTTTGGTGCAGTCTCCCCCCAAAAAAAAGGGAGATTCAAATTGTCAACAAGTTTATATACAACTTCTACCTTGTTTTACAGTACCATATAACGGTTGTTATTTTGGTTAGATTTTCCCAAAAATTAGGAAATCTGGTGGAAGAGGCCATGGGCGGTCGTTGCCAGCTGGTACTGATGGTGGTGGTGGAGCATCTGGTGGTAGTGGGAAAAGCAAAATAGCACCTAAGGCTGGAGGTGTTGAGCCAGCGTCATCGTCTAAAATAGACACCTGGCCTAAATTGGCAGAATATGCATTACAGGAGCTCGCTTGCCTTGCTGCTAGTGTGCTATCAGAAAGAGCCTTCAGTGCTGCTGGTTCAATACTGACCGAAAAAAGGACACGTCTGGCTACCCAAAATGTCGATGATCTAACCTTCATTAAAATGAACCAATCATGGATTTCAAATTATTTGGCCCCACCTTCCCCTGCTGACACGTAGCTTGCCTGAAAAATGTCTTGCTTTTGGCCTCCTCTTACTGACTGCTTCAATTCCTCCATTTGCAGCTGCTGAATGTTCACCATAGGCCATTTTTATACCTCCCTAAATGGGCTGACTCCCCCCACAGGGCCATGGTCACCACCTGGCGCAAGCACCCGTGCTAGTGCCGTTTGCCTGGACAGGTGGGTGTGCACACTCTTGGGCGATGGCACTGGCACAGGGTCCCTCATAGTACAATGAAGTGTCTCTGACGGTTGTTGTGCACAACCAACGTCAGACACACCGTCGTAATATGAGGGGCCCTGTGCCAGTACCGCCGCCCACGAGAGAGTGTTCCCCCCAGCTCGAACAGTGCTCTACCACTTGCAATACTTACCTCTCCCTGCTCCACCACTGTGTAGTCTGTGCTGTTAAATCCTTCAATAGCACTGCCAATACAAATTTGTTGAAATGATAGATGATAGTTAAAATATACAGGGGCTCTGGCCTCCATTTACACCAGTTAATACTTTGCGCCTACTACCACTGTCTGCTACTCAGCAGAGGAGCCCACCCTTGTACCTAGCTATGCCACCTGTTTATTTATGAACAATTTTTTGACAGACATTTAGCCCACTTTATTATTTGGGCCTACTAACTGTGTATGCCCCTCATTACAGTTGTCCTCCACTGAACAAAGCAATGCCGCCAGTTTAGTCCTGTTACCAATTTTGAACTGCATTTAGCCTACTTACTTATTTGGGCCTACTAACTGTGCCTGCCACTCATTACAGTTGTCCTCCACTGAACAAAGCAATGCCGCCTATTTAGTCCTGTTACCAATTTTGAACTGCATTTAGCCTACTTTATTATTTGGGCCTATATCTGTGTTTCCTCCTCATCCTGCCCATTGCCCAGCCACTGCTAGATGAGTCTGCTGGTACATTGACCCAGACCACTACATCCCCCTTGCACTCTACACAGCCAGAATCTGACCCTGCTGAAAGTCAGGTTCCCCTTCCCGCATACTATACCACCTTACACGGGGACAAAGAGGAAGGTGCAGATGAAAGTGCAGGTTCCTTCATCAGATGGGGGGCATACTCGTTGGTGACGTCACTGGCACAGGGCCCCTCATAGTATGCAAAAGTGTCTCTGCCGGTGGGAGGCGCCACCCGCCGTCAAACACACCGCCGTACTATGAGGAGCCCTGTGCCAGTGCCAATGCCAACGAGTGTGCCCCCCCTGCTTGCTCAGGATCACAGCACTTGCAAAGTTGAAATACTTACCTCTCCCTGCTCCACCGCCGTGACGTATTCCGCGTTTCCTGGGCCCACGAAAATCTTGAGCCAGCCCTACCCCCCACAACTTTAGCCAAATGGCCCCCAGTTTTCAATGCCTAACTATTATTATAAAGTAAATTAAGATTGACAAGCTTCAGTAATAAGATTTGATGTTTTTGGCATTAAAATGGGCACTGTAGGTGTTTTCCTGTCCTCCACTCACTGCTGACTTTGATTCCCCATTGACTTGCATTGGGTTTCGTGTTTCAGTCGGCCCCCGACTTTACGCAATAATCGGCTGATTTCACCCGACCCAACTTTTCGATCCGAAAAAAGTTAAAGTCGCTCAACTCTTTTCGTGACCCTTGAGGACTGGAGTTGTGCACCCTTGGTCTAAACCAAAGGCTCCATCAATTACCATGGATAGACATTTGTTATGTCTCGTTGGTCTCTCAGGACCCCAAATATGTTAAACTGAGGTGAGGGAAGGGATTATAACATGAAAAAAATACATTATATGAGTTCCCTCATGTCAGCATCCGGTTCGTCAATGATGTGTGTTGCCCCCAAATTGATTGCATCAGGTCATTCACTGGAAGAACCAAAAGTCTGTAAGGAGGACTGTGCAAAAGCAGCAGAAGCAGCTTAAGAAGGCCATAAAAAATCCAGTTTTATGGCTGGGTGGTCGCCATTTTGCTGTATTTGTGTTAATCAAATCCCCCAAAATTCAGATTCTTACAAATCTAAATTTTGGGGTAAATTCATAACTAATTACATAAGTTACAAATTGGTTCATTCATATCTAGTGGAGAACTCAGAATAGTTTGGACTCTGCTCCACAGTTTACTACTAGTCAAATTGAAGTGGGCCCTCCTTCACTGTTGGTCTTGTTAAAACACTATAACATCTCCACCTACTGAGTGGAGACAATGACATCTGTTGTGAATTTGCTTTTTGCTCCCTCTAGTGGTTACTAGTTTTTTGACTCTGGTTTTTCTGTCATTCCTTTTATCCGCACCTGGGTCGTTAGTTAGGGGTGTTGCTATATAAGCTCCCTAGACCTTCAGTTCAATGCCTGGCAACGTAGTTATCAGAGCTAGTCTGCTGTGCTCTTGTCTACTGATCCTGGTTCCAGTTATATCAGCTAAGTCTGCCTTTTGCTTTTTGCTATTTGTTTTGGTTTTGTATTTTTGTCCAGCTTGTTCCAAATCTATATCCTGACCTTTGCTGGAAGCTCTAGGGGGCTGGTGTTCTCCCCCCGGACCGTTAGACGGTTCGGGGGTTCTTGAATTTCCAGTGTGGATTTTGATAGGGTTTTTGTTGACCATATAAGTTACCTTTCTTTCTTCTGCTATCAGTAAGCGGGCCTCTCTGTGCTAAACCTGGTTCATTTCTGTGTTTGTCATTTCCTCTTACCTCACCGTTATTATTTGTGGGGGGCTTCTATCCAGCTTTGGGGTCCCCTTCTCTGGAGGCAAGAAAGGTCTTTTGTTTTCCTCTACTAGGGGTAGCTAGATTCTCCGGCTGGAGCGTGTCATCTAGAATCAACGTAGGAATGATCCCCGGCTACTTCTAGTGTTGGCGTTAGGAGTAGATATATGGTCAACCCAGTTACCACTGCCCTATGAGCTGGATTTTTGTATTCTGCAGACTTCCACGTACCTCTGAGACCCTCGCCATTGGGGTCATAACAGTTTGCCAGGCCAGTATTAAATGTTTAATGCGTTGCAGAAGAGGGATTATAAGAAAGAAGATTCTGAGTTTTTTTTTTTTTTTCTTTCTTCTTCCCCTTTACCTCAGAGTGGCTATGCTTGCTGCAGACATGAATGTCCAGACCTTGATTACAAGTGTGGACCAGCTGGCTACTCGTGTGCAGGGCATACAAGACTATGTTATCAGAAATCCTAGGTCAGAACCTAAAATACCGATTCCTGAACTGTTTTCCGGAGACAGGTTTAAGTTTAGGAATTTTGTGAATAATTGTAAATTGTTTTTGTCCCTGAGACCCTGTTCATCTGGAGACTCTGCTCAGCAAGTAAAAATAGTTATTTCGTTCTTACGGGGCGACCCTCAGGATTGGGCTTTTTCGCTGGCGCCAGGAGATCCGGCATTGGCTGATATTGATGCGTTTTTTCTGGCGCTCGGTTTACTTTATGAGGAACCCAATCTTGAGATTCAGGCAGAAAAGGCCTTGCTGGCTATGTCTCAGGGGCAGGACGAGGCTGAAGTGTATTGCCAAAAATTTCGGAAATGGTCCGTGCTGACACATTGGAACGAGTGTGCACTGGCCGCTAATTTTAGAAATGGCCTATCTGAAGCCATTAAGAATGTTATGGTGGGTTTTCCCATTCCCACAGGTCTCAATGATACTATGGCACTGGCTATTCAAATTGACCGGCGGTTGCGGGAGCGCAAAACCGCAAATTCCCTCATGGTGTTGTCTGAACAGACACCTAATTCGGTGCAATGTGATAGAAAAACCGCAAATTCCCTCATGGTGTTGTCTGAACAGACACCTGATTTAATGCAATGTGATAGAATCCTGACTAGAAATGAGCGGAAAATTCATAGACGCCGGAATGGCTTGTGCTACTACTGTGGTGATTCTACACATGTTATCTCAGCATGCTCTAAACGTATAGCTAAGGTTGTTAGTCCTGTCACCGTTGGTAATTTGCAACCTAAATTTATTCTGTCTGTAACTTTGATTTGCTCACTGTCGTCTTATCCTGTCATGGCGTTTGTAGATTCAGGTGCTGCCCTGAGTCTTATGGATCTGTCATTTGCTAAGCACTGTGGTTTTACTCTTGAACCATTAGAAAATCCTATTCCTCTTAGGGGTATTGATGCTACGCCATTGGCAGCAAATAAACCGCAGTATTGGACACAGGTTATCATGTGCATGACTCCTGAACACCGCGAGGTGATACGTTTCCTGGTTTTACATAAAATGCATGATTTGGTTGTTTTAGGGCTGCCATGGTTACAGACCCATAATCCAGTCCTGGACTGGAAGGCTATGTCAGTCTCAAGTTGGGGCTGTCGTGGTATTCATGGGGATTCCCTGCCTGTGTCTATTGCTTCTTCTACGCCTTCGGAAGTTCCGGAGTATTTGTCTGATTATCAGGATGTCTTCAGTGAGTCTGAGTCCAGTGCACTGCCTCCTCATAGGGACTGTGACTGTGCTATAGATTTGATCCCAGGCAGTAAGTTTCCTAAGGGAAGACTGTTTAATCTGTCGGTACCTGAACATACCGCTATGCGTTCATATATCAAGGAGTCTCTGGAGAAAGGACATATTCGTCCGTCTTCTTCCCCCCTTGGTGCGGGATTCTTTTTTGTGGCAAAAAAGGACGGATCTTTGAGACCTTGTATTGATTATCGGCTTTTAAATAAGATCACTGTCAAATTTCAGTATCCTTTACCGCTGTTGTCTGACTTGTTTGCCCGGATTAAAGGTGCCAAGTGGTTCACCAAGATAGACCTTCGTGGTGCGTACAACCTTGTGCGCATTAAGCAAGGTGATGAATGGAAAACCGCATTCAATACGCCCGAAGGTCATTTTGAGTACTTGGTGATGCCTTTTGGGCTCTCCAATGCGCCTTCAGTTTTTCAGTCCTTTATGCATGACATTTTCCGGAAGTATCTGGATAAATTTTTGATTGTTTATCTGGATGATATTTTGGTTTTTTCTGATGATTGGGATTCGCATGTGGAGCAGGTCAGGTTGGTCTTTAAAATTTTGCGTGAAAATTCTTTGTTTGTCAAGGGCTCAAAGTGTCTCTTTGGTGTACAGAAGGTTCCCTTTTTGGGGTTCATTTTTTCCCCTTCTGCTGTGGAGATGGACCCAGTCAAGGTCCGAGCTATTCTTGATTGGACTCAGCCCTCGTCGGTTAAGAGTCTTCAGAAGTTCTTGGGTTTCGCTAACTTCTACCGTCGTTTTATCGCTAATTTTTCTAGCATTGTGAAACCGTTGACGGATATGACCAAGAAGGGCTCCGATGTAGCTAACTGGGCTCCTGCTGCCGTGGAGGCTTTCCAGGAGTTGAAGCGCCGGTTTACTTCGGCGCCTGTTTTGTGCCAGCCCGATGTCTCACTTCCCTTTCAGGTTGAGGTGGATGCTTCAGAGATTGGAGCAGGGGCCGTTTTGTCGCAGAGAGGCCCTGGTTGCTCTGTTATGAAACCTTGTGCCTTTTTCTCCAGGAAGTTTTCGCCTGCCGAGCGAAATTATGATGTGGGCAATCGGGAGTTGTTGGCCATGAAATGGGCATTTGAGGAGTGGCGTCATTGGCTCGAGGGTGCTAAGCATCGTGTGGTGGTCTTGACTGATCACAAAAATCTGATGTACCTCGAGTCTGCTAAACGCCTTAATCCGAGACAGGCCCGCTGGTCATTGTTTTTCTCCCGCTTTGATTTTGTTGTCTCGTATTTACCAGGTTCAAAGAATGTGAAGGCCGATGCTCTTTCTAGGAGCTTTGTGCCTGATGCTCCTGGAGTCGCTGATCCTGTTGGTATTCTTAAAGATGGAATTATCTTGTCAGCTATTTCTCCGGATCTGCGACGTGTGTTGCAGAGATTTCAGGCTGATAGGCCTGAGTCTTGTCCACCTGACAGACTGTTTGTCCCGGATAAATGGACCAGCAGAGTCATTTCCGAGGTTCATTCCTCGGTGTTGGCAGGTCACCCGGGAATTTTTGGCACCAGAGATCTGGTGGCCAGGTCCTTTTGGTGGCCTTCCTTGTCAAGGGATGTGCGGTCATTTGTGCAGTCCTGTGGGACTTGTGCTCGAGCTAAGCCTTGCTGTTCTCGTGCCAGCGGTTTGCTCTTGCCCTTGCCTGTCCCGAAGAGACCTTGGACACATATCTCCATGGATTTCATTTCTGATCTTCCGCTATCTCAGGGCATGTCCGTTATCTGGGTGATATGTGATCGCTTCTCCAAGATGGTCCATTTGGTTCCTTTGCCTAAGCTGCCTTCCTCTTCCGATCTGGTTCCTGTGTTTTTCCAGAACGTGGTTCGTTTGCACGGCATCCCTGAGAATATTGTGTCAGACAGAGGATCCCAGTTCGTTTCTAGGTTCTGGCGATCCTTTTGTAGTAGGATGGGCATTGATTTGTCGTTTTCGTCTGCTTTCCATCCTCAGACTAATGGACAGACGGAGCGAACCAATCAGACTTTGGAGGCTTATTTGAGGTGTTTTGTCTCTGCTGATCAGGACGATTGGGTGACATTCTTGCCGTTGGCTGAGTTTGCCCTTAATAATCGGGCTAGTTCCGCCACCTTGGTTTCGCCTTTTTTCTGCAACTCTGGTTTCCATCCTCGCTTTTCTTCGGGTCATGTGGAGCCTTCTGACTGTCCTGGGGTGGATTCTGTGGTAGATAGGTTGCAGCGGATCTGGAATCATGTGGTGGACAACTTGATGTTGTCACAGGAGAGGGCTCAGCGCTTTGCCAACCGCCGCCGCGGTGTGGGTCCCCGACTACGCGTTGGGGATTTGGTATGGCTTTCTTCCCGCTTTGTTCCTATGAAGGTCTCCTCTCCCAAATTTAAACCTCGTTTTATTGGGCCTTACGAGATATTGGAAATCCTTAATCCTGTATCTTTTCGTCTGGATCTTCCTGTGTCGTTTGCTATTCACAATGTATTTCATAGGTCCTTGTTGCGGCGGTACATTGTGCCTGTAGTTCCTTCTGCTGAGCCTCCTGCTCCGGTGTTGGTTGAGGGCGAGTTGGAGTACGTGGTGGAGAAGATCTTGGATTCTCGCCTCTCCAGGCGGAGGCTTCAGTACCTGGTCAAGTGGAAGGGCTATGGTCAGGAGGATAATTCCTGGGTGGTCGCCTCTGATGTTCATGCGGCCGATTTAGTTCGTGCCTTTCATGCCGCTCATCCTGATCGCCCTGGTGGTCGTGGTGAGGGTTCGGTGACCCCTCACTAAGGGGGGGTTACTGTTGTGAATTTGCTTTTTGCTCCCTCTAGTGGTTACTAGTTTTTTGACTCTGGTTTTTCTGTCATTCCTTTTATCCGCACCTGGGTCGTTAGTTAGGGGTGTTGCTATATAAGCTCCCTAGACCTTCAGTTCAATGCCTGGCAACGTAGTTATCAGAGCTAGTCTGCTGTGCTCTTGTCTACTGATCCTGGTTCCAGTTATATCAGCTAAGTCTGCCTTTTGCTTTTTGCTATTTGTTTTGGTTTTGTATTTTTGTCCAGCTTGTTCCAAATCTATATCCTGACCTTTGCTGGAAGCTCTAGGGGGCTGGTGTTCTCCCCCCGGACCGTTAGACGGTTCGGGGGTTCTTGAATTTCCAGTGTGGATTTTGATAGGGTTTTTGTTGACCATATAAGTTACCTTTCTTTATTCTGCTATCAGTAAGCGGGCCTCTCTGTGCTAAACCTGGTTCATTTCTGTGTTTGTCATTTCCTCTTACCTCACCGTTATTATTTGTGGGGGGCTTCTATCCAGCTTTGGGGTCCCCTTCTCTGGAGGCAAGAAAGGTCTTTTGTTTTCCTCTACTAGGGGTAGCTAGATTCTCCGGCTGGAGCGTGTCATCTAGAATCAACGTAGGAATGATCCCCGGCTACTTCTAGTGTTGGCGTTAGGAGTAGATATATGGTCAACCCAGTTACCACTGCCCTATGAGCTGGATTTTTGTATTCTGCAGACTTCCACGTACCTCTGAGACCCTCGCCATTGGGGTCATAACAGACATCATGAGGAAGGTTCTTCAGCGTATATCAGCTCCAAAACGATGTATTAACTATTTAAGACTGAGTACAGGAGTCAGTGCAGATTAAAAAAAGTCTATACAGAACTGCAACATTAAAGGGTTGTACAAAAAATATAAAAGGAGAGGAAATAACTTGCTGATTGTTGTCCAGGTTTGGTGTTCGACTCTGCAGTCATTCTATGTGACTGTAGTATTGTGAAGCCTCACATCGTGCACAGTGCGTGCTGTCAGGATTCTCCAGTTCTGGCTCCAGTAGTGGGCGGTTATGTGACCGCAAGTATATGATTAGCATACATGCAGCCACATTCCCTCTAGACTTGTGTTGAACAAGGCTATGCATGTTTAATTGGCACAAGATGCATGTACACAAATCACATACTTACGGCCACTCGCCTGCCTGCTCCTGGCGCGCTACCGGAGAATCCTGACAGTGCACACACTGTACACTGTGAGGATTCACAAGTTTGCAATCCTATAGAGTAACTGCATTCATGAACCTCTTTATCCTTACAGATATATATCTCTCTATTTTAGGGATCTTTAAAATGAACACCGGACGGAGCTCATGGATCAAGAGTTGACCTACAGTATTTATGGATGAAAAATAGACATTTTTTTAACCTCATACAATCCCATAACCTCATATCGTGGTTGTCCAGTAGACCTTTCACCTTAGGACAGTCTGCTACTAAAGTCAAAGGAGATTTATACTAGTGCCTTATTCATTTATAGTGCCTCGGAGATTAGTTTTATTTAAAAGGAATCTTTTATCCGATTTTTGTTACCCCATCTGAGAGTAGCAGAATGTAGTGGCAGAGACCCTGATTCCAGCTATTTGTCACTTACCAGGCTGCCTGCTGCAGTTTTGATAAAACTCCTGTCATCTGCTGCAGATCTACCAGTTCCCTGAATGCTGATCTCTGAATACCCCCTCCCACACCACTGATTGGCAGCATTCTGTGTACACTGTGCATAGGCAGAACGCTTCGGACGAGTTTCAAAAGAGCTCATGAATATGGAGAACTACCTAGCAGTAGGTTTACTAATCTTCTAGTGATAATCTCTTGCTGATAAAACTGTTTTTATCAAAATGACAGCAAGCAGCCCAGTAAGTGACATATTGTTGGAATCTGGGTCTCTGTCTCTAAATTACGTTGCTCTAAGTTTCGTTGGTGACAGATTCCCTTTAAGATGGACAAGGATGGCAATTTTGTCCTATAAATGACAACATCTATAAGAACAAGCAGCTAAATTCACTGCACAAAGACAATCTGAGCGAAATATATTCCAGAAAACAGAACGATATGTCACGGTGCTGCGCACAGAGGTTTATTGTTATCACTCACTGGCTGGATAATAATATCCGCATGTTACCACAACGGGAGACATGTTACCAGCTCTTATGTGCACTGTACAATTTTCAGCTGAGTTTCTGCTTCTGTGATTGGACTTTGGGATAACTCGTTGGCAAAAGCTCTTGCTGACTTTGCTAGCACAGCTCTCGGGAAGGAGGCAGATGATTAAAGCGTCAAGGCTTTGTGGTTTGGCTTGGTCACTCCTGCCCATTTGGACACCACATCATCTGTGGGTTTCCTGTCAAGGATGGGTTTGGCATTCTATAAATCCAGTACAATTATCTTTCCAGTCTTCTTTCTTTTTTTTTTTTACAATAGCCATGCCCCTTTCATTGTGGGAACTAGACTGAGAAGGTATAATTTCATCGTCTTGAATTGCAAACATATGATGCTTGAGAGGAAGAAAAAAAAATATATATTTTATGATGTTTCCGTAAAGGAGGAAAGGTTTTCATGCCACATGAACTGGTGCGGAAACATCTGAACAAAATCGATGCAGAATTGAATTTGCCTTTTTTACATTTTCATAAAAAAACTTGCTACTTAGCAGAGAAGGCATAAAAAGAGACACGAACTGACAAATCTTATCAGATCTATAGGAACATATTGCTGAAATAAGCAATAGTATGGTACGTTTTTAAGGTTGAAGGGAGATTTAAAGGTCTGTCCACTACTAGGAGAACCTCCTTAGTGGACTTAAAGTGGTTGTCCACTAACAGGAAAACCTCATTAGTGGACTTAAAGAAGTTGTCCACTACTAGGAGAACCTCATTAGTGGACTTAAAGTGGTTGCACACTACTAGTAGAACCTCCTTAGTGGACTTAAAGTGGTTGCACACTACTAGGAGAAGCTCCTTAGTGGACTTAAAGAGGCTGTCCACTAACAGGAAAACCTCATTAGTGGACTTAAAGAAGTTGTCCACTACTAGGAAAACCTCCCTAGTGGACTTAAAGAAGTTGTCCACTACTAGGAAAACCTCATTAGTGGACTTAAAGTGGTTGTACACTACTAGGAGAAGCTCCTTAGTAGACTTAAAGAGGTTGTCCACTACTAGGAGAAGCTCATTAGTGGACTTAAAGAGGTTGTCCACTACTAGGAGAACCTCATTAGTGGACTTAAAGTGGTTGTACACTACTAGGAGAACCTCAATATTGGACTTAAAGGGGTTGTCCACTATTAGGAGAACCTTATTAGTGGACTTAAAATGGTTGGCCACTACTAGTAGAACCTCCTTAGTGGACTTAAAGAGGTTGTCCACTAGTAGGAGAATCTCATTAGTGGACTTAAAGAGGTTGCTGATACCATTTTGGGATAGATACAATGTTTTATCACCTCTTACTGATTTTTTCTCGTTACGCCATCTACCGTTCAGATTAGTTTATTTTATATTTTGATAGAATGGACTTTTACTAATACAGAGATATCAAATATGTCTTTATTAATTATTGTTTTATTTTCAATGGGTCAAAAGGGGGGTGATTTGAACATGTGTTTTTTTTCATGTTTTTAAAAACTTTTTTTTTTTACTTTATTTAACAGTCCCCATGGAAGACGTGAAGCTGCGATCATCCAATCACCTGTGCTATACATAGCAGTGCTTCAGCCACGGGCCGGCGTTCACAAGAGTATCGTAATGACAGGCACGGGAGTCTTCAGCAAATCCCAACTGTCCCCGAAAAACTCTCATGGTGCTAGAGGGGATGTCACCGAGGTCACCGCAGTTCAGCCCAACTGGGAACAGAGCCTCAGTGACCGTAGGTAACCTCCATGACATCACCTCCAGTCACTGAGGCTGTCCTCGAAGCAGCTCATTCACCAGTGGTTCTCAATCTGGATGGTCGCATCTTGGCACCGTTCAGGTTGAAAACTGTTTTCCCCCAAACATGGAACACGGCATGGGACAGAACAATGGACAGGTATGGTACATTGTTGTTTTATTATTTTTGTTTTATTACAGGAGATCAAGAGCTTTGGTGGAATCAGGTGAGGTTGTAAGTATGGTTTAATTGAGATTGTTAAAGGAGTCTGTGTCATTTTTTCAATTAAACGACTTTATTCTGGCTGTGTCTTTATTTACCATACAACTATAGGATTAGTAATGGATAGGTGTCTTATAGACGCTTCTCCATTACTAAGCCGTGGGCTTGATGTCATCTGACAATACAAAGGTGACATCAACCCCACAAATATGAACCCCACTTGCCACCTCTAGAGGGCAAATGGGAAGAGCCAGGCAAAGCGCCAGAATTGGCGCATCTAATAGATGTGCCTTTTCTGGGCAGCTGCGGGCTGCTATTTTTAGGCTGGGGGGGCAATATCCAGCCTGAGAATACCAGCCCCCAGCTGGGAGCTTTAGCAAGGTTGGTTGTCAAAAATGGGGGGACCCGATTACATTTTTTAATTTATTTAAATATTTAAAAATAAGGCATGGGGACCCCTCTATTCTTGATAACCAGCCCTGTTGAAGCTGACAGCTGAGTGTTGCAGCCCCCAGCTGTGAGTTTTGCCTGGATGGTTAAGAAAAATACAGGGGGCAACCCACGGCTTTTTGTAAATTATTTATTTATAGCGCAGGAGCGGCAGCTGAATACTCTCATCCGTCGCTCCTGCTCTTGCTGTTATTAGCGGCAGCAGGTGTCGAATGATGGGAGCAGTAGTCCCATCAGCTGACACCAGTGACGGGAGGTAAACTTTATACCTCCGATCACAGCTAGGCGCTCGCGCTGTCTTCTGATAGCATGGGAACCGTCTGACTGGCGGGGATGATTTCACCGCCGATCACAAGCGGTGTTTGCCGCAATGTTATGCACATTACAGCACAGCAAACACTGGATGTTCGGGCCCCCCATTCAAGTGAATGGGGTTCAGGTCCAGGTACTGTTCTGGTACCCGAACCCAAACTTTTTGCAACTGTTCAGCCGAACCCACCGGACCCGGACATCCAGGTGTCCGCCCATCTCTACTTACATGGTCTGTCTTAGTGCCACTTTTTTTGCCATACTCCTGGCACCATATGTTACAGAACGTATCATCTGCCATATGTGTTTTCCCCTCATTTGTATAAGTATCTTTCACACCTCAAAACGAGCTGGTATGTCAATAGACTTGAAATAAAACTCGTTCATGAATTGGCCTTAGTCTGTGTGAGTGTATATGTGTGTTGTTAAAACATTTTTGACCAACGGGTTTATAGGAGACAAGAAAATAATCATATGGTCATGTCGGATGAGCCAAGAGCTATTAATCTGCCATCAGGATGAGTTTCTGCTCACTGCTTAGCATTTGCTCTGGATGATATACACTATTATACTTACTGCAGGAATTCTCGGTTTCCTTCTTCAACCAAATGATTTAAGATCTATTTACACTTGCAGGAAGAAATTTTTTTGGTCATGAAATAGAATAAACAGCTAGTTTTATTAGTTTTACATGACACAACGTATTTTGTTAATGTTTCCAAAAAAGTCAAAGTATATGTCTGTCTAAGATAAAATGTATCCAGTATGAAAAGCTAGGGATCAAATATTTAATATTGTTCATCAAAACTTCTCTAAGTTTTCTCACTTTTTAGGGAGAATCTGACAGCAAACATATGAAAAGAACTGCAATTTTTACAGGATCGGCATCCTTAAAATAATTAGTTCATTGTTTTACTGTGTAAAAATCTAATTGTTGTTCCAAAATTAATTATTATCTGCACTAAATAAGTGAATAAATGTTAAAAGGGTTTTCCACTTTCAAAAAATTGGTCTTCAAACAAATGGATAATTGTAAAAAAGCTAACATAGAACTCACCGATCTTTGTATTTTGGCTGCAGCGCTGGTATTATGACTACAATGTGCATCACCGCTGCTACCAATCATTGAGCTTAGTGGCTCTGCTGATGTAAACTGTATGGGCCACTGAGCTCAGTGATTGGCTGCAGTGTTGATGATGTGTCATGAAGTCATGAAGTCACCACTGCAGCCAAAATTCAGACATCAGAGAGGCGGTAATCGGGGGAAAGGGAGGGCGAGCGCCATCTGAGATTATTTACAAGTATTGAATCATTTGGTGACCACTTTTTTTGAAAGTGAATTCAAAGGGAAAATGAACTCCAAGCGAATGTGGCGCTAATCACCTTAGAATTTTTTTAATAAATCCACGAACAGTGAAAAACTGTTAATAAAAGTTCATTTATTTTCTCAAAAAAAGGAAAAAAATATTTTTTTAATATTTTTAAAATACAGTACAATGCGTTTCAGCTGCTATTGTTTACAGTGCAGCCTTCATCAGGTTCAAAAAAAAAAAAACAACTTACAAAAGCACTAAAAAGTGATCACGGTACGTGTCCCCAAACTTTTGGCCATAGTGTCGTTTCTGTACAGAGCTACATGTTGATATTTTATGTAAGCAAAGGATATACAGTAATGTGCATTTATGTGTATTTATAGCAAAAGAGAATGATGACGGAGCTACTGGCAGTGTTCACTTGGCATTCCTTTTTTTTTCACCATTTTTAAAAAAGAAAGGTAAGAAAAGGGATTCCACAAAAATACACCACATTTTATTTATTTATTGCAATAGGAGTTAATGGGCAACATATACAAGATAAATACAGGTAAATAGAAGTAGTGTATGCACCTAAAAACAGGGGCTATATGTTTTTAAAACAAGTCTAGAAGCAGTGCAGCGCCCCCACTGCCGCAGGGCCGAGGGGTACCCGGTACCGGGCCTCTGAGTCTCTGTTCTGGGATTGTCACGGTGGCTAGACCCGGTCCGTGACCCTGCTGAGGGGCGTACAATGAAGGTGGAGGTATGGTGATGATGTTATGGTGCGGTGAAGTGCCGGTTGCAGTAAATAACGAGGACACCAGGGTGCAGTCTCTTTACCTCTTTACTGAAGGCTTCAGGATCCTCAATCCGGAATACGGTTAACCGGGCTGCGCAAGTCCGGCCGGTCCGATGGCACCTCCAGAGTTCCCTTTGCAGGTGGAAATCTGTGCCTTCCTTCTAGCGCTTGTGTGTTGCGGTCCTCCCCTGCTGTGCTTATGGGATAGTCCCCACAACTGTTGTGTCTGTTTCTTGTGTTCCCTCACAACTCAATTATGATGTTCTTCTTCGTCCCCCAGATGATATGGCTAGGACGCACCCGTATGACGGGTAGGCTCGGAGCTCTTCCTGGACCCTAGTGTCGCCCTTCTCCAAATGTTGCCCCCTATGTCTTCGTAGGTGATTTGTGTGAGACAGCCCGCCTATAACTGACTGTCCTGCCGTAGGTTTGAAGTTAGGCCTGGAGCTCTATACTTCCTCGGCGTTCCGGCCACCGGTTGCGTGCCTCAGTAGGATGTTGCCTCGGTCTTACAGCACGACTCCTACTGGTATTCTCCTTGTTGCGTTGATCTCGTTTCTCACTCAGCACAATAAACCTCGCTTCTTGTCCTTTCTTAGGGCACCGCCGCTATCTCGTGCAGGCGCGGTCCCGTAACGTTCTCTCTGTTCGCTAGGCCTCTGTCAGGATCCCACCCCTGACAGGGACCCCCCTGAGTCTCTCCCCGCAACACCCCCTGCCACGGGATGTTGCCTGTTCGATCCCCAGTCAGCTTTCTGTCTAACTTCCTATCCAACCCCCAGTTTTACCAGATTGTGAGGAGTGGCCTAATACATAGTACCCTTAGCTCCCCCTGGAGGCCAGACTGTGAAGTGTATTGGTGTCTGTGATACCTAGTCAGGTGAACTCCTTCAGTGCCATCAGACGTACCACAGCCCCCCTTAGTGGCGGAGCATCAGTACTGCAACGACCAGGACTCTGGGGCGCTGCACTCCCCCCCGGTTAAATCCAGTACTCCTGGACTGGGAAGAAAACAACAATACATGTCAGCAAAAAGACATACAATTTTTGAAATGCAATAACAAGTAAACTTTTAACAGAGCTTCCCTTTATGGGAGGTGAGGACACTTGAACGTTACAAACATGGTTAAATATTATAAGTAACATACTATAAATAACTTTTTCTTACCCAACCGGGTATTCTACTTAGTGCAAATTTCTGAACAATAATTTAACGTTGCCTTTAAGGACGTACACGCTGAATCCACTAAAGACCTTCTTATAAAACACTATAAGGCTAATCAACTTTTTCTTCATTTTCCATCTTTACATCTGCAGGACTGCCTGTCTATCTGCTCCAGGCCTACTGCCTCTCGTTCTGTTGCAGGACCGCCCCATTCTCGTCCGGGCCTACTGCCTTTCTGCTTCTATACACAGTATAGGATGTATCATCCATCTCTCGGTTCAAGATCACTGAGCCATCTCTGTATGGCTCCTAGGAGGACTCACTGACTAACCCCGTCTGGGTTCACTTCCTGTCCTCACTCTTCTAGCAACATCATTAAACATTTCTCACAGTTAACTAGTTAGCTACACATAACTTTTACATATTGGCATTATTACTTTTTCTTTCAAGACATAATTATACTTTAAGTGCTATGGGTGAACGTTCCCTTTAAGAGGGGACCAAGTCTCTATGAGGTAGTGCAACTTCTCAAGCTGCAAGTCCGTGTGCAGTAAGGACTCCAGTGCTGCTTCCAGGAACAGTTTCTTCGCAAAGAGTCCTTTCTTTTGTAAAACCAGTAGAGGGCACCTTTAAGAAGGTGCAAACTATTTACAAGGAGTTTGTAATCATGCATTGTTCATGATTCAGCAGTTCTTGATAACACAGGAAACAAAAACAGAAAGCAGAAGAAGGGATCCCGGGTAAACAAAGGGATCCCTTTAAGAGTTAACCCTAAACGGGTACTAGCAGCAAGAAGACAAACAGTTAACTATTTACATGCCTGTCGAGTATTAGGGCTTCATAGTAAGTTGCAAGA
This sequence comes from Ranitomeya variabilis, assembly GCF_051348905.1. NCBI lineage: Eukaryota > Metazoa > Chordata > Amphibia > Anura > Dendrobatidae > Ranitomeya > Ranitomeya variabilis. Next base: position 50,852,800 of record NC_135237.1, on the reverse strand, counting down.
CATCAGCCGATAGTGGACATCTCCTGACCGTTCAGGCTTCGGCCCCTGGTCCGCGGCTGTTGTAGTGTCAGTGTTGGTGGTTGGTCTCTCGGGTGCAATTGCAGCGCCCCCACTGCCGCAGGGCCGAGGGGTACCCAGTACCGGGCCTCTGAGTCTCTGTTCTGGGATTGTCACGGTGGCTAGACCCGGTCCGTGACCCTGCTGAGGGGCGTACAATGAGGGTGGAGGTATGGTGATGATGTTATGGTGCGGTGAAGTGCCAGTCGCAGTGAATAACGAGGACACCAGGGTGCAGTCTCTTTACCTCTTTACTGAAGGCTTCAGGATCCTCAATCCGGAATACGGTTAACCGGGCTGCGCAAGTCCGGCCGGTCCGATGGCACCTCCAGAGTTCCCTTTGCAGGTGGAAATCTGTGCCTACCTTCTAGCGCTTGTGTGTTGCGGTCCTCCCCTGCTGTGCTTACGGGATAGTCCCCACAACTGTTGTGTCTGTTTCTCGTGTTCCCTCACAACTCCATTATGATGTTCTTCTTCGTCCCCCAGATGATATGGCTAGGACGCACCCGTATGACGGGTAGGCTCGGAGCTCTTCCTGGACCCTAGTGTCGCCCTTCTCCTGTGGTTGCCCCCTATGTCTTCGTAGGTGATTCGTGTGAGACAGCCCGCCTATAACTGACTGTCCTGCCGTAGGTTTGAAGTTAGGCCTGGAGCTCTATACTTCCTCGGCGTTCCGGCCACCGGTTGCGTGCCTCAGTAGGATGTTGCCTCGGTCTTACAGCATGACTCCTACTGGTATTCTCCTTGTTGCGTTGATCTCGTTTCTCACTCAGCACAATAAACCTCGCTTCTTGTCCTTTCTTAGGGCACCGCCGCTATCTAGTGCAGGCGCGGTCCCGTAACGCTCTCTCTGTTTGCTAGGCCTCTGTCAGGATCCCACCCCTGACAGGGACCCCCCTGAGTCTCTCCCCGCAACACCCCCTGCCACGGGATGTTGCCTGTTCGATCCCCAGTCAGCTTTCTGTCTAACTTCCTATCCAACCCCCAGTTTCACCAGATTGTGAGGAGTGGCCTAATACATAGTACCCTTAGCTCCCCCTGGAGGCCAGACTGTGAAGTGTATTGGTGTCTGTGATACCTGGTCAGGTGAACTCCTTCATTGCCATCAGACGTACCACAGCCCCCCTTAGTGGCGGAGCATCAGTACTGCAACGACCAGGACTCTGGGGCGCTGCACTCCCCCCGGTTAAATCCAGTACTCCTGGACTGGGAAGAAAACAACAAAACATGTCAGCAAAAAGACATACAATTTTGAAATGCAACCAAACAAGTAAACTTTAAACAGAGCTTCCCTTTATGGGAGGTGAGGACACTTGAACGTTACAAACATGGTTAAATATTATGAGTAACATACTATAAATAACTTTTTCTTACCCAACCGGGTATTCTACTTAGTGCAAATTTCTGAACAATAATTTAACATTGCCTTTAAGGACGTACACGCTGAATCCACTAAAGACCTTCTTATAGAACACTATAAGGCTAATCAACTTTTTCTTCATTTTCCATCTTTACATCTGCAGGACCGCCTGACTATCTGCTCCAGGCCTACTGCCTCTCATTCTGTTGCAGGACCGCCCCATTCTCGTCCGGGCCTACTGCCTTTCTGCTACTATACACAGTATAGAACGTATCATCCATCTCTTAGTTCAAGATCACCGAGCCATCTCTGTATGGCTCCTAGGAGGACTCACTGACTAACCCCATACGGGTTCACTTCCTGTCCTCATTCTCTAACACATTATTAAACATTTCTTACAATTAACCAGCTTTCTACATATAACTTTACTTGTAAGCATTATCACTATTTCTCTTAAGGCATCATTATACTTTAAGTGCTATGGGTGAACGTTCCCTTTAAGAGGAGACCAAGTCTCTATGAGGTAGTGCAACTTCTCAAGCTGCAAGTCCGTACGCAGCAAGGACTCCGGTACTGCTTCCAGGAACAGTTTCTTCGCAAAGAGTCCTTTCTGTTATAAAACCAGTAGAGAGCACCTTTAAGAAGGTGCAAACTATTTACAAGGAGTTTGTAATCATGCATTGTTCATGATCCAGCAGTTCTTTCAACATTGATAACACAGGAAACAAAAACAAAAACAAAGGAAGGGATCCCGGGTAAACAAAGGGATCCCTTTAAGAGTTAACCCTAATCGGGTTCTAGCAGCAAGGAAACACATAAAAGGATGAACAGTTAACTATATACATGTTCAGAAGATGAGGACATTTACTTGAACCACTCAGGAGGCAGCACCGGCGGAGGCAACCCCTTTGGATATTGCCTGCCGCCTGGTACTGCGTAAGGGGGAGCGTTGTCCCATCTGGGGGTCTGCGTACCCACTGTCTTCCGTTCTGGGGTAGCTGGAGCACCGACCACCTGAGAAGACACCCCCTTGGCCACGACAGTGGTTGAGGTGACAATGTTGCAGGTCGTGGTTTTGAGGATGGTGCACGTCGGAGTGACCTCGGTGGTCTTGGTGATGATCATAGGCTGACCACAAGGGGGCACCTTTGCTACGGGGTCAGCTTCGCTGGCACCTTAGTCGGGGATGTCACGGGGTTCTGCCTCTTATGGACATTCAGGGCGAACCACCCCTTTTCCCCAAGGTGCCTGGTGTAAGTAACTTCATCCCCCGGGTAGAGATCCCGGTCTGGGTGGCCCTCTCTGAGATGAGACTCCACATCCCGCCGGTTGACAAAGACTTCGGCGTACAGGCCCGGCTCTTTTATAAAGCCCCAGCCTCCGCGGAGCTTGAAGGCGACAACAGTGCCCTGCCTGCGCGGGGCCTGGTGAGCGATGGGGTCCTTGCGGGCCCGGTCCTTGACCGCCAAGTCCTTTTGGTGGTAGGCCTCTAGCCCGGCCTGGTACGCCTTTTCTTTCTCTTCCCACTGCTGCTCCAGCTGGACCTGGTATTCCTCCCAGCTCAGGGCCTGCACCATCTCCCCTTCCAGTGTCTTCTCCCCGGGGAACCCCATGAGGTTGGGTCCTGAGTTCACCCAGCGGCACACTGTACGCTCCGCATGGACCTCTCTCAGAGGGGTAATTGGTAGAATCGGGGCTTTCAAGAAGTGTTCCATACCCGTTGTCTCCTCCCACGGTAACAAGTGCTGGAGTCTATGGGTCCCAGGGAGAGGGGGTGCCGCGACGGGGCCTATCAACAGACCCTCAGCCAGCGGGACAGGGTCGGCGGACTCACCAGTCGGCGCGTGCCCCTCCTCCTCGGTCAGCTCCGCTGGCGGTATAGTCAATGGGAGCGTCGGCTGGGGTTTCGGCAGCAACGCAGGGCCCGACGTTAGAAGGTCCTCTGCTGGCGCCTCCGTCCGCAGCTGGAGGAGATGTTCGATCAGGCCCTCCATCTCCATTTGCAGGAGGCCGGTCCCAATCGCGGAGAGCTGGCCACTGTACTCGTCCGGGTGGCTGGGGGAGTCTTTGGCTTCAACCCCGCATTCCTGGTCTGAGCGACTCGTCATGGCGTCCTCCGCATGGGTCGCTTCCTGGTCTTTTTCCCGCTCTCTCCTTCGTGGGCGTTTTCATTTTCTCTGTCTCCGCCCACCCTTGAGAATCAGGAGGCGGATCTCGGCTGCTGACGGACACGTCCTCACGGTGCAGAAATATTTAGACTGGGCGGCCATCGTCTTTTCACGCTCTTCAGCTGGTTCACGCCTACTCCACGCCCCTCTTCTTCTCCTGCGCTCTCCTTAGCGCTGTAATGGCGGCGGTTTTCGGCGGGAACTTTTGGTGGTAACAGCAATGCACAGTCTTTGCAATAAGTCACAGTCCAAACACAATTCAATCACAGTTCCAAGGCACACATGACCTGATTCTTCAGGCTTAAGTACATCCTGTTCGTGACGACAAGTTTGCAGCGCCCCCACTGCCGCAGGGCCGAGGGGTACCCGGTACCGGGCCTCTGAGTCTCTGTTCTGGGATTGTCACGGTGGCTAGACCCGGTCCGTGACCCTGCTGAGGGGCGTACAATGAAGGTGGAGGTATGGTGATGATGTTATGGTGCGGTGAAGTGCCGGTCGCAGTGAATAACGAGGACACCAGGGTGCAGTCTCTTTACCTCTTTACTGAAGGCTTCAGGATCCTCAATCCGGAATACGGTTAACCAAGCAAGTCCGGCCGGTCCGATGGCACCTCCAGAGTTCCCTTTGCAGGTGGAAATCTGTGCCTACCTTCTAGCGCTTGTGTGTTGCGGTCCTCCCCTGCTGTGCTTACGGGATAGTCCCCACAACTGTTGTGTCTGTTTCTCATGTTCCCTCACAACTCCATTATGATGTTCTTCTTTGTCCCCCAGATGATATGGCTAGGATGCACCCGTATGACGGGTAGGCTCGGAGCTCTTCCTGGACCCTAGTGTCGCCCTTCTCCTGTGGTTGCCCCCTATGTCTTCGTAGGTGATTTGTGTGAGACAGCCCGCCTATAACTGACTGTCCTGCCGTTGGTTTGAAGTTAGGCCTGGAGCTCTATACTTCCTCGGCGTTCCGGCCACCGGTTGCGCGCCTCAGTAGGATGTTGCCTCGGTCTTACAGCACGACTCCTACTGGTATTCTCCTTGTTGCATTGATCTCGTTTCTCACTCAGCACAATAAACCTCGCTTCTTGTCCTTTCTTAGGGCACCGCCGCTATCTCGTGCAGGCGCGGTCCCGTAACGTTCTCTCTGTTCGCTAGGCCTCTGTCAGGATCCCACCCCTGACAGGGACCCCCCTGAGTCTCTCCCCGCAACACCCCCTGCCACGGGATGTTGCCTGTTCGATCCCCAGTCAGCTTTCTGTCTAACTTCCTATCCAACCCCCAGTTTTACCAGATTGTGAGGAGTGGCCTAATACATAGTACCCTTAGCTCCCCCTGGAGGCCAGACTGTGAAGTGTATTGGTGTCTGTGATACCTGGTCAGGTGAACTCCTTCAGTGCCATCAGACGTACCACAGCCCCCCTTAGTGGCGGAGCATCAGTACTGCAACGACCAGGACTCTGGGGCGCTGCAGCAGCACCTCCTTTATTCATGGGCATGTCTAGTATTGCAGTTCTGTGATTGGACCCACTACTTTTAAGAGATTTTTAATCAAAGAAGCTGATGACTTATAGCTTAGATCACTTTCTGGTTATTGGAGCTGTTAGAACCTCTACAACCATGAGAATGAAGGGTTGCAACACTGGTTTATTGCTGAGACCTCTTTATAGGTTTTCTCTGCACGGCATCTATCCTAATTTCTCCGGGAGGCATTGGTACATGCTGGTATCTTTATATTTAAATAGTGTTTTGTTTTTTTTACTACATCTTTATTTAATTCACAAATCATTTTGGAGCGTTCCCGGTGGTGTAAAACACTTTAGTTGAGTTTCTATTTATGTTATCTTTATCCTTTCTAAACATTTTAATCTCCTTTGTGATACACTTGCGGGTGTTGTTACATTTCTCTTTCTCATGTACAAGTATAGAATAATTAATTGAGTCAAAATAACTGCGAGTTTAGCAACATTTCAAGGCCAAGGTCAGATCTGGCCCGTGGTGCCTTCCTTTTACAATCGAGCAGCCTAAACATTCGAAATGCCATGATCAAAAAGCTACAAGATAAAAAAGAGATGGTAAAACTAAGAAAATATTGCTGCTAGCTACATTTTTGCACTTCGGAAAACATTTTAGGCTATGTTACCAGGAGTGAGGGGTTTTTTTAGGTTTTCTGAACCTATTAGAAAATTAGGTTGACTGCACTTTTTTCATTGTGATTTTTTAGTGCATTTTTTAATGAGTTTTTATCCCGTTTTTGATGGTCCAAGTTTTTGTATCTTGTTGGTTTGTCAATCATGTTTTAAAATAATCTGCTTGATTTGTTTATGCTTCCTGATATTAGGCTTTGACAAAACTTTGTTGATTGTCATGTTTGGTTTTCACCCGTTTATTGTGCATTTCTGCAGCGCAATCCAATTCTATGGGAAAATCCACATATAAAACTCAGATTTAAAACACCCACCGTCAGTCAGTTAAGCTGCGTAAGAAAAAGCAGTGGAAAAGAGATTTTTTATAAATCCCATCCACTTTGCTAGAACTGAAAGATGTTGCATTTTTGGTTCCACGAAATGTCAAAACTTGGGAACTTAACCTAATATTAACTAACGACTCTTGTCTTGTACTGTTTCATTCTTATCTTCTATTTTTTTATGAATTATGGACAAAAAAAGAAAAGAGTTGCAAACACAAGAAATCGTAAAAATGCTAAATATAATACTTTGGGGGAAACACAGCAAGAGTTTAAAATTCCTGCAGCGCCCCAAGTCTTCAAGTCCTTCATAATGAGAGATAGTAGCATCATATATATATAATTGTATATTAGAGTTGTATTATTTTTTTTAATGAGACACCCAAATAAAAAAAGGGGTCGACTGGTGAATACTAGTTATCACCTATCGACAATATAGGTGATCACTTAATTATTGATGGGGTCCAACCCCTGGGATCCGCACCGATCATCAGAACAGAATTTTCATCTTCAGTGGGGCACTTTTATCCCCATTGCAAAATCGATCAGCACTGCTGCTCCAGTCTAATAGGACAAAAGTGTCTCACTCTGCAGATAGTTGTGGGCTTCAGTGGTCAGACTCCCACCGATCAACAGTTGTCTCTTATCTGGTGGACAAGCAATAACTTGTTTTCTTTGGACAACCCTTTTAAAAAAATCCAAAAAATCAAGCTATCTTCTATCCATAGGATGATGGTAACATGCTGATTACTATGGGTCCAACCACTGGGACCCACAGCAATTGTAAAATCGAGGATCTGGAACCCTGAGAATGGTCTCCGTAGGACTGTCCTAAATGGAGCGGAGGTGCACATGCTCGGCCTCATTCATTGTGTTTGAGCCTGCCAAGTACAGTGCGCTGTTATTTCTGGCTGTTCCATAGGAAATGAAAGGAGCGAAGGACAACCTCCACTCCATTCAGGATAGGCCTGCAGACCCCGTTCTCAGGATTTAAAAGCCCCCAATCTCAGGATCACTGAGCAGTTAAACCTAGAAATAGATGGATCGATTTGCAGTACTTCAGTCTGTCGGTCAGGTAAGTAATCTCTTGGCAATGGATGTGAGGCGTTCGGATCTCTTACCGTCTGAGATTGCAGGCATGGCTTGATTAATTGGGCTTGCTCGATGTCACCGGTAAAATTAAAAAAAAGAATACTGAGAATTGTCATAATAATTAGAGATTAGTAAATTGATTAAATGTAGATTGAATTTGTCTAAATTGTCTCTTCAGAGAGAAAGAGGACTAGAACTCTAATGCCATCTATAGGAAGTAGCAATCCTACAAGTCAATATCGACCCTTTACTGAGCCTTGTCACATGACTAAAGATAAAAACCAAAACCAACATCTCAATTTGCAGACACTGTGTTTCGGGGGACTGCCCCTCGTCAGTGCAAAGTGTGAGATTTGGTTTGGCTGTGTGTCTAAATTTATGAAATTCTCACAATTTGCGATTCCAACATGAAAAGTCTATCAATGCACCATGTTATTAAATAAGCTAACATTGAGAGATTTGGACCATTTGCTGTGATTTCCGATCAGTCAGGAACTGTAAGAAGGCAGAATGGGAACCGAGTGGCACTTAGAAGAGCAGAAGATGGGGGCTAGTAAGTATTTTACTACGGACAGGGAATACACATTAGTGATAACGCTGGATTGGCGATTTCACATTATTAAGGCTGTGTTTGTGCTAAGCAACTTAAAATGTGTTGGATACAGTCATAGAAGACCTCAGAGTGATATGTATTTTCAGGGCAATTGGAGAAATTGTAGTGTTGCGATTTGTGGCATAGTGATTCTCTGCAAAATGAATTTTACAAAGCCCAGTTATCATCTACTACACCCTCAACCCTTATGTAAGGGCAATATGTAGCCATTAAGTAGCTCCTAGGAGACACATCTATACAGACTGTAAATTTATTTTCCAAGATTGAACCTTATTTCCAATTCAGTTTACATTGAGGAAGTATACAATCCTTTAAAATGAACAGTTAGAGTTAAGGTCATCATGTGGGACAAGAGGGGAAGGCATTGTGCTCATACTATTGAGATAGGATGTCATCGTGTCATTCACAACTGACACGTCGGTTGTAGGATTAGAGGGGTTATCGGGGTGGGGTGGAGCACTGTTACATAGGAGACAAATACAGAACTCATTGTCATATCGGTGACGTTATTAAAGACTCATTGTCTGAGGATAAGACTGCCTGAAGTTGTGTTCATAAGAGGCATAGATGAAAAACAGGTTAAGCTTTTTAAGAGTAGTCCCCTCCAACAAATGAGCAGAGAGACTCAGAATTAAGAAGATAATTGCGGTCCCACTTTGAAGAAGTTCACTTGTAACAGGTGATTATAGAACTTGAATGTTATACTGTATACTGGGATACAAAATGGATAAAGAATAGCAATACAATCACTCCACAAGTCCACATTATACTTGCTGATTCTACCGCTTCAAAGCCGCTTTAACCGGGTTTTTTTTTTATGCATTGTTTGGTAAAAATAGTCAACATTTACCTGCTTTGAAAATTAAAGAAGCTGTTGTATTGCAAAGAGGCATCAGAAGTACAGAGGATTTCCAGGGATGGGTGCATTAGTCATCTCAAAGGCAGTGACCAATCCATTCACACAATTAAGAAAAGATAGTTTTTGTATGTAACAATAAAGTTTTATGTGATGTGGATATTGGGAATGGAGACAAGAGAGCATTTCCAGCAGATCAGAACAAATATTTACGAAGATATACTGTTCAGCATAAATGAGTACACCCCCCTTTGAATAGTAAGATTTAAAGCAACATCTCACTGAACACGAGAACAATTTCTAAAATTCAGAAAAGTCTGAGATTCATAAAACATTTTTATTTAATCCATAACTTGAAAGTCTTGAAAGTAAAGTTAATAATATCACATTTAATTATGAAATCTTGAGTTTTACTCAAATTAGTTGGTGCCAAAGTGAATACACCCCACATCAAATACTACAACATATTTTGTATGATCTCCATGATGTTAAAGGACAGCATCAAGTCTTCTAGGCACGGATTGAACAAGTTGGCGACATTCTTCAAGAGCGACATCACTTGGAGCCAGGATGCTAGAGTGATGAAAATGTGTCTCTTCAGAATTCAGCTGGGTTCAGGAGACACTTTGCCACTGAATTATTTTCTCCAGGGTCTTCTTCAGAAGTACAACAGATGTGTGTTTTGGATCATTTGGAAAAATGCACTTCTACCTAGGACATGGAGTGATGTCAGCATCTTCTCTTTCAAAATATAGCAGTACATCTGTGAATTCATAATACCATCAATGAAATGCAGATCCCTGACACCAGCGGCAATCATCAGTTCCACATAAGGCCACTGCCACCACCATGTTTCATTGTAAGTACCATGCATTTTTCTAAATTAATTTTTCTAAATGCATGGTGCCTACAATGAAACACGGTGGTGGCAGTTTCCTTATGTGGGATTGCATGAGTGTTTCTGGTGTTGGGGAGCTACATTACATTTATGGTATCACGAATTAATAGATGTACTGCTCTATATTGAAAGAAAAGATGGCCAAGTGTCTCCTGATCTGAATTCAACCGAATTCTGGAGAGACAAGTTGTCATCATTCTCCATCCAGCCTCTAAAAGAGGTTGTTCTTGAAGAATGGAATATAATATGTCACCAACTTGTTCATGCCTAGAGAGACTTGGTGCTGTCCTTATAAATAACGGAGGTCATACAAAATTCTAGATGTAGTAGTTTTTGATGTGGGGTGTAATCATTTGTCATCTACCAATTTGAGTAAAACTAAAGATTTTGTAATTAAAGTTGTATTGTTTACCTTTGATATTATGGGTTAAAATTTTTTCTATAAAACTCTTGTCAAAATTTTAGAAATTGCTCTTGTATTCAGTGAGATTAGAATCTTACTTATGTCCTTATAGTCTGAAGATAGTCCTTTTGACCAAAACGTCACCGTTTTTGGATTGCTATTCTAATATATCTTATATAATTTTTTGCAACTGATTAGAGTGCCAGATTTTTTTCTTCACTGATTTTATGGAGTGGTATCCTATCCTGGCAACACATTTCTATACAGAGTGACGTATTTTCTATTCATTTGCAGAATGGTTACAAAATTCTTTATAAGAGAAACCACAGCAGAAATACGGAGATTTCCCATGGATTCTGGCTGCAGATTTTCATTCTGAAGCGACACAGATCTGCATCTAGATACCAAGTGCAGTGACAAGTCACTTTTTTTTTTTTCAATTATGTGAACTTCAAATGCACAGCCTAAAAACCTGACCCATAAATAAATGACGTCAATGAGAGGCAGAATACACTTGGATTTCACACAGATTTCAATGTAGATCATGTAGAATATGCATTAGAATATGAAATAAATTCACCCCATGTGAACATATCTGTACTCTTTACCAACTCCTGGTCAATAATACTATGAAATATGCACCTGACATGTACCAGTTACCTTTTCTCCAATGATGACGTTAAACATTAGGTACCCATGCTATGACAGCAGCCACCGGAGAAAGGAAACATTGGAATAAAAAAAGGGGAGTGTAGGTTGGATGGAAGAATGGATTCTTGGCACAATCGTCAATGCTTCAAAAATATCAGGAGGACCATGGTGAATTTAAAATGGCTTCAATTTTTTATGATGCCTGTTTTGATATTTATATATTTACTCGTCATATTTACAAGCCTTTTCTGCATATATCAGCATTTTAGATGATTCTATTCACCGTACACCACTTTTTCCGTCTCGCCACCTCCCTATAGTGCCAGTCTAAGCTTATCTGTGACAGCTGGGATACACGGTAGGAACATGGTACACGATACCCGTGCCACTTTGTAATGTCTTATTTTATGACTTTACTGAAGCAGTCCAGCCAGATCACTGTTTCACATGGAAAGATCAAAAGACCCAAAAGAGCAAAGAAGTATTGTGGGAGCCATCAAAAGAGCCACGGAGAAAATGAATCACACAAAAGAGCAATTGTCCTGAACAAAGAAAACACTGAAGAGGAGAGGAACAATATTTTGGTTATGTCATTAACTGCACAAAGAAACAAGAAAAGGAATAGATACAATTATCGCAGGAAAGAAGAGAAAACATACAGTCACTTATGAAATAAGGAGAGACTTTACAACGAAAGACAAAGCAAACAGACATTGAAGTGCAGTCACTCATGACATACCGGCAATTATAGAGAATCGGCAATTTGATAGGAGGGAGGAGGAATAAGGAACGGAATCATTACACTCCTTGTTTTCAATAACATTGTTTTTAATAATAATAGTTGGTTCTAATGTAGTAAAACATGGAATTGCTGCAGGCTACTATCCAACCAAATCTGCAGCAAAATTTGCATGAGTTTTAGGTGGATTTGCTGCTGAATTGACCAAAGCTACATTCATATATTCCTGTGAATGATCCCGTCTGTGTTATCACGTTACTTTTTTTCTCGTGTCATCTGTTTTTTTTCTTGTTAGTTTTTGTTGTCACTGAAAAAATCTTTGTTCCCATGTCAATAAAAAGACCCCCGAAACATCTCATGCTTTAATTCAAATTTATCATTTTGTTACAGGTACGCGAGACACGAATGCAAAGTATAAGCAAACTGCAAGTCTGACAATTAGCATTCCTGCTTCACAGTTCTCCATAAACTCAAATGACCGATTCTGATCTGCAAACAAGGACCTGAATAGGACCTGCTCTGCGTCTCGGAGGTCTCACACACAGATCAATGTTTTGGAGCGGCCATCACAAAGCCCTGATCTCAATCCTATTGAAAATTTATGGGCAAACCTGATATTCTGGAGCAAGCAAGGCGACCTACAAACCTGGATCAGTTACACCAGTTTTGTCAGGAGGAATGGACCCAAATTCCGCCCAACTATTGTGAGAAGCTTGTGGAAGGAAATCCCAAACATTTGACCCAAGTCATTCAGTTTATGGGCAATGGTACCAAATACTAATGAAATGTATGTAAACTTTTAACTTTGCAGTAAGTAATAAAAATGCCTTGAAACATTCTCTCTCTCTCTCATTATTCTGGCAATTGGCAAATATTAATAATTATGGTAATCCTAATTGACTTAAAACAGGAAAGGTTTATTCTGATTTTATGTCAGATATTGAGAAAAGCATGCAGATGTGTATTTAATATAATATGTATATAAACTTCTGGTTTCAACTGTATATACAGTATATATATATATATATATATATATATATATATATATATATATCCTAAAACACAAAGACAATGTGTCATCTTAAACTTTAGACCTTTTAGAGATCATTTCATCTTCAACTTGCTTAACTGTTAGCAGAGGGTGTTTAGATGACTTCTCCATCTTTACATCTACTTAACCTTTGCATATCCATATCAGTATATACAAAATTCTGTGTAGATTTTTTTCCCACTACCCCCACTGTATGGTAAATGTTTGTACACAAGTCTCCGCATGTTCGCTGCGTCCAAAGCGTTGCCGTCTATTGAAGTGGGTGAATCCTGTTGTGAATTCCGCTCTTGGGCTCCCTCCGGTGGTTATAAGTAGCATTTTTGTGAATTCTGCTCTTGGGCTCCCTCCTGTGGTTTTGAGTGGTATGGCTGCTTCTTGGATTTAGCATCAGCAGCTGTTCTCACTGATCGTCTTTCTGGCTCGGCTATATTAGTTTGGCCTTATCCCTAATTCAATGCCAGTTGTCAATTGTTGAGCTTGGAGTCATGGCTCTCTGAGGATTTCCCTGCCACTCTGACCATTTCAGCAAAGCTAAGTCCTTGCTTGTCTTTTTGCAGTTCACTTGTTGTGGACTTTGTTGTTTGGCATTTTCTATGTTTTGCTCATTTGTCCAGCTTATCAGTATGGATCTATTTAGCTAAGCTGGAAGCTCTGGGCAGCAGAGTTTGCCCTCCACACTTTTAGTCAGGTGTGGAGATTTTTGCATTTCTCTGCGGTGAACTTTTTCTAGTTTTTATTACTGACCGCACAGTTTTCTGTCCTGTACTAATTCTGTCTAGCTAGTAGTGGCCTCCTTTGCTAAATCTTGTTTCATACTACGTATGTCATTTCCTTCTCCTCTCACAGTCATTATTTGTGGGTGGCTGTCCTATCCTTTGGGGATTTTCTCTGAGGCAAGATAGCTTTTCTGTTTCTACCTTTAGGGGTAGCTAGATCTCCGGCTGTGACGAGGTGTCTAGGGAGTGACAGGAACATCCCACGGCTACTGCTAGTGTCTGTGTTAAGATTAGGAACTGCGGTCGGTATAGTTACCACCTGCTCAGAGCTAGTCGCATGTCGCTCCTTAATCACCAGACCATAACAGTACAACTGGCCAAAAATGAGCTGAATGCATCTCAAAAGAAGGAAAAGAAAAAGAGTTCTGAGCCATTTTTTTTTTCTTTAGTCTGTTTTGTCTTTTTCCTTCCTCTTAATCTCTGGGTGATTCAGGATTTGGATGCGGGCATGGATGTTCAGGGGTTGTTTTCTCGTGTGGATCAGCTTGCTGCAAGAGTACAGAGTATTCAAGATTATGTTGTTCAGACTCCGGCCTTAGAGCCTAGAATTCCTACTCCGGATTTGTTTTACGGGGATAGAACTAAGTTTTTGAACTTTAAAAATAACTGCAAATTGTTTTTTGCTCTGAAACCCCGTTCCTCTGGTGACCCCATTCAGCAAGTAAAAATAGTTATTTCTCTGCTGCGTGGTGACCCTCAGGACTGGGCATTCTCCCTTGAGTCAGGGGATCCGGCATTGCTTAATGTAGATGCATTTTTTCAATCGCTCGGATTATTGTATGACGAACCTAACTCTGTAGAGCATGCTGAGAAAACACTGTTGGCCCTGTGTCAGGGTCAGGAAGCGGCAGAATTATACTGCCAGAAATTTAGAAAATGGTCTGTGCTCACTAAATGGAATGAGGATGCTCTGGCAGCAATTTTCAGAAAGTGTCTTTCTGAAGCCCTTAACCCCTTAAGCCCCGAGGGTGGTTTGCACGTTAATGACCGGGCCAATTTTTACAATTCTGACCACTGTCCCTTTATGAGGTTATAACTCTGGAACGCTTCAACGGATCTTGGCAATTCTGACATTGTTTTCTCGTGACATATTGTACTTCATGTTAGTGGTAAAATTTCTTCGATATAACTTGCGTTTATTTGTGAAAAAAACGAATATTTGGCGAAAATTTTGAAAATTTCGCAATTTTCCAACTTTGAATTTTTATGCCCTTAAATCACAGACATATGTCACACAAAATACTTAATAAATAACATTTCCCACATGTCTACTTTACATCAGCACAATTTTGGAACCAAAATTTTTTTTTGTGACGGAGTTATAAGGGTTAAAAGTTGACCAGCAATTTCTCATTTTTACAACACCATTTTTTTTTAGGGACCACATCTCATTTGAAGTCATTTTGACGGGTCTATATGATAGAAAATACCCAAGTGTGACACCATTCTAAAAACTGCACCCCTCAAGGTACTCAAAACCACTTTCAAGAAGTTTATTAACCCTTCAGGTGTTTCACAGGAATTTTTGGAATGTTTAAATAAAAATGAACATTTAACTTTTTTTCACACAAAATTTATTTCAGCTCCAATTTGTTTTATTTTACCAAGGGTAACAGGAGAAAATAGACCCCAAAAGTTGTTGTACAATTTGTCCTGAGTACGCTGATACCCCATATGTGGGGGTAAACCACAGTTTGGGCGCATGGCAGAGCTTGGAAGCAAAGGAGCGCCATTTGACTTTTCAATGCAAAATTGACTGGAATTGAGATGGGACGCCATGTTGCATTTGGAGAGCCCCTGATGTGCCTAAACATTGAAACCCCCCACAAGTGACACCATTTTGGAAAGTAGACCCCCTAAGGAACTTATCTAGATGTGTGGTGAGCACTTTGACCCAACAAGTGCTTTACAGAAGTTTATAATGCAGAGCCGTAAAAATAAAAAATCATATTTTTTCACAAAAATTATCTTTTCACCCCCAATTTTTTATTTTCCCAAGGGTGAGAGAAGAAATTGGACCCCAAAAATTGTTGTGCAATTTGTCCTGAGTACGCTGATACCCCATATGTGGGTGTAAACCATTGTTTGGGCGCAGGGCAGAGCTCGGAAGGGAAGGAGCGCCATTTGACTTTTCAATGCAAAATTGACTGGAATTGAGATGGGACGCCATGTTGCATTTAGAGAGCCCTTGATGTGCCTAAACATTGAAACCCCTAACAAGTGACACCATTTTGGAAAGTAGACCCCCTAAGGAACTTATCTAGATGTGTGGTGAGCACTTTGACCCAACAAGTGCTTTACAGAAGTTTATAATGCAGAGCCGTAAAAATAAAAAATCATATTTTTTCACAAAAATGATCTTTTCACCCCCAATTTTTTATTTTCCCAAGGGTAAGAGAAGAAATTGGACCCCAAAAATTGTTGTGCAATTTGTCCTGAGTACACTGATACCCCATATGTGGGTGTAAACCATTGTTTGGGCGCAGGGCAGAGCTCAGAAGGGAAGGAGCGCCATTTGACTTTTCAATGCAAAATTGACTGGAATTGAGATGGGACGCCATGTTGCGTTTGGAGAGCCCCTAATGTGCCTAAACATTGAAATCCCCCACGAGTGACACCATTTTGGAAAGTAGACCCCTTAAGGAACTTATCTAGATGTGTGTTGAGCACTTTGACCCAACAAGTGCTTCACAGAAGTTTATAATGCAGAGCCGTAAAAATAAAAAATCATATTTTTTCACAAAAATGATCTTTTCACCCCCATTTTTTTATTTCCCCAAGGGTAAGAGAAGAAATTAGACCACAAAAGTTGTTGTGCAATTTGTCCTGAGTATGACGATACCCCATATGTGGGTGTAAACCATAATTTGGGCGCATAGCAGAGCTCAGAAGGGAAGAAGCGCTATTTTACTTTTCAATGCAAAATTGACTGGAATTAAGATGGGATGCCATGTTGCGTTTGGAGAGCCCCTGATGTGCCTAAACATTAAACCCCCCCACAAGTGACACCATTTTGGAAAGTAGACCCCCTAAGGAACTTATCTAGATGTGTTTTGAGAGCTTTGAACCCCCAAGTGTTTCACTACAGTTTATAACGCAGAGCCGTGAAAATAAAAATTATTTTTTTTTTCACAAAAATGATTTTTTAGCCCCCAGTTTTGTATTTTCACAAGGGTATCAGGATAAATTGGACCCTAAAAGTTGTTGTCCAATTTGTCCTGAGTACGCTGATACCCCCTATGTGGGGGGGAACCACTGTTTGGGCGCATGACAGAGCTCGGAAGGGAAGGAGCGCCATTTGGAATGCAGACTTAAATGGATTGGTCTGCAGGCGTCACGTTGCATTTGCAGAGCCCCTGATGTACCCAAATAGTACAAACCCCCCACAAGTGACCCCATATTGGAAACTAGACCTCCCAAGGAACTTATCTAGATGTGTTGTGAGAACTTTGAACCCCCAAGTGTTTCACTACAGTTTACAACGCAGAGCCGTGAAAATAAAACATATTTTTTTTCCCACAAAAATGATTTTTAGCCCCCCAAATTTTTATTTTCCCAAGGATAACAAGAGAACTTGGACCCCAGAAGTTGTTGTTCAATTTGTCCCTAGTACGCTGATACCCCATATGTTGGGGTAAACCCCTTTTTGGACGCACGGGAGAGCTCGGAAGGGAAGGAGCACTGTTTTACTTTTTCAACGCAGAATTGGCTGGAATTGAGATTGGACGCCATGTCGCGTTTGGAGAGCCCCTGATGTGCCTGAACAGTGGAAACTCCCCAATTCTACCTGAAACCCTACCCCTAACCGTTTACTGAACATTTTCTGACAGTCATAAGTGCCACGTATATAAGTGCCACGTATTTAAGTGCCACGTATTTAAGTGCCACGTATTTAAGTGCCACGATATTTCAGTGCCACGATATTTCAGTGCCATGTATTTCAGTGCCACGTATTTCAGTGCCACGTATTTCAGTGCCACGTATTTCAGTGCCACGTATTTCAGGCACTGAAAAATACGTGGCACGTAAATACTTCAGTGCCACGATATTTCAGTGCCACGATATTTCAGTGCCACGTATTTCAGTGCCACGTATTTCAGGCACTGAAAAATACGTGGCACGTAAATACGTGGCACGTAAATACGTGGCACTTAAATACGTGGCACTTAAATACGTGGCACTTATATACGTGGCCACTGAAATATCGTGGCACTTATATACGTATATACGTATATAAACGTATATTTCAGTGCCACGTATTTCAGTGCCACGTATTTCAGGTTAGGGGTAGGGTTAGGGTTTTTTGTTTTTTTCTTGTTTTCTTGTGTTTTTCTATAAAAACGCATGCGTTTTACCGCGTTTACATGCATTTTTTCACACATGCGGTTTTTTTAAAAAACGCATGCAGATAAAAACGCAAGTGTGAAACCAGACTAAAAGACGCTTTTTATAGCAAAAAAGTTTTTGCGTCTCCACATTTTGAGACCTATAATTTTTCCACATTTTGGTCCACAGAGTCATGTGAGGTCTTGTTTTTTGCGGGACGAGTTGACGTTTTTATTGGTAACATTTTCGGACACGTGACCATTTTTTATCACTTTTTATTCCGATTTTTGTGAGGCAGAATAACCAAAAACCAGCTATTCATGAATTTCTTTTGGGAGAGGCGTTTATACCGTTCTGCGCTTGGTAAAATTGATAAAGCAGTTTTATTCGTCGGGTCAGTACGATTACAGCGATACCTCATTTATATCATTTTTTTATGTTTTGACGCTTTTATACGATAAAAACTATTTTATAGAAAAAATAATTATTTTGGCATTGCTTTATTCTGAGGACTATAACTTTTTTATTTTTTTGCTGATGATGCTGTATGGCGGCTCGTTTTTTGCGGGACAAGATGACGTTTTCAGCGGTAACATGGTTATTTATATCCGTCTTTTTGATCGCGTGTTATTCCACTTTTTGTTCGGCGGTATGGTAATAAAGCGTTGTTTTTTGCCTCGTTTTTTTTTTTTTTTTCTTACGGTGTTTACTGAAGGGGTTAACTAGTGGGCCAGTTTTATAGGTTGGGTCGTTACGGACGCGGCGATACTAAATATGTGTACTTTTATTGTTTTTGTTTGTTTTTTTTAGATAAAGAAATGTATTTATGGGAATAATATTTTTTTTTTTATTATTATTTATTTAGGAATTATTATTATTTTTTTTTACACATGTGGAAATTTTTTTTTTTACTTTTTTACTTTGTCCCAGGGGGGGACATCACAGATCGCAGATCTGATAGTGTGCACAGCACTCTATCAGATCTGCGATCATACTTTCATCGGAGCAGGCTGCAGCTTTCATCTGCAGCCTGCTCCGACCCGGAAGTGCTCCCTGCAGGACCCGGATACAGCCCCTCGGCCATTTTGGATCCGGGGCCTGCAGGGAGAAGACGTTCGGTACGAGGTGAGTACATCACCTTGTACCGATCGTCTCAGGGAAGCCCGCAGGGAGCCCCCTCCCTGCGCGATGCTTCCCTGTACCGCCGGTACACCGCGATCATGTTTGATCGCGGTGTGCCAGGGGTTAATGTGCCGGGGGCGGTCCGTGACCGCTCCTGGCACATAGTGCCGGATGTCAGCTGCGATATGCAGCCGACACCCGGCCGCGATCGGCCACGCTCCCCCCGTGAGCGCGGCCGATCGCGTATGACGTACTATACCGTCACCGGGAATTAAGGCCCACCCCACCTCGACGGTATAGTACGTCATATGGGATTAAGGGGTTAAAGATGTTATGGTGGGGTTCCCCACGCCTGTTGGTTTGAGCGAGTCTATGTCTCTGGCCATTCAGATTGATCGGCGCCTGCGCGAACGCAAAGTGGTGCACCATATGGCAGCGTCCTCGGAGCAGAGTCCTGAGCCCATGCAATGTGATAGGATTTTGACTAGAGCGGAACAGAGGGGATACAGACGTCAAAATGGGCTGTGTTTTTACTGTGGGGATTCTGCTCATGCTATTTCTGATTGCCCTAAGCATATTAAGAGGGTCGCTAGATCTGTTACCATTAGTACTGTGCAGCCTAAGTTTCTCCTGTCTGTGACCCTGATTTGCTCATTGTCATCTTTTTCTGTCATGGCATTTGTGGATTCGGGCGCTGCTCTGAACTTAATGGACTTAGAATTCGCTAGGCGCTGTGGTTTTTCTTTGCAGCCTTTACAGAGTCCCATACCCTTAAGGGGTATTGATGCTACAATGTTGGCCAAGAATAAACCTCAGTATTGGACTCAGCTGACTATGTGCATGGCTCCAGCACATCAGGAAGATTGTCGTTTTCTGGTGTTGCATAATTTACATGATGTTGTTGTACTGGGTTTTCCATGGTTACAAGTACACAATCCAGTGCTGGATTGGAAATCAATGTCTATGACTAGTTGGGGTTGTCAAGGGGTACATAGTGACGTTCCTTTAATGTCAATTTTCTCTTCCCCCTCTTCTGATGTTCCTGAATTTTTGTCAGATTTCCAGGATGTATTTGATGAGCCCAAGTCCAGTTCCCTTCCTCCACATAGGGACTGTGATTGTGGTATTGACTTGATTCCTGGCTGTAAGTTCCCTAAGGGCCGACTTTTCAATCTGTCTGTGCCAGAGCATGCCGCTATGCGGAGCTATGTCAAGGAGTCTTTAGAGAAGGGGCATATTCGGCCGTCTTCGTCACCATTGGGAGCGGGATTCTTTTTTGTTGCCAAGAAGGATGGCTCCTTGAGACCCTGTATTGATTATCGCCTTCTTAATAAGATCACAGTCAAATTCCAATACCCTTTACCTTTGCTCTCTGATTTGTTTGCTCGGATTAAGGGGGCTAGTTGGTTTACCAAGATTGACCTTCGAGGGGCATATAATCTTGTTCGTATTAAACAGGGTGCCGAATGGAAAACTGCATTTAATACACCCGAAGGCCATTTTGAATACCTGGTGATGCCTTTCGGGCTTTCTAATGCTCCTTCTGTATTTCAGTCCTTTATGCATGATATTTTCCACAATTATCTTGACAAATTCTTGATTGTGTATTTGGATGATATTTTGATTTTTTCCAATGATTGGGAGTCTCATGTGAAGCAGGTCAGGATGGAATTCCAGATCCTTCGTGATAATGCTCTATTTGTGAAGGGGTCTAAGTGCCTATTTGGAGTTCAGAAGGTCTCTTTTTTGGGGTTTATTTTTTCTCCTTCGTCTATAGAAATGGATCCTGTTAAGGTCCAAGCCATTCATGACTGGATTCAACCTACATCTGTGAAGAGCCTTCAGAAATTTTTGGGCTTTGCTAATTTTTATCGCAGTTTCATTGCCAACTTCTCTAGTGTGGTTAAACCCCTGACCGATTTGACGAAGAAAGGCGCTGATGTGACTAATTGGTCCTCTGAGGCTGTTGAGGCCTTTCAGGAGCTTAAACGCCGATTTACTTCTGCCCCTGTCTTGCGTCAGCCCGATGTTTCTCTTCCTTTTCAGGTTGAGGTTGACGCTTCTGAGATTTGTCACAGAGGAATTCTGATGGTTCCTTGATGAAGCCATGTGCCTTCTTTTCCCGAAAGTTTTCGCCTGCGGAACGCAATTATGATGTCGGCAATCGGGAGTTGTTGGCTATGAAGTGGGCATTTGAGGAGTGGCGACATTGGCTTGAGGGAGCCAAGCACCGCATTGTGGTCTTGACCGATCATAAGAATCTGATTTACCTCGAGATGGCCAAGCGGCTGAACCCTAGACAGGCTCGGTGGTCCCTGTTTTTCTCCCGTTTTGATTTTGTGGTCTCATATCTTCCAGGATCTAAGAATGTTAAGGCGGATGCCCTCTCTAGGAGTTTTTTGCCTGATTCTCCTGGAGTCCTTGAGCCGGTTGGCATTCTTAGGGAAGGGGTGATTCTGTCTGCCATCTCCCCTGATTTGCGGCGGGCGCTTCAGGAATTTCAGGCTGATAAACCTGACCGCTGTCCTGTGGGGAAGCTGTTTGTTCCTGATAGATGGACAAGTAAGGTAATTTCTGAGGTCCATTGTTCTGTGTTGGCCGGTCATCCTGGGATTTTTGGTACCAGAGATTTGGTTGCTAGGTCCTTTTGGTGGCCTTCCTTGTCGCGGGATGTGCGTTCTTTTGTGCAGTCCTGTGGGACTTGTGCCCGGGCTAAGCCTTGCTGTTCCCACGCTAGTGGGTTGCTTTTGCCTTTGCCTGTCCTGGAGAGGCCTTGGATGCATATTTCCATGGATTTTATTTCGGATCTTCCTGTGTCCCAGAGGATGTCTGTTATCTGGGTGGTTTGTGACCGGTTCTCTAAAATGGTCCATTTGGTACCTTTGCCTAAATTGCCTTCCTCCTCTGATTTGGTTCCATTATTTTTTCAGCTTGTGGTTCGTTTGCATGGCATTCCAGAGAATATTGTGTCTGACAGAGGTTCCCAGTTTGTTTCCAGGTTTTGGCGGGCCTTTTGTGCTAAGATGGGCATTAATTTGTCTTTTTCTTCGGCGTTCCATCCTCAGACAAATGGCCAAACTGAGCGAACTAATCAAACCTTGGAAACCTATTTGAGATGCTTTGTGTCTGCTGATCAGGATGATTGGGTGGCTTTCTTGCCATTGGCCGAGTTTGCCCTTAATAATCGGGCCAGTTCGGCTACTTTGGTTTCGCCTTTCTTTTGTAATTTTGGTTTCCATCCTCGTTTTTCTTCAGGGCAGGTTGAGCCTTCTGATTGTCCTGGTGTGGATTCTGTGATGGACAGGTTGCAGCAGATTTGGACTCATGTGGTAGACAATTTGACATTGTCCCAGGAAAAGGCTTAGCGTTTTGCTAACCGCCGTCGGTGTGTTGGTCCTCGGCTTCGTGTGGGGGATTTAGTCTGGTTATCCTCTCGTCATGTTCCTATGAAGGTTTCTTCCCCTAAGTTTAAGCCTCGGTTTATTGGTCCTTATAAGATTTCTGAGATTATCAATCCAGTGTCTTTTCGTTTGGCCCTTCCAGCCTCTTTTGCCATCCACAATGTTTTCCATAGATCTTTGTTGCGGAGATATGTGGTACCCGTTGTTCCATCTGTTGATCCTCCTGCCCCGGTGTTGGTTGAGGGGGAGTTGGAATATGTGGTTGAGAAAATTTTGGATTCTCGTTTTTCGAGGCGGAGGCTTCAGTATCTTGTCAAGTGGAAGGGTTATGGCCAGGAGGATAATTCTTGGGTGGTTGCCTCCGATGTCCATGCCGCCGATTTGGTTCGTGCTTTCCATTTGGCTCGTCCTGATCGGCCTGGGGGCTCTGGTGAGGGTTCGGTGACCCCTCCTCAAGGGGGGGTACTGTTGTGAATTCCGCTCTTGGGCTCCCTCTGGTGGTTATAAGTAGCATTTTTGTGAATTCTGCTCTTGGGCTCCCTCCTGTGGTTTTGAGTGGTATGGCTGCTTCTTGGATTTAGCATCAGCAGCTGTTCTCACTGATCGTCTTTCTGGCTCGGCTATATTAGTTTGGCCTTATCCCTAATTCAATGCCAGTTGTCAATTGTTGAGCTTGGAGTCATGGCTCTCTGAGGATTTCCCTGCCACTCTGACCATTTCAGCAAGGCTAAAGGTACCTTCACACGAAGCGACGCTGCAGCGATAGCGACAACGATGTCGATCGCTGCAGCGTCGCTGTTTGGTCGCTGGAGAGCTGTCACACAGACCGCTCTCCAGCGATCAACTATGCCGAGGTCCCCTGGTAACCAGGGTAAACATCGGGTAACTAAGCGCAGGGCCGCGCTTAGTAACCCGATGTTTACCCTGGTTACCAGCGTAAAATCTAAAAAAAACAAACAGCACATACTTACATTCACGTCCCCCTGCGTCCACTTCCTGACTGACTGAGCGCCGTACAGTGAGAGCAGAGCGGTGACGTCACCGCTGTGCTGCTTTCACTTTCACTTTGCGGCGCTGAGTCAGAGGAGGAAGCAGACTGCAGGGGACGCAATGTGAGTATGTGCTGTTTGTTTTTTTTACATTTTACGCTAGTAACCAGGGTAAACATCGGGTAACTAAGCGCGGCCCTGCGCTTAGTAACCCGATGTTTACCCTGGTTACCAGTGTAAAATATCGCTGGTATCGTTGCTTTTGCTTTCAAACACAACGATACACAGCGATCGGACGACCAAATAAAGTTCTGGACTTTATTCAGCGACCAGCGACATCACAGCAGGATCCTGATCGCTGCTGCGTGTCAAACGAAACGATATCGCTAGCGAGGACGCTGCAACGTCACGGATTGCTAGCGATATCGTTATAATGTCGTTTCGTGTGAAGGTACCTTTAGTCCTTGCTTGTCTTTTTGCAGTTCACTTGTTGTGGACTTTGTTGTTTGGCAATTTCTATGTTTTGCTCATTTGTCCAGCTTGGCAGCGGAGGCTGGAGCTAAGTTGCTTGTATATTCACCTTGTCTGTCTGGCGCTTGTCACTATCCCCTGTGTTTGTACCATCTGCAGTGATGAGGCTAGCGTCCTCGCCAGCCAGTGCACTAGCCAGGGTTTAGTGAGGTGACAGCTAGGGACCAGGCATGTGATGACGGTGGGGGGAAGGACCCCCATAGAGAGTTAGGGGAGCTTAGGGATAGGCACAGGCTGTGCCCGATCCCACGTTCCCTACAATTAGGGCCTTCATCCCCCTTTTCCCATCCTGTTGTTGGTGTTTATTTGTGCCTTCCGCTGGGCTGACCCTTGTGGGTCGTGACATTGTGCTTTACATTATATAGCAATAATATATGTGTGTACAGTAAATAGTAGAGTTGGTGCGAAATTGGTGGCTTCACTGGTCTGTTGCCGCTGGACGGGAGAGTTGAAGTACCACCTCTTACCTTGTGGCGTCCACTGCTCATCTTTTGATTAGCCGTCTTAGTGTGATATGTTGGTCACACTGCAACAATGACTTTAAACCAGGCCAGCTAATCAAAAGACGAGCCACGGATGCCACCAGGTAAGAGGCGATACTCTGCTCCCATCCAGCGGCCTCAAACCACTGTCAATACCAACAGAATGGGAAGTATGAATGGATTTGCACCAACTCTAGTAAACAGCAAAATGATATCTGTGTACAGAATATAGTGACATTATATGTAAGTGATATGATGATATTATATGTAAGTACAGGATAAAGTAATAATATTCGTGAGTACAATATATAGCCGTATTTTAGTCATGTATAAAGAGGTATTATAACTGAGTAAACTATAAAGCTAAACTACATATGAGTACTGTATATAGAATGTTATATGTATACAGTGCATAGCTGCATTATATGTGTGTACAGTACATGTGTGGTGTGTTATATGTGTGTACAGTATATAGAAGTGTTATGAGTAGTGTTGAGCGATACCGTCCGATACTTGAAAGTATCGGTATCGGAAAGTATCGGCCGATACCGGCAAAGTATCGGATCTAATCCGATACCGATACCCGATACCAATACAAGTCAATGGGACTCAAGTATCGGACGGTATTACTGATGGTTCCCAGGGTCTGAAGGAGAGGAAACTCTCCTTCAGGCCCTGGGATCCATATTAATGTGTAAAATAAAGAATTAAAATAAAAAATATTGCTATACTCACCTCTCCGACGCAGCCTGGACCTTACCGAGGGAACCGGGAGCCTTCTTTGCTTAAAATGCGCGCTTTTACTTCCTTCCATGACGTCACGGCTTGTGATTGGTCGCGTGCCGCCCATGTGGCCGCGACGCGACCAATCACAGCAAGCCGTGACGTAATTTTCAGGTCCTCAATGCCTAATTCTAGGCATTCAGGATTTTAAAATTACGTTCCGGCTTGTGATTGGTCGCGTCGCGGTCACATGGGCGACGCGACCAATCACAAGCCGTGACGTCACGGGAGGCAGGAAACGCGCGCATTTTTAAAATTACGTCATTCAGGTCCTGAATGCAGTAATAGGCATCAGGACCTGAAATTACGTCACGGCTTGCTGTGATTGGTCGCGTCGCGGTCACATGGGCGGCACGCAACCAATCACAAGCCGTGACGTAATTTTAAAAATGCGCGCGTTTCCTGCCTCCCGTGACGTCACGGCTTGTGATTGGTCGCGTCGCCCATGTGACCGCGACGCGACCAATCACAAGCCGGAACGTAATTTTAAAATCCTGAATGCCTAGAATTAGGCATTGAGGACCTGAAAATTACGTCACAGCTTGCTGTGATTGGTCGCGTCGCGGCCACATGGGCGGCACGCGACCAATCACAAGCCGTGACGTCACGGAAGGAAGTAAAAGCGCGCATTTTAAGCAAAGAAGGCTCCCGGTTCCCTCGGTAAGGTCCAGGCTGCGTCGGAGAGGTGAGTATAGCAATATTTTTTATTTTAATTCTTTGTTTTACACAATAATGTTGTTTCGATACCGATACCCGATACCACAAAAGTATCGGATCTCGGTATCGGAATTCCGATACCCGCAAGTATCGGCCGATACCCGATACTTGCGGTATCGGAATGCTCAACACTAGTTATGAGTGTACAGTAGATAGAAGTGTTGTATGTGTGTGCAATGCTTAGCTGTATTATATGTGTGTACAGTATATATACGTGTTATATGTGTGCACAGTACATATGTGTTATATGTGTGTACAGTATATATAGAAGTGTTATGCGTGTGTGCAATGCATAGCTGTATTATATGTGTGTACAGTATATATATATGTGTGTTCTATGTATATACAGTATATAGAAGTGTAATAATTGTGTACAATGCACAGCTGTTTTATGTGTGTACAGTATATAGAAGTGTTATATGTGTGTACAGTAATTATATGTGTTATATGTGGGTACAATATGTAGAAGTGTTATATGTGTGTACAGTACATATATGTGTTATGTGTGTACAGTATATAGAAGTGTTATATGTGTGTACAGTATACAGAAGTCTTATATTCGTGTACAGCATATAGAAGTGTTATATGTGTGTACAGTACATATATGAGTTATATGTGTACAGTATACAAAAGCCTTATATGTGTGTATAGTATACAGAAGTCTAATATGTGTGTACAGTATACAGAAGTCTTATATGTGTCTACAGTATATAGAAGGGTTATATGTGTGTACAGTATATAGAAGCGTTATATGTGTGTACAGTATATAGAAGTCTTATATGTGTGTACAGTATATAGAAGTCTTTTATGTGTGTACAATGTATGTATGTAGAGTACAGTATGTAGCTGTTGGTGATATGGTTTTATATTATTGACATTGTTTGAAAGATAAATACTTTTCTACCTTAGAAACTTAGAAAGCAATTTTACAATTTTTTCCTTATAGTATTAGTATGGGATGAGTGCCAAAATAAGCCTGCACATCACTCCCTATGGCAAAATGTGGGCTCTGAATCCTCCATCTCTTAAACAGTTTAAAAATTTGGGCACATAAACAAAAAAGTGCAACCCGACAACTTGTAAAAACATAGAAGATAAAAGGCAACTTTGCAGTAGATGTTTATTATATGCAGAACAGTCAGAATTGTTTTTCTATTTTGTATATTTTGGGTCTTTTCCCTTCCAACTTCAGATTTGTGTAAATGTATAAGCTATGCTGTATGCTCAGATCCCATCAGATGTCACCTTTTGTTTCTCCCTCTTCCATCCCACAGTGTCCACTCTGACATACAGATAGTGAAGGTAAGAGGCTGCAGCTGCATCTCCCTCCTCCACCATCATCGCTATATTTTTGTTTGATTGAAGAAGAGATAAGTATCGTCTATGTAGCACCACTCCTCTCTGGTTTTGATATCAGACATGTCCATTAATGATGTAAAATTTGCACTTGTTATATGTGAATCATGGAACTTATCAAATGTCTTTATTATGTGTCAGCAATCTGCAATCTTGAAATCTCCACATATGAGTAAACTGCGAGGTGAAAGATGGGACCTAATTTAGTGTATGTTGCAACATGGCAAATTTGTGCTTTTTCTATCTCAATTTTTTTAGTTTAAGTAATACTGTAGGTCACCAAGCTTTTGTTACCTCATCTGAGAGCAGCATAGTAAAGAGAAAGAGACCCTGATTCCAGTGATGTATCGCTTAGTTTACTGGGTGCAGCAGTTGTAATACAATCAGAGTTTTTAGATATGGCATGGAGCAAAGCTCAAAAGCTGTCCCCAACAACAGCACTAATTAGCAAATTTCTGTGTACATTGAATATTGACAGAAAGCTGTTTTGGGGACGTGGCTGGACTAGGAGGCACGGGGCACGTAGTCTGGCAGTTAAAATCTACATCTAATAAAGTACTGATTGCTTTGAAACAACAGCACACACTCTAATAAGTGACACATTGCTGAAATCAGGGTATCAGCCCCTCCCTAATGTTGCCCTCGGATTACATAGCAAAAACCTGCTGACAGATTCCCTTTAAGAAAGTTCTTTGAACAGACACTTCATAGTTTGGGGGATACAGTTCCATTATATTTCACACAGCCATAGTTATATTGTGACAAGCCAAATAGTTTTCTCATACAGTTCACACCTGCTTGTTTGTACTCCCTTGTCCTATGAAAGGTCTCCCACATAAATCCTGCAAGTGAGACGGAGGGAAATGTTCAACCATCTAATGAGTTATATTGCCAGTTAGGAAAACACTTTTTGATACAGTTTTCTGGTCATCCAGACAGAGCTCTGAGCAGTTATAAAATATATCCTGATTTATCTCTTCCAATAAACCTGGAGAATGTAAGTATTTCAGGACTGCTTTCTCTTCTCCTGGAAATAAATGTAGTAACTGGCTGAAGAAAGGTCTATGTGCGCAAATGTATTGAATATATACACTGCTCAAAAAAATTAAGGGGACACTAAAATACCACATCCTAGATATCTCTGAAGGAAATATTCCAGTTGCAAATTTTTATTCACCGCATAGTGGAATGTGTTCATAACAGTAAAAACATAACAATTATCAATGTAAATCAAAATGAATATCCCATGGAGGTCTGGATTTGGAATGATACTCAAAATCAAAGTGGAAAATAAAATTACAGGCTGATCCAACTTCAGTGGAAATGCCTCATGACAAGGAAAAGATGCTCAGTATTGTGTGTGGCTTCCACGTGCCTGTACGATCTCCCTACAATGCCTGGGCATGCTCCTCATGAGGCAGCAGATGGTCTCCTGAGGGATCTCCTCCCAGACCTGGACTAAAGCATCCACCAACTCCTGGACAGTCTGTGGTGCAATGTGATGGTGGATGGAGCGAGACATGATGTCCCAGATGTGCTCAATCGGATTCAGATCTGAGGAACGGGTGGGCCAGTCCATAGTTTCAATTACTTCATCTTGCAGGAACTGCTAACACACTCCAGAAACATGAGGTCTGGCATTGTCCTGCATTAGGAGGAACCCAGGGCCAACCGCACCAGCATATGGTCTCACAAGGGGTCTGAGAATCTCATCTCGGTACGTAATGGCAGTCAGGCTACCTCTGGTGAGCACATGGAGAGCTGTGCGGCCCTCCAAAGAAATGCCACCCCACACCATTGCTGACCCACTGCCAATCTGGTCATGCTGAAGGATGTTGCAGGCAGCAGATCTGTCATGATCTCAATGGCAAGAGAACATAGCATAAGCATATATAGGAACTAGCTCTTGGAAGATGGGAACTGAGCTGACCATGAACTAAACCTAACGCACAACTAGCAGTGGCCGGGTAGCATGCCTACGTTGATTCTAGATGCCCAGCACCAGCCGGAGGACTAAATAAAACTAGCAGAGGAAAATATTAGTCCTAGCTCACCTCTAGAGAAATACCCCGAAAGGAGACAGAGGCCCCCCACATGTATTGGCGGTGAGTTGAGATGAAATAACAAACACAGTATGAAAATAGGTTTAGCAAATTTGAGGTCCACCTACTACATAGCAGAAGACAGAAAGGACACTTTCATGGTCAGCTGAAAACCCTATCAAAAACACCATCCAGAAATTACTTTAAAACTCTGGCATTAACTCATAACACCAGAGTGGCAATTCCTGTTCACAAGAGCTTTCCAGACACAGTAACGAAACTACAGCTGTGAACTGGAACAAAAATGCAAAAACAAACATGGACAAGAGTCCAACTTATCTAGTAGTTGTCTAGGAGCAGGAACAAGCACAGAGAGGCTTCTGATAACATTGTTGACCGGCAAGCAACTAACAGAGCAGCAAGGTTATATAGCGACTCCCACATCTTGATGGGAACAGGTGAACAGAGAAGATGAAGACACCAGTTCAATTCCACCAGTAGCCACCGGGGGAGCCCAGAATCCAAATTCACAACAGTACCCCCCCCTCAAGGAGGGGGCACCGAACCCTCACCAGAACCACCAGGGCGATCAGGATGGGCCCTATGAAAGGCACGAACCAGATCGGAGGCATGAACATCAGATGCATTCACCCAAGAATTATCCTCCTGGCCATATCCCTTCCACTTGACCAGATACTGGAGTCTCCGTCTGGAAACACGAGAGTCTAAGATTTTCTCCACAATGTACTCCAACTCACCCTCAACCAACACCGGAGCAGGAGGCTCAACGGAAGGCACAACCGGTACCTCATACCTGCGCAATAATGACCGATGAAAAACGTTATGAATAGAAAAGGATGCAGGGAGGTCCAAACGGAAGGAAACAGGGTTAAGAATCTCCAATATCTTATACGGGCCGATAAACCGAGGCTTAAACTTAGGAGAAGAGACCCTCATAGGGACAAAACGAGAAGACAACCACACCAAATCCCCAACAGAAAGCCGAGGACCAACACGACGGTGGCGGTTGGCAAAAAGCTGAGTCTTCTCCTGGGACAACCTCAAATTGTCCACCACCTGCCCCCAGATCTGATGCAATCTCTCCACCACAGCATCCACTCCAGGACAATCCGAAGATTCCACCTGACCAGAGGAAAATCGAGGATGAAACCCCGAATTACAGAAAAACGGGGACACCAAAGTGGCAGAGCTGGCCCGATTATTGAGAGCGAACTCCGCCAATGGCAAAAAAGCAACCCAATCAT
The DNA here is from genome assembly GCF_051348905.1 of Ranitomeya variabilis. Classification (NCBI taxonomy): domain Eukaryota; kingdom Metazoa; phylum Chordata; class Amphibia; order Anura; family Dendrobatidae; genus Ranitomeya; species Ranitomeya variabilis. The sequence goes on along the minus strand of NC_135237.1, from coordinate 50,822,668 downwards.
CCTGGTCAGCAGACACAAAACACCTCAGATATGTCTCCAGGGTCTGATTAATCCGCTCGGTCTGGCCATTCGTCTGAGGATGGAAAGCGGACGAAAAAGATAAATCTATGCCCATCCTAGCACAGAATGCCCGCCAAAATCTAGACACGAATTGGGTCCCTCTGTCAGAAACGATATTCTCAGGAATACCATGCAAACGAACAACATTTTGAAAAAACAGAGGAACCAACTCGGAAGAAGAAGGTAACTTGGGCAGAGGAACCAAATGGACCATCTTAGAAAAACGGTCACACACCACCCAGATGACAGACATCTTCTGAGAAACAGGCAGATCTGAAATAAAATCCATCGAGATGTGCGTCCAAGGCCTCTTAGGAATAGGCAAGGGCAACAACAATCCGCTAGCCCGAGAACAACAAGGCTTGGCCCGAGCACAAACGTCACAAGACTGCACAAAGCCTCGCACATCTCGTGACAGGGAAGGCCACCAGAAGGACCTTGCCACCAAATCCCTGGTACCAAAAATGCCAGGATGACCTGCCAACGCAGAAGAATGAACCTCAGAGATGACTCTACTGGTCCAATCATCAGGAACAAACAGTTTATCAGGTGGGCAACGATCAGGTCTATCCGCCTGAAACTCCTGCAAGGCCCGCCGCAGGTCTGGAGAAACGGCTGACAATACCACTCCATCCTTAAGGATACCTGTGGGCTCAGAGTTACCAGGCGAGTCAGGCTCAAAACTCCTAGAAAGGGCATCCGCCTTAACATTCTTAGAACCCGGTAGGTATGACACCACAAAATTAAACCGAGAGAAAAATAATGACCAGCGCGCCTGTCTAGGATTCAGGCGCCTGGCGGTCTCAAGATAAATCAAATTTTTGTGGTCAGTCAATACCACCACCTGATGTCTGGCCCCCTCAAGCCAATGGCGCCACTCCTCAAAAGCCCACTTCATGGCCAAAAGCTCCCGATTCCCAACATCATAATTCCGCTCAGCGGGCGAAAATTTACGGGAAAAGAAGGCACAAGGCCTCATCACGGAGCAGTCAGAACTTTTCTGCGACAACACTGCCCCAGCTCCGATCTCAGAAGCGTCGACCTCAACCTGAAAAGGTAGAGCAACATCAGGCTGACGCAACACAGGGGCAGAGGAAAAACGGCGCTTAAGCTCCCGAAAGGCCTCCACAGCATCAGGGGACCAATCAGCAACATCAGCACCCTTCTTAGTCAAATCGGTCAATGGTTTAGCAATATCCGAAAAACCAGCAATAAATCGACGATAAAAGTTAGCAAAGCCCAAAAATTTCTGAAGACTCTTAAGAGAAGAGGGCTGCGTCCAATCACAAATAGCTTGAACCTTGACAGGATCCATTTCAATGGAAGAGGGGGAAAAAATATATCCCAAAAAGGAAATCCTCTGTACCCCAAAAACACACTTAGAACCCTTCACACACAAAGAATTAGACCGCAAAACCTGAAAAACCCTCCTGACTTGCTGGACATGAGAGTCCCAGTCATCCGAAAAAATCAGAATATCATCCAGATACACAATCATAAATTTATCCAAATAATCGCGAAAAATATCATGCATAAAGGACTGGAAAACTGACGGAGCATTAGAAAGACCAAAAGGCATCACTAAATACTCAAAGTGGCCCTCGGGCGTATTAAATGCGGTTTTCCACTCATCCCCCTGCCTGATTCGCACCAAATTATACGCCCCACGAAGGTCAATCTTAGAGAACCACTTGGCCCCCTTTATGCGAGCAAACAAATCAGTCAGCAACGGCAATGGGTATTGATATTTAACAGTGATTTTATTCAAAAGCCGATAATCAATACATGGTCTCAAAGAGCCGTCTTTTTTTGACACAAAGAAAAAACCGGCTCCTAAGGGAGATGACGATGGACGAATATGTCCCTTTTCCAAAGACTCCTTTATATATTCTCGCATAGCAGCATGTTCAGGCACAGACAGATTAAATAAACGACCCTTTGGGTATTTACTACCCGGGATTAAATCTATGGCACAATCGCACTCTCGGTGCGGAGGTAACGAACCAAGCTTGGATTCTTCAAAGACGTCACGATAGTCAGACAGGAACTCAGGAATTTCAGAGGGAATAGATGATGAAATGGAAACCACAGGTACATCCCCATGAGCCCCCTTACATCCCCAGCTCAACACAGACATAGCTCTCCAGTCGAGGACTGGGTTGTGAGATTGCAGCCAAGGCAATCCTAGCACCAAATCATCATGTAGATTATACAGCACCAGAAAGCGAATAATCTCCTGGTGATCCGGATTAATACGCATAGTTACTTGTGTCCAGTATTGTGGTTTATTATTAGCCAATGGGGTGGAGTCAATCCCCTTCAGAGGAATAGGAGTCTCCAAAGGCTCTAAATCATACCCACAGCGTTTGGCAAAGGACCAATCCATAAGACTCAAAGCGGCGCCAGAGTCGACATAGGCGTCCGTGGTAATAGATGACAAAGAGCAAATCAGGGTCACAGATAGAATAAATTTAGACGGTAAGGTGCAAATGGAAACAGATTTACCAAGCTTTTTAGTGCGCTTAGAGCATGCTGATATAACATGAGTAGAATCACCACAATAGAAACACAACCCATTTTTCCGTCTAAAATTCTGCCGCTCGCTTCGGGACAGAATTCTATCACACTGCATACTCTCTGGCGACTTCTCAGTGGACACCGCCAGATGGTGCACTGGTTTGCGCTCCCGCAAACGCCTATCGATCTGAATAGCCATTGTCATGGACTCATTCAGACCCGCAGGCACAGGGAACCCCACCATAACATCCTTAATGGCATCAGAGAGACCCTCTCTGAAAGTCGCCGCCAGGGCGCACTCATTCCACTGAGTAAGCACAGACCATTTACGAAATCTTTGGCAGTAAATTTCCGCTTCATCTTGCCCCTGAGATAGGGACATCAAAGTTTTTTCTGCCTGAAGCTCCAAATGAGGTTCGTCATAAAGCAACCCCAAGGCCAGAAAAAACGCATCCACATTGAGCAACGCAGGATCCCCTGGTGTCAATGAAAAAGCCCAGTCTTGAGGGTCGCCCCGGAGCAAGGAAATCACAATCCTGACCTGCTGTGCAGGGTCTCCGGCAGAGCGAGATTTCAGGGACAAAAATAATTTGCAATTATTTCGAAAATTCTGAAACCCGGATCTATTCCCCGAGAAAAATTCCGGCAAAGGAATTCTCGGCTCAGATACAGGTGCATGACAAACAAAATCTTGCAAATTTTGTACCTTCGTGGCGAGATTATTCAAACCTGCAGTTACACTCTGAAGATCCATTACAAACAGGTGGACACAGAGCCATTCAAGGGTTAAGAGGAGGTAAGAAGCAGCTAGACAGCAATTAAGGGCTAGGCAGCAAAACTCTGAGGGGGAAAAAAAAAAAAAAAAAATTTCCCTTCAACACTTCTTTTTCTCCTGCTTCAGCCCAAACAATTAACACTTTGATGGCCGGTCAAACTGTCATGATCTCAATGGCAAGAGAACATAGCATAAGCATATATAGGAACTAGCTCTTGGAAGATGGGAACTGAGCTGACCATGAACTAAACCTAACGCACAACTAGCAGTGGCCGGGTAGCATGCCTACGTTGATTCTAGATGCCCAGCACCAGCCGGAGGACTAAATAAAACTAGCAGAGGAAAATATTAGTCCTAGCTCACCTCTAGAGAAATACCCCGAAAGGAGACAGAGGCCCCCCACATGTATTGGCGGTGAGTTGAGATGAAATAACAAACACAGTATGAAAATAGGTTTAGCAAATTTGAGGTCCACCTACTACATAGCAGAAGACAGAAAGGACACTTTCATGGTCAGCTGAAAACCCTATCAAAAACACCATCCAGAAATTACTTTAAAACTCTGGCATTAACTCATAACACCAGAGTGGCAATTCCTGTTCACAAGAGCTTTCCAGACACAGTAACGAAACTACAGCTGTGAACTGGAACAAAAATGCAAAAACAAACATGGACAAGAGTCCAACTTATCTAGTAGTTGTCTAGGAGCAGGAACAAGCACAGAGAGGCTTCTGATAACATTGTTGACCGGCAAGCAACTAACAGAGCAGCAAGGTTATATAGCGACTCCCACATCTTGATGGGAACAGGTGAACAGAGAAGATGAAGACACCAGTTCAATTCCACCAGTAGCCACCGGGGGAGCCCAGAATCCAAATTCACAACACAGATCGCTCTCCACGGCATCTCCAGACTCTGTCACGTCTGTCACATGTGCTCATTGTGAACCTGCTTTCATCTGTGAATAGGACAAGGCGTCAGTGGCCAATTTGCCAATCCTGGTGTTCTGTGCCAAATATCAAGCATCCTGCACGGTGTTGGACTGCGAGCACAACCCCCATCTGTGGATGTCGGGCCATCAGAACATCCTCATAGAGTCGGTTTCTAACCGTTTGTGCAGACACATGCACATTTGTGGCCTGCTGGAGGTCATTTTGCTCTGGCAGTGCTTCTCCTGTTCCTCCTTGCACAAAGGCGGAGGCAGTGGTCCTGCTGCTGGATTGTTGCCCTCCAACGGCCCCTTCCACGTCTCCTTGTGTACTGGCCTGTCTCCTGGTAGTGCCTCCAGCCTCTGGACACTACACTGACACACAGCAAACCTTATTGCCACAGCTCACATTGATGTGCCATCCTGGATGAGCTGCACTACCTGAGCCACTTGTGTGGGTTGTAGAGTCCGTCTCATGCTACTACGAGTGTGAAAGCACAACCAACATTCAAAGTGACCAATACATCAGCCAGAAAGTATTGGTACTGAGATGTGGTCTGTGGTCCTCACCTGCAGAACCACTCCTTTATTGAAGGTGTCTTGATAATTGCCAATAATTTCCATCTGTTGTTACTCCATTTGCACAACAGCATGTGAAATTGATTGTCAATCACTGTTGCTTCCTAAGTGGACAGTTTGATTTCACAGAAGACTGATTTACCTGGAGTCAGATTCTTTTGTTTAAGAGTTCCCTTTATTTTTTTGAGCAGTGTATATATATTGGGGGAAATAAGTATGTGATCCCTTGCTGATTACTTATTTCTCACTGCAAAATGCAAATAAATTTATACAATTTGTACAATGTGATTTTCTGGATTTTATTTTTACATCTCTCAATGTTAGAATTAACCTACCATTAAAATTATAGACTGTTCAGGTCTTGGTCAGTGGGTAAACTTACAAAATCAGCAAGGGATAAAATACTTATTTCTTACACTGCATATATACACTCACCGGCCACTTTATTAGGTACACCATGCTAGTAACGGGTTGGACCCCTTTTGCCTTCAGAACTGCCTCAATTCTTCGTGGCATAGATTCAACAAGGTGCTGGAAGCATTCCTCAGAGATTTTGGTCCATATTGACATGATGGCATCACACAGTTGCCGCAGATTTGTCGGCTGCACATCCCAAAGATGCTCCATACAAGGCAGGATGGATCCATGCTTTCATGTTGTTTACGCCAATTTCTGACCCTACCATCCGAATGTCGCAGCAGAAATCGAGACTCATCAGACCAAGCAACGTTTTTCCAATCTTCTACTGTCCAATTTCGATGAGCTTGTACAAATTGTAGCCTCAGTTTCCTGTTCTTAGCTGAAAGGAGTGGTACCCGGTGTGGTCTTCTGCTGCTGTAGCCCATCTGCCTCAAAGTTCGACGCACTGTGCGTTCAGAGATGCTCTTAGGCCTACCTTGGTTGTAACGGGTGGCGATTTGAGTCACTGTTGCCTTTCTATCAGCTCGAACCAGTCTGCCCATTCTCCTCTGACCTCTGGCATCAACAAGGCATTTCCGCCCACAGAACTGCCGCTCACTGGATTTTTTTTCTTTTTCGGACCATTCTCTGTAAACCCTAGAGATGGTTGTGCGTGAAAATCCCAGTAGATCAGCAGTTTCTGAAATACTCAGACCAGCCCTTCTGGCACCAACAACCATGCCACGTTCAAAGGCACTCAAATCACCTTTCTTCCCCATACTGATGCTCGGTTTGAACTGCAGGAGATTGTCTTGACCATGTCTACATGCCTAAATGCACTGAGTTGCCGCCATGTGATTGGCTGATTAGAAATTAAGTGTTAACAAGAAGTTGGACAGGTGTACCTAATAAAGTGGCCAGTGAGTGTATATCTATTATATGTATATATATATATATATATATATATATATATATATATATACTTTTAAAGGCCATCTAAACCCATGAAGTAATGCATGATTGTGGGCGTCATTGGGCATGTAAAGCGATAAAAAAATATTACCAGATGGCTATAATTTGTTATGTATGTTATTTTTTAAAAATTAATAAAAGTTTCAATTTAAAAAAGGAATGCAAGAAAAAATATACATTTTTTTTCAGAGCAGCAATTTTTTTGGTCTCACTAGTTCTTATAATTTTTTAAAATCTACATTATAATACCTCCTTATGTAAAACACTTTTTTACCCAATAATGTATAGGATTTAATCTAATTTTAAATTAAAATCAAATAATGAAACATATTCTGTTTTCTTATCTGTTTTTATTCCCATCATTACATTTTTTTATTCTATTTTCTGTACATGATTATGGGATTGGCCTTACTATATGTGTTGCTGTTAGCGGCATTTATAGACTTGCTTTGCAGCAGCTCCATTAAATCTAGGAAGCAATAAACTGGAGGTGTTCATCGGACAGTGTTGTGGGCATACTTTGTGACCTGTGCAGAGGTCATTTTGCAGGGAGAGTGAGGAGGTAAGCAGTGACCATTACTTATTGTGAACGTCGGGTACTGTGTTATCTATATATAGGTAATATTTTCATTGTGATCCTACCTGAATGTTACGGCACTGCCAGCTTTACCCTTACCACTCTAGTAGAATCTGAGAAGCTCTTTCGGGGAGATAGGACTTCAGGGATCTGGTCTTCGCTCCAGGGTCTCCCAGGTTTCAATTGCTGATTAGTCCTTAACTGGTGGAGCAACCTTAAAAGACTAACAGAGTAAGGTCAGTACCAGGCAAACATTGGACATTGACAATATCATATTCCAAAGTCAAGGAAAGGTAGCTCAAAATCCAGCGAGAGAGAGAGAGAGAGGCAAAACGCTAAAAAAAGATGATGGCTCGAATAGGACAAAATCAAAACCAGAGCAGGAAACAAGTTGTTAATCGAGAAGAGTAGTCATACCCCCACACTTGGACCTATTTATTAACCATATTGCTTCTGCTAAGCACATTGCCCATGCATCTTTGCCAACTACACAAAAAAAAAGCTGAACGGTTGGGGCTAGCATTGTGGGAGGAAAGCAAGGTAAGGGCTCATTTGCTTGTCCAATTTTCACGCACAAATGCCATCTGTGAATTTCATGGATAGCACATATCTGTAATAGTCTAAGGTCTACGGCAAATCATGAAGACATGTCTGATTTTGATCCGAGGGTAGGGTCAAAATCAGCAATGTAAGTCAATGGGCCTGTAAAAAAATCAGATGACTTCCTAATGTGGTCCAATTTTCATGGACTATAAGAATGGAGAAGGTGATAAACTTTTTTTTTAATGTCTCCACGTACAAGAAAATTGGATGATGCTTGAACCACACTCTAGTCAAACTCTGATCAGAATAATCAGTTCATTTTTATTGTATGTGGAAAAATCGGACATGTGAATGAGCCCTAAGTGTGTGATGCTGGGGTAATATTGAGATTACTACCACACACTGATCTCTACACAATAGAAAGAGTTGTTATGAGGCACAGTGGTCAATGTAAAAACTGTAAACTCTCAGTATTTTTTAAAAATATTAATATTGACATAAGGAAAGAAAACATATTATAGATGCTTAAGGGAGTTGCCCGGGCATGCAATAATGACGACCTGCTGTTGAAGGTGTTTTCATACTGTATATGGCACTAATAATGACCTAGTTTGTCCCTCAAATAGGTCTTCAATATCAGAGTGGTGGGGGTCCGACACACAGCATTCCCACCAATCAGCTGTTAATCGTTTTGGTGGCAACGTGCGATAAATATTAAAAGTAGGAAAAAACAAATGTGGTCCATCCCTAAAACAGTTTCCTTGGCTTAGAAGTTTTCATTTAATTAAACATTGAAAAACCTCATCATGTCATACAACCCACACAAGAGTAAAGACAAAGCTCTCCTACGCGTTTCGGAGTTCAAACTTAGTCATTGCACAATTAGACTAAGTATGGTAAGCTATAAACATTGAATGGTGGTGAAAAGCACAGCTTTGTGAAATATATAGCACACGCTGCCGGGTACTGCAGATCAGCTCCTATTTTTCGAAATGGTGCTGTGCTGCTTGCATCTGGTTCCTGTCAGAGCTATTAACAGCTGATCGAAGGCGTGCCGGCTGTTAGATCCCCACTGATTTGATATTGAGCATAACTTATCAATATTATATGCCTGGACCATTTTAATTCGAAAAATGTTACTTTCTGAAGGCACATTACTAGTGATGAGCGAGTGTACTCGTCCCTCAGGTTTTCCCCAGCACGCTCGGGTGACCTCCGAGTATTTATGACTGCTCGGAGATTTAGTTTTCATCACCTTAGCTGAATTATTTACAGCTACTAGCCAGGCTGAGTACATGTGGGGGTTGCCTGTTTGCTAGGGAATCCCCACATGTTATCAAGCTGGCTAATAGCTGTAAATCATTCAGCTGCCACCATGAAAACTAAATCTCCGAGTAGTCATAAATACTCGGAGGTCACCAGAGCGTGCTCGGGAAAACCCGAGCAACGAGGACACTCCCTCATCACTACACATTACCTTTAATGGGAGCCTGCCATGTCAGATAATGCTATTTACCTGCAGATATAGAGTTAAGCTGCAGATAAATAGTGTCCGAATGGTACTGAAAGCTTAGCTCCGGGAGGAAAATGACCCTAATTCCTACCAGGAGCCACTGGCTTTCAGTCATACAGGCTGCAATCACCGATCCCATCCTTGTGAGTGGTGGCTGTAAGCACCGCAGAGGCTGCTTTCAGTCACAGTATAGTGAATGGTAACAGTAGCCACACCAGCACACCTGTATGACTGAAAGCCACCGGCTCCCAGAAGGAATAACATTAATTTTCTCCCTAAAACTTCACTTTTAGTACGGTGGCCAGGCATCTTTCTAACCTCTGGCAGACACAGTGAGAAGAGACCTCTGTACAAGGATATGAGACCGTTGCAGCCCAATAGCTCATCATCATGCACAATTACACCTGCTTTGGAGGTGAAAATGGGCCCCTGTATCTCATGGGCCCTAGTGTGGCTGCACATGTTGCACCAATGATAAGTCCATCCCTGGTTCCTAATGCTATTTACCTGCAGATTGACCCTATATCTGCATGTTTATAGCATTATCCGACGTGACAGGATCCACTTGAAGATGTCAGTGGTTAGATTTCTTCATTCTCTATAGTCAACTATGAGATGAGGAATCGTATGCATTTATTAAGTTTTCCTTAGGACATGTATGTGGTCCCTTCAGACAATAAGATTATATCAGACTGCAGATTCCGAAGGAGCACATGTCGTTTTCCAATTTTTCTCTACTTGGAAGATCACAGAGAATTAAACGTTAATTCCTAAGCTTGGTGGACCCCCACTACTTGAACTTACATTTATAAAGTTCTCCGTTCTATTGAGCTGTTTTATCAACAGTTTGGCTCCAGTTCTTTTACCTTATAAAACATCATTTCTCTGCGGGGACACTAACTGTCACTAATTCATTTTTCATAGCTCCACATGACCGCATTTCCCAAACAGCACATTGCTATTGTTCAGAAGCGCTCAGATCAATCTCCTCGCTTTCAAAACATGTCGCCACTGAGAACTGTGAGTTTCATGCAGTTCAGCCTTACAAACTGTGTTAATCCAGCAATAAAAGCAGTACATTATTTTATTGCAATAAAGAAATAATGCGACCATTACACAGTATCGGAGTATCAAACGTTCACTGATTATTTTCAAAGAGATTCTAAAATAAAGTAATAAAGCACAACTAAAAATTGGATAATGTCGCGCTAAACAGCTAGTGGAAGGACATAGAAAAAACTAAAAAAAAGAGGACATGCAGTGATAAAAATAATATCAATAAGAATTATGTGTTTTATGTAATGCTCAGATAATCTCTTCAAAAATCATGGTAATTCAAACTTACACACAGGTATTTATGATCAATACCTCTCTATAAATAGAAGAAATGACAATTTGTGGTGTTTCTGCTAACTAAAACCACAAATCTAGCATTTGGCGTATAGATGTTACATATTTTAATATATACTTACCTTGTAATGTCTTCACATCCTGTTACGTCCAGATGTGTCCGGATCCCAGAATTCCAAGCGGCGGAAGTTCACCGACCTCCATATTGGGACACCCAAGTGATGGGTGTCTCAATATGGAAACTGCTGGTGGTACCAGCCACCAGAGGAACACCATTGCACCACACACACACACTGTATACACTGAACGCACCACACACACAAATACACACTGTATATGCCGTACGCACCACACACACACTGTATATGCCGTACGCACCACACACACACTGTATATGCCGTACGCACCACATTCACACACTGTATATGCCATACGCACCACACACACATTGTATACGCCGTACGCACCACTCACACACACACACTGTATACGCAGCCTCTTGCGCGGTACCACCAGCGGAACACCATCGCCGGGATCAGCCGAATGATTCACTGACCGCCACCATCTTTGTACAGGAGGAGCGCATGCGCAGTTTTATTGTGACCACTGCTATCTGTCTGCACAAAGATGGCGGCAGTCTGATTTACTGTGCCTGCGTAAATTCCAAGTCATTCGGCTGATTTTGGCGGCAGATGCGCGACATGTCTACAGGCACAGGAAGCCGGTCACATTAAAGTGGTTTTCCCAAGAACGAAAATTCATTTTAAAAATTGACTGTGTCTGACCGTGTACAGAGCATACCACATCTCCTGGGCAGGGGAGGAAGCAAAAGACAATACTGACATTACAGCAGGGGATCACAGAGGATTCATTTTGTGAGGTAAAATATTTCACTGACTGTTTTTAAACAATATTTTACCTCACAAAATGTATCCTCTGCGATCTCCTGCTGTAATGACAGTATAGTCTTTTGCTTCCTCCCCTGCTCAGGAGCTGTGGTATGTTCGGTACACGGTCAGACACAAACAATTTTTAAAATGAACTTTAGTTTGTGGGAAAAGCCCTTTAAAAAGCAAATATCAACGCCAACATGGCTCCTCCTAAAAAGTACACCAATGACAATGAAAGGAAAGCAGCAAAGGAGATTCTCAACGCTGAAAAGCCTGCCCCCATTGTGACATTACCACCATCCCGATGCGATAGCATCGGGCCTCCATCTAGTAGTGTATAAATAATTCACCAATCTCTTTCTATTAAAAAAATGTCAGTTTATAATGGTACAAATAGTTACCATGCACATGAAACATAATAAGGAGTAACAAAAAGAAGACCTGCAGTTTGCTGATATAGTGTCCTTGTTATAGTTCACCGAAGGATGGGGGTTCTCCTTGTACCTTTGAGTGCTCCTGTTTGTACTAGTGTCCTCTGTAAAGATCCTGCATCCAGAAGCAATTAGAAATGGACTCGATGCAGCAAGACGCTGTGAGTCTTCTGGTAAGGCCGGGGTCACTGTCATGAATCCCAATGGCTAGGGATAGCAAGGGACAAGCAAAGTAATACAAAATATCGGACGAGCTCTAGGGTGATGGAACCTGGGCTGACCGCTGCCCTACGCCTGACAAACGCAACTAGAGATAGCCAGGGAGCGTGCCTACGTTGGTTCTAGACGCCACGCACCAGCCTAAGAGCTAACTAGTACTGCAGAGAAAATAAAGACCTCACTTGCCTCCAGAGGAATGAACCCCAAAAGGTATAGTTGCCCCCCACATGTATTGACGGTGAAATGAGAGGAAGGCACACACATAGAGATGATATATATAGGTTCAGCAAATTGAGGCCCGCTGTAAACTAGAAAGCAGAACGATACAAAAGGGGTCTGAGCGGTCAGCAAAAAACCCTAATCAAAAAACCATCCTGAGATTACAAGAACCCATGTGCCAACTCATGGCACATGGGGAGAACCTCAGTCCACTAGAGCTACCAGCTAGCATAGAGACATAATAAGCAAGCTGGACAAAAAAAACCAACAACTGAAAATCAGCACTTAGCTTATCCTGAAAGATCTGGGAGCAGGTAGGCAGGAACCAAACAGAGCACATCTGAATACATTGATAGCCGGCAAGGGAATGACAGAAAGGCCAGGTAAAATAGGAAACACCCAGCCTCTGATGGACAGGTGGAAACCAAAGGCCGCAACCCACCAAAGTCACCCAGTACCAGCAGTAACCACCAGAGGGAGCCCACAAACAGAATCCACAACAGTACCCCCCCCTTGAGGAGGGGTCACCGAACCCTCACGAGAACCCCCAGGGTGATCAGGGTGAGCTCTATGGAAGGCGCGGACCAAATTAGTCGCATGAACATCGGAGGCGACCACCCAGGAATTATCCTCCTGACCATAACCCTTCCACTTAACCAAATACTGGAGTTTGCGTCTGGAAACACGAGAATCCAAGATCTTCTCAACAACATACTCCAATTCTCCCTCCACCAGCACCGGAGCAGGAGGCTCAACCGAAGGAACAACGGGCACCTCATACCTCCGCAACAACGACCGATGGAACACATTATGAATAGCAAACGATGCTGGGAGATCCAAACGAAAAGATACAGGGTTAAGAATCTCCGAGATCCTATAAGGACCGATGAACCGAGGCTTGAACTTAGGAGAAGAGACCTTCATAGGGACAAAACGAGAAGACAACCACACCAAATCCCCAACAAGAAGTCGGGGACCCACGCGGCGACGGCGATTAGCAAACTGCTGAGTCTTCTCCTGAGATAACTTCAAATTGTCCACCACCTGGTTCCAAATCTGATGCAGCCTGTCCACCACCACGTCCACTCCAGGACAATCTGAAGACTCCACCTGACCAGAGGAAAAACGAGGATGAAACCCCGAATTACAAAAAAAAGGAGAGACCAACGTGGCAGAACTAGCCCGATTATTAAGAGCAAATTCGGCCAGTGGCAAAAAAGCAACCCAGTCATCTTGATCAGCAGAAACAAAACACCTCAAATAAGTTTCCAAGGTCTGATTAGTTCGCTCCGTCTGGCCATTCGTCTGAGGATGGAATGCAGATGAGAAAGACAAATCAATGCCCATCTTGGCACAAAACGTCCGCCAAAATCTAGACACAAACTGGGATCCCCTGTCAGAAACGATATTCTCCGGAATCCCATGCAAACGAACCACGTTCTGAAAAAATAAAGGGACCAACTCAGAGGAGGAAGGCAACTTAGGTAAGGGCACCAAATGAACCATCTTAGAAAAGCGGTCACACACAACCCAGATAACGGACATTTTCTTTGAAACCGGGAGATCAGAAATAAAATCCATGGAAATGTGCGTCCAAGGCCTCTTCGGGATGGGCAAGGATAACAACAACCCACTGGCCCGAGAACAGCAAGGCTTAGCTCGAGCACACACTTCACAAGACTGCACAAAGGTACGCACATCCCTAGACAAGGAAGGCCACCAAAAAGACCTGGCCACCAAGTCTCTAGTACCAAATATTCCAGGATGACCAGCCAACACAGAAGAATGGACCTCGGAGATGACTCTACTGGTCCAATCATCCGGAACAAACAGTCTTTCTGGTGGACAACGATCCGGTTTATCCACCTGAAACTCCTGCAATGCACGTCGCAAGTCTGGGGATACGGCGGACAATATTACCCCATCCCTAAGGATACCAGTAGGCCCAGAGTCTCCAGGAGAGTCAGGCACAAAACTCCTGGAAAGAGCATCTGCCTTCACATTCTTTGAACCTGGCAGGTATGAAACCACGAAATTGAAACGAGAAAAAAACAACGACCAACGAGCCTGTCTAGGATTCAAACGCCTGGCAGACTCAAGGTAAATGAGATTCTTGTGATCAGTCAAGACCACCACACGATGTTTAGCACCCTCAAGCCAATGACGCCACTCCTCAAATGCCCATTTCATGGCCAAAAGCTCCCGATTACCCACATCATAATTGCGCTCGGCGGGCGAGAATTTTCTAGAGAAGAATGCACATGGCTTCATCACCGAGCCATTAGAACTTCTCTGTGACAAAACCGCCCCCGCTCCAATCTCGGAAGCATCAACCTCAACCTGAAAAGGAAGTGAAACATCTGGTTGACACAACACAGGAGCAGAAGAAAACCGGCGCTTAAGTTCCTGAAAGGCCTCCACGGCCGCAAGAGACCAGTCAGCAACATCAGCACCCTTTTTAGTCAAATCAGTCAAAGGTTTAACAATACTGGAAAAATTAGCAATGAACCGACGATAAAAATTAGCAAACCCCAAGAACTTCTGAAGGCTCTTAACAGATGTAGGTTGTGTCCAGTCACAAATCGCCTGAACCTTGACGGGATCCATCTCAATAGTAGAAGGAGAAAAAATGTACCCCAAAAAAGAAATCTTCTGGACTCCGAAGAGACACTTTGAGCCCTTCACAAACAGAGAATTGGCCCGCAGAACCTGAAACACCTTCCTGACCTGTAGAACATGAGACTCCCAGTCATCAGAAAACACCAAAATATCATCCAAATACACAATCATAAACTTATCCAGATATTCACGGAAAATATTGTGCATAAAGGACTGAAAGACTGACGGAGCATTGGAGAGTCCAAAAGGCATTACCAAATACTCAAAATGGCCCTCAGGCGTATTAAATGCGGTTTTCCACTCATCACCCTGTTTTATCCGCACCAGATTATACGCACCGCGAAGATCTATCTTAGTGAACCACCTAGCCCCCTTAATGCGAGCAAACAAATCAGTCAATAATGGCAATGGATACTGATACTTGACTGTAATCTTATTCAGAAGGTGATAATCTATACAAGGCCTCAGGGAACCATCTTTTTTTGCCACGAAAAAAAAACCTGCTCCCAGAGGGGACGAAGATGGACGAATATGTCCCTTTTCCAAGGACTCCTTAATATAATTCCGCATAGCAGTATGCTCTGGCAGTGACAGATTAAATAAACGACCCTTAGGGAACTTACTGCCAGGAATCAATTCTATAGCACAGTCACAATCTCTATGCGGAGGGAGCGAATTGAGCTTAGGCTCCTCAAAAACATCCCTATAGTCAGACAAAAACGCAGGGATCTCAGAAGGAGTAGATGAAGCGATTGAAATCGGAGGTGCATAATCATGAACCCCCTGACATCCCCAGCTTAACACAGACATTGTTTTCCAGTCCAGGACAGGATTATGAGTTTGTAACCATGGCAGACCAAGCACTAGTACATCATGTAAATTATACAGTACAAGGAAGCGAATCACCTCCTGATGAACGGGAGTCATGCGCATGGTCACTTGTGTCCAATACTGCGGTTTATTCATAGCCAATGGTGTAGAGTCAATTCCCTTCAGAGGAATAGGAACTTCCAGAGGTTCCAGACTAAAACCGCAGCGTTTAGCAAATGACCAATCCATAAGACTCAGGGCAGCGCCCGAATCCACATAGGCATCGACGGAAATGGAAGACAGTGAAAAAATCAGAGTCACAGACAAAATGAACTTAGGCTGCAGAGTACCAATGGCAAAAGATTTATCAACCCTTTTTGTGCGTTTAGAGCATGCTGATATAACATGAGCTGAATCACCACAATAAAAACACAATCCATTTTTCCGCCTATAATTTTGCCGTTCACTTCTGAACTGAATTCTATCACATTGCATAGTCTCAGGTGCCTGTTCAAAAGACACCGCCAACTGGTGCACGGGTTTGCGCTCCCGTAAACGCCGATCAATCTGAATGGCCATAGCCATCGACTCATTCAGACCTGTAGGCGTAGGGAACCCCACCATAATATCCTTAATGGCCTCGGAAAGACCATTTCTGAAGTTTGCAGCCAGGGCGCACTCATTCCACTGAGTAAGCATATATTTCCGCTTCATCATACCCCTGAGAGAGGGCTAATAAAGCCTTTTCAGCCTGAATCTCCAGGTTGGGTTCCTCATAGAGCAATCCCAATGCCAGAAAAAACGCATCCACATTGAGCAATGCAGGATCCCCTGGTGCCAATGCAAATGCCCAATTCTGAGGGTCGCCTCGCAGGAAAGATATTACAATCTTGACCTGTTGAGCAGGGTCTCCAGAGGAGCGAGATTTTAAAGAAAGAAACAATTTACAATTGTTCCTGAAATTCAGGAAGGTAGATCTATCTCCAGAAAAGAACTCTGGAATAGGAATTCTAGGTTCAGACATGGGAGTGTGAACAACAAAATCCTGTATGTTTTGAACTTTTGCCGCGAGATTACTCAGGCTGGAAGCCAAACTCTGGACATACATGTTAAACAGCTAATATCAGAGCCATTCAAGGGTTAAGAGGAGGTAAGAAGCAGCTAGACAGCAATTAAGGGCTAGGCAGCAAAACTCTGAAGGAAAAAAAAAAAAAAAAATTTCCCTTAACCCCTTCACCCCCGGAGCTTTTTCCGTTTTTCCATTTTCGTTTTTCGCTACCCTCCTTCCCAGAGCCATAACTTTTTTATTTTTCCGTCAATTTGGCCATGTGAGGGCTTATTTTTTGCGGGACGAGTTGTACTTTTGAACGACATCATTGGTTTTAGCATGTCGTGTACTAGAAAACGGGAAAAAAATTCCAAGTGCAGTGAAATTGCAAAAAAAGTGCAATCCCACACTTGTTTTTTGCTTGCCTATTTTGCTAGGTTCACTAAATGCTAAAACTGACCTGCCATTATGATTCTCCAGGTCACTACGAGTTTATAGACACCTAACATGACTAGGTTATTTTTCACCTAAGTGGTGAAAAAAAATTCCAAACTTTGCAAAAAACAAAACAAAACAAAATTGCGCCATTTTCCGATACTCGTAGCGTCTCCATTTTTCGTGATCTGGGGTCAGGTGAGGGCTTATTTTTTGCGTGCCGAGCTGGCGTTTTTAATGATAGCATTTTGGTGTAGATACGTTCTTTTGATCGCCCGTTATTGCATTTTAATGCAATGTCGTGGCGACCAAAAAAACGTAAATCTGGCGTTTCGAATTTTTTTCTCATTACGCCATTTAGCGATCAGGTTAATGCTTTTTTTTTATTGATAGATCGGGCGATTCTGAACGCGGCGATACCAAATATGTGTAGGTTGGGTTTTTTTTTTATTGATTTATTTTGATTGGGGCGAAAGGGGGGTGATTTAAACTTTTATATTTTTTTTATTTTTTTCACATTTTTAAAAACTTTTTTTTTTTACTTTTGCCATGCTTCAATAGCCTCCATGGGAGGCTAGAAGCAGGCACAACGCGATCGGCTCTGCTATGCAGCAGTGATCATAAGATCGCTGCTACACAGCAGATTTGCAGGTGTGCTGTGAGCGCCGACCACAGGGTGGCGCTCACAGCCACCGGCAATCAGTAACCATAGAGGTCTCAAGGACCTCTATGGTTACCTTCCTGACACATCGCCGACCCCCGATCATGTGACGGGGGTCGGCGATGCGCTCATATCCGGCCGCACGGCCGGATGCGGTAGTTAAATGCCGCTGTCTGCGCTTGACAGCGGCATTTAACTAGTTAATAGCGGCGGGTGATCGCGATTTCACCCGCCGCTATTGCGCGCACATGTCAGCTGTAAAAAACAGCTGACATGTCGCGACTTTGATGTGCGCTCACCGCCGGAGCGCACATCAAAGCGGGGGTCCCGACATGTGACGTACTATACCGTCACATGTCGGGAAGGGGTTAAACACTTCTTTTTCTCCTGCTTCAGCCCAAACAATTAACACTTTGTGGGCCGGCTATACTGTCATGAATCCCAATGGCTAGGGATAGCAAGGGACAAGCAAAGTAATACAAAATATCGGACGAGCTCTAGGGTGATGGAACCTGGGCTGACCGCTGCCCTACGCCTGACAAACGCAACTAGAGATAGCCAGGGAGCGTGCCTACGTTGGTTCTAGACGCCACGCACCAGCCTAAGAGCTAACTAGTACTGCAGAGAAAATAAAGACCTCACTTGCCTCCAGAGGAATGAACCCCAAAAGGTATAGTTGCCCCCCACATGTATTGACGGTGAAATGAGAGGAAGGCACACACATAGAGATGATATATATAGGTTCAGCAAATAGAGGCCCGCTGTAAACTAGAAAGCAGAACGATACAAAAGGGGTCTGAGCGGTCAGCAAAAAACCCTAATCAAAAAACCATCCTGAGATTACAAGAACCCATGTGCCAACTGATGGCACATGGGGAGAACCTCAGTCCACTAGAGCTACCAGCTAGCATAGAGACATAATAAGCAAGCTGGACAAAAAAACCAACAACTGAAAATCAGCACTTAGCTTATCCTGAAAGATCTGGGAGCAGGTAGGCAGGAACCAAACAGAGCACATCTGAATACATTGATAGCCGGCAAGGGAATGACAAAAAGGCCAGGTAAAATAGGAAACACCCAGCCTCTGATGGACAGGTGGAAACCAAAGGCCGCAACCCACCAAAGTCACCCAGTACCAGCAGTAACCACCAGAGGGAGCCCACAAACAGAATCCACAACACCCACAATCAATATATAATTGGTTATTATGCAACCTCATAGATTGTAAGCTTGCGAGAAGGGCCCTCATTCCTTTTGGTATCTGTTGATCTATGTGTTTATTGTTATGCTTAATGTCCATTGTCTGTACAAGTCCCCTCTAAAATGTAAAGTGTTGCGGAATATGTTGGCACTATAGAAATAAATTATAATTATTATTTATTATTATTAACCCACCATTCCAAATATAAATTATAATCCACCACTGTGCACCCACTAACTATAAATAGCCACTTTCCCCATTTAATATATAAATTAATTAGCACCTGTACTCTTTCCCCCAATTCATTACCAGTCACTTCATCCTCAACGCCCCCACTATGTACCTACCACTCTAACCCTAACCCCGATTCATTATAGTTACATGCCCCTCCCGCCCCAATTCATTGTCATGTCTTTCTCTCCCACCCTCTATTCATTATCAACTGCTCTACCCCACATTCAATACATCATTTACTCCCCCACCCTAAAAATTCATTATTTGGTCTTCCCCTAGATCATCATTTGCTCTCCCCACCCCCTCTTCAATTATCATTTGCTCTCCCCACCCCCACCTTCAATTAAATTGCTGTCCCCTGTCCCTCACACTGAATTCATCATTTGCAGTCCCCCCACTTTAATTTCAAGTCCCCTTACTTCATTCATTGCAGTCCCCTATCACCCCCTCGCTTCACCTGCAGTGCCCCTTCATCATTTGCAGCCCCCTATCCCCCTTCCATTTAATCATGAGCAGTCCCACCTCAGGCACACTTCATTATGTGCAGTCTTGCAGTCCCCTTCCCCCCACTTCATCATGTGCAGTCCCCATTACCCACCCACTTCATCATGTGCAGTCACCCTTACCCCCCACTTCATGTGCAGTCCATCTTACCCCTCACTTTATCATGTGCAGTCCCCATTACCCCCACTTCATGTGTAGTTCACCTTACCCCCAACTTCATCATGTGCAGTCCCCCTTAACCCCCAATTCATCATATGCAGTCCCCCTTACTCCCTCCCACTTCATCATGTGCAGTCCCCCTTACTCCCTCCCACTTCATCATGTGCAGTCCCCCTTACCCCCCAGTTCATGTGCAGCCCCACTCTCCCTTCATCATGCGCAATCCCCCTTACCCCCACATCATCATGTGTGGCCCCATTCCACCATGTACAGCCCCACTCTCCCCACTTCATCATGTGCAGTCTCCTTTATCCACTAAACTCCATCATGTCCAGCCCCACTCCCCCTTCATCATGTGCAGCCCCACTCCCCCTTCATCATGTACAGCCCCACTCCCCCTTCATCATGTACAGCCCCACTCCCCCTTCATCATGTGCAGCCCCACTTACCCCCTCACTCCATTATGTGCAGTCTCCTTACACCCCCCCCCCCCCCCCACTTAATCACTTGCAGTTACCCACCATTAAATTTATTTTATAAAGAAAACAAAAAAGTTTTTCATACTTACCTCACCAGTCGCTCCCCTGCAGCACCTCTCTGCTTCTAGCTTTCGGGACATGTCGGCGCGTGTGTGATGATGCCATCGCGCATGTTCGACACCTAACCTGGAAGTATAGAGAACATGAAGGGAGCAGAAGCTGTGCAGCCATCAAGGTGACAGCCAAGCATAGGTCCCGGCCCCAGTGCAGACGTGTGCGCTAACTGTGATACGGCTGTGTCTGCTGCCGACCGCATCACAGTACAGCAGACATGGCTGTGCACAAGTTGCTGTGTGGCTGTAGCCACCACCAGGCATCCGGCCCTGAACAGCTGCTGGGGGAGTGGCCCGGGGGGCATTTGCCTCTTTGCCACCTGGGCCAGTCAGCCCCTGACTGTTAGCTGAAATGCTAAGTCTGCACTGGTAACTATTTGTAGCTTTATAAACTGACGCTTTTTAATAGAAAGATTGGTGAATTATTTATATTTTATATGTAACATCTATACACCAAGCACTAGATTTGTGGTTGTAGGTAGCAGAGACAAAACAAATTGTTCTTTCTTCTATCTATAGAGAGGCATTGATCATAAATACCTGTGTGTAAGTTTGAATTTTCATGATTTGTGAATTAATAATCTGAGCATCACTTTATACATGCAATTCTTATTGATATATTTATCATTCCACGTCCCGTTTTTTTGGCTTCTTCCATGTCCTTCCGCTAGCTGTTTAGCGCGTCAGTCAGCAATTTATATCTGATTACCTTTCTCCAC